>NC_090442.1:201715395-202340395 GCF_031143425.1 Pleurodeles waltl | reverse complement strand
CTTGGAGGCAAGTGAGCCAACTCTCCCCCACAGGTCCTTCCACCTCTTCCCCATTTCCTCCTGTGTGCGCAGATTGTTAGATCAGTATTCACTCTATTCACTATTCTGGTCCACCTTTGTCTTTTCTGAGATATGGTTGTATTTTGTACTTGTTCTTCAAACAATTGTGGCTCTACTCTTACAATTTAATCCACCATTGCAGACAAGTCTCACACTGTAAAATTAGGATTCCTCCTCCCTGCCCTAGTGACTGTTCACAAAAAAAAATCTAGTGACCCAAAAGTTTGTGAATAAACAATGAAATCTGTCTTCTGTCTTCAAAATCTGCACCTAAATGCTCTGATGCAGTGGAATGGCAAAGAATCATGGTTTGAAATGGAGTATGTATTATAGAGTGTTTTTCAGGTTTTCACAGTTGTCCAATAAACATTAGGTGTGGCCTTCTAGCATCCATCCAAAAGCCACAGCCATAGTACAATGCTAAACGGGTCCTGTGACGGGCTCACAAGGTCATGGGACCACTGTTGGTACACCACCAGCACAACTATTTTTATCCAAATATGGCCAGCGCAATCCGGTCATCCCGACTGTGATGGAGTAGTAATTGCCAGCATTGGAGTCCTCTGCATCAGCTGTGGGATACAGCTAGCTCGACTGAGTACACTCCGTCGACACGAACGGCAGTTGAACCACCAGAGGTCTAAATATGGCAGGCGGACTCTGTCAGCTTGATGGAGTACTTGGGACTGCTGCCGCAGCAGGACAGCAATATTATCATCAAGATCTAAATGAGGCCCTAAGTCCTGTAATTACCCTTTGGTGGGATGGACCCCCCAAGATGGTTGGAGCTGCCCCACACCATGTGAAAGGGTCGGGTTCCACTACTAACGCATTTACATTACACGTGACAGGAGCCTCATACTCTGTTAACCTAGGCAGGCTGTTGGGGGATTACAAAATAGATGTGAGCCACTGGAGGCACCTCCCACTGTCCTTGTTGGGCCGGGCTGCCCTTTACAAAATGATCTACTTGCCGAAATTTCTGTTCACACTACAGAACTGCCTATTTGAGGTCCCTGAACAATTCTTCAAACTGGTAGATGCCTAGAAAAGGCTCGTGCTCTGGGATGGGGGGTACCACGCATAGCGATGGAGACACTCTCAAGAACTATGGCGGATGGGGGTATCACTCTGCCGTACCTCTGTATGTACTATTCGGAAACAAAATTGGAAGTGTTTAATGAATTGTATTTTGTGGACCAGACTGAGCCCTCCTTTGTGTGGATAGGAGGTCCCTGGAGCTGAAAGGGTATGCTAGGTTCATTTAGGGGAAGAAGAATCCAAAGGGGCTACCCTCTCCTACCACAATGACTCTAGTTCAAGGCACCCACACATCAGAGGTGGAGGGTAGTGCTCACTTTGACAACCCCCCAGTGGGAAGCAGAGTGGTTGGCACCTCTGTGAAGGATAGAGGGCCACCTGCAGTGGAATTTGATAGGAATAACAACACTGGGGTGTATGGAAAGACAAGGATATGCTAACCTTTCATGACTTTCAATCCCAGTGCGAGTTGGCAGGGGAACAATGCTTGAGCTACCTTCAGGTGAGGCAGCAGCTTTGGGCTCTACAGGATAATGGAGGAGAGCCCACTGGAATTCGGAATATTGAGAGTGCTTCTTCACCACCAAACAAAATCTGCCTTTTACAACACACTGCTAGAAAATGGTTCCCCACCACTACAAATGCTGCAAGAGAGATAGGGGGTGGATCTAGGCAGATTGGAGGATGGCCGGTGGGGAGCGGCCTTCAGGTACCCAGTAGAAGTGGCGATCCTGGCAGGTTTTAGGCTCATCCAACTCAAGATACTACACCAATCCTATTATACCAGAACTAGGCTGTTCACAATGGGCAGGTCAGCTTCTGAGAGGTGCTTGTGGTGTTCTGTGCAGAGAGGCACACTCTTGCATACTGTGTGGGACTATCCAGCCATCCATAGTTTCTAGGAGGAGTACATAGCAGGATCTCTCAGGCTATAGGGGAACCTTTAACATTGAATGCAAAGGTAGTGATGTTCGACCACTGACGCTCACCGGACTCCCCTGAGGGTTTGTGAGGAGTGGGGCCACATGACCCAGATAGAAGCTACACTATCTGTTTGATATTTCAGTGGTGAATACTTAATTTGGGGAATGGGAGGATGGGGCCGGGTACATAGCTCTCATGGAGGTTTAAATGCATCCATGGGGATTAAGGGCCACTGCCGTGGGAGGGAGAGACTTGGGGTTCTTCACAAAGTTACTGTTCCTTAATACAGTTCTTGGCTATGATATATGCCTGTATGTATGTTTTGGCATTGCGCTTAGGAGCAATGATACTATTATTTTGTTTAAGATCTGTGCAACAAGGGGCTTCCATGAATAGCACAAGGGGTAATCACAAATGAATGCTTATCATATGGGTGCTACCACATCCCAAGAAGTGTATTATGGCCCGGAAAACATTACCACTGCACTAAACATTTTTGTCATATAATGTACAGAGCCTAGGGAACCCAGTGAAAAACGCAGTAGAATACGCAGGTATCTTAAGAGATACGGGGTAGCTTTGCATGTCTACAAGAAACACACCTGTGGGAGGACTGAATCAAAGCCTTCCAAAACAGATGGTGGGGGAAAGCGATAGCTACCTCCTACTCTGGTTGTGCAAGGACTGCCTTGATCTGCATAGCACCGGGAGTCCCCTTTCAGCTTATTAGACAGGTTATCGACCCAAAAGGTAGATACATAATACTTGAAGGACAGCTGGATGCACATGCACTATGTATTATTAATGTCTATGCTCCCAGCACGGATGATGGCAATTTCCTGGGGTCAGTAATCCGAGCAGTGCAGGTCTCCCAGTTTACAGAAATTATCCTAGCGGGAGACTTTAACTGTGTGTTGAATGTGATGATAGATCGAATGCCTCCCTGGGTGGGTTTGAAACCATGCACCACTTCGGCGTTGCACCAGATGTTTAAGGGTATGGGGCTCCATGACGTGTGGTGACACCACAACCCACAAGCATGTACATATTCTTGCCACTCCCAGACTACTAACACTTATAGTCCTCTGGATAGTTTTTTCCTCCAGGCATCAGCCGCTCACTGAGTATCGAATATTCTGTATTTTGCGAGATACATATGAGACCACTCTCTGCTTTTGCTAACCTATTCCCATCAGAGACAGACACTGAAGGTCCCGTTATGGTGGTTACAGGTTGACTCATTATCGGACGCAGTGTTCTTCAAAACTATAGAACGATCTTGGTCCCTCTCCTTCGCGACTAACTGGAACTCACCTGAATCTAGGGCCACTGAGCTGGATGCAATGAAAGTGGTGGTCGGGGCTGTGTATTGCCAACACAGTGGGGGTGCAGAACTCACTGGAATGAGAATTGACCACACAGGAAATAGAACTGCAACGACTAGAAAAACAGCTGGCAGCACACTCATCCGTAGCCCGAACTTGCGATAGACAAAAACATAAGCTGTGCGAGGCATGGGATCTCCTAGATAAATATAACAAAAAGAAATCCAGGCAGCATTGGTATTGTGAGGGGGACAAGGCAGGGAGACTACTGTCTAGATGGCTAAAAAAGAAAAGGACACCAACTTGCATCATAAAATTCCAATGGTTCGTTGGAGTATATGCAACACTCCATTTATTAAATATTTGCAGCCCACCTACGAGCAGTATACATGACACCACACACAGTTAGTCGAAATCAGGAAATAGTAGATTATTTAAACCAACTCCTTTTGCAAATACTATCTCCAGAGGACCGAAAAACACTGGAGGCCCCAATATCCATCAGGATCTGGAGGAGGCCCTGAAGGCCTTAAAATTAAATAAGTCCCCGGGGGGTGACGTTCTTCCTGCTGAATTTTACACACACTTCATAACTATACTTTTGGATAAACTAGTTGAAGTATAGGTAAAAGCATATGACAGGTGGAAACTACCCGGCACCATGACTGAAGCTCTGATATCATTAATATAAAACCGGGAAAAGATGTCACGGAGGCTAAATCCTACTGACATATTGATGCTTAACGCTGACTGAAACTCCACAGGCAGGTACTGGGAGCTCATCTTCTTCTGTATATGCCCCAACTGATCCATGACGACCAGTCGGGTTTTATCCCTGGGAGAAACACTCTGCACAATCTAAGACTGGAGCATGTAATATATGACCCTAGTGTGCGGGAAGGTAGTTATGCGCCTTTGGAGGCTTTTGACTCCTTTACCTGGGACTATGTGGGGAAGAAGGGGCTAGGCTCCTTCTATATTCGATGGGTCAAACTATTATACACTCACCCAAAGCCTAGGGTTCGGACAGGGCAATATGTACCAGATGAAATTGTCCCACAATGTGGCACCCGGCAGGGATGCCCCCTTTCCCCGCTTATATTTGCCATTTCTATTGAACCACTGGTGTGCAGACTTAGGTATGCACTTTGGGGCTGTGGCATGACAGTAGGTGTGAGAGAACATATAGTATCCCTATTTGCAGATGATGCCATGGTCTATTTCTAACGCCCGGATATCTCAGTTCCGATTTTATTGAACGTAATGCACAAATTTTGGGAATACTCGGGACTCCCAGTAAAGATACAAAAATCTGCTTTTTTTCCCCCGTTTAACACTAGCGGAATCACACCTGGAGGGTCAGTCTTTGGGGGGTCTCACATGGAAGACAAAGGAGGTCAACCTTGCCTCAGTGATTGCAAATTTAAAACCCTCTATACAATTCTGGAACACACTTCATTTATCGCTAATGGGCAAGATAGCACGTGTAAAAATGGTGGTTCTACCAAGGTGCCTATTGATAATGCAAGGGAGCCTACTACGAGATCCCCAGCTCGGTGTTCCATGGGTTGGGCCGACTGCTAATCAAGCTCCTTTGGCAGAATAGGCAGTGTAGGGTCAGTCTCTCCACACTCCGTAGAGGATGGGAGAAAGGTGGGTTAGAGGTCCTAGATGTCGAATTATACTACCTAGCTGCCCAATTACAGCATGCAGTCCACTAGCTGGATGTGGAGTCACACTGGGAGCATCAATTATTGGAAGGCACATACTCCATGTATCAGTTGGGGGAACTTCTGTTGAGGGGTGCAGGAATATCTCATACTTTCCCACTACTGATTCAACATATGGTGAGGATTTGGGAGCAAACGGTCCGCAGAGTTCTTAAGAGAGCTCCCTTTGCCCCTGACTTAGATATTGTCGTAGTTTGTACTCTTGCTCTGGGCAAGACTGCTGGTTAAAGGATGACAGTACTTTTGCTTGTAGGCGACTATGCCTATCCTACAACAAATCGCAATTGTTGTCCCAACCTCACCGGCTCACTAGCAGCACCTTACCAGAAACACAATAGTAAAAGGTGCTTTGTGGCAGCCTTTATGCATGGACTCGATAATAAGACATCTCAGGGAGTGTTGTGGTTAAACGGAGATTACCCCTTTCTCACAGATATATCATGTTTCATACAAACACAGGCAATGACAAAGATGCAGTAAAGTTTCAATAGTTTTTATTCAACATAACTACAATTTGCGATAAGCTGCATGGGCTGCAATGATTAGGATAATGAATAATGCAAGAAACAGAATTGTGAAGACGAGAGTCATTATTACAAAGACCCCCTCCATCTTGGAATGCATAGAAAAGACATACGAGGTGTAATATGCCCTAATACCCTAATGTGAGAGGCCTAACCTCCTACCTAAAGGAGAGCTGGGTTTGCTAAACCTAATCTGCCAATGCCATGTCCATGAGAGGAGACCCCAACCCTCGTTACCTTTGAATGAGGTCTCTATCTCAGACTCCGCATGGACACGAAGACCGGGTCAGCGTCAAGACAACGTGCAGCATCGATATCAGCGATGGTGGCAATGCCCTCTGGTCAGAATCCCTCTGATTATCTGTCTAAAGTGCGATGTATTTATACAGATCTACAAGGACCCCTGATGTATGTGTGTTCCCAAACAATAGATAACAGACATGCTTGGGACGGCAATTAATATAAACAACCACTCAAAAGTATAGAGAGGGAAAATCCCTAAGTGTGAACACCTACTGTTTGTTTGTCTTTGTTGCTTGAGCTTGACGCCTTAGCGCGTTGACACTGATAATTCAAAGCATAACAAGTGGCCTAACTATAAACACGGCAGCCATCTTAGAAGAATTAAATAATTAAATGGGCTAAGACAGAGCAAGCTAAGTAGGTTAAAAGTCACTAGGTGACGGGGGCACGAGACTGCAAGCCAGAGGCTAAGCTAACTCCTGTTATCCCATTAAAACAAACTAGGATTCACTACACCCTCCCCATTGCCGTAACAGGTATGACGAAGGTACAGGAACCCAAACGCTAAAATTGCTCTGAACTAAAAAGCTAAAAGCATAGAAATCAGCTAATAAATCTTTAAAATGTGTTAAAAAGATAATAAAAACAATTCCGCTAAAACACATACAGAGATGTTAATGTCAACCATGACAAGCACAGCATGCCAAAGCAATGTTAATTTAAATGCATAATTTTGAATTGGGAATGGCAAGTCAATTCATCAAATTATTTGCAGTACACATGATCTTGAAGAGTGTCATCGAAGTCACCAACCAATGACCTCAAAAATGAGTCAACATCATCTGGTGTTAAATCGAGTGCTGGGCAGACAAACGGATCCACAGAGCAGTAGTGAGCAGTACTTTCTGGTGTAAGGTCATTTGTTGCAGTGCCCTCGTCCATGGTAGATCTCAAAACGGAAGGCTCATAGGTGGCCTCGCTGAGAAACCTCAGTCTCAAGGGGCATGACTGTGTATGAACCCTCATCGGGGACATCAGCAGTTCGTGGTCCACAGGAAATGTCGGTGCAACAGCAAGAAAGACCATAGGAAGATGTCCAAAGAGGCACCATATGCAGCGGAAGACTGGTTGTACGCACCAGAGAAGGGGCCGGAATGACAACGACCAATCGTGCTCCAGTTCCACCAGCAAGGGTGCACCTAAGATCCGAACCATGCGTTCACGGCACAGTGGAGTTGGTGGGAGCGGCTCCATTGCTCTGCATAGGGGGAAAGAAACAACCTCTGTGAATCAGAAGAAATATCAGTAGTAGTCCGCCAATCAAAGCCAAAATAATTGGAAAGCCACCAAACACGCTTGAGAAGAGCGAGTGGATGGCTGACGGGATGACTCCGAAGACAGTCTGGAAGATGGACACGAAACCAGACCAGACAGCCTTAAAGAAATGAACAATCCCAGTGGTGTTTGAAGCATTGAATATTCTGGATACCAGTTCTCCAAAGTCCTTGGGGAAGTTGGTATTTAATAGGGATTGTATCTCGGCTGATGATCTCGCAATCTGGAGAGCATACGTCTCCTTTGCGGATGTCAAGGTGACCTGTTTTTGAAACAATAGTGCCTTTAGCCTGATCAGCTTGTCATAGTTCACATTAATAGTATCTATGTGGGGCCACATGTCAGATATTTTTATCTCTCGTGTGGGGGGGAACAAAACATGTCTGCAACACATAACGACCTTCGAGACCCTTCAGAAAACAGGCCAAATTTGCGACCCCAGCATTGCAAAGACTGTGAAGGGACACCTGCTTGCATATCATAAAATGACTAACAGCAGGCTAATACTCCCCTTTGTTCAGATGACACACGTAATGTCTTTGACAAAATAGCAGGAGGGTGTGTGCCTGATGCTGCCTGACATTTACCCTGCGCATAGATTCATCACATATCAGCCAGCCCAGGATTAAGTTCATATCAGCATTGGCCATTTTTTACACTTTGCAAAACTTGCCGCGATTGCCAGGCAGCTGGGGCCCACATTCCCTGAGGCCCCTACATTCCCTGAGGCCCCTACACCTGCTCAGACACGGATTACCTTATTTAAGATGGCAGGTGGCCGCAAGTTAATAACACATATACCGCGCATTACGTCCCGATCAAAGACAACAACTCATACCAATAGAACACCGTTGGAACATGCACTTGGGAGAAGAATTGTTGTTGAACGAATGGTTTAAGATACACATAGGGCTCAAAGAGGTGGCAGTTAATAAACGTTTTAAATTAATGTAATATAATTTCATGCACATGTTACATTTGACCCCCAAACGTTTACATGCCATAAACCCAACCCGGGATCCCCATTGCCCAAAACTTGGATCTTTGAGGGCTGATTTTCTATACTTAGCCTGGGTCAGCCCCGCAATAAGGAATTTCTGGGAGGAGATCACTACTCAGCTTAGCAGAGCAGGGTGCGGGGAAATACCAATGCATGTCAAACAATGTTTGTTGGGACTCTGGCCGGACACCCCAGATAGAAAACTGAGCGGATGCCAGCTGTTATTGGGACTGGTAGTGGCGAATCGTCGCATAGCACTTCACTGGCTTAGTCCCCGAGCCCCGACAAGAAAACTCTGGGAATCAGATATGGCTGAATGGACGGGAGCAGAAGAGGTACATATGCGGAGGGCTAGGAGGGATGACAAAGTACCGGAATCCTTGTTAGCGCGGGCAGAGATGACTAGAACACAATTGGCATTTTCTTGCTCACAGCCTGATTCACCAGAGTCCCCAAATGGTTAAAGCACTCCCCAGGCCAGTGCGGAACAAGCAATGAGAAGACGTCCACTGCATTAGGACACCCATCCAGAATAAGGCACGTTGGACTGAGTTCATAGTAACCCATCGAGAAGGAGTAATAGCTTTCGACTCTATTTAGAAGTAGGGGTGGGAGAGAGTTGGGGTGGTTGGGGATGGTTATTGTTCGTTAGACTCATGGTAAAAGTTGGTAGTTAAGTTTCTGTGATGTTGTGGAACTGATTGTTATTATTGTATTTTCTCATTAATGTCAGGTATTGGAGAATAATACCGGTTGCACTTCAGAACTGCTTGATTGTTTAATACATAACCAAACTAACAAAAAACTTTTTTTTTAAAGGGAGTGATGTTGGGGATCTTTGGGAACCAATCCACAATAGATATTCGCTCCTTTTCTGCAATGCGGCTCTAATGGTGAAGCAGAGAGATGTAAGACAAAAGTGGCTAAGCAAATGGGGCCCAACGTGGCCCAGCAAGGTGACAGTGGGAGGCGAATATGAACTGGTGTGTGAGGGCAGAAGAACAAATCTACATTGTAGGAAAATGTTTGAACAAATTTGCTAAAGTGTGGGGGTCGTGGAAAGAATTGGAAGAGGATTTATTGGAAGAGGAGTGAGGGAGGAGGGTTAATAACTGAGGTGGGTCATGAGACCAGAGAATGGTTGTACAGGACATTTTGTATAAGCACATTGTAGCCTGATGTTGAGTGGTGGTTGTAAGGATATGTCTGTCAGCTTATTGATGTGCCACTAAGTTGGGGAGGGAGGTAGGAGTTATTAAGTGTTCAGAGATTTGTTGGTTGTATGAAGTTGAATAAAAATAATTTTAAAAAAATGATTTTGGCATACTCGTGATTAGCATATTTAACCTACTCAGAAGTCCGTAGTATATGGTGCAAAAGTGTACCTAGGGCCTGTAAAGTAAATGTTAAAAGTGGACTGAAGCACCCATTGTGCTATCCACTAACAGTGGCAATGTAAACATGATGCCAGGCCTACCATGTGTAATCTGGCTGTGGTGTTTTAGAGCAGTACATTTAACCTGCAAATATAGCCCCTTTTCAACTGCCCTAAAATTTCCTTTCAAATACAAAGCAAAGGTGCACAGTATTTAAAAATAGGACATTTATAAGTTCAATGTTATACATGTCCTTACAGTGAAAGGGCCCAAAAAGCTATTTTCACTGTAGCATTGTTGGCTATTCCTTAAGAAAGCATTAGGATACAATATTACATTTAATAATGTTATCTCCGGCATGAAAACCCCCACAAATGTCATTCTTTAACTTTTTAAAATATTTATTACAGGCCCAATTTACTGATGAAGTCGTTTTTGTGATAAATATTTTGGAAACAGTACATTTAGAAAGTTACCTATTCCTCAGCTTTTGTGCTTTACAGAGTATTCTCTCAGATACCCAAAGAGAAGGGGTCAGGTCCCAGAGTGTGAAAAGGGGAAAGATCTGCATAGCGGTGCGCCATGAGGGGGGCCAGGTGTGGTAGCATCTCTGATTAGCTTCTGGCCCTGTATGTTATATTTTGCACTACGACCTGTTAGCTGATCTGGTGATACAGTGCATCCACCACCCCAACCTGTGTTTAATTGTATGGTCACATGGTGAGTTTCTGGTGACCAAGCACAGTTCTACGTGATTTAGTAGAATGAACGTCATTGGGAAGATGCTGGTCCCAATTTAACTGGTTTGTGATTGTTATTGGATGAGACAAATGACTTTGCACAACTAGCCTCACTTTATAATGCGAATAGATGACACTAAGGGGCATATTTAAGAAAAGTGGTGCTGCACACAGTGCAGTGCCACTTTTCTTGCACCCCTTAGCACCAGTATTGGTGCTTCTCCTGTAGAGTACATAGGGGCCCATTGTATTCAATGGCATAGCTTCTTTTAACGCCTGCTCTGGGCAGGCGTTTAAGGTGCCGAAAAAATGATGCAAGAAAATCTCTTAGATGTTCTTGCACCATTTTTTTAGACCTCCCTAAAGGTCAATGCCCCCTTTGCATACATTATGCTTGGTCAGGCATAATGTACTGCAAAGGGTTAAAAGTGGCGCAATGATTGCATTGCTCCACTTTGTCAATATGGTGCAGCGATATTGGCCTTCTAATGCCACATTAGCGTAAAAAATGACGTTAATGTGGCATTAGAATGGCGCTAGGGGCTCTTAAATATGCCCCTAACTTTCCTGGTACATGCATTTCCTAGAAAAGATTTCGGATTTATTTTTGAGCTGTCCTATGGAAATATGGAAACAAAATGCTTTTTGTGCCTAATGCAAAGTGTTCATAGTGCATTTGCCTCTCCAAGAATATTGCATCTCTCACTTTTTTACCCTGTTGGATCTCCTGTTTGTGCAGCTTCATACAACTCAGTGTGCTAATTTCCCCACTAGATTAAAGTTCATTTTGATGTAGAGTGGATGAGTTGGCAAGTATAAGGGCACATAGCCTTGCTTATAGATGAGACTTACTGTTTCACTGAAAACAATAATTTATTTACATGCTCTCACTTTCAGCACATTTAATTTAAGTAGTACAAAACACTATTTTTACGGTTAAGCATTTTGACAGTATTTTGTTTATCTACTCTTAATGTTATGTACTCTTTATTAGAGGTTGCTCTGGCAGGAAAGGTGCAGATCTATCAACTCAAACCAAGATATCATGTGACACACAATATCGGCTCCTGTAGTTCAGTCGCCAGATGAGGAGCCAATATCACACCTGGTGATAAGCATATATCGCACAGTGGTAAAGAAAACTAGCCGAAAGCCACTGTTTACAGCAGAGTTCCAGCTCGTTTTTGGATGCTTTGAGTTGCTGACATCCATCAACACTAGTGAACACAGCTGAATATCACTGAGGTCACTTCTGTTCAGGTCCACTGCTCAAACTACATACATTAATGTGCTCGTAGCCGGCCCAACATACCTTTTTGTATCAATGTGCCCGCCCAGGGAGGGGCTGGGATTGATGACTCCTGTTGGCCTCCAGAAAGGCCGCTTAGACCTCCACTGGGCCGCTAGTAGTATCTGAACAGTCACAGATCGATTTCAAATCGGCCACCACTCTACCCTAAAATACGGCCCACAGCTTCATCTAAGACATTGGCCCATCGGCCATTGCCCGAGTGCCCGCCTTACCAATCCGACCCTGCGTGTAGTGACGTCACATGAAGTGGACTCCCACAAATGGTCTCACCCCTAATATCAGTGCTTTAAATGGAAATATAGACGCTCAGAAACTCGATATTTAGAGGAGTTGTCTGTTCCTGAGAAGAACTCTCCCATTAAGTCCACCACAGCAGTGCTGAGAAGTGCGACTACTATATCCATTTCAAATTGAAGAAGTGCAGGTACTTAGTACCGAGCAGTTTTGGCTAATATTTTCAGGTAAAAGGGAATGAGGCAGTTAAAGCAGAAGTAGTTTAATTGCTATGTGTATGGATGCATAGATAGATAGATAGATAGATAGATAGATAGATAGATAGATAGATAGATAGATAGATTCGCACACACACAGACATTGAAAATATAATATAGCGATCTTAAAAAAGGCGATATGGAGTGCCTGAGAGGGGTTCTGAGACTGAGATTATGGGTTAAAGGAGAGGCACTGTAAAGGAGCAAGTCTAACACTGATAAGATAGTGGGCACGTGTTATGGAGGCATTGAGCCAGTGAGTGCCTATAAAATATTAGGACGGTGACTTAAGGGTCTTGTGAAGTATGATGATGTAACCAACAAGAGGAACGCATGAGATAAGTGAAAGTAGGAAACGAGCTTTGCAGAAGGGACGTTGTAAGGTAGGGCACTAATGCAAGGGGCACTAGTTGGTGTTAGAAATGGGGGAGAGAGTGGCAACGGGTGGTTTTGTGAGACCGACTTTGATTAAAGGTTCTATCTCCACTCTGACTCATCCCAAACCTGTTCTACTACTATGATGTCCAAAATAACCCTTCATAGACTCTTCCCTCCTCTACCCCTCCTGGCTCACACCAAGCCTCAGTTTACTATTATGATCTCCGAAACAAGCCAACTAAATTCTCCCTCATGTATCTCTTCTTTGACTCATCCCAAACCTCATTTTACTACTATGATCTCCCTAATCCCTGTCTACAGACTTTTCCCTCCTCCATCTCTCCTTTTCTCATCCCAAACCTTATCTTACCACTATGATCTCCCAGTTAACGCTTCTGGATTCTTCCCTTTTCTATCCCTCCATTATTCCATTCAATCTAACAGACACACATGTCTTCCACTCAAATTAACTCATACCTCCCAATACTAATACTATACTCTTATATCCTTATTCTAATCCACCACTAATCCTTTTGGGTTCCGGAGTAGTGTGCTGCTCGCCAAAAAGCACTTTGACACCTCAGCAGGGGTAGTAAGAGCTATATAAATACAATTACAATTACAATTACAATCTTGGATTGAGGCAAAGAAAGTCACTATGGGAGTGTTCACAGTAGGGCAAATGCTGCACAAGTGGGCAGGGTTACCCCTGGGAACTTTTACATTATTGGTTAGGGATTGGACAAGACTTCCCCCAGACACAGGGAGGTGCCAGGCATAAATATGGCATCCCCAATATCCTGCTCAGAAAACATTTGGAACCTGTAGAAGACCAGAAGAGGACTGGGCAGGACCTGCTGTTTTTGACCAGGGAAGTGCCTACATGAGTGGAGCTTCTTTCCCTCTTGTACCTAGGACAAAAAAAGTGGACCCCAAGGGTCATAAGGCTGACCTATTGTTGCAGCTACAAGGAAACAAGCTACAAGAGGCCTTTTCTGCAGCTACCCAACTGAACAGTTCCAACTGGATCCTTCCTGGATCCTGCTGCTGATCTCCGCTAGAGTGATTCTTGACCACCTCGGTGCTGTTCCCAAGGTGCTGGACCGTTGGCTGTTACCAAGGTGTTCTCCTCCTAGCTTTTTCTGGAAACTGGGATTTAGAACCATTTTGGTTTCCAAGATCTCTGGAGGACTGGGACCAACCTGCAAAGCTGATGCGACAAAGGTGCATTGCTGTAAGGCCAAAGATTCAAGTTGCTCCCATTCTAAGATTTTCCTCAGTAGCAAACCCAATTCAGTGGTTCCTTGCAGATAAGGTATCTTGCGTCATAGACCTCTCTTCGGCTACAGCCTGCAGCTTTGCCCCGCTGAGAAAATCAGAGCTCCAAAAAAATGAAAACTACAAATCTTTACCAGGCAAAGGTGCCAAAAGTATCAGACCGGCCGGTCAAATTTCTCCAACTCTAACTTTCCCTCCAAAAGCAAATGGCTTCACCAGGACCTTGTCCAGCAGCTATTCAATGACATGGAGTTTTCTGCACCATAGCTGAGTATTTTTCAATTTCATTCCAGTGACTGAGGCTTCCGACTGGGTCGCTCCTGGTTTCAGTATTGGACCTGTTCTTCATTGCAGTCAGCGTTTAATTGCACCCGGGTACTGGTCAAGGGTAACCAGGCAACTCCTGTTTCCCTCATTGGATTTTTATCATATTGGTGTTTAGAGGATCAATACTATCCAGTTCTGGTATGCAAGGATAATATTTGATGAGTTCAGTTTTGCTGCACATTACCTATGTATTAATGCATCAATATCAAGGAGCAAGGCTTTGAGAGGGATTGGGTGTATGAACTTGAGATGTGGGAAAAGAAAGCCCTTACATAAATATCCCACATGCTTACATTGATGGATAATGGTTTAACTGTGTTTATTATGATTTGTTTGCATTTTGAAATGTGACAGTGGGGAGGGCTTTCAAAGAGAGTTCCCTTTAGAGTGCTCTCAGGCTATAGTGTCCTTTGAATCCCACCTCTACACACACTTGGCCTGTATGAAGCGGGTGCAACTCTATAGGTTAAGGAACTGCAATAGATATCCACATCATAGATTGAGGTGAAGGGTAAGCCCTGCTTTTTAGATTGTAGAACGTGACTAGGGGGCTCCAGAAAATTCTTGTGCTTGTCATGGACATGGTAGATTTTCTGTGAGGGAGCCCAGATTGAGTCATTCTTTTTGCAAATATTTTCCTGGCATTGTGCCGGCCTAAACCACGGGAAGTGTGGGCTGGGAAAGTACCAAGAAGTTAATCATAACCAGCAGGGTGGAGAGGTCCCTGAGAAATTTTCCTACTGTGAGGGGCACAAGAAGAAATCATGACTGCTGAGGGTTCTGCCTTTACAGACGTCTGACTGGTGCACTTTAGATGTGCCAGCCTTGAGATGCAAGGTCCTGAGGCCCCTCTGAAGTCCTGGTTTGCTAGGCAGGGATTCAGCAGGTGGGGCAGCCTCTCAGCTAAGTGAGATAGAAGGCAGCTGCCTGTGCCTTCAGGATGACCTGTCAAATTTTGCAGAGGGATTTAATTAGAGTCCCAGGGTGGTCACCAGTTTGACAGATTGGAGGCTGAGAAGTGATCCAAAGAGGGGCATGCGGTGTGGCCTACACAGTGCCCAGTGGCAATTTCAGTTGATAAGGTGGGACTCAAGATTCCACAGGTGTGAGACATGGACCCTGCTCTCATGGAGGAGAGGTAGGCTAAAATTCCCAGCGTGGTTCCTCGGTGGAAATGCCCAAGAGTGACTTACTGTCATGGGAGGACTCAATTTTGAGTGGGCTGTTCTTTATTTGGGAAAGGAACATAGTAAGCTATAAACCCCAGCATAACACTGAGGGTAAAGGTCAGAGGTCCTCTGGGGGGACTGTATCGGCATTTTTACGGTGAAGGAACCCAGATTAGTGAGGGCACTGGTTTGTGTATTCTCCAGAGGGACTACCGCCAGTGACTCACAGGACAGATTTCAGGCCTGTCTGTTTGTCTGTCTGTTGTGGTGAAATCAGTGCTGAGGCACAGGAACCCTGCCAGTAAGTGTGTATTGGGTGTAGAGATTCATGCCCAAGGGCCAGGGTAGGCCTAGACCTGCTCAGGCCATGTAGGCTCTAAGGGCCTGATTTATACTTTTTGCAAAAAACTCTGCAAACGCAGTTTTGTGGCAGAAAATATAGCGCTGGCTTGCGCCTTTCCACAGCGCCAGCCGGCGCCATATTAAAGTAATGGCATAAGCCGGCGTGAAGCTTGGGCCACCGTCTTCAAAAAAGATCCTAGCCGGGTGAGGGTGGCGGTAGGGAAGGAGAGGGTTGTCCGTCAAAAAATGACGCTAGCCTGGTTACAGCCAAAAAGTGCCTCTAACTAGACTAGCGCCATTTCCTGGCGCACAACCACCAAAAACATGACTCCTGTCTTAGGAAAGACAGGAGTCATACCCACCACCCCAATGGCCAGCACAGGGAACAAGTGTTCCCTGGGCATGGCCATTGCACCCTGTGCCATGCAGGGGGCCCCAAGTTAGGGCCCCCGATGGTACTTTAAATAAAAGTTAAAAAATATTTACCTATACTTACCTGGAATGGGGTCCCCCATCCTCCAGTGTCCCTCTGGTGTAGGTGGGGGTGCTCCTGGGGCTTGGGGAGGGCACCTGTGGACCCATTCCAAGGTGTTTAACCATGGAAATGGGTTCACAGGCCCCCTAACACCTACCTGTTCGTCAATTTAGCACGGGGGACAAATATGGGGCTAGGGGGATAGCACCATGTTTTAGATGGGAACGCCTACCTTGCATCTCATTGACGCAAGGTAGGTTCTAGACGTATCTAGCGTCAAAATATGAATATGGAGTTAAGTTTGCGCAGAATTTACGCAAAACAAATTACACAAATTCGGCACAATCAGAGTATAATTATGACCCTCAGTGTCCTGAATGCATTCAACATAAAACCTGGAGGGTTCTTAGTGTATTCTAGGTTCACAGTGGGGAGAGGTGGCCTAATGTTTGAGTTAAGTGGGGGATTTTGGTGTAGGTGGGCCAGTGTAAGATATCTGTGCTGATAGATAACTGATAAATGATGTGTCCGGTCAGAACCCATTGACATTTGTTAACCATGACAAGGCAAGAGTACCCATGACCGAAGGCTAGTACTTTACGTAGTTTCAGCTTGTGGCATACGTAGAAAATGAGTTCCGCCAATTAAGTCTGCCAAGATTTTTTGCTTTTGTCTACCCAGTTTTTTTTACCTTTACTGTGCGTAAGGCTCACTAGGTAGTCTCACACAGTAAATTCATCGTAAATGGATAGAGTGTTTACCACCAGTGTCTGCCTTTTAAGATAAGGGCGTAACGCGACCTAGCATAAGGGGACGTGGCCCAGTTATATGTGAACACATGTGTGCATGCCTGCAAGTGTGTCGACTGCAGTGGAGACTGTAACCAGGCACAGAAGGGAGTCTGCTAGGATAGATGCTGACCTGTGGTAGGCCTTATAATTAGCCCTGGGTGGAATTATAATTCCGTTCATGGAACCAGTGGAATCTGGTAACTCTGCGTTACGTTTGTAATGTGAAGTTCCTAGCAAATTCCGCCAATCAGCAGCTGGTGGAATTATTCTGCCTTGCAATGTTCTTAGGAACAACCCTAGGCTCCACAACGTGCTGTTGTGAGCTGAAGCAAGATGTGCTAGCCCCAGGTACGATTTTTGCTCACCACAGAGCCTTCTGGCACCATTTTATAATGCTGGCAAATGCGAGCAGTCAATCAACAGGTCAACGCATGCTTGCGAGTAAGATTTGCCGGCCCTGGCATGATTTCCACTTGCCACAGAGCCTTCTGGCATTATTACGTAATGCCAGCGGTCACAAGAGGTAGGGGCTCCTTATCGAATAGATTTTCTATTTGAGAAGCAGCTAAATCAACTCAGAAATACCTTTTCAAGTGAATATTTTGTTCAAACGGGCAGTTCAGGTAGTTTTTTGAGTGCAAAAAGCATGCTTTATATTTTACTTTTTTTCAACAAATAGGAAATGCCACAACTTCCTCTTCCTGCCTAGAAGTCTCCTCCCAGTGCTTTGTCCATCTCCTGGTCTCTTTTCATTCGAATTTTAACATGAAAGGATCACTCTCTTTGTTTGCAATTCCTGCTGCATATATACCACTGGATTTTAAGGACTTTGTTTTTGTGACATCACAACAAGTTAGTTGAAAAACGTTTGGATAAGGGTGTTGTTTGATAAAGGACATGCACCTGTATATATTTGTACCTTTTATTCAATTTATAAATTTGATTGTGGTTAAGGTGGGTAGCCTGGAGTTACATTAGAGGCCTATTTTTTTAATTCAGTTTTTTTTAGCTTTTATAAGGAAAAAAGGTAGTACAGTTAGGCACATTTTCTCCATGTTTGTTAAATTTGCACTATTTATTTATTTTACCATGTGACATAGCCTGCCCACGGCCCTCCAGCCAGTACTAGGCATTGGGAACATGAGACAACTGATTCTGTGGTATATGTTTTTTATGCAAAAATTGTATTTTGGTGGGGTAATAATATTTTGATGCCTTGGGAGGATGTGTGTTGTTGGAATTTTTTTACAGCTGGCTTAATTTTTGTTTTTGGCATTGTTGAAGTAATGTTAGTGCTTTTTTCGTTGTCACATGTGCCTCCTTTGTCTGGCCAGTGTGTTTTGTATGTGTGTGTGCATGTGTGTGTGTGTTTGCCAAAAGTCACCATTTTGTCTTTGTTCTGCATGCCATGTGGCCGGTAGCTATTTTGTGTAGTCAGTGTCTGCAGGCCTGGATGTGTCCTCTATTGTCCATGTCTCCTTGCTGTTTATATTTGAACATGTAGCTGGCTACCATTTTGGGTGGTGGTCAGTGTGCTTTTGCCATAAGCCTGTATGTGTGCTTTGCTGTCTATGCTTTCTTGCTTGTTGTTGTTTGAACATGTGGAAGCTTTAAGAAATATCATTTGTTGCACTAATCCCATCCCTGCCCTTGTAACATCAGAGCGTGTTCTGCTCTATACATCTCTAATGATCTGTTCAGTCATGTCCTCAGACTAACATCCTAAAATTCCTGAAGCATTTTTCATTCCCACATTCCAAACAGAAATGTGGGGGAACATTAATTCAGTCCATCAACTTTTCCAACCATTGGAATATCAACTTCAGGTTAAGGTATGACTTAGGGTTGGGGTTATTATTTGCTTGGTTTAGGGTTTCTGGTGTGGACAGTATAAATACAATGACATTAAAAAAGAATAATTAAGGATTAGTATTAGACTATTTGTATTAATGTAAATATGCTTAATTTGAAATAAAGTTGCTGTTAAGGTCATTACTAGTTCTAGTATTCAAATTAAATACAATGAAATAAAAAGTGAATAACTGTTTTAATAAAATATAATTACAATGCAGGAAATCAGTATTTTAACATAACTTAATTTAAATTAGAATTACATCTAGAATGAATGTAACATTATTTATCTTAATTTAATTTGAACTAAATCATATATATATGAAATGTATTGTAGGGTTAGGGTATCATTAGGATTCTTATAAGGTTATTTGTTTAAAAAATATAATTAAACCGAAAACAGTAGTCTTTGCGTCATAAAGGGAGGTACACCTACCAACTCAATAAATACATACTGCTTACATTAAAACACTGTCTCAGAGAATCTGTGAGGGCCTGTCAGTTTGGATATGTTGTTGTCAAACTACAACTGAAGCTTTTGGCTTTGGTGCCAAAAACTCAGAGCTAAACAAATTTGGATTTTTTGTTGCTGAGTTTGCTTCATCAGTCAGATAGACTTGTCCGCTTACTCTGGTCCTCACTTTGGCCCCCATTACTGAGAAGAATTTTACTCATGCAAGTATTGTATGAATGAGTTAAGGTTACTATATACAAAGGAAATCAAGGAAAGGGAAGTTGAGAGGGTATACAACATATGTGAACCTCCGAAGAGAAACAATCAAAATTAGCATAAACTTATTATTATTTTTTTAATTCTTTTTTATTAAATAAAACTCATGCTCTGCTTACAGGAAATACAGTGGTTGAGGTAATCGCGCAGTTTACTTGGGATAGAGAGCACACCTGAACTTAGAGACAAAAGCAGCAATCATAAAGAATGGAGCCTGAACATAATACAAAGATCTCCTTTCATGACAAGAGGAACACTCGGATGCTACTCATCTTCCCCTTGCTTCCCTTTCCAACCCCACCCGGGTCACCTCGATAAGTGTGCTTATTGCCCCACACTTTGTCCCATTTCTTGGAGCAGTCCCTACTTTGGTAGACCACTTGTTTTGCCCTTTGACACCATCCATGTCAGATTTCCAGTCCTGAAATCGGGGAGGGGCCACTGCAGCACCTGCTCATGCAATGTTGCGCTTGGCCACTATTGCTGCCACATCTAGACAGATCTTTTGATACCGGGGCCATTTTCCATTCTCCCAGAACGTTCAAAAGAAGCAATTTAGTTTCTAGGGGGACCATCAGCCCAAGCACCTTGATCATGATCTACGACACTTCTGTCCAGTAGAGCTTTATTGACGGGAACATCCACACTATATGAAAGAAGGTGCCCTCCTGTCCACAGCCCTTCAGGCAGAGCATCAAATCCTCCCTCCCCATCTTGTGTAGAAGTACCCTAGAATAGTATGACCTGTGTAGGATTCATAACTGAGCCAGCCTGAAGTGGTGTTGTATTGTCACCTCTCTCAGGCTCTAAACGGCCTCAGCCCAGTCATCATTCTCTAGCATCCTGTTGTCCCTCTCCCAGGACTCCCGCAGAGCAATCAGTGGGTCTGGGGCATTTTTCATTATTTTCCTGTAGATGATGGTAATAGCTTTGCTTTTCCAATGAGGCCAGAAGGAGGCGTTCCTGCAGTGGCACAACCTCTGGTAGCTGTACCCCCTCCAGAACATGGTGCTGAAGAACACACCCTAGCTGCAGGTATCTGCCATCCCATAGTTTTGGTGCAGGACCTCAAAGGTCACCATCACCTGCCCTCTCCATACATCATCCAGAATTTCTATGCCAATTAGTGCCCATTTCAAAAAGTTGCTAAGTGCCCCAATCTCCTGCTAGAGGTCATTGTTCCATAGTGGGGTCCAGTCCATCATTTTTCACCCCCAGCCCAGGTATCTTCTCACTTCTCGCCACACTCGTAACACCGTCTGGGTGTTGGTCAGCATGGCGCTCTCACGCAACTATCTGTATAAAACTGCCTCATAGCCTCTGTTCCCCATAGCCTCCCTGTCAACTCAGTATGCTGACTCAGCTCGGTCCGCTGATGATCACTAATTGTGCGGCCCAATAGTACTTAAGAATATTGGGGGCGTCCAGCCCCTCATCATAGACATCTCTTTGCCATTTACAGAGTGCGATACGGGAGCCACCCTGTCCCATAGTAACCCTCTAATATTATGATCAACACTTCTAAAGATGTCTGGGGGGACCCTGTAGGGAGTATTTTGGAGAACGTATAGGAGGCGTGGCAGTGCCATCATTTTAAAGAGGATGGCTCTGCCCATCAGCAACACCGGAAGGGCCCGCCAATACTCCACATCTCTATGGAGCCTGTCCAGCTGTGGGAGTAGGTTCTTATGCAAGAAGTCTCCAGGGTCTCAGGTCACATAGATGCCCAGGTATTTAAACCCACCTAGCACTAGCGTTGCTGCTCATTTTGAGGGAAGCTTCAAGGTCTCTCCCACCAGCGGGAATATCAAGGACTTGTTCCAATTAATTCGGTACCCAGAGTGGTCCGCAAAAATGTGAAAGATTTGCAGCATTCTATCTATGGACCGCAGTGGCCTAGTGGCATAGAGTAATATGTCAGAGGCATAGAGGGAAGTTTGTTCCTTCCACTGCCCACTGGCACTCACTTCCCATTTAAGGAGGTCTTGGTGAACTCAGGCTGCCATGGGTTCTAGCCTAGTGCTAAAGCAAATAACATAGGAGACAGAGGACACCCCTGCCTCATAACCTTCTGCAGGGCAAAGACACTGCACAGTGCAGCGTTCCCTTGGACTCTTGCTAGTGGGCCCTGATTCAAATGCCTTACCTTGCCACAAAACCTGGGACCAAACCCCAGCCGACCATGGGCAGTGAAAATATAATTCCATTCAATGCTGTTGAACACCTTTCTGGCATCAAGGACAGAAGAACAGCCTGTTCAAAACATGGTGCATAAGTAATGTGTAGCACCCGACAGAGATGCCTCAGATTTAAACATGTTCCCCTGTGTGGCATAAAGCCCAAATGGTCTGGGTGAACCACCATATAATCATCGGACTCAAACTGGTCGCCTCGGCCTTGGCCAGCACTTTGAGTGCAGAGATGGGCCCTCAAGACCTGCACTCCGTTGGTGGTTTGACCTTCTTGGGAATCACAACAAGGGTAGTGACCCTTTGGTCTTCAGACTCCAATCGGGCAAATATATTTTTAGACTGATGAGTTTTAAATTGCAGAAGTGAGACGATTTTCTTTCTGTAAAAGGTTTGTATTATTAGAAGAGTTTTTTATGTCAAGCAATCAAACAACTTTATTCGGTCCTTGGAAAAACAGCATAAAAGTGCAGACAAAATACATTACAACAATCAATAAGTCAACATAAAGATAAAACAGCAAACTGATTTAAACATTTAGTACTGTATGTGTTAAAGTGGCAATTGTGTCTATGTCATTGCATGATATATCATAATTATTATGAATTTGGAAGACAAGCTTGTGTGTCTCAAGTGTAAGATCTGAGACAGTCACAGGGAACTCTAGAGTCCATGCTATTGAAATCGTCCTACCAGTTGATCTTCAGCTACTTTAATGTGCCACTCTTGTCATCTAATAACTCATAATCATGCTGCATCACGTGCTATTCTGAGTCATCTGTAATTAGGTGGTGTGCTTCACCAGAGAAAGTGGGTCTTGTATTGGCTTGACAAGACCTTTGCCAGTGTGGGTGCGTGTGCACTACAAGCATGCTGCTGATTGGAGACCCATCTAGGACATCCACAGTAGCAAGGTGGGCATACAGTTTGTGATGAGTAGAGGGGCAACATAAGTAAGTTATGCATTGCTAGATGAAGTGATCAGTTTCCAACCTGTCGGCCTCAAGAAGAACTGTAGTGCCCCAAAGTGTAAGCTTGGCCAATCTTCTCAGACCAGCAATTCTCGAAGATTCAGGTGTCTGAGAGTTTATAGAAAGACTTTGTAAAATGTCCGCAAAGCATCTAAAATATGAATACTCAGCAAATATTCATATACAATTAAGGCAAAAAAAACGTGTGTCCCCTTTACTAATTTACTAATAGGGAGTTAAACGTTTTTGGCCGATTCACAAAGGAATGGAAGAGCAAACAAAAGAGAACTTCTGTGGTACTGCTTCCCATACCCATGAATGCTTTTGTGAACCATCCCCTTCGAATTTAATGTTTTTTTTGTTGCTTTAATAGAGTTTTGACCACAGCAGAATCCTGTGCATGTTCTCACTAGGTGTATGCAAATTTGCATAATTTACATAACAACGGGAAATTTCAGGAAAATTATGTCAAATTACATGAATTTCTCCCCTTTATGTAGCGCTACATTTTAGAATATTTCGTACTGAACAATAGTGCAAAAAACACAATTTGCTATAACCAACAGCTGCTCACATTCTGGTTGTCCACAGTGTTTCAGCACTTTCATTCTATACTTTTTCCAAGAACTGGCTGCGTAATTATGCAACATGCCATGTCAAGTGTAACACAAAATCCCCTCCTGAAATGACTGTCTCCTCATCACCCTATGTCTCTAACAATTTACCCTCCATCTCCACTCTGACTCATCCCAAACCCATTCTACTACTTTCATCTCCAAAATAACCCCGTCTAAGCTCTACCCTCCTCTACTGCTCCTGGCTCACCCCAAACCTCAGTTTACTACTGTGATCTCCCAAACAACCCTACTAAATTCTCCTTCATTTATCTCAGCTTTGACTAATCCAAAAACACTCCTGCTACTATGATCTCCCTAACCCCTCTCCACAGACTCTTTTCTCCTCCATCTCTCCTTCACTCATCCCAAGCCTCATCCTACTTCTATAAACTCCCAATTAACACTTCTGGATTCTTCCCTCCTCTATCCTTCCATTACTCTAGTCAATCCAACTAACAAACTTACATATCATCTGCTCAACTTAACTCATAATAATACTAATACTGTACTCCAATTTCCAAAATACTTTATTCGATTGTTTAACACAATCATAAAAGCAAATAAATATACACATAGCACCAATCAACTTCCTCTTAACAATAAATAGATAAAATATGTAGCATTATGTCATGAAATTCACTAAGAAAGTTTAAGATCAATAATTCATTAAAAACAATAAAACTAGGTGAGAAGTGATGTTGTCAAATATATATATTTTTTTAAGTAGAAAACTAATAACGTTACTAAAATCATTCTACATAGAAACCGCCTCACTTTTGCCTAAAGGTGCGATCTAGCCTTCATAACTGCACACAAGAAAATAGCTAAACCATTGCAAATTTGAACTGATGGAAGAGTCAGCAGATAGAGAAAAGCAGGGATTTTAAAAATGGTATCACAAACACTTTCCTTAAATCGCAATATAATGTGCAAAATAGGACTATATGCATTGTACTTTGGGGTGACACTGAGTCACAGGGACATTTCACCAGTACTGGACTCCAACCATTGGTAAGCGAAAAACTAACAAGTCGATGGAATATCTCTAATCTTAGGCGTGTGAGGACATAACGGTGCTTCTGACTCAATACATATTTCAGGTATGGTTCCATCCCATCCGATTGCTGCATCAAAAAATTTCTCCTGACACTAGGTTTCGTTGACTCGGTAGCCCGTAAGTAAGACACGTTTTTTTCAAGGCTTTCTTAGAGAGTATATCCATCTTTTCTGGTGTAAAGTAATACTCAGAGTAACCTAAGTCCCTGAAGTTCTTTATATACTCTAGCTGGGGGATTAGCAACAAGTGACTTAGGGGGTCATTACGACCCTGGCGGACGGCGGAGAAGCGGCGGTAAAACCGCCAACAGGTCTTTTTTTTTAAAATTATGACCATGGCGGTTACCGCCATGGTCATCTGCCGCTTCTCCGTTCCGCCCGCCAGGACGGAGGTGACCGCTGGGCTGGAGACCTGGGTCTCCAGCCTGGCGGTCGTCACTATACCGCCGGCGGTATTTGGACCAGGCTGACCGCCATGGATTTTATGCGGTTTTGAACCGCCATGAAATCCATGGCGGTAAGCACTATCAGTGCCAGGGAATTCCTTCCCTGGCACTGATAGGGGTCTCCCCCACCCCCCACTCCCACCCTGACTGCCTCCCCTACACCCCCCACCACCCCTGCAACCCCCCGAAGGTGTCAGGACCCCCCTCCCCGACCCGGCCCTCAACATCAGACATCACTCAGACACACACGACACGCACACAGGCACCACCAACACACACACACCGACATACATGCCAACATCCACACACACAGTCAGACACGCACACCCACATTCAAACATACATGCACACATCCATACAGACATACCCACAGACATACACACACTCATTCCCAAACACACAACACCCCCGCAAGCATACACACACTCACACACCCCCTCTACATACACACACGCACACCCACATGCACGCACACAACACACAACACCCCGCCACCCCCCTCCCCTAACGGACGATTGACTTACCTGGTCCGTCGATCCTCCGGGAGGGGACAGGATCCATGGGGGCTGCTCCGCCGACAGCACACCGTCAACAGAACACCGCCACGCCGAATCACAGGACGTGATTCCGTGGGCAGTGTTCTGTTGACGTGGCAGTGGAAGTGGAGCAACCTCCACTTCCCCGCCGCCCGCCAGTATGGCTGTTGGTGGCTCTCCGTCCGAAAAAGGACGGAGAGCTGCCAACAGTCATAATACGCCGAGCGGAAAACCGCCACCACTGGCGGTCTTCAGCACGGCAGTCCCTCAGCGGTCTTTCAAAAAGACCGCCGAGGTCAAAATGACCCCCTTATTGTTTGGGCATCCTCTATGATAGCCCTATTCAGAGTTGCAAATTTGGAGGTCCACACTTTGCACCAGAGTAAGATTGGTTGCACTTTTATTAGATCTATATTGTGTGTTACCCCCAAATCTGAATGGCTTGCCATGGTTGAGGTGGATTTTGGCATGCTTAAAATGGACTTTAGGAAATAATTTTCTACTATCTGCAAAGCATTATATTTCCTTTGTCCCCATAGACCTGCCCCGTACAGTGCAACAGAGACACATTTAGCCTTATAGATAGTCATGTTATCTTTTAGGGGAGCCCTTCCAACTTTTTTATAAAAAGTTTTTATACCCATAATGGTTTTTGCAAAGTGCAGTTTCCTGGAACTAATTGCTTGCGACCAGGTACCTTTGTTGTCATACATAATTCCTAGGTATGAAAAGGATTCTGTGTCGACTAATTTGATGCCCTTTAATGTGACACAAGGTTTTTTCAAATTTTTTATACCTCAGTTCATCATGTAAGTTTTAGGATGATTGATTTTGAGGCCTAGATCTTCCATATAATTGGCAAAAGTTGTCAATAAATGCTGTGAGGCTGCTGGAGTGCGTGCCATAAGGACAGCATCATCAGTATACATAAGTGCTGGGATCTGTTGAGAACCAACTTGTGGAAGGTCTCTACATGCTGTGGATAAGACAACCTCTAGTTTATTGATATATAGGGAGAACAAGAGAGGTGCTAAAACACAGCCTTGACGTACCCCTTGATTTACAGAGAAAGAGGAGGTATATTCCCCCTGAGACCCAAAGCGTACCCTTGCTTTAGCTCCGGAATATAGTTCCCTAATGAAGTGAACTATAGTGTTGTCTACCTCCATATGCAGCAAAATGGGCCATAGTTTACCGTGAATTACACAGTCAGACGCCAAGGTCAGATCAACAAATACGAGATATAAATTTCCTGACTTGGCCTTCGTATATTTGCCGATCATGATATCTAAGTTCAAGGCCTGTTCCCCAGTCCCTATCCCAGACCTAAAGCCATATTGTAAATCTGTTAATATGTTATTAGCTTCCGTCCACTCCCGCAGCCTATTTAAAATTATACATCCTGCAATCTTTGCAAGTGTGTTGAGGATTGAGATCGGTCTATAACATGCCACATTTTGACAGTCACCTTTCTTAAATATTGGGACAATGATAGACTCTGCCCAGGTCGGGATAAAGGTCGTGGTGCAGCATGCTCGTAGAACCTGCCTCAATAAAGGGCCCCATAGTGAAATGTTAGACTTATAAATAGCAAGTGGTACTCCGTCTGGGCCTGGTGCTTTCCTACTCTTGCTAGCATTTATGGCGTTGATGAACTCGCTTAAACTAAATGGCAGAGTGATGGGCTGGGGGTCGGTTCTATAGTCGTCTATGTCTGCATTTGTCTTTTCCAAAGAATATATTTTGGAAAAATGAGCAACCCACTCATCTTCCGTGATGGCTATTTCAATACTTGGTGACATACTATCACTCAGCAGGGGAGAGTTAACTACCTTCCAAAATTTGGCACTATTATTTTGGAGGCTTGCCTCATGTAGAGTATTCCAAGCCTCATCTTTTAGGAATTTTTTCCTATTTTTTATGGCCTTTTTATACTTTTTTCTGAGGATAGTAATCTCAATCTCATTGGGATTTTGTCTATGTAGATTCCGTTTAAGTTTCTTATGAGCCCGTGTGCATTCAGTATTGAACCAACCTTTATTTCCACATGGTCTGAATTTTCCTACACTTACTGTGAGATACTGTTTAATTCCCATAGTAATTGCTAAGAATGCTCTAATACAGTCCTGTGGTCTAATGTTATCTAAGAGGCAGGTTTCCACCTCGTTAGCATAATCGCACAACAGCCGTTCCATGAAACCTGTAGGTTCAATCTGAGACCAACGTAAACAAGAAAAAATCCTTGAGCCCAGTTAAATGTTGGCTACATTGTCTGGTACTCTATTAGGTTTATTTATAGCTTGGGGGAGTGCGAGATGTATGGTTTGGGGATAGTGATCGATATCAGATGCGCCAAAAACAAAGTTATTGGATATTAGTATGAAATCTATTGTGGTGTTTGCACATCTACAGTTAAAGGTTGGTTTAAGCTGTGAGTTACTATCAATTAGACCGTTACAAAAAGAAAGGTCAAATTTACATAATGTATCATTCAACAAATTTCCATGGTGATTGTGGGTAAATTGAAATCGATCATCGTTTTCTCCTACGCCGAGGCAACAAGCTTTCCCAGCTAATTGGGAGCACACATGAGTATTAAAATCGCCTCCCCAAACTATAAAAGTCTCTATATGTGTAGAATTGCACACGCGTTCCAGATAGTCCTGTAGTTGGCTGATCATATGTGAAATTTTTTGTGAAGGAGCATTATTATAGAAGTTGATAATAGCTAAGAGCGCTCTATTTTTTAATTCACATGGCATCAGTTGATAGAGCGTATTTGAAATTAGGTTAATCACCTTCATTGTATTATAATTATTGGGAATATATATACACAAGCCTCCTTTCGCCCTACCCGACATGGAAGAAATTGCTGGGGTGTGAAAAGTCCTGTATCCTTTTATATGGATAGGATCCACAGACCAAGTCTCCTGTAAACACACGCAGGAGAAGGGTCTAATGAATTCTAACCAATCCTCGTTCTCAATTTTGCTACGCAGGCCTGCCAAGTTCCAGAATATTTTTTTTTCCCCTGGTGTAATTACGCTCAAATCC
Source organism: Pleurodeles waltl (assembly GCF_031143425.1). NCBI lineage: Eukaryota > Metazoa > Chordata > Amphibia > Caudata > Salamandridae > Pleurodeles > Pleurodeles waltl. The sequence goes on along the minus strand of NC_090442.1, from coordinate 202,312,084 downwards.
AGAGGGTCATTTTACCCTCTTTTCCTTGTTGGAGTGAGTGTTATACTCTCCATCACTATGTGGGGAATGGATGTTAGTGTAGCCAAGTGGGCGGAAACTCCGCCTACTAGCGATTCAGCGGTATGGTCTTGTTGTACTCTTTTTTCCTTTATCGTTGTTATGCCTCCTTTACTCCCCCTCGGCCGCCTCTGCTGTCAAAGGGTCAAGGGCAGAATTCTTCAACATGGATCTCATCCTGTCCTCAGCGTGGTCTGCCACCAGTCAGTCCACTTCCTCTAGAGGGAGGACTTGGAATCTGTTCTTGATGGGGACCATGTAATTTCTTTTAATACTACTTTGTTGAAATGGAGGGTTTTTTCTTGGTTGATCATGCCTCCCATTAAATTGGTAGAAATAGCCTAGGGGGAGCAAAGAAATGTCATGATCAGAGAGCTGAAGTGGGCTTAGATTTCTTAGAATGTCCTCAACTAATTTTGGAGTTTTAAACGAAAGTACCACGCAATCACCCCTTAATGTTTTATGACTCCTGCCCACCCATTTGACTCTCCTAACAATTTTTATATTTTCGAAAAGTATATCTATCATACCCGGTTTCATTCAGGTTCCTATCCAGTTCAAGGATTTGTTTCTCAGTGCTGTCCGTGTTTCCCTGTTTTCTGTCGGTATAGTAGGGACATTAGCAAGAGCTACTATATAGGGGGTTACTGAGCTGACCAGAGGGGTGTTTGACGGGTGTTGCCACTCTTTAAGAGGGAGTGGATTCCGCTTTGAATCAGTACCACCACAAGGCTGAGGAGCTATAGGGGTTAAACCTGGAGTCCAAGCCTTCACTAAATCAACTCCACATTTCCCTCCACTTAATTAGTAACTCAAAAGAGGTCTCACCAAAGTTCAAGTAGCAAACTATGAATAGGGATAGCCTGTGATAATATATGGCTATTCCGTTGCCCAGCAGAAGACAAAAGTACCTGCCTAGATTCCAGCCAAAAAAACTCTCAGCACTGGTCTCGTATTACGATCCCAGTGTGCTGGTAGAAATTCGGGGGGGGCCAGCTCAGCCTTTTCCAGTCGATGACGGGCGAAGGACGGGGCCGCCCTTGCGCAGGGCTTCGCCGGTGCGCCGGGCTTCGCTGGTGCGCCGGGCTTCGCTGGTGCGCCGCGCACACGCGTCCCGCGAGGCAGGAGCGCAGTTGGCGCTTTATGCAGGCTCCAAGAGGGCTTGGCCCCTCCCTCTCACACATGTAATACTGTATTCATATTTACCTATACTAGTCCACCACTAATTTCTCTTGGGTTCCGGAGTAGCGTGCTACTTGCCAAAAAGTGCTTCAACGCTTCGTTAGGGGTAGTAAGCGCTATATACATACAATTAGAATTGCAATTGTGGTTTGCAAGGTCACCTTTTGTCAATGTGTTGCACTCATAAATCGAGCCACCCATTTTCTGAGCCACTTGCATAAGTATATTAGATTTTGATGGCCTTGTAAATGGTGTCCAGTGTCTCAAAACAGAACTAAGAACATTAGTACACCCTTACATTTAGGACACAGTGAAAATAGCACTTTAGTGTAAATTAGCACTATTCGTGATAGTTAATGTAATTCAGAGGTTAACAAAAAGGGAGCTAGGGCCACATGTATGCACAAAGTTTAGGAATTGAGATTCTTACTGAAATTGCAATTTCTAAAGTAAGAACACTTACAAATATTAAAGAGCAATTCCTAATGAGTCGTAAACCGACCTACCTCATGAATGTTAATGACGTAGGTCACAGTTTGCAGCCCATTAGGAATGATAGCCATCACAGGGACGGTGGTCTGCTGGGATAAGCAGACCACTGAAAAGTCTTTGTTTTTAAGGTAGGTTTATTGAATTAGCAGGACGATACAAATAACAAGTCTTCCCTGCACGGCTTCCTCCAACCGTCCCTCTCACCGCATCTCCGTTCCCCTTATGTTGAGTCTCATGCCTGCTGTTTCGACAACAAGCACGAGACTCGACAGCACGAGCCCAAAAGTATAGACCCAACACATCTTCCCCCTTAACATAACAACGAATACAATGTGATAAGTACAATAATAAATAATGACATAGAAATATTTACATTAACTATAAAAATTACACAAAAATACATTTTCGTGGTAACACATTCTTCTAGAAAAATAAAATTGAAAATTTTGAATGCATCTAGTAAAATGAGTACATTGAATATTTGGAACGCATCTAGTTAAATGAAAAACTCATAATCTCGATATTTGCTTCAGAACCTCCTATCCCTTAAAGATGCCCTCAGTTTTAGATCTTTCATCTCGTCTTCAACTTTGCTTGTACCTACACCTTTTACCTTATCCTTGAGATCTTTAGGTCCACATCATGAGCTATTGACAATTACTCTTTATTCCACCAATTCCCATCATTCAATTTAACTGCATTTTTGCAAAAATGTTCAACTCTCTTGGGTGCAGAAAATTTTGACTCTCCTTTCTGAATGATACGTGCACTCTTAACCCTTACATAATCTCTTACCTTCACACTAACTGCCTTTCTCGGCTCCCACTTATACTTATTTTGAGCTAACTCTCTTCTTTCATTAACCTTCTCGATCAAGTTTCCGTCAATGGCAAACTCACCCATCCACTGTCTTGTTAATTTGGTTGTTGGAACTCTACCTCTTAATAATACAAAAGGAGATACTTCTGTATCAGCACTGGGGGTGGTACTCACTGCCCACAACAATTTCTTCTATTCTATCTTGCAATCCAAACAACTGGCGTTGGCTAACTGCACATTCCCCTTTAATCACCCTATTAATTTGTTCCACAAGTCTATTACTTCTAGGATGATACACAACATTTTGGTATGCTTAATGCCCATGTGTATCAGGAAATTGGCAAATTGAGTTGAAGTGAACTGACAGCAGTTATCTGTCAATATTTCATCAGGGATTCCCTCCCTATCAAACACAGATTCTAAAAATTCAATGATTTTTTAGAATTCTGCACTTTTACAAATTTACTTTAAAAATCAATTAATACCACACCATATTCAACCACTCTACTAGACAACACTATAGGATCAATAATGTCTATAGCAACTTTGCTCCATGGTTTACTAGGTACCTTTATTTCCTCAACAGGAGTAGGTTAAGTGACCTGAGACTTGTCACTTATAGCACACATTAAACAATCTCTCACAAAGTGTTCTACACTTTTATCCAACCCTGGCCACCAAAAATTCTCATGAATTCTCCTCTTCATAGCCCGCACTCCTATAAGACCTTCATGGCACAGCGTTGGTATCTTGTTCCTCATGCTCTCTGGCACAACTTTTTGACTAGTTTTACACACAGACCACCCTTGAAGAATACTTTTTTTAACTTCACTTAACTGTTCATCTTTTTCACACGATTCTCTCCACTCAGCTTCTGTCACAGCCCCATCCAGTTGGCAATCTATGGAACACACCAACTCATCATCCTTATCAATTCCTTCTTCATCCTCCTTATTTTTACATTCACTGGGAAGACGAGAAAGGCAATCTGCAAGTACATTTTTAGCCCCAGGCACATATTCAATTTGGTAGTCATACATTTGTAATCTGTACTGCCATTTTGCTATTCTGGGAGTAGCATGATGTGCACCACTAGTGGAAAACAACTGCACCAAAGGTTTATGATCCACCCTGACTGTAAAATGCACGTCCCACAGGTATGTTTTAAAATGCATAATCCCCCACCAACAAGCAAGGGCTTCCCTCTCTATGGTTGAATAAGTAGATTCAGCACCTCTGAAACTTCACAACACAAAAGCAATCACTTTGTCCTTACCAAATTTACGTTGCAACAAAACAGCACCCAGTCCTTTCTGGCTGGCATCAGTCATAATTACTATTTCATCCCTTGTATCGAAACATTTCAATAGAATGGCATGTGAAACGTATTTTTTTATGATTAAAAATTCTTGCTCACACTTTGAACACCACTCAAACTTGATTTTTTTTTAAAAAGATTCCTTATGTTATAAGTTTTTTCTGCACAATTAGGAATACATCTGGCATAAAATTTGATTAATCCCATAAAAGACCTAACTTGATCCTTATTACATGGAGATTGGAAATCTTCAACAGCTTTGACTAAACTTGCTTTTGGTTATACACCCCGTTCAGATATATTGTAACCTAAGTAAACAATACATGTTGTACTAAATTTACATTTGTTTACCTTGAGAGTGATACCCTTGTCTTTTAAAATTGACTAGGCTTGCCTCATCCTTTCATCATATTGTTTTTGATCCTTCCCACAAATCAAGTTATCATCCTGAATTGGACCTCCAGATTTTTGAACAAATTATCCACAACCTTTTGAAATACGGCAGAAGCCGATGCCAAACCAAATGGCATGCCTTTGAATTGGAACAAACCTTCAGGTGTAATAAAGGCCGTTAAATGTCTTGACTCAGGATGTAACTTGATTTAGTGGTACGCAGAAGCCATATCTAACAAACTAAACCTATTAGCATTCTTAAGGGTGGACAACATTTCAGTGATGTTAGGTAAGGCGTGGCTATCTACCCAAATGTGTGCTTTAAGATCTGGCAAGTCCACACACATACACACTGATCCGTTAGCTTTGTGAGCAATCACAATTGGAGCAATCAGAAGCTTACATTCTTTCAATGACATCCTGCTCGCATAACTTGTCGAGCTCTTTTCTTAACTCCGCTCGTAAAGCTAAAGGTACTCTCCGAACCTTATGCACCTTAGGCACAACATTCTTTGCCACTTTAATCTTGTGTGTGAAACCCTTGAACATCCCAAGCACATCTGTGAATACGTCAGGAAATTCATCTTGCCATGTGTTATCCTTGACAGAAAGTACATGTTTGTAGTTCTTGCTCAAGATTACTTGATGAGGGTTGTTAAGATCAAGTAAAATTCCCAAACCTTTTGGTCATTCCACCCCAATAAACATGTATCATCCTTTGCAACATACACAATTCCTCTTGACGTACTTCCTTGAAAATTGAATTTGACTTCACACTCACACAATACCTCTATAGGTTTTCCTCCATATCCCACTGGTCTTACGTCAGACTCCTTAAGTTCAATGTGATCACAACATTCCTTCCACTTCCTTTCACTCAAGAGAGTATATGGTGAACCTGAGTCAGCCATAACTCTTACTTCGTTCCCATTAATTAACAAGTTACAAAAAGGTCTTCTAGACTTATTAGAAGATACTCTACAAATATATACCTCTCTCAATTCAGATACGTTTGTAATGGTAAGTAGTTCATCCTCTTCACTGGTGGTTGACTCCAAACCACCAACATTATCATTAAGTATCCTGAGAACTAAGCCACTTCTATTAGACACCAATTTACCTTTAGCTTTGCATACCCTAGCAAAATGACCCTTTTTGAGACATGCATTTCCCAAATTGAAGAGGCTACCACACCTAGAACATTCAGATTTCCTAAAATTCTCCCTTTTACTAGATGGCTCTGGTCTGACTCTTGTGTGACTTTCCTTAGACCTCTGCTTAACCAATGATACACTCTGGTGTGAGCCTTTGTCATCAGACATGTTCATTTGTTCCATATAAGTTGTTGTATTTTATATTCTAGTTGCAATTTCTACTGCCTTTTCTAATGTTAAATTTGGTCTTGACAATAGAGTTTCTTGCACCTTTCTATTGTTTGTATTTTCAACAAGTTTATCTCGTATCATTTCATCCTCACATGCTTTATAATCGCACGACACAGCTAAAATTCTCAAGGCACCTACAAAACTTGCGACAGATTCACCAGAAATGTGAACTCGTTTGTAAAATTTGTGTCTTTCCATAATGACATTCTTACATGCTTTAAATCTAACATCAAGACACTTAATAGCTGAAGAATATTCATCAATTCCTCCATCTCCCTCTCCTTCCGCCAAAGGTACATCTACTTGAGGAATGTGTTTCAAGATTTTACGGCCTTCTGATCCTAAACAATGTCGAAGAATGTCAAATTTCTTCTTGTGAGTAAAGGAATCGCCGTCCAGCGCATCAAGGTAAGCCTCAAATCCCTCTTTCCACAGTTCACAGTCTGACTCCGAAGAAGCAGGGTCCGGAGTAAAAACAGGAGGTGGTAAGATGGAGTGGTGCATTCCGTAAGAATCAGCAATTGCAATATGACACGCTTAAAATGATGAGGTGTGTGTGTCAGCGTTAATTGAATGAAATTTGTTCCCCATCAGTACAATGTACTATACAATGTAGAATTCAAATTAAACAATGTTGGCGTAACTGGCACGTAAATGACACGCCTTGTGCAATTTCACTGTTTACAGTTCCATACTTTTTAGGAGTAGGCAGTGGTCCGTGGAACCACTGCTTGTTCTTAAAAAATAATTGTTTCAACATTCACGAAGGAGAAGAGGTCCAGTGGGAACCCTTCACCGTTTGTGAATGGTTACCACCACCTTTGAGATGTCATAAAAAATAAATGTTTTTCAACCATAATTCAGTTGCAGAACATTCGTACAAAGCACTGCAATTTGGTATTTAGAAGGTATGCCTTAAACACACACTTTCCAAATACCGAATCGCTAAACATAAATTGCGAATTAGTAACATGTTATCAAATTTCAATTTCTGCTCTGCACTCATGAAAAAGTTTTTTTAAGGTTGGAAATGGCCCAATTCTGTCAATCATGCCATTTCTGATAACAAAAATACTTTTGTACGTATAGCTCTAGCCTCTTCTAAGCGGCAGTGGGTGGAAGGGATTAGACCCCTGGAGTCCTATGTTGTAAAGTGCCAGGAAGGAGCGCTCTATCAAAGCAATACAGGAGTACTCAAAATGAAACAAAGATGAACTGAAGGGGTATTTTCTCACTTTCAGAAATCTAGGAGATAGAGAATCATTGACCCAAAGAGTATGATGTGAGCACCCTACTTGGTACTGGCACATTTCTTTTTGGGGGGTCCTGAATCTAGCTATTTCCAGAGCATGGCTTCTCAAAATGTAGTTAATTTGTACATCTTGGGGTACCTCCTACTCCACATTGGTGGGTAGTATTTAGGGAGTGGTTTTATGCACTGCCCTTCCACTGTTCTGATGGAGCATGGCTCCCTTGATAAGTTGTATTTGGCTTCCATGGCACTGAACGAGGTAGCTCCTCTGCTTTGACTCCAGTAAGTTTGCAGCCATGGTTTGAAACCATGCATGGGCCCCCAGAAGGAAGGTTGTAGTCAGCGATCTTTGTGGGTGCACCCTTAGCTGGTGAGAGGGCCACCATGAAAACCTTGAAATAAACTATCAGAGTGCAGGTGGGGAACTGCAACAGGCACAGCTGGAGACTGGCCCTGAGTCCTGAAAAGTTCAACACCAAGCACAGGTTTTGAATGCATTCTTCAGGTAGCTGACTTTGCTAATTCTGTGCTATAATGCTCCATTAGGTACCCCAGGTCCAGAGGCCTGATCCTGTTTGTGTTCCAGGATTATATACCTAACCCTCTTATCACATTATGACTTTGTCTATGCCCTTAACGCACCACAGCGTTCAACTGCATTTTAGCAAGGTTTATACAATATATATACCACATATATCCATTATAGAGTGGTGACTGGCACAAAAGCGGGCAGGAAAAGTACACTCTGAGCCCGTGGCCAAAATGAGGGCAGCATCAATGGGACATTGAAAATAGAGACAAAGAGGGTAAAATTATTCTTTAACATAAGTCATTGGACCATTTTACTAGGCCAAAGGTTGCAAACATCTAAAATGGAGCCGGAGGTCCAATGCCACATGAAATAGGCCTTCAATCTTGGGGCACATAAGATGGTACCAGTAGTCTATAGCTTTATAAACTAGACAGCAGACTACCGGCGGCATTTAGATGCCAATGGACCAGTTTTTTGAGCTGTGACCTAATGGCGCCATTTTGGATATGTCAAGTCTGTCCCCCAAAAAAGTTGTGACTTTTGGTGTATTTTTAGGCCAATTAATAAAAAAAAACACTGAAAAATTCCCCCATCTGAATCCAGCCAACAGTACATTTAAATAGGGGTTCTACATACTAAACTGAAATTAGAATAAAGTGTGCTAAGTCTGAAGGCTACAACTCAAATCTGAGGTCCCGACTCACCCAGCGACACTGACTGGACTCCTGTGACACCCGCGGTGATACACAGGACCTTTTAAATTTTAAAGAGCATTCTGAGGGGCTGATTAGCTGCCAACTCAGGTATCTGCTCAAGAGGAAAAAGCGTCCTTTGCTTGGAAACAAGTGGCAGAACCACCGTTTGCTGTTAGAAGGAGACAGGATGTACCAGCAAGACACAGTCTTCAACAAAAACAAATCTGCAACACCTGCCCACAAGGAGGGGGCGAATATAAAGTGCTTAGGCACGAAAGAAGCAGTCTGATTGTGGAATTTTTCATCCAGTCTGAGGGTGAAAAAACTAAAGCTAAAGAGAAAGATCTTCCGCAAGACTAGAGGGCATTACTCTTGCTGGACCAGCATCACGTTTTACCATCTGAAATCGAAGCATGAGAAACTGCACATGAAAGCAGAGACAGGGACTCGAACCACAGGAGGACCCATCATTGCCCAGCACACCAGAGGAAATGGTCACAGAGCAAAAGAAAGAAACTCACACTCACCTCCGACTCTGTGAACTCTGTTGCATGGAGTGCAAAGTGAATATCTTGTCCAAAACAAGCAGCTTGTGTCGGTACCAATGGAAGAATACTACCAAAGTTCCATAAATGAAGAAAATATTAAAAAGGCTTAAAAGTGGCCATTTGCCACTAGTATTGTAAAGACAGAAAAAACACTCTAAAATCATATGTTAGGCAGCGTAATGCCTGCGATGCCAACCATAACTGGTTAATTTCAGTGGTTTTGTACTTTTAAACCTGAACCATAACTTGGTGTTTATTTTGTGTTTTTTTTAAAGTGAACACATAGGGGGTGATTCTGACCTCGGCGGTAAAATGCCCTTACCGCCGGTCAGAAGACCGCCATAACACCGCCGCGGTCAACCGCCACGGTCATTCTGACCCATAATGGCCAAACCTCCAAAAATCCGTCCTCCACTGCAGCCCGCCACATCGGCGGGCAGCGATAAACTGGAGATGACCAAACCTCCACCGTCACGCCAACAGAAATACGCCCATGCCATTACGACCCACGAATCCACACGGCGGTCATTCAAACGCGGTATTCCATTGGCGCTACACACCGCCGCGGTCAGAATACACACACATCACCAAAACACAGCCACATTGGACAATTTGAAAAACACACACCTGATACACATACACACACCACTCCCACACAATCAACCAACTATAAAACACACACCCACATCACCCACAAACCCCTGCGACCCCACATACTGAGAGAAGGAGAGAGAGACACAGCAGACAATCCAAAGGAAGACACACTGAGGCACACTACACCATCACACACACCACATAGTAGCACAAAGCACCACTCACCAACACACTCCTCATCACATACACCACCCCACACCTCACTCACACCACCCCATGGCACCCCAAAGGCATCCACGATTTTCGGACCAAGAACTCCGGGTCATGGTGGAGGAAATCCTAAGAGTGGAACCCCAGCTCTTCGGCTCGCAGGTGCAGCACACCAGTATAGCCAGGAAGGCGGAGCTATGGCAGCGGATCGTGGACAGGGTCAACGCGGTGGGACAGCATCCCAGGAATAGGGAGGACATCCGCAAAAGATGGAACGACCTACGGGGGAAGGTCCGGTCGATGGTCTCGAGGCACAACATCGCGGTCCAGAAGACTGACGGCGGACCCCCACCCACCCCTCCCGAATTTACATTGTGGGAACAAGACGTCTTGACCATCCTGCATCCTCAGGGCCTCGCAGGAGTAGCCGGAGGAATGGACTCTGGTAAGTCCCATCTCAACTACTATATCCCCCACACCCCACCAGCATGCCAACCCACACCCCCACCCTCACCCCCAACCCCCCAGCACACATCCTTCCTGACAATGTCTCACCAGCACAACCCACCCATCCCAACACCAACTCCTGCATGCCAACACAAACCATGGGCACCCATCACCTAAGCATGACCACTGCACTAACCCCTCCCCCCCACTAAATACCCTCACAACACCTCCCTCCAGGGAATGCCTGCACTGGGGGACAAGGGCACCCACAACACGCATGCTATTGCACACACAGAAACAATAACCAAACTCTCTTACCCCATGCAGGACCCGAACGACAACACACCAGCCAGGAGGGTCCAGAAGTGTCCATCCCACCACCGGAACAGGCCCACACTGAGGATAGCAGCTCTGTCGACAGTGAACCTGATGACCAGCCCGGACCATCGGGGACCTCTGGGCAGTCGGTTCCCCTCACCCAGACACAGGCCACACCAGACCCGACCCCCTCTGCCGACACCAGCACAGCTCCCACCCAGCGGGCCCATGCCTCTGTCTCTAGGACAGCTCAATCAGCAGTGTGTCTGCCACTACAGGGCACCCAGGCTAACCCGACACCCCAACAACAACAGGGACCTGGGGGCAGTGGGAGCGGGCACACCGGCCAGGGGACAGAGGCCGGGGGAAACCGGGCAGCTCGGAGGGCTGCTGTGCGACAGGGGGGGGAGGAGAGGCCCAGGGAACCCACTCTCCAAGAGGCCCTCACCACTCTCATGGTGGCCTACCACCACTCCCAAGAAACGATGGCGACGGTACTGGCCAGGTTCACTGAGATCCAGGCACAGCAGGAGGAACGCTACATGGGCTTCAGGGAGGAGCTGAGAATCATCGGGACCGCAATGGGGACCATCGTCCTGGCCCTCCACAGGTTAGAGGACGCGTTGCGGGACCATGGTGCACCACACAGGGCCCCTGTCACTAGGCCGGACCAGGAACAGCCTACCACCTCCGCCGGCGCTAGTGGACAGGAGGTCCCAACACCTCGACAGCCCCCCAGAACCCCACCTCCTGCTGAAGAACAACCACCCCGTAAGAGGAGCCTGAGACCAAAGAAAAAGACAGAGTAGGATGTCAAGACCCCCGCCAGCAGGACATACCCCCTCAAGTCTTCCCACTGTCCCACATTGCCACCCTGTCCAACCATGAACTGCCTATGCTCCATCCTTCCACAGGCAAAAGAACAATGCACCTGTGAGACTGAGAACTGGACTCTGCCATGGATATTCCTCCACCCCCACCCATCACCCTTAGAATCACATGTACCGGTATCTAGCACTGTAAATAAATCACTTTTTGCACACAAACCTGTTTTGAGTCATGCTGTATTATTAACAAAGGGATAACATATTACTGTTCAATTTCTGTCCTGTCAATTAGTCATGACAACATACCAATGTCAATACGCTGTATTTCATGGGCGAACCAAGCAGAAGTCAGGTACTGAGTCAGACAGCACTGAGAAGGGAAGGGAAAGGCATAAATTAATAAAAAACATCTGTGGGGAACTACAGAAAGTAAAGATGCAGGAGGCTAGAAGCAATTGTGAAATGGCGTGGGTGATTCTTACCTGGGTGTTACTGGAAATACTGTTGTATCACTCTGTCCCTATTGTCTGTGTCGTCCTCAGAGTCTTCCTCCTCTTCACTCTCCACAGGCTCCACGGCTTCTACAACACCACCATCTGGACCATCCTCCTGCAGGAAAGGCACCTGGCGTCGCAAAGCCAGGTTGTGAAGCATACAGCACGCCACAATGATATGGCACACCTTCTTTGGTGAGTACATTAGGGATCCACCAGTCATATGCAGGCACCTAAACCTGGCCTTCAGGAGGCCAAAGGTTCGCTCAATCACCCTCCTTGTACGCCCATGGGCCTCATTGTAGCGTTCCTCTGCCCTTGTCCGGGGATTCCTTACTGGGGTCAGTAGCCACGGCAGGTTGGGGTAACCAGAGTCACCTATTAGCCACACACGTTGTCTCTGTAGCTGCTCCATCACATAGGGGATGCTGCTATTTCGCATCACATACGCGTCATGCACTGACCCTGGGAACTTGGCATTTACATGGGAGATGTACTGGTCAGCCAAACAGACCACCTGGACATTCATCGAATGATAATTCTTTCTGTTTCGGTACACCTGCTCATCGTCTTTTGGGGGTACCAAAGCCACATGGGTCCCATCAATGGCACCAATGATGTTGGGGATATGTCCAAGGGCATAGAAATCACCCTTAACTGTGGGCAAGTCACCCTCCTCGGGGAAAATGATGTAGCTCCGCATGAGTTTCATCAGGGCAGACAACACTCTGCTCAAAATCTTTGAAAACATAGGCTGAGACATTCCAGATGACATGGCCACTGTGGTCTGGAATGACCCACTGGCCAAAAAATGGAGGACTGACAAAACCTGCACCAGAGGGGGAATCCCTGTGGGTTGGCGGATGGGGGACATCAGGGCTGGCTCCAGCTGGGCACACAGTTCATGGATAGTGGCACGGTCAAGTCGGTATCGAAGGATTATATGGCGTTCTTCCATTGTCGACAGGTCCACCAGCGGTCGGTACACGCGAGGATTCCTCCTTCTCATCCCAAGTCCCAGCGGACGGTGCCTAGGAAGGACAACATGGAGCACAGAGTCAGCCAAACCACAGGTACGTACAGACAGCTTGCACAGTTAAAGAATGGCAATGGGTTGAAAGGCGTGTATGTGTGGCAATGCAAGGCCTAGGCCTGTGTGTCGCAGTCAAAATTAAGCCATGTGGGCCCTTGAAATGGCGGCTGCCTGACCTGTGAAGTGGGACAATGGGATGTGAGGTCACTGCGCTGGCGGGGCACACCGTGGCGGTAGGCGGTCGAAGACCGCGGCGCAAAGCCGCATTGGTTAACATTGAAGCCTATGGGTTTCAGGAGCCAATAACGAAGTGTGCCGGCGGTCGCGGTACGCACCGCCGCGGTACGCACCGCCGCGGACGTGACCGCCATTTTCTATCTGCTTAATCACTCGAGACCTGATCATCCACAGGAGAGGACCTATACTGCAAGTGCTGCTGTGACCTCGGTCTGGAAGATACAATGGCTGCTGTGACTGGGGAAAGGGCCCCTGCCTTCACGTCTGAAGAATTGGACAAGCTCGTGGATGGGGTCCTCCCCCAGTATGCGCTACTCTACGGTCCTCCAGACCAACAAGTGAGTACCCCGGGTGCTAATGGAATGGGCTATGCCTGTGTGGATTGGGGTGGATGTAAGTCGGTGGGGTGGGGTGGGGGGCGAATGAGGAGTGCAACGCCCGACAGATGAGAGCATGTGCCATATGGCAAAGTGGGTGGGGGGGGGCCAATTACATCTAACATGCAGGCCATTGATGATTTCCTCCTTTCCACCCTGTACATGTCTAATAGGTCAGCGCCCATCAGAAGATCGATATTTGGCGTGCCATCGCCAAGGAAGTCCGGACCTTGGGGGTCCACAACAGACGGGGCACCCACTGCCGCAAGAGGTGGGAGGACATCCGCCGCGGAACAAGGAAGACCGCAGAAACACTGCTGGGGATGGCCTCCCAACCTAGGAGGGGTGCCAGTCGCACCATGACCCCCCTGATGTCCCGGATCCTGGCGGTGGCCTACCCTGAATTGGATGGGCGCTTTAAGACATCACAGCAGACACAAGGGGGTGAGTATCAGCACATTCTCCTATCTTTCTGCGCAGTGGAGGCGTCTGGGTGGGGGAGGAGGGCTGTGGGTGACATTAGGCCAGGGCGCTTTCTGTAGTGTAGTCCTCTCCCTTAGGCATGGCCCTGTGCCCCCGGCCCCCACCTCTGTAGGGTGACAAGTACAGCCATTGAAGGTCCAGCATCTCCCATGTGCGCGTTTGACGTCTCTTGGCCTGTTGTCTTAGTCAGTAGTACTGAGTAGTGTACCCCGAATGCGCGGCTTAGTGCATTAGGCACCTGTGTCTGTCCTCTCCGCCAACGGTGTTGACATTGCATGCACTCAACCTGGTCTTCTTTTTTCTCCCCCCACCCTTTCTCTTCATCTTCTTGTGCATGTGTGCATTAGCATCATCAGGCGGAGGAGATATGGCATCGGAGCACGAGGGAGCTGCAGGACACAAGGCCCCGGTGGGCCCAGGAACAGACACCGAGGGCACCAGTGATCCGGAGGGCGAGGGGAGCACCACGACGGGGACCGCTGGAGAGAGCAGCGAAAGCGACACGTCCTCGGATGGGAGCTCCCTAGGGGTGGCGGCAACATCCGTGCCCCCCGCCTCTACAGGTACAGCCGCCACCCAGCGCACCAGCCCCGCCCTCCCAGCAGCCCCTCAGTCTTCGCTCCGTGCCGCTTCGCCCAGGAAGGCGCGCGTCTCCTTCGCCCCAGGCACCTCAGCCCCTGCCCCTGTTGCCCCTGCTGCCCTCAGTGCGGAGCTCATTGACCTGGTAAGGACGCTCATTGTTGGGCAGACGACCCTTCTGAATGCCATCCAGGGTGTGCAAAGGGAGGTGCAACAGAGCAATGCGTACCTGGAGGGCATTCATTCGGGTCAGGCTGCCCATCAACGAGCGTTCACTGCTCTGGCCTCAGCACTGACGGCAGCCATTGTCCCTGTTTCCAGCCTCCCTCTTCTGACTGCCTCCAGCCTGTCTCTGTCTCCTGTTCCTCAGCCTATCCCATCCATACCATCAGACCAGCCTGCACACACCTCAACACCCAAGAGCAGCTCATCCAAACACAAGCACCACAGATCCCGCAAACACTCACCCGAGCAACACCCAGATGCAGACATGCCAACAGCCACTGCCACCCCTGTGTCCCCCTCCTCCTCGTCTCCCTCCTCCCTCCCTGTGACGTCTACACTCACACCTGCATGCACCCCCACATCAGCCAGTGCTTCCATCACCACCTCACCCTCCAGTACAGTCCACACTCGTGCAGTCACCACCCCCACTGCCATGTACACGTCCCCTGTGTCCTCTCCCACTGTGTCTGTCACCCCCTCTTCCAAGACACACAAACGCAGGCAGCCACCCACCCAACAGCCATCCACCTCACGACAGCCTACAGCACCAGCACCTTCACCCAATGACAGCACACCTGACTCTCCTACAACCACCTCCTCTACCTCCACTTCCATCTCCACTACTCCTACCCTTTACCTTGGCCCTAAAAAACTTTTCCTGGCTAACCTTAACCTCTTTCCCCCCGATGACCCCCCCCATCCATCTCCAAAGAGTCCCAAGAGCACCGCAGCCACCACCAGCCCAGCTTCGGGTGTCACTGTTGTGCCTGGGTTCTGGAGCCCACCGTTTGCCAGCAGTGACACATCGAGCTGCAGCAAGGACACGTCCAGCCCCCCCCCCGGCAAGAGGACCCGCAAAACCAAGGACCGCTGTGCGAGGACTGACAGGGCTGCCCCCAAGGAGCAATGTGCGGCCACTTCACCACCCACACCATCTGGGGAGGCAAGGGCCCGAGAGCCCGATCAAAGGAGCGGAAGGGCAGCAGGAGCGCGGAGAAGGTGGACCCCACATGCCACATCCCAGCTGGGAAGGAGGACACTAAGGAGGCCAGGAGTCCGTCCCCGAAGGGTCCAGATACGTCACGGTCCGAGGGCGACTGAACAGGGAGTCCAGGCCAGGTCTGGCTCCCTTGACCTGCTGGATGGGCACCGCTGAACAGGGCCCGCGGTGCAGACGAGCACCTCTGAACAGGGCCCCGCCGTGGAGATAGGCACCGCTGAACAGGGCCCGCGGTGCAGAAGAGCACCGCTGAACAGGGCCCCGCCGTGGAGATAGGCACCGCTGAACAGGGCCCGCGGTGCAGAAGAGCACCGCTGAACAGGGCCCCGCCGTGGAGATAGGCACCGCTGAACAGGGCCCGCGGTGCAGAAGAGCACCGCTGAACAGGGCCCCGCCGTGGAGATAGGCACCGCTGAACAGGGCCCGCAGGGCAGAAGAGCACCGCTCAACAGGGCCCCGCCGTGGAGATAGGCACCGCTGAACAGGGCCCGCGGTGCAGAAGAGCACCGCTGAACAGGGCCCCGCCGTGGAGATAGGCACCGCTGAACAGGGCCCGCGGTGCAGAAGAGCACCGCTGAACAGGGCCCCGCCGTGGAGATAGGCACCGCTGAACAGGGCCCGCGGTGCAGAAGAGCACCGCTGAACAGGGCCCCGCAGTGGAGATAGGCACCGCTGAACAGGGCCCTTCCTCTCAAGCACCGCTCCGCTGGGCCCTTCCTCTCAAGCACCGCTCCGCTGGGCCCTTCCTCTCAAGCACCGCTCCGCTGGGCCCCGCCGTCTCAAGCACCGCTCCGCTGGGCCCCGCCGTCTCAAGCACCGCTCCGCTGGGCCCTTCCTCTCAAGCACTGCTCCGCTGGGCCCTTCCTCTCAAGCACCGCTCCGCTGGGCCCTTCCTCTCAAGCACCGCTCCGCTGGGCCCCGCCGTCTCAAGCACCGCTCCGCTGGGCCCCGCCGTCTCAAGCACCGCTCCGCTGGGCCCCGCCGTCTCAAGCACCGCTCCGCTGGGCCCTTCCTCTCAAGCACCGCTCCGCTGGGCCCTTCCTCTCAAGCACCGCTCTGCTGGGCCCCGCCGTCTCAAGCACCGCTCCGCTGGGCCCCGCCGTCTCAAGCACCGCTCCGCTGGGCCCCGCCGTCTCAAGCACCGCTCCGCTGGGCCCCGCCGTCTCAAGCACCGCTCCGCTGGGCCCCGCCGTCTCAAGCACCGCTCCGCTGGGCCCTTCCTCTCAAGCACCGCTCCGCTGGGCCCCGCCATCTCAAGCACCGCTCCGCTGGGCCCCGCCGTCTCAAGCACCGCTCCGCTGGGCCCTTCCTCTCAAGCACCGCTCCGCTGGGCCCTTCCTCTCAAGCACCGCTCCGCTGGGCCCCGCCGTCTCAAGCACCGCTCCGCTGGGCCCTTCCTCTCAAGCACCGCTCCGCTGGGCCCCGCCGTCTCAAGCACCGCTCCGCTGGGCCCTTCCTCTCAAGCACCGCTCCGCTGGGCCCTTCCTCTCAAGCACCGCTCCGCTGGGCCCCGCCGTCTCAAGCACCGCTCCGCTGGGCCCCGCCGTCTCAAGCACCGCTCCGCTGGGCCCTTCCTCTCAAGCACCGCTCCGCTGGGCCCTTCCTCTCAAGCACCGCTCCGCTGGGCCCTTCCTCTGAAGCACCGCTCCGCTGGGCCCTTCCTCTCAAGCACCGCTCCGCTGGGCCCCGCCGTCTCAAGCACCGCTCCGCTGGGCCCCGCCGTCTCAAGCACCGTTGATGGTTCATTGTGCCCACCATGCCTCCTCCTTGACCAGTGGAGACTGTCATCCACATGATGGACTGTGGCTTTGCACTCCCCAGGATGGTCCAGTGGGCAATCCACCCACTGCAGAGACTTGAGAGACTGTGGCTTTGCACTCCCCAGGATGGCACAGTGGGCAGCCCACCAACTGTAGAGACATTGAGAGACTGTGGCTTTGCACTCCCCAGGATGGCACAGTGGGCAGCCCACCCACTGTAGAGACATTGAGAGACTGTGGCTTTGCACTCCCCAGGTTGGTCCAGTGGGCAGGCCACACACTGTAGAGACATTGAGAGACTGTGGCTTTGCACTCCCCAGGATGGTCCAGTGGGCAATCCACCCACTGCAGAGACTTGAGAGACTGTGGCTTTGCACTCCCCAGGATGGCACAGTGGGCAGCCCACCAACTGTAGAGACATTGAGAGACTGTGGCTTTGCACTCCCCAGGATTGAACAGTGGGCAGGCCACCCACTGTAGAGACATTGAGAGACTGTGGCTTTGCACTCCCCAGGATGGTCCAGTGGGCAATCCACCCACTGCAGAGACTTGAGAGACTGTGGCTTTGCACTCCCCAGGATGGCACAGTGGGCAGCCCACCAACTGTAGAGACATTGAGAGACTGTGGCTTTGCACTCCCCAGGATTGAACAGTGGCAGGCCACCCACTGTAGAGACATTGAGAGACTGTGGCTTTGCACTCCCCAGGATTGAACAGTGGGCAGCCCACCCACTGTAGAGACATTGAGAGACTGTGGCTTTGCACTCCCCAGGATTGAAAGGTGGGCATGGTGGCTCCTCGTGGATCTGGCGTCGTGGACTCATGTGGCTGTGGTGCCCCCCCCTTCCCTTCCCCCTGAGGTGCCTGTAGTTTTTACATCTGATGCCCCTGCAGTGTTCTCTCCAAAGGACTCAGGTCTCCTGTGTGGGCTTTGCCCTTGTTTCTCAAGACTTTGGCCCACGGACATGCTGAATTGGTAGGATGTGCAGGACTTGGTACTTCAGTCATACACTGATGTGTATGTCATTAGTTTTGTTGTGGATATCTTTCATGGTTGTACGCTAATTTTCTGGAGCTTTTTGGTACATAAATATTTATTCCAAATATGATTATGTCCTAGCATTTTTCAGGGGTGTTTGGGTGGTGTCACTGTGACTTGGTGCTCTGCATTGGTGAGTATATGATTGGGGGGGAGGGTGGGGGTCGCATATGTGTGTGCCCGTAACCTTTCGTCCTCCCCCTCCCGTGTGTCGTAGGTGCAGTACTCACCGTTGTCGTCTGCGCCGGACTTCGTACTCGTGGTAGATGAGAAGGTAGACGAGAGCAGGTATGATGTTCAATTCGGGTTCCATGCTGTCCTCCGTCCTCGTGGAGTGCGTAGAGGTGAGCGTTTTCCCGTTCGTAGTCTGTTTCCGCCGTGTTTTTATCGGCGGTGCTCCCGCCCCGGAAAATGTGGCGGATTGGTGAGTTATGATAGTGTGGGCGGTACATTGTCTGCCGCCTGCCTGTTGGCGGTGACCGCCGCGCTGTTTGTCTGTACCGCCGCGGCGGTCGGAGTGTTAAGTTGGCGGGCTGTGTTGGCGGTTCCCGCCAGGGTCAGAATTCCATTTTTTGGACCGCCAGCCTGTTGGCGGGTTGGCCGCCGCTTTAACACCGACCGCCAGGGTTAGAATCACCCCCATAGTCTGATGTGGCCCGAAAATATGTAGACCTTCATGTACATCTAAGATTTATGCAAATACTCTGCTGGTTTCAGTCACTCCTTCCACAGCAATGGTTCCTGTTGTGAGGTTACTATGTTAAAAAAAGAATGACACCACAATTTGCTCTCCAGCAGTGTCATGATCGTAGGGTGTGTGAAGCCGATCCAGAAATGTACAGCTTTGAAAATCGGCCAGAAAATAAGTTAACAATGACCCTCGTGGCAGAGCTGCATACATATAAGCCAGTTTTGTTCATTTTGCTAGGTCAGTGCAAATATCCGTTCATCAATGCAAAATTGCCCAGTCACCGGTAAAATGCATGTAATCCAGCTTAAATTCACTTAAACCAATTATCACAGAAAAAGGCTCAAAGGCTCTGAGCTCAGCTTGACATCAACTATGCAGACCCCTGTTTTCAAGGAAACATGTTTATGCAACCTCGAAATAAAGGATTGGAACAGTGTCCTGCTGCCAATAGAAGAAAGAAAACAATACACCGAAGTGAATTTCTTGACAAAGAGACACTTTTTTTTTTTATTGGACTATAGGTAGCTTTTCTCTCCCATTTATGTATCCACGAACAACTGGGCAAAATGAGCTATTGGGGGATTTAGTACATGAGTTTTTGATTGTTTATTTCAGCTAACAGCATTGTACTAGTATCAAGTACCAAGTGAGGGTAAAGTAAAATTGGGCTTTGCTCTAATTGTGACCCTTCAAATTCTGGTTAATAGTAAGTGTGTCCAACCCTGACACGCCTTTACAGCAGACAGCACTTAGTGGACAGGTCAGTTCATGAGCAGCAATAAAGGCCAAATTGTATTGTATTGTAATTTGAATACATATAGCGCTTACTACCCCTGACAAGGCTTTGAAGTGATTTACACTGAGCAGCACACCGCTCCAGAACCCATGGTTAGTGTTTAATCCAGTGGTTATTGTTGGGTATTGGGTTAAGTCTCCTGCTCTCAAGAAAACTATTCCATTCCGTGTATCTGCTCCATTTGCTTCTGGAAGGTTACATGGATAGGGTTAGTAGTGACCCTTAATGTGGACTATTTGGATCCACAGAAACGACCGGTGGGATTCATAGCTATGCTAAAGGATATTAGGTATTGTTAGATCGCAGGGGTACAGGTTCAAAGAAACTCTATGAAACAAGCTGTGGGCATTTTAGAGACATACATGTGACAGAGCAGGCGACAGTCCCGGAGAGGAGGCATGTAGAGGATGGAAAGCAGAGAGTGGGTCCTTCGAAAGAAAACAAGGAGAGCCAACGGTCAGATTTTTTAAACCAGGGTCAATTTTTCATGCAAGATTTTAGGAATATAGAGAAATACAGACAAGGCTTGTTGAGATAGAATGCAATCTCAGGTCCCCTTCTTGTTTGCAAATGGCTTACTACTTCATGTTTGTAGTTGGTAAAGTATTAATGTTTTGCAACTGAATTTCGCTTGCAAAACATTAATGCATACCAACCCGAATCGGTATTTGGAAGGAATGCCCTAAAGATGCACCTTCCAAATACCAAATCAGTATTTGGTCGCAAACCTAAATTGCGATTCGTAACATGTTACTGAATCCCAATTTAGTTTTGTACATGAAAAGGCCTTTTTTGCAGCCACAAATGCATCAGATCCGCAAATCAGACCTTTTGTGACCACAGAAAGGTTACATTCATCTGGTCCTGAGAACATTGTCAGGGAAATATAACTATAAGTAACATAAAGCATTTAGTTTAAGTGTGGCATAAAAGGGCATTTAGCTATTGGCTACATATGTGGAATGGGTGGGAATAAATTCTATTTTGCAAAAGTATGCAAGAGAAAATAGGCCAAAGGAAATTGCACGTAAAAAAAGCATGTAGCCAAATAAGAGAAGATACCAGCTTGATGTACCAGGAGAATTAATTTTAGAAATATGTGAAATAGCCAAATTCCAGTGTAAGGTTCGGGCGACAGCAAGGAGTCAAAGTCTGCTTATTAGTGTATAATTATTTTATTTTGTGTTTTTAGAGACCTGAGATAAAGATAGTTGTAGAATAACTTGTCTTCTCTCTCTATTCCTGATCCAAAAATATGGGCAACATACCACTGGTCCCTCGAAGAGAAGGAAACATATGCAGGAAAGTTATCTTCTCTGTTATAGGTTTGTGTGCCATCACCTGTACCGTGTTTGTAGTGATCAATTACTCTTTTTAATCACAGCTTTCTTAATGTAGTGGGTTCAGTACTGTGAAATCCAGTAGGGAATTAGCCATACAGCGTATCAGATATTACATAGCACTAGCCCTATAGCATTGTCACCACTAAGCACCATTATGTGCACAGCAGGAATAGTGTGAGAAACTGGGGCTGATTGCAGAGGCCCCCTAACTTTTTGCCCCCATTTTCCACTTTATGCTGGTGTTTTCCTGACTCTGATGGTGCCCTGGGTACTGCTAACCAGTCCCAGGGCCTGTGCTCTGTGTAAAATGGATATGCAAATTAGGCTAATTATAATTGGCTAAGTTAACCTACCTATAAGTCCCTAGTATATGGTAGGGCATGTAGGTTTAGGGACCACAGCATAGGTGGTGCACACCTAGGTGCATTGCTGAGGTGCCCAGTGTCATTTTAAAAGCAAGCCTGCCTTGCTGGCTGCTTTTAAATTAAAGTTATATGCAAATTCGACTTTGGAATTAAAGGTACTTCCAAAGTCTTAAACTACCTTATTTTTACATATAAGTCACCCCTAAGGTGTGCCCTATGTGCCCCTAGGGCTGGGTGCCATGTAACTATAAGCAGGGACTTTATAAAAATAGATTTATAAGCCCTGGTGAGGTAAAAACAGCCAAATTCGTTTTTCCCTCATTGAAGTAAATGGCCTTCATAGGCTAGAATGGGCAGACTTTATTTTAAATTTTAAAGTCTCCTTAAATGTTACATACCAAGAATTTGGTATCAAATTGATTGTTATAATAAATCCCACAACTTCCAGTTGTTGGATTTAATATAACTAGTGCAGGTAAAAAGTTTAGACTTTACCTAAAAAGTTGCCAATTTCAGCTCTGCATTGTTTTTGCTGCTGTGCTCTGATTGGCCAGCCTGCAGCAGCTTCTGCCAGGCTACTTTAATGAGGTGTGAAGTGGCCTGACTTTACACAAAGGAATGTGCTTGGGGGAGAGAATCTCCCCTCAGCAGATGGGGAAGCAGGAAGGGGGAGGGCTGCCAAACTGGTCTTCAAAGGCAGAGAAGGACATCTGGAGCACCCAGCAACACCCCCACATCCTGCAACCCCAGACAGCTAGGTGCCCCCTTGATTAGATTAGGAGAGGGCAGGAGAGGGGTGTGTTTATGATTTTTAGCCACACCAGTGGGTGGGCTCAGCCAGATCTCTCCTCCAAAAATCAGATTCATCCATTTTGGATTTTTAGAGACTATTGCCTTCTGGGATGGATTTTTGCCACACTTCCCAGGAAGTGGTCATCACAGGGGGACGACCCTGTCCCTGATTGGAGGACCAGGGCCCCCCTGCTTTTCACCCAGGAGCAAGGATAAAACTGGCAGACCTGCACCCACGCCTCAGATCCCCTCCAGAATTCAACAAGAAAGGAACTAAAGAAGAAGAAGGACTGCCCTGCTGGACCCCTGGCCTGCACCTGGACCCTGCACTCAGAAGGACTGCACCAGCTGCACACTTGGGCTTCACCACAAGAAGGACTTTGCCTGGCTTCAACTGGTTCAAGGAGGGACTCCCTGTTTGCTACAGGTGAAAAATTGCTAAACCAGAGTCCCCTGCACCAACTCCTGAAAAAGTGACCAGCTGACCACTGCCCAGTGGCCAAAAAGGAGTTTGCGCCAGGTGCACTCTGGGAGTTGAAGTCCGCACTTTCCAAGGACCATCACAGAACTTCTGGACCCTTGGGGTGAGCTGTGGACCCCAAAAGAACCTTAAAAGAACATCTGGGTGAAGCCCCAGAAGTTTGGAAAAGATTGGAGAATTTTTGGAAAAAAGCTCCATAAAGTGACCGACCCGACGCGGAAATTCTAGCCGGCTTGCCTCAACCGCGACCCGGCCTGACTTCGTGGTTCGTCCCGGTAAAGAAAAACATCCAAAAAAGAGACTAAGTCCGAACGTAAAAAGTTGACCGGGACCTTCCAGCCATCGTATCCGAGAAGGGCTCCACGGACGTCGGATCAAGATCCAGGTTTACCCCGGTCGAAGGATTTTCATCTCGAAAAAACGACTAAGTCCGAAGGTAGAAATCACCACCGAGGAAACCGACTTCGCGTATCCGGACAAGGGCTCCAGGAGGTCGGATCCAACTGGCAGGTTCGTCCCGGTGAAGAAAAACTTCAAAATAAAGACTAAGTCAGAAGGTAACTTTTTAACCGAGGCTTCCCGCGACCTGTAGCCGAGCAGGGCTCCATCGCGGTCGGCCTGAAAGTTTGACTTTGTCCCGGTCCTGGTGCAACCAGATGACCCGATTGGCGCTTTTTGTTTCTATGCGCTAGAAAATAATAATACTTTAAAAATTCATATCTCCGGTTCCCCTGAACCGATTTTAATCGTTTTTGTGTCATTTTAAAGATAAAAATATAAGCTATTTTTATAAATTGGTTTTGGATTTTTCCTGTGTTTTATTTAATTACTGTTGTGTGATATTTGAATGCTTTACACTTTGTCTCCTAAGTTAAGCCTTGACGCTCGATGCCAAGCTACCAAGGGTAGAGCTGGGATTAATTTACTGAGACCTAACTGTACTTTTGTGGAGGTTTGTGGCTTGTTGCTAGGTGTAGGTACCTACCTGCCCTATCAATAACCCATTTTCCAACAAATAGAAAACACAGAAGTTTAAATTTAAGCTGAAATAAACTCGATGCCCATGACATTCCACACTTCTTCCAGTCAGCCTCCCTTCTTAGCCCCGCCTGTCTTCCCCAACCCCATACCCAACCACACACCAGCGATAGCCACTCTCCTCCTGAAGCATGGCTGGGACTGTCAGCCTGCCAGGGGGGTCTTCTTCTGCTGCTGCGTCTCAGTGTTGCTGCTGAGTTACTCCTGTTTCACCTCTGGACCATGCTGTCTCTTCCTCACAGCCTCCCGTGATTGCGGCTCTGATCTCAGTCTCTGTAAATGTCGGTCTCTCAGGGTTGTTGGCATCTTCTGCCTTCCTGGCGTCATGCCTCCGCAACTCCTCTTCCAGTCACAATGGCGTGTTTTCTTGGTTTCCTGGCATCTCTTTGTGTTGGTTCTGGATCCTGAACCATGCCTATAGTCCCACCTCCTCTGTTTCTGGAGTGTCCTTCTCAAAGGGGTATTGGCAAGCCTGTGAAGAAAAGGGTTCCTTTTTACGTGTCCCGGACGTCCCATCACACCTGCCAAGGTGGTCCATTTTCTGTATTAAAAATAGGAGAATAAGAGATGTCAATCATGATTGATTCTAATGCCAGGGGCACAATCATAGAAGACATGTTGCCAAAGTTTGACCGAATAAAACTGCATACTTCAGACATAAGACTAAAGAGATGTGGCAATAAGCAGACCAATGTCATAGGCTATATCCACTTTGGAATCTAATAAAGAGATCAAGTCCAAAGTTTATGTAGCCATGGAAAAGTCATATTGGTTGGGTTGATCAAGCTTCATCCAACCTACCGGGACCAGGTTCTCGTTTATAGCGATTTATAAGAGAATTGGGTTAAAATGGGGGATATTTTTCCCAAAGCATTTTTAATATTCTCTGTGTATTCAAAATGTATTAATTCATAAAACTGTAACCATAGCTAAGGTGCACAAAGTGCAAAATGTAGCCGTGTCTGTGAGAAATGCTCCATAGGAAGAACTAGATAGTCTATATAGAGAAGTAACAGAATCTTCTGAATGGCTTACACCTGTGGTGGTGGCGGCACGTAAACTTAATATCAATATCAAACTCTGTGTAGTCTTAAGAGATCCGAAGGAGTGCCTCTGCATATATGGTAATGCTCGCACCAACACTGAGAAAATGCTTTCTTTAATCCATGGCGCCACAGTAGTCACCACATTAGGTCTCACTTCACCCTGCCACTAGGTGGCACTTCATGGGGATTTTAGCCCCATAAATTGCTTGATTTTACCAGAAGGTGACCATCAGTATTAGAGGAAGCCTGTTGGATTAATATCCACGTCAGGCATTTTCCAAAAGAAAATACACAAGGTTTTTTTTGGGTTTTTTTTTTTTTTTCAAATCCGTTTTAAAGCTGTCACCCTCATATTTGTAAAAACAAAAAAGAGAAGATAGTGATATCCTTTATAAAGTTCTGAGTATTGGGAGTAATTTAGAATGACTGTTACACAATAAAGAAGTTAATTTGAAGTATCATCAGTCATCACAAAAGCAAGTCTGGTCAAGTAACAGAAGAAGCACCAGAACTAAAAGACAAAGATCAGCTGTGGTCTTTTTTGGCTATCCGAATACTTTCCTAAGTATATCTCATGCTTTGCCAATAAAACTGAACATATGTGGGTTTGGGGAGAAAAGCACATTTCTGTTTGGTGAGGGTAATTAAAAATTCTATATGATGAGAAAAACTACTGAAGCGGCCCCTTTGCGAGCCCTTTCGATTCTTCAAGTAAGTTCATCATCATGATGGATACTGGCAATGTTGGTTAAAAGGCTAGGTTCCTCCAAGAGTGACATGAGAAAATTACAACCCGGAGCTTATTCATTCAGAACACTTAGAAGTGCAGAAGATAAAAACTCTACAACGGAAAACGAAATGTTGGAAAATTGGTAAGAAATAACTCATTCCCAAATGTATCTATATGGGATTCAATTTATCATACAGTCAGAACATTGGCTGTGGATTAAGTCACAAATAGGTGTAGTAAGAGAGCAACACAAGATTACAAGAATAAGGGTTACAATTTCTGGTTGGAATATGCCTGACAGAAAATATTTCTGAGAGACTCTATTTAGACTAAAAAGGGTAGATGAGGGTGAGGTGCGCAATTAGTGGGAAGATGTGATATTGATTTATGACATTTCCAGTCTGTGTTCAAAGGAGAATGGTTAAAAGCATCAAATGAGGACGTGACAAGAAGTGATCAATTTAGAGGGTTGATGTGGCCCAACAAGAAGACGTTAGAGAAGAAAATTGTTTAGTTTTTCATAATTTTGGTAACACATTGTCAGTTCAGGGTAGGGTATTATTGAGACAAGAATAATGGGTTCTTCCCAATTGGTTGCATGACAGAGGCCCTCATTATGAATCTGGCGGTAATCACCGCCGACCGCCGTGCTGACAGTGAACAAAAGACCGCCACTGAGGGTGGACTGCACACCGCCGAATAATAAACACAGTCCGCCCAAAAATGTACAACCTCCACTCACTGCCAGGTCCAACAACGGCAGAAAGGCCGGACACAGCACCCCGCCACCGCCATCCCTACACATTTCCCACCCACTAAAGAATGATGCACAAATGGCCATTGGCGGTAATGACCGCCGCGTACAGAAATGGGAACCGCCAACAACAGAAGCACACATTCGCAATTTTGAAAACCACACGACTGACACACATCCACACCACTATAAAACACACAACCCACAATCGTTTGCAACGCCAACAGCACCACAGAAAACCACAATACACATACAAACAACCACCACACAAGTCACACACACAACACACCACCTACAACACACACCATGGCACCCCCTAAGCACCCTCGCTTCACCAACAGGGAGCTGAGGACCATGGTGGATGAAATACCCAGGGTCAAGTCGCAGCTATTTAGGGTACAGGTGCAGCAGACACCCATGGTCAAGAAGAGGGAGCTATGGCAGAGGATAGAAAACAAGGTCAACGCAGTAGGAATCAATCCACACACAAGGGATGACATCAGGAAGAGATGGAACGACCTGTCGGGGAAGGTGCATCGTCGTACAGAAGACTGGCGGTGGTCCCCCACCTCCTCCCCCGAATACACCGACTGGGAGGAGAGGGTCATGGCCATCCTGTACCCGATGGGCCTCACTGGCTCCCGGGAGGACTGGACTCGGGTAAGTCAACTAAACCTGCAATGCATGTATCACCCCATCCATCACACTACCACCATGGCCCCATACCCTACCCAGCCCACAACACCCACACACACCTACTCATGTCCCCTGCATGCTCACCACCCCCCCATACAAATCACTATCCAGCCCCCTGTGCACAATCACCAACCCATGCATGAAATGGCAGGAGCGCCACAACACCCAGAATGCACCACTTCCCTCTCACCAAATGCATCCAAAAGAACACCAAGGGACCCTGCATGCCACCACATGGGAATGCAACCACCAATAATTATTCCTAAGCAGAGCTGCAAGGGACATGAAAGTAGACAACACCCACATCTCTGTTCTCACACCCACAGGCACCACCACCCATGCCACCTGCACGGAGACGTCAAGGAATGACAGTACTCCACCTGAAGACGAAGGCCCCACTCAGGAGAGTGCAGAGGGATGTCTGGACACAGAGGAGGGCCCTGGCCCATTCCACAGCTGTGGACACTCATCCCCCCAGTAGCCCCACCCAGGACACCATTGACACCCTTGCCACTCAGCCACCACCATCAGCTCTGGACCAACGCCCCCACACCAGTGTTTCCAGGCCACAGACTGGCTGCCCACAAAGAACGGAGTCCTGAGTCTCCACCCACCACCAGGTAGGATGATGATGGGCCCAGTGCAAGTGGGACTGCCAGACCTGTGCAGGGGACCCAGGCACAGGGGGCAAGGGCCATTGGGATAGGAGCAGTGGGTCAGTGGGGTGGCCAAGGAGGGTTTCTGCTGCCCAGGAGGCCATTGCTGAGGTCTTGGGAGCATACCACCATTCCCAGGACAGGATGGCCCAGATCCTGGCCACGCTGGAGGAAAATCAGAGGTTGCTGGTAGTACACCATCACGAGGCCATGGAGCAATGGAAACACCTCAATGCTACCATGGCCACCATTCCAGGGGTGCTACAGCGCCAATATGACAGCCAGCCTGAGTACTCCACCCACCAGCAGCCCCCCTACACTAGCCAGGACAATGCCCTGCCATACACATCTGCAGTTGCTAGTGGACTGGTGTTACTGTCAGAGGACTCACATGACACCAGCACCCCTTCCACTGCAGCCCAGCTTCCCCCTTGGAAACATGCCCTTCGACCCAGACATCCCTGTGAATCACCAGCCAAGACCAAGCCTACCGCCAGGAAGCGACTCTGCCCTGAACTGTCTCCCTTGTGTGCCACTGAGTTACCTTGTTGACATGCCACTGCCATTGCACCATCTTTCAATGGCCCCATGGACTATGCCCCTGTGCAACCAAGAGCTGTGTAAATGTACCTGAGTATACTGTACACTATGTGCCCATTCCCTTACACTGTCCCATCAGTCATGGATATGTTTTATTTCAATAAAAAAACACCTTTGCACTCAAAATAGCTGTCCTTCAATCATATGTGCAAACAAATGCAAATGTGAATATAGTGTGCAGTTTACATCATAATGCTGTTTTATTGCAGGAGGGGGTCTAACACAGCAGTGTTCCAAGTATGTCACACTGTACATTCCATTGCTGTAAAACACATCTCCTTCTTCACACATGAAGTCTACACATCACTGGTAAGGTACACCACAGCACTTTGCACATAAGTCACACTGAAACAATGCAGTAAACCCATTGGTAACATAGAACACTATTTGAGAGTCACTGGAAGTATAGTCGAATTAGCTGGGTCATGGAGTTAATGTCTTCCCCCTCCTCTTCCCCATCACTCTCATCCATTCTCTCAGGTGGCAGGGGTGGTTGGACAGCATCCACCTCATCCAGTAGTGGAATAGCTTTCCTCAGAGCCAAGTTGTGCAGCATGCAGCAGGCCACCACTATCTGACACACCTTGTCAGGGACATAGCACAGGGACCCTCCAGAGAGATGAAGGCAGTGAAACCTTGCCTTAAGGAGTCCTATGGTACTCTCAATAACCCTCCTAGTGTGACCATGTGCCTCATTATAACGGATTTCTGCATCTGTCCTGGGATTCCTCACAGCTGTCAGGAGCCATTGCATGTTTGGGTAGCCAGAATCCACTGCAAAAGTGGGTGAGAGAGGGTTAAACCACACAAAATCCACTTGCATACAGCCTGCCTGTCAGCTATGTAACTGATCCAGTGTCATACACACTCACCTATGAGCCAAGCTTTGTCCCCCTGTAGTTGACCCATCATGTGTGGCACACTGCTGTTTCTCAGGACAAAGAAGCCATGGACTGATCCTGGGAACCTTTCATTGACATGAGTAATGGACTGATCAGCGGTACACACCAATTGGACATTAATGGAGTGAACGTTTTAACAATTTCTGAACACCTGTTCATTTACTCTTGGGGGTATGACGGCTATGTGGGTACCATCAATGGCACCTATCACATGGGGAATATTTGCAAAAGCATAAAATTGAGATTTGATGGAGGTGAGATCATCCCTTTGGGGAAAGTGGACATAACTCTGGAGGTGTTGCACGAAGGAATCCAGAAATTTGCACAGGTCGTGTCTGAACATTGGCTGAAGTGCATCGGCTGCCATGCCCACTGTCACTTGGAATGAGCGTGTGGCCAAAAAATGTAGCACAGTTATCCCCATGCCATCCCTGCACAGTTGTAGGGACGGCATGGGGATTCCCATTAACTGGCATCAGCACAGGCTTCATTCGTGCACAGAGTTCCATGATAGTGGCACGATTCAGGCAGTAAGTGATGATGATGTGATGTTCCTCCATGGTGGCCAGATCAACCAAGGGTCTGTAAACAGATGGTGCCCTCCCTCGCCACATGTGTCTGTACCTCTGAGGGGGGGGAATAGAGACACATTGATTTGCCACATACACTTCAGTCACAATACTCCACAATTCGACTTGTACATGCAACACTATTGCCCCTCACACAGACGCAGAGAACATGGTAATCCTGTCTGGGTATTGCCTGGTGTGGTGTGTATTCTGCATTGCATCACAGTGTAGGCACTATTCCCACTATGATTCCATGAAGAGGATCACGTATCATACCATTACTCGATGAAGGGTAGAGGGAATGGAGCTATGGATTAGGATCCCGGACATACTATGAAGGTGTGTAGGAAAGTACCATCTTGCCTGGCATGTTACCCCCATATTTCACTGTATATATGTTGTTTTAGTTGTATGTGTCACTGGGACCCTGCCAGCCAGGGCCCCAGTGCTCATAAGTGTGCCCTGTATGTGTTACCTGTGTTATGACTAACTGTCTCACTGAGGCTCTGCTAATCAGAACCTCAGTGGTTATGCTCTCTCATTTCTTTCCAAATTGTCACTAACAGGCTAGTGACCAATTTTACCAATTTACATTGGCATACTGGAACACCCTTATAATTCCCTAGTATATGGTACTGAGGTACCCAGGGTATTGGGGTTCCAGGAGATCCCTATGGGCTGCAGCATTTCTTTTGCCAACCATAGGGAGCTCTGACAATTCTTACACAGGCCTGCCACTGCAGCCTGAGTGAAATAACGTCCACGTTATTTCACAGCCATTTTACACTGCACTTAAGTAACTTATAAGTCACCTATATGTCTAACCTTTACCTGGTAAAGGTTGGGTGCTAAGTTACTTAGTGTGTGGGCACCCTGGCACTAGCCAAGGTGCCCCCACATTGTTCAGGGCCAATTCCCCGGACTTTGTGAGTGCGGGGACACCATTACAAGCGTGCACTACATATAGGTCACTACCTATGTGTAGCTTCACAATGGTAACTCCGAATATGGCCATGTAACATGTCTAAGATCATGGAATTGCCCCACCAATGCCATCCTGGTATTGGGGAGACAATCCCATGATTCCCCGGGTCTCTAGCACAGACCCGGGTACTGCCAATCTGCCTTTCCCGGGGTTTCACTGCAGCTGCTGCTGCTGCCAACCCCTCAGACAGGTTTCTGCCCTCCTGGGGTCCAGCCAGGCTTGGCCCAGGAAGGCAGAACAAAGGACTTCCTCAGAGAGAGGGTGTTACACCCTCTCCCTTTGGAATAAGGTGTCAGGGCTGGGGAGGAGTAGCCTCCCCCAGCCTCTGGAAATGCTTTGATGGGCACAGATGGTGCCCATCTCTGCATAAGCCAGTCTGCACCGGTTCAGGGATCCCTCAGCCCTGCTCTGGCGCGAAACTGGACAAAGGAAAGGGGAGTGACCACTCCCCTGACCTGCACCTCCCCTGGGAGGTGCCCAGAGCTCCTCCAGTGTGCTCCAGACCTCTGCCATCTTGGAAACAGAGGTGCTGCTGGCAGACTGGACTGCTCTGAGTGGCCAGGGCCAGCAGGTGACGTCAGAGACTCCTTCTGAGAGGCTCCTTCAGGTGTTGCTAGCCTATCCTCTCTCCTAAGTAGCCAAACCCTCTTTTCTGGCTATTTAGGGTCTCTGCTTTGGGGAATTCCTTAGATAACCAATGAAAGAGCTCATCAGAGTTCCTCTGCATCTCTCTCTTCACCTTCTGCCAAGGAATCGACTGCTGACCGCGCTGGAAGCCTGCAAAACTGCAACAAAGTAGCAACGACGACTACTGCGACACTGTAACGCTGATCCAGCCGCCTTCTCGACTGTTTTCCTGGTGGTGCATGTTGTGGGGGTAGTCTGCCTCCTCTCTGCACTAGAAGCTCTGAAGAAATCTCCCGTGGGTCGACGGAATCTTCCCCCTGCAACCGCAGGCACCAAAGAACTTCATCACCGGTCCTCTGGGTCTCCTCTCAGCACGATGAGCGAGGTCCCTTGAACTCAGCAACTCTGTCCAAGTGACTCACACAGACCAGTGACTCTTCAGTCCAAGTTTGGTGGAGGTAAGTCCTTGCCTCCCCACGCTAGACTGCATTGCTGGGGACCGCGTGTTTTGCAGCTACTCCAGCTCCTGTGCACTCACCAAGGATTTCCTTCGTGCACAGCCAAGCCTGGGTCCACTGCACTCTAACCTGCATTGCACAACCTCCTGAGTTGTCCTCCGGCGGCGTGGGACTCTCTTGTGCAACTTCGGGTGAGCACCTTTTCATTCCACTTCATGGTGCCTGTTCTGGCACTTCTGCGGGTGCTGCCTGCTTTTGAGAGAGCTCCTTGTCTGGCTGGGCGCCCCCTCTGTCCCCTGACGCAATTGGTGACATCCTAGTCCCTCCTGGGCCACAGCAGCATCCAAAAACCCTATTGCGACCCTTGCAGCTAGCAAGGCTTGTTTGCGGTCTTTCTGCGGGGAAAACACTTCTGCACGACTCTTCACGATGTGGCAGCTTCTTTGCACCCACAGCTGGCATTTCCTGGGCATCTGCCCACTCCCGACTTGATCGTGACTTTTGGACTTGGTCCCCTTGTTCCACAGGTACCCTCGTCTGGAAATCCATCGTTGTTGCATTGCTGGTGTTGGTCTTTCCTGCAGAATTCCCCTATCACGACTTCTGTGCTCTTTGGGGAACTTAGGTGCACTTTGCACCCACTTTTCAGGGTCTTGGGGTGGGCTATTTTTCTAACCCTCACTGTTTTCTTACAGTCCCAGCGACCCTTTACAAGGTCACATAGGTTTGGAGTCCATTCGTGGTTCGCATTCCACTTCTAGAGTATATGGTTTGTGTTGCCCCTATCGCTATGTGCCCCCATTGCATTCTATTTTGACTATACATTGTTTCTATTGCTATTACTGCATATTTTGGTATTGTGTACATATATCTTGTGTATATTTGCTATCCTCATACTGAGGGTACTCACTGAGATACTTTGGCATATTGTCATAAAAATAAAGTGCCTTTATTTTTAGTATATCTGTGTATTGTGTCTTCTTATGATATTGTGCATATGACACTAGTGGTACTGTAGGAGCTTCACTCGTCTCCTAGTTCAGCCTAAGCTGCTCTGCTAAGCTACCTTTTCTATCAGCCTAAGCTGCTAGACACCCCTCTTCACTAATAAGGGATACCTGGGCCTGGTGCAAGGTGTAAGTACCCCTTGGTACTCACTACAAGCCAGTCCAGCCTCCTACAGTGTGGTATATGCAAAATGGCAGGGCCCTGCTCTACAGGTAGTGTAGTGTAGTAAGTGACTACATTCCGCTGGTGTTAGTCGTCATGGCGGTAGGCCGTGTTCACCGCCGTGCACCTCTTCATTGGATAGCATTGGCGTCTATGGGGAAGCTGGGCCAATCACTATCATGGCCGGCGGAGACAGTGCACACCGCCGCAGTAAATACTGCTAGTTTGCTATGCCCTTGCCACTTGACTCCTACACCTCGAGAGGAACAGAACTCCACTGCATGAGCTGCTTTGTCCTGACTTTGGGCCTAATAATGGCACGTGTTACAGGGGAACGGGCCCTGGCCTTCACCATGGAGGAGCTTGAGAAGCTGGTGGACGGGGTCTTATCCCTGTATGCGAAGCTGTATGGGCAACCAGAGGCACAGGTTTGTTGCTTTTAGTCTTCCTTGAAAGTGTGTGAATGTGGCAGATGCCTGTAGGCGTTTTTGGTGGCTGCTTACCCGTGATGTGTCTGGCAGTTGTCGTCTTGGCTCTTGTCAATATGTGTGTCTCCATGGGCCATGTGAGGTAGAACTGGCATGGCATTTGTGTATGGGGCACCCACACTGACGTCCGTTTCTTTACTCTGTGTGTCCCATGCAGGTAAACGCACATCAGAAGAAAAGAATGTGGCAAGTCATCGCCAAGGAAGTGCAGACCCTGGTGGTCTACAACTGGCAGAGTACCCACTGCAGGAAGAAGTGGGAGAACCTGCAGCGCTGGGCCAGGAAGACTGCCCAGCTTGGGACGGCCTCCTAATGAGGGAGAGGTGCCAGTTGGACCCTGATCCCCCTAATGGCCTGCATGCTGGCGGTGGCCTATCCCGATTTGGATGGGCGCTTGAAGGCAGCACAGCAGCCACAAGGGGGTGAGTACCTACACTAATGTGATGCTACTATGCTGAGTGTAGTTAGGTGCCATGGGGTGTGTGTAGTGGCAGGCCCATAGACAGGTGTATCCCTGCAGTCCTGCCCCCCTCTACGTCAGTGGGATACTGTCCTTAAGTAGATATGGCTGGGAATGTAGGCCTGTGAGGGGACCCCTGTTTGGGCTATTGGTTCAGATGTAGCCTCATAGTTTAGCAGATTTCTTGTCTTGCCAACATCTCTCATTGTGTCCCATTGCAAAGTGTTATGGAGTAGAGTGTCAGGATGGTCATGTAGTGTACTGTGGGATGTTGCCTAGCAGTCAGGGGCATATTCAGGTGAATACTTCTGTCTGCTGGGGGTTAGTGAATTAGATGGGTGGGGGAGTATGTGTGCCAACATGAATTTTTGATCTAGATTTGACCTACTTCTTTCTTGTTTTGTCCCCCTCCCCTCTGTGCTCTTGTGTCCTTGTGTGCTTTAGCATCATCTGGCGAGGGTGCTGAGGAACCCGCAAGTGGGGATGCTGCAGCCACGGTTCCCAGGAGGCAAAGTCCACCGACGAAAAGGGGTTGGAGGGCGAGGGGAGAACCACGAGGGAGGCAGCTACCACTGGAGGTAGTGACTCAGACACCTCCTTCGATGGCAGCTCCCTGGTGGTGGTGGAGCCTAATGGGCCCAGTCATTCCTTAACATCTTCCACCACCCCCCATACCATCACCGCCCTCCAAGTAGCTCCCCAGCGTGTGGCCCGTGCCCGCTCACTCAGCAGGGTGGGTGTCTCCTTCACCCCAGGCACCTCATCTCCAGCCCTTTTTAGCCCCGCTGCCTTCACTGAGGAGGCAATTGACCTCCGGAGAAGCATCTCTGTTGGTCAAACAACCATTGTGAATGCCATCCAGGGGCTGGCATCCCAGATGCAGCAATGCAATACGTTCCTGAAAGGCATTCACGGTGCCATGTCTGGCCTCCAGAGATCTTTTCAGGCTCTGTCTCCTCTTTGACGGCAGCCAGTGTCCCTGGTCTTTCCATTGCCCTCCCACAACCTCCCACAACCTCTACCCCTTCCAGTACCCCACTCCCTTCTCCCATCCAGAAAGCTATGCACCCAAATCAACACCCAAGAAGCATGCAGATAAACACAAGCACCACACCTCCCACCACACGCAGCACACACCCAAAATTCAAAGGCAGACACAGCAACACCTACCTCCCCCACTGTGTCCACCCCCGCTCCTCCCAGGACACAGAAACACTCCCAGACATCCACTCCACACACATCCACCAAACATGGGCATACTGTACAGGCACCTGCATCCAAGCACAGCAGACCTACACCTCATACCTCCACCCCCTCATCCTCCACTCCCAAACTTGTCTCTAAAACCCCTCCAGCTTCACCTCGTAGGCTTTCCCTCTCCCATGTTGACCTGTTCAAACCCACAGGCCCACCCTGTATTGTCCCTAAATATTCCCTTGGCCTCCTGAACCCCACTCCTTCCTCATTCAAGGTCTCTGCAGTCCGCTTGAAGGAGGTAATTCCTGTGCCCTCCGGTGAGTGTTTCCTTTTCATATGGGTCGTTTCCACCATGCCTTGGCTCTTTCTCCTATGCTTCATTATTTGGCGTAGTTACCACCATCGCCGGCGGTGCGATCATTACCGCCAGGTTCAAAATGACCGCCAGAATCTTAAAGATGGCCCAAGAGGGAGATGCATATATGAGTAACATGAAAAGAATCTGATGCAAATGTTGGTGGCCCACTGCGGATAGGTGCATTGACAAAATGTGAAGTCATACATTGCATGTGCCTTGAGCAACAAATCACAAAAGTTTGTGCAGCAGCCCAGAAGGGAAGGCCAGACAGGGTTTGTAAAAAAGTGGTTTTGCAGGAACAATTTGCCTCTTAGGGAGTATCGTTTCTGTACGTATTGATTATGATTCTCAATAACCCAAAGGAAATGTGGTGTAGAACTCGTGACTAAAGACGTGATGACATTTCTAATAGAGGTATTCAAAACTGAGGTTTTTTCAAAACATATTGAGACCAACAATGGTGTTCAGCTGAATTATAGAGAAATTAAGTCATTTTTGTCCAGCCCTGACACTGAACACATTTGAACTTCTGTTTAGTAGCTGCAGTGTAGCAGCAGTGTGTAAAGGTGGATTACAGTACTCAAGGAAGGGGTGACTTTCTATTTTAATTAGCAATAGTTGGAGAGAGGTGATCTAAGAGTTGGCGTGTGCTCACTGCAAAACACCTGGTAGTGAAGCTGACAAAACTCCATATAAAAAAAATAGGGGGGTGTAGTGTTGTCCAGCTTGACAGCCAAAGACATTAGAAGAGAAGAGGACGATTTGGTAATCGATTTTCATTTAAAACAAGATGGATTCAGGGATTCATAATAAAAGAAACATTTAACTAGTGAAATTGGATGTAGCTAATTGGCTGCAAGTTGAAACTGAGAGAATGAAAGGATCTGATTTAGGGTCAGAACCTCATATGTGGTTAGGGGTGGAAGTGAGATTCTAAAGTTGGCATATAGGAATGTGTGGGATTTACATAAGATTGTGAAGTTGCCCGAGAGTGTTCTTGCTAGTAGGGTTAAGGACAACATTTTAATCTCGATTCCAATTCTTGAAAAACAGTCTGTTTAATGATGACTATATTCAGGACAGTTGACAAATTATTACCATGATGACAGCAGGACTATCATATGTAGAAACGTATTGTTTCATCTGATGTCCTTCCCTAAAGTGTTTGACCTTATTTTATCGTTTTTTTCTCATTAAAATGTTTTCTGTGACAGAAGTGGGGGTGTTTGGCATCCTATGTGGAATTTCTGGAATGGAATGCAGTGCCTTGAATACAGACATTGTACTGGACTCAGTATCCATGGGGGTCCCCTCTTTATGCAAATGTTGATTTGTAAGCTAGAATTAATCCTAATTACCTACTTCTCTGAGAGGCTGTTTTCTTCACCTTTCTTATGTGTTTTCTGGGCAGGCGATGAAGCCTGACCTTCTCACCCTATGGTTAGTTTAAGCAGCCATGAATCATACCATATGCTCATTAATAGTTGTCTGATGAACTGATGTACCTTTACATTTCGTAGTGCCTCCACTCATACTGCTTAACATATCACTCACCTAGGTTGAAGGGTATCCACCTCCCATGGCACTGGATGAGGGATTTGTGATCAGTGTGGACGATGAACTGTGTCCATACAGATACAGGTGGAAATCAGCTAATCCCAGGCAAGCTTCTAATTCTCTTTACTACCGAAATTACTCTGCTCTGCATGATTTGAGTGATTTTATTTGAGGTTTGGGCATGTTCAGTACATTTTTACTTTTGGGGAGAGGAATTTTTTATCATTGTAATACATTTCTTGGGCACACACACTTTACTTTAAACTTCGGTCCACAGAGGCACTGCCGATTGAGTATAGAGAGTTACTAGTGGCCACCATCTCTGGGATGTTAGCGTTCCAGGCGGTCTGCTCTTTTATGAGAGACACCTCTTTAGGACCAATGAGGGCGTGGACATGGAGCGGACAGGTGCAGCAGGTGAGCAGTTGGCATGCTGAAAGCATCCCACACGCAAGCCCGCCTGTGCCCAAATGTCGCTAGGGATTAGGAACTCTGCTTCTCTGACTAGAGCAGCTATTACTGAGGCCAAACTATACTACTCCCCTGCAGAACTCCACTATCTCAGTTATAAACTCAGGTATTCTGGCCCTTTCTCCCTGTGCTGCTCAGGTCACTTCCCCCTTAACCTGGAGGGACCTGCTTCCTGTTTAAATTACAGGTTTTCCTGTTCCTCTATTTCCTCTCTGCTTAGTGCTGAATCAGCGGTTAGTTCCCCACTTACAACAGCCTCCTCACCAGCCACCTTTATGGGCCCAACCATCAAAAGGGGCCTGTGGCCTGAAGTGCCAAACTCTATTTCCAGCCCGCAGACCCAGCCGTTTCTCTTACTGATAAAGGCCTATATTGCAATATCAGGTCTATGTCAAACATTCAATGGAACTTTGGGACTTTTGTAACTTCCTTTTCTCAAGACCTGTGCTACTAACAGAGACTTGGTTGATTTCAGCTGTGTTGCCGTGCATTCTTTTAGCCCTTCCAGAGAAATACCAACTGTTTAAACTGAAGAGAGAGACCAGACAAGAGGATTCATGGCTATTGCATTTTGAGACACAGTCAAAATAGCAGTAGTCAAGCCCCTTCTAGCTGAGTTGTGTAATTCAATTGATAAATGCAACTGTGCTAAGTCTCCTCCTGCAGCACTTTAGCCTCGTTCTTTGATCAGTAATTCCTTGATCAGTAATCGATCAAGGAAACAAGGCTAAAGTGCTGCAGGAGGAGACTTTTCACGTCGGATCTATTAATTGAATTACAACATATCTCAAGCCTTGGTAACCTCAAACCTACCTGCTTTAGTGTTGTCTGGATTTTGGGAATATTGCAGCATTCCTGAAACTTTTGATTATACTCATACCTTTGCCTTGAGAATGTCATATTGACGAAACACGTGTCAGCTGTTGTGTCACTGGATTGGCTGTTGTTCCATTGGATTCACTTTGCATTGGATGAATAACATTTCTATCACTTACACATGTTTATGTTGAACTTCGATTGACTCAGCACATCAAGGAATGGACTATCAGAACTGTTGTGGTGTGCCTTGGTATACAAGTTTTAGATTGCAAATCCACTCATGTACGGAGCTTGGTAAGTTAAAAAAAACTTCTGAAAATGTGGCTGTTTTAGTTCGATTTATTTTGGCCTGAGTCAGCCAAGTGCCGAGATATTCCATTGAGTATGATTTGCTGCACTATATTAAGTGAAGCTGACATAACATAACATAACATAACATAACAAGTGTCTGAATGCCCATTGAATGGCTATAGCCTCTCTCTCAGTTTGTAAGTACTGCTGTTCCATGGGGGTGAGGCTCAATTGGCTTATGTGATCGTGCCCACTCACCACAACTGTTTTTGGAACACTGCAGCCCCCAATCCCACAAGACTGGCATTTTCCTTCAGCTCTGAGTTTCTTCTGGGGTCGAAGTAGACCAGCATTCTGTATGCTGGCAGGGATTTCTTAGCATCTTGAAAGGACTTCTCTTGTTCCTCTTCCTATGGCCATGAAACAGACATTTTTGTGAGCTCCCTTGGGCCATAGTCTTTGACTAATTATTAATGGAGCAGCCACAGTAATTAACCACTCTCACAAAGCTTCTCACTATCATCACAGATGAAGGGCTGGTGCAGACTGGATGGCCCTCACTTTGGCTGTGTCTGTTGTCACTTTATCTGCTGAGACAAATAATGGATACTGCTTCTTAGAAATTCATATTTTTCCCCATGAATGGCCAAACCATAGTCTTTGAGTCATTGGAATTCTCCTCTAACATTGGCAAAATGATCCTTTAGGGTGGGGGCATGAACTAAAATACTGTTGATCACAATGAAGACCCCTTTAAGTCTGGTCAGTGCTAACCTGATTGTGTCCTGGAATATTTCTGCCGCACTCAAGATCCCAAAATGTATTCTGTTATGCGGGCTGAGAGCTAGGTGTGTGGAAAAGGTGGTGATAAGGAGAGACTCCATTTTCAGCATGTGTTGGCACTCTCCTGACCATCTTGGTCCATCTTTGAGAACCAACATACACCGTGATCTCCCTCAGTAGGTTATCCACCATCACGTTTTGGTGCATGTCAACTCACAGTCTTACCTCTCCTGGTTGCTTAGGATTGTGAGTTACTACAATGAGAGAAAAGCAAAGGATGGCTCCTTCCACCCATTCAATAATGTCTGCTAATTCTAGTTTGCAAAACTTGTCCTCCACTTTATGACTGAGATGGAAGGCCAACTGACGACAGTACACTACCACTGGCGGTCTGGACCGGTCCACGTAAAGCCACACTGGCTTTCCTTTCAGGCAGTTGGTTTTGTGGAATAATTAATTGAACTCTTCCAGCAAACAGTGCAGGTCAGTTGTGTGTACACCGAGCGCAAAATAGACCATTTGCAGTATTCATGCTATTTGGCAGCTCAGCAAACATGCCGGTTCCCCCCTTTATGACATACACTTTGACAGGGGAGGTCTACTCAGTGTTTGTGATGTCCAACACAAAACCCCTGCAAACAAAAGCGGATTCAGGTGTCAATAGGCATACACTTTTACTTGAGTTAGTCGAAGGATCAGTCTCTTAAGGATGGTCTTGTATGTTTCTTGGGCCATTACACTTATAAAGGGTAAGAAACTAGGTATTGGCTGGGGAGGGAAACCCTACTCAAGCAACAACCACAATCCTTGTAAGGGTTAACCACAAAAGTCACTTAATTAACCTATGCATTGCCCTCTGGTAGGTTGGCACAAAAACAGTCAGGCTTGTATTAGAGGCACTGTGCAAAGTTTATGCAGCACACAAACAGCAATACAGCAAAGCACATAAAAATTTCCGAAGAATAGAGAAAGGTTTAGTAAATAAAATGTCACCAAACCAAATTAAATCTAATCAGTAGAAATTGAGTTATGAATTTCTACATTTTTAGTGAAATCTAGCACCTAAAAGAACAAAGCGCCAACCACGAGTATCTGGGCGCACAAACCCTGGGCAAAGTCAGAAGATAAGGTCGACCACGATGGAGCACTGGTCAGCTACAATGGGTGGATTGGGCTGGTCACGGTTTACCTTCAGACTTACATTTCTTTAAGAAAAGTCTAGGAGAAAGTAGAGTTCACTGGGGCAAGGTAGCAGGCTGTGTCCAAGGATGAGTCCTCGTTGGCTAAATGAAGTCTCAGTAAAGACATTGATGATGGTGGGAAAATGCACTGAACCTGAAAATCTGAATTTCCAGGCTGAGGAGGTCATCGTCAATGGGTAGCTGGCCAGCCGTTGAGACCAGTCAAGATTTTTACCTTCGAACATAGACAACGTTTTTGAAGTTGAAAACCTCCAATAGGATAAAGCTGCAGGTTGTAGCAGAAGAGGGCTCTACAAGGCTGGATACCATCACCGAGAGGCTCCACTGAACAGGATTTGCTGCTACAAAGAGATAGTAGCCAGAGCTACCACAAAGTCAGTCAGATGGTGATGCACCTTAGGCAGATCATCTTACAGGTAGGTCCCAGTCTTCTGCCAGTTCTCCATAAAGTTTTTTGGTGAAAATTTCAAAAGTCTAAAGTTAGGCAGGAGCAGCCCCATTAACATTACTTCCAAGGGTCCAAGATCTAAAGGGAACCACTTGGAGGGGTTACACCTCACTCCAGCAGAGGCCAGCAGCAGGTTCCAAGGCCTCAGGAGCTTGAAATGTCCCTGTAGCTCACATAGGAGGCCAGCCAACTAGCCGTTGGAGTCACTTCTGGTGATCAAATTCTGGTGGTCCTGGGTTTAAGTAGTTGGTCCAATGCTCCCTCAAGCAGCAAGGCAGTACCCTTATAGCAGCAGGGCAGTCCTCTGGTGGTCAAAGCAGTCCTTCTGAAATCTTCCACAGGTCCAGGAGTGTACCGAATATATGTTCTGAGGGCCCAATATTTAACCGTGGTGACGGCCTTTGAAGTGGAGGGGTTCCCTATACAACCACCACATCAGGTTCTGGAGAGTTCTTCACTTCTCCTGCACTGTGCTGCAGACAAGCCCTTCAAAGTGTGCATGAAGGCAGGCACAGCTCTGCCCCAAGCCACCCTGGCAGGATGGCCCATCCTGCCCGAGCTAGTCCCTTTTTTTTTATACTGTCTGGGATATACACAAAGCCCAACAGCAGAGTCATTCACAGTAATGTGACCCAGGATAGTGGGATTTTTCAGAATTGTGACTTAAAACCTGACTTTACTATAACAGAGGATTTTAAACTACAATTAATTTGAGTCCAAACGTGATAACCCTATCTGCTCCCAATCCAACATTAGTACTTATTAAATGTAGTAAGGTAACTACATGGTATTCAACAGGAGTTATAGGCTTTACAGTAGTGAAACAATAATTTAGGATTTTTTCACAAAACATACACACATGTCTTACTTTTTAACTACAATGCACCCTGCTCTATGGCATTTTGTGTAGCAAAAGGAAGGTTTAAGCTTGGCAAAAGGTTTATTTGATAGTTTAAAACTTCACTACAGACTGCAATGGTAGGCCTGAGATGTGTTGAAGTGCTACTTTAGTAGATGACACAATAAGTGTTGCCAGATCACTAGTAGAACCATATACTACAGACTTATTGTTATGTAGTCATTTTAGTTGTAGCTCCATACACAATATTTTAGAGAGACCAGGCCTGTCGCTGTGCACTTTAACCTAGGTATATTTTATTCAGCTTTGTTTATTATTTTAACAAATAGCCACATTTGCAGTCTTGTTTTATTTCTCTCTATTTAGCTGTTCTTTGCCTAGGCCAGCACTGCATTCTTAAACAAGACATTTCTTTCACTCTGTGCTTTTCTCAAGGCTGCAGTAAGATAGGCTGCTGGTAAATGTGGTAACGCTTTGTCTCTGGTGTTTATAGAAACATACACATCCTTACGTAGGGACATTTCCTCAGAACATCAGCTGTTTTATATAAAAACACTTCCCTGTCCCACACACGTTAGAGGGAGATTCCAGCCAGATGACCATGACTGTATGCTGATTGCTGAACGCTTCGTTACAGCTGCCTATGCAGACTTCGGGTCTCTTGCTCAGGTATGAGCATCCCATTTTTGGTCCTCTGATAGCCTTCTTCCATGCTGCGTTTCTGCTTGGCACGGAGGAATTCACTGAACGGAATACTCAACCTAAAATTCAGGGGATGACTACTCCTGGAGTGTAAAATTTAATTTCCTACTGTGTCCTTCCTGATTAGTTCGGTTACTAGGCTCTTATCTTTCACAGTCAACCTCAGGTCTAAAACGTCGACTGTTTCTCTACTCCAGTTCATAGTAAAACATAGGTTCAAATTGTTTACATTCAAAGCTCCAATAAATT
The DNA here is from genome assembly GCF_031143425.1 of Pleurodeles waltl. NCBI lineage: Eukaryota > Metazoa > Chordata > Amphibia > Caudata > Salamandridae > Pleurodeles > Pleurodeles waltl. Next base: position 202,269,205 of record NC_090442.1, on the reverse strand, counting down.
GCCTAAGCAACGAACTGTCCTTTCTGAACTGAACTGTTCAGGAAGGGCATAGCAGGATAAAAACAAAATTGCTGCAAATTTGCAGAGGAGCTGTTGCAAATTAAAAAACAAAATAAGCACGGGCTCCAGCTCTTGTTTTTTAAAACGCTTTAGGGGTAGGCCAGGACCCAGGGAATAGGAGTTTATTTTTAGGGGGAAGAGGGCAATCATTGTCCCCCTCCCTGGCCCTGGAGACTCCATCTTCTGGGGGCTGGCATCATTTTCAGGGGGAGGGGTCGTGTGGCCCCCATCCCAGGCTGCTATTGTCCCCGGTGACCAAATGCCCCAGGGCCCAGCATCTTTTCAAGGGAGAGAGGGGCACACGGACCACTTACCCACTCCCCGGGTCGTTTCTGGTCCTAGGGACCCTATCCCCTGGCGCCTGGCATCTTTTTTGAGGGGAAAGGTGGCACCCGGCATCCCTCCCAACCACTCTCCCTTGGTCGATTTCAGCCCTAGGGACTGGCATATTTTTTCAAGGGGTGGGGGGTCCATGGCTCTAAAGGGCCTGGGGACCCCCATCGTGCAGGGCCGCAAAACTAAGTGAAAGGGAGGGGTGCACGCAGTCCCCCTCTCAGAGACAATAATGGCTCCGGGGTCCCCATCCCCTAGCAGTGGCTCACCAGCTATGTCCCCGGGATCCCACCCCTGGGATATATTGGTTTCCCTGGCAGGGAAACCTGTATTTTTTTTCTCGCTTTGCAGGAGCCTTTTCAAAACTCACATTATGCAGGAGCAAACACCTAGTCCACTCCAACGGGCGGGAGGTTTATAAATGCTCCTGCATGCTGGGAGTGAACTTTTGATCTGTTTCCCTGCCCACACGGATGCGGGAATGGAAATAGATCAAAATATTGCTGCCAGCCACAGGAAGCAACATTAGTAGCTGCCCCTTGTGAGCAGGAGCAATGCTGGCTCCTGCTGCATGCAGGGAGCTTGCTGGGGCCACTGGGACCTTTGGGTTCACCCCGTGGCCCCCATGAATATATGGTTGGTGCCATGGGAGAGCACGAGGGCACCCACCTTAAAAAAAATGATATCCTGGGAGTGTGGTGTCCAGAGCTGACAGTGGCAGGCCGTTGGGTCCAACCCCCACAGCACTTTGCTGAAGGCCGTGCTCAATGTGGGGTTTACTGCATGCATGGGGTTGGTTGCAGGGCTTGGCCGCAGGCCAGGCCCTGAAGCCAACAGCGAACGACCAAAAGTTGTGTATGGTGGGGGTTGGATTTACGTTTGATAGTTAAATATTACTTACTCATGTTACAAAAAAAACTAGAAATTCACTAAAATATACAAATGTTAAAGTAACATTATAGTTAGCTGAAATGTTCAGTACCAAAGTAACATTTTAAACTCTGAATACCCAAATAGTTATCCCATTTAATTATAATTCATGCCTCAAGGTAATTATAACTCGCACCCTCGCCATGCACTACTAATTACCCCACATAGTACATCACTCATGCTATCTTCTATGACTTCAACATTTGCAGTAAAATTATTGATGAGAAAACTGTGTATGGTGGGTGCCCGAGTTATAGTGACCTTAGGGCAGGAGTTATAGTTACATGAGATAGTAAAAACTATAACTGGTGAATTTCTGTGGTTCTTAGAGTTTAAAACGTTATGTTGTTACTTAACATTTCACCTAACTAGAATGTTACTTTTTTTAGTGACTAGATATATATTCACTGAAAACCAAAGGTTAGAGACAATATAGTTACTTACACAAAACCATAGAATTTCATGACTTATTCAGAACAAATTCAGAAACTATAACTTTGCTGTAACCTTTGTTTTTCTCAGTGAACATAGATATAGATGGAGATAGAGATACAAAAAGAGATATAGATATAGGGACCGATTACGAGGGTGAAGGTCTATAGAACCCCACACCCGTGGTGGCGGTATGGACCACTGCCAATGCAGCGGTCTGACCACCACATTAAAACCCTGGCAGTCGGACCACCACAGGGATCTTGCAACCCGGTGGTCTGGAGGCAGTGGAGATCCTAATCCTGGGGATTACGACCTCATTATCCGCCAGCCATTTCACGGCGGTATCATTGGCATGAAAAGGCTGGCGGAGAACAGGTGCAGGGGGCCACAGGGTGTCCTCTGCACTGCCCATGCATTGGGCATGGGCAGTGCAGGGGTACTGTGCCCAGCACCATTGCAATGTTCACTGTCTGCTTTGTAGACAGTGAACATTGGGATGGTGCAGGTGCACCCTGAGGGCTACAGCAGTGCCGCCGGCTCGATTACGAGCCAGTGACAATGCTGTAGCCCGTTTCCCACTAGGCTGGCGAGAGGAAACCAAGGTTTCCACCCACCCGCCGAGCAGGAAACTCTTAATGGGTCCGGCGGGGAGGTAGCTTTTGTGGCGGCAATCTCCCTGTTGGAAGTTTGTAAAAACCGTCCACCGAACTCGTAATGACCCCCATAAATATTATACAGTGGCATCCGCCACTGTATAATTAGGACGTGGTTATCAAAGAAAGAGTGTTTTCTGATTCGCTAATAGCTTTGACGCAGTTTCATAAATCTTCACAAAACTTTCCAAAAATGTTAATCTACCTCAGATCCTTCCTTGAAAGTTTTGGGGTGATCTGTCAAGCATGACTGAGAGAAAAAGGGGCCCCAAAATGTAGTTTCCCAATGCAATGCCCATAGAGATTTTTGAACAATGCCATAGCCGAAATGGAATTACACCAAATTTTACAGAAAGCTAGATGTTTGCCCAGAAAGCGTGCTTTTTACGATTTGGTGTAAATCCATTCAGTAGTTTTTGAGAAATCAAGTTTTAAAAACTATGTGTATCTGGACGGCTGCACTCACGGGACTCTACATGCATGTGACACCTTTTCTTTCTTTTTTTTTTACCTCAGATGTAGTTTTATGTGACACTGTATTTTGGCGGTCCCTAAAAGTCAAATATGAAACTAAGTTAGATTTTTTTTTGCCATGCATAGCAGATGTATTAAGAAGTGTTTATGAGCCCCACAGTGCACAGGGTCCTAATTGCCACTAAATGTAGTTACAAAAGGGGGGAACCACACAAAAAGATGCGCTTTCTTACACTGGCTATGAAAAAAATAAACTCTCCCTACTTTTAGTGCACTTGTTCCTTTCCAGCTGCATTACACCCCATGAATTATTGTCCCCTATTACCAATCCTACATCTTGCAGCCTGCAGGAGAAAAGTTATCACTAGCATCCCCGTGAAACATGTTGTGGGGAAGGTGGCAAGTCAAGCAGGAGCGCAAGACAATTGGGCTAACCAATGTATTCCAGAGACTGAAAAATAAATAACACTCCAGATGACACGGCCAGTCCAGCATGGAGGTACAGTGGTGAAAGTGGGAGGGAGGAGAAGAGAGAGCAGTGACAGATGTTTATCTGGCCTGAAGAGGTACCTTGTGCAAGCCCATACTCCTGTGGATCCATGTATCTTCCTTCATGCTGATCATTAACAGTGTTAAAGCAAGAGGTGGTGGAGAGGTTGGAGGCTGTGTAATGATTTCATGTTGCTACCACACAGCTTATTGTGCCAACTGATTTTACAACTGTTCCAACTTGTTTCCTTGTGTTGTGTTGTGCTCTCTACTGCCTTCTAACCCTCCCCCAATGGACTGTGGCATTTCACTGTGGTTCTTCTATCATTTACTTTGCCCTTTGCCCTTTGAGTATTGAGGGTATTCAAATAGGTTCAAAGCTGAAAGATGCAAACTTTGGAACGCCCCCCATTGGAGGTACCAGCACAGTGTACACAATATGTCCACAGCACACAGATGAATAGTCCAATCAAATTGCAAGGATTAGTATCCCTGGTAGAGTGTTGAAGTTGGAGAAAGAAAACGCAAGTGTCCCAAGTCCATAGGAGAAGGTATCTTTAATTGGAGGCACAATTTAGCCTCAATATAGATACCAGGTTCTTCAAAATACAGACAACACGTGTTTCGTCACTCAGGTGACTTCATCAAGGCTGCAAAACAATGATATAAACAAGCTTGTATGTAACGATACCCATAATTCACGAAATACAGTTTAAGTGAAGCGGTAAGCACTTCTTAGCGTGTGGAAAGGAAGGTAGCAAGTATTGTGCGACCCAAGTGAGCAGAGAAGCAAGAGGGTGGGCATGGCATAGTAAACAAATAGGAAGGACTGTGATTGTTGTGAAAGTCAAAGTACACCCCAAATGAAACAAAATAAGAACATATACAGAACAGCCCTGGTCCGGGTACTGGCAAGTGGTGGACGTGCTCCTGATTTGTAATGTGAGCCCATATAGGTGCTAGAGCATGCCTTAGAAGAGTGAAAATTGGTGAAAGTAAGAGAGATAATAACACAATTGTACCTAGACCATTCGGACAGCTAGGAATTGTTGGAGTGCCTGCATTTGGGCTAGTAGATATTAATCTGAAAAGATAGAATAAAAATTGGGAATTGGCAGTAAATGGCCACCAAGAAGTCCAAAAGTAAGAAAAAGTGGAAAAAAAGTGTAAACCTAGGTACCCACAATACCTGGTAAGGTCTGTTAATGGTAGTAACTCTAAAACAACGAGGTACGTGAAGTTCCAGTAGTGATTGTGAAGACTGAAAAGGCCTTGCTAAGCCTCCAACTCAGTGCTTAATTTGAGCTGGTGGTTGCCGGTGGGAGGCACCGGCAGTGATTTTTGGGGGCTGCCACTTTTTTTTGTCTGCATCTGGCATTTACTGCGAGCACAAGACATATATGGGAAAGACAGAGGAAGAGAAAGACGGAAAAACGTCACAAAAGGAGAGAAAGCAGAAAGCTGCAAGAGTGAGCTGAAGGGGCAGAAAGTAGCTGTACATGGAAGAGGGCCGAGATGGCTTTAGGATTTGGCTGCCTCGGTATTCTGTGCTGCCACATTTAATTGCAGTAGCTGCATGTTTCAGAGACGAGCTTTGAGCACCAGCACATTTTTATTTACAAATTAAGCATTGTACCGGCAGGCCCCGAGGCATGGTCACCAACACCCAAAGGCAAATCCCTGAGATGTTCTGAGTGGAGTCTGGAGAGACCTAGGAGAAATTTTAGAACATCTATCGTTATCCCTCCTCTGTTGGCCTCCTCATGACATCTTGAAAGAGAAACAGAGGGGGAGACTCGGGTTGGACTTCTCATCACATCTTACATGGAACATCATAGCAGAGCTCCTCTTCTGCAAAGAGAGAACAGTGGCAGAGAAAGAGAGAGAGAGAGAGAAAAGGGGATCCTCCTTCAATTTCTCACTATTCTAGTGTGAGTGCCTCATCCATTCCTGGATTTCATTATGCACTCAGGTACTTGTAATATTGTTTTTGCAGAAAAATAAGTAAGATTAGCAAATATATATTAGTTGTGTATACGCTAATACTGCCTGCGAGGTGGCAAATTAGAATTGAGGGAGAAGTGCTGCACTGGTTTGGGCCACAGACAGAGGCATGGGGGACAAGTGCTGTGGCGCCTTTCTGCCAAAAGATCCAGCAAGCAGAGACCTCCGGCATTCTGGGGACTGGAGTCTCTGTGCAGAGAACATTAAATTGGTCATTATGAAAATGCAAGGCAAAAAGGTAATTCAGCGTGCACTTGCGACGGGAATGAAAAGTAACTAAATTCATTTTCTACTAGTCATCCCTTTTGAAATATCATAGCACCACCCCTAACAACGCGTGAGTTCGTCGAGTACCTAGGCTTCTTTCCCTCATTTCATGCGCTCATTGTAACCATAACTATGGTTCACCAACAGATGATCCATCTGTCGGCTCGTGAGGGTGTGTGCCTGTGCTGTCACTGTTGTGTGTACTCTGTAAGTGAGATGGTGTGTTCAGCTGCTGTTTGTGCACCTGTTCTGTGTATGGTAAAGACGCTTGTTCTACAACATGCATAGAGCCTGGTCTCATTCACTTGGAGGCTTTCACTGCTACTGACCAAACTGTGCCTTTGCTCCTAGCAACATTTAAATTTGCCTTTGAGAAGCTTCCCATGCACTGAAAAAGGCAATGTTTAGGGCTTTTTATTGTAATCTGACACTACCAAAAGGTGATGGTTTAAGTTTGCTACCTTGCCTTGCCATAGGGAAACGCCGACCCTGCATATGCTGTGCTTTAGTGAGGTTTTACTATATTAAAGCCAAAATGATTTGGTTTGGTCAATGCTTGTTATTTATTTATCTTCAAATCTTCTTACACAGTCTGCACATCTTGATGCTGTTTAAGTTTCCCGGTCTCCCGCAGCACAACCTTCCTGCTGTTCTTTTGAACTCCCTGCTTTCTGAAAACATCACATGGCGAACACGCAATAATGTTCCACCTCTGCTGCTCAACCACCCTCCTGCTTGTTGTTCCACAGGGAGAGAGGAAGAGTGATGCTGTGCTGTAAGCTGACCAAATAACTCATTATTTTAGGAACAACTACTGGGGTTAAACTATATATTTTTCTAAGAGTAGCCTTTACATCAGTGCATGGTACAGGAGTGCAGATAAACATGGGTAGGGTTTCTCAGTACACAGAACTTTGCACATGAACAAAATACACCTGTATGCGTGAAACAGACCATCCACCAGCGATGCAGCCATTCATGCACTAGCAATACCGTCACGCACAATAAACACAGCACTCTCATCACACATTTAAATGCATTTCCCAAATATGCAACTAACCGATTGCTAGGGAATCCAGCAGAAGATATTTCCTTTCATTCCCTAAGACACATATACATCTGCAGACCAATGGACACTGGTACTGAACGAGGAAATACGAAAACTACCATGGTACAGCCATCTGGCTTTAACCTACTTGGCTAGCCCCTGTGTCCTGAAGATTTAAACAAATAAGATAGAAGGGGGCATGGTAGGGGTATTGTGGGCATGCTGTACCCGTAAATCTTACACATCAGAGAACACCAGCTAGTCGGGTAGAACCGAAATTTCATGAGGCAATTTGTCCCAAATACATGGTACAAACCAGCATAACAAAAAGACAGTCAACTAAGAGAAGGCTGACTCAATAAGTACGTTTTGAGCGAATTTAGAGAAACCATAAAGATTTTTTACAAAAATCTAAAAAGTGCAATACAAGATAAGTGAATGCAGAAACTGCTGAGTTACATAGAAACCAATTGCCATAAAGGCCATCAGTTCAGAATTGTACGGAAAGGTGACAAAACCAGAAAACTGCAAAGTCCCAAATGTGCAGGAAAATGGGTAAGAAATCAGACAGCATCCCTAATAGATCTCCAAAGATTCTGGCTCTCCTCCACATTTGAGGGATTTTATAGGAAATGTCCCCATACAAGAGTATGAAGCAGCAGTCATTTCCACAAGTCAGAGTACAGATTTCAAAATCGTCATACAGCCCTTCTACCTAAGCACTAAACTACTACATTAATGATGATTCAGCCCCTGTGACCTAATGTCATCTGGTGGTGTCAGATCAGACTAGTTACAGAAAACCAGTGAACCATTGTGAATGAATACAATACTGCGTGCAAGCGGAAGATCCTTGGAAAAATATTACAATAGTGTTGGGATGGAAAAGTCCCTCACATGGTGATGGATGTACACCCCTGCCCTGGGTGTCCCAGCTGCAACAACGGCTGGATCCCTGGTGTTGATTTTTGTCATGTGCGAACACAGATCATGCATATGCACCATGGCATAGGCGTGGCTCATGGACTGTGGTCTTCTAGGACCGGGACGGAGACTAGACACTCATAGGAATGAAAGGCCTTTGCCAGGAGTTAAACGGCAGCAATGCAATGGTGGCAGTATATTGTGTAGTGATCAGAAGAAGTGAACATGCCTTTTTACATGTTTCTCTGGAATGAGGCCCACATGCTGACTTACATAAAGTTCTGCTGTTGTGTGCTTAACTCCCCCTTGGCCACATTAAGTTAGAATGTAGAGCTGTGCAGCGCACAGTGTTGTATGCATGTGTTGGGTGTATGCGTACCTGTAACTGGTACAATACATGGAAGACTGGATTCCATTTTAGGAGACTATGGACTGAATGGAGGAGCGTGAGGTGGTAGATGATTTCCCCCAGACAGATTTGTGGATTGCTGCATTTCTTGGAGCTGAGTGGGAAACACATAGGGGAAAGGTGAAGTCAGGCTCTTAATTACATTTCAGAGGGTGCTCTTTGATTCAGGGAGCGGTTACAGGAAAGGGGCCTGGGCCCATCTCAGGAAGAAGACAGGCTGATAAGAGAATCATAAAGTTTAGAGCTGGAACCCTGAGATAACCTTTTGATACATATATCAATATGGTTGATTTTGAGTCACTCCTGCTGTGACTGGTTGCTTTCTGCAGCCTAAGAAAGACAGAGGAGTGGGCACTTTAAAAGGAAGCAAACCCCTACACAAACTTCAAAGACTCAGATCCTGAATCACATTTGCTGTTTTGAAACAGACTAAAAGAAGGAGAGCTCAAGTCCCCCAAACTTGTCAACTGTCAAGCAGCCAGTTTAGCTGTGAGAGCAGGAGAAGCTGTCCAAGACTTCTGCCTGTGACCAGGACTGAGGACTAAGGCCTGGCAGTCTCTCAGCTGGGTGAGGGGACACCACCCAAGGAAACCCAAGGCAACTGTATCTCTCTGCTTTCCAAGACCAGTGTGCCCTGTGAGGAACAGGAGAACACTTCAAGGGATCCAGTGGGGAGACCCTTGGGAGTGGATCCAAGTAGCGTGGTGTGAGGAAATAGCTGGTGCACAGATTGGGACAACAACTGTGTGTAGGTTCACGTTGGTGACCCTGTATGCCAGACGGGTGGCCGTGAAGTTAGCCTATCAGGGCATAGCCTGTGTGCAAAGTGAAGGCGAAAACTTCATATGCCAGAGGGAAGCCGCCATGAAGAAATGAAGATTACTGCTATGCCAGTCGGGTCATAACCTTTGTACAGAGTGAAGTCTGTGACCCTGTATGCCAGAGGGGGACCACCAAGAAGAACAACAGATGTTTCCTGTTTCTGCTGTCTTTAATAGAAGATGATGTCTTGTTGACTAGGGCATACCGGAGCCCCGACTCTGAAGTGGAACCTGATTTATTGTGCTTACACCTATGAGAAAGATCAGAGGAGCTTATTGTCTCGCTAGAGGAAATACTGTGGATGCCCAGCTGTGAAAAATTGTTCTGCTGCACAGCATTCCAGGCACTGGAACTCTTTGACTTGTGGAAGAGCCAGATGGGACTCCTGAAACATGGACTATTAGTGGGGCTTAACCTGCATGTCACTTAAAGTGAATGGGGAATAATCCCTACTATTAGTGAAAGAGAAGTGTAACTCAGTCACCTGCCTATCGAACACGAGAGCACCAAACTAAGGGGACTGCATGTATACACTGCATTTTTCTCTGTGTTTGTACATTAATATTAGACTGGAAAATCATGTATTGCTGCTATTGAATGCATTTTGAGTTGTGAGCCTGTGTTAACCCCCCCCCCCTTCAATTTCACCCCACCCCCTAGAGGCCTCAGACTGCTCGACCCATGCTACTACTAAGAGTAAAGTGGTGAAGGGGGCCTTGGCCCAGTTGCTTGGGACCCATTGTAAGTTGGGCCCCAGGATATCAGGAGTAAAAGGCATCAGCCTTCACAGTTGAACCCAGTAGCTCCTGCTGGCCTTCTGAAAGGGGTTCTGACAAATAGTAAGCCCATGCTGCAGGATGCTGGCATGGTTTGTAGTGGGTACCTAAGGTACTTACACCTTATACATGGTCCAGGTATTACTTAGTAGTGAAATGTAGACAGTGTCTAGAAGCCTAGGGGTAGTGTGGATGAGCAGCAAAGAGCTAACTAGGAGACATGTAAAGCTGATTGCAATACCACTGTAGTCACACAGTACTCACACACATGAAAGAAAAAACTCAGGCCCTCATTATGACATTGGCGGTAAATCCCACTTACCGCCACGCTGACGGCTGCCAACTTACCGCCGTGGATATCTGTTCACCATATCATGACACACACACACCAATCCGTCAGTATTCAGCCACATACACAAATTCACCAGACCAAAGGTCAGTGATAAACTGAGAGTCCCAAAACCCACACCGTTATGTCAACAGAACTATGCCCACCACATTATGACCCACGAATCACCACAGCAGACATTCAACGGCGGTAAACCATTTGGCAGTACATAATGCCGCGCTCACAATGGACACCCACATACAAAACAACACCACATTGGACAATTCAAACAACACACACCTGACACCCATACACACACCCACATTACCCACAACCCTTTACGAATACAAACCATTGCCAGCAGAGAGACACCAAGACAACTGACACAACTAGAGCCACACACTACTCACACCTATACACCACTCACGCACTCCACATCACAGACCCCAACACATTACCCAACACACCCTCACCAACACACATCACTCAACACCCATGGCACCACAAAGACACCCCTGTTTCACAGAGGAGGAGCTAAGGGTCATGGTGGAGGAAATTGTCAGGGTAGAGCCACAGCTATTTGGAGCACAGGTGCAGCAGATGTCCATAGCTAGGAAGATGGAGCTATGGCAGAGAATCGTGGACAGGGTCAACACCGTGGGACAGCACCCCAGAACTAGGGATGACATCAGGAAGAGGTGGACGACCTACGGGGAAGGTGCGTTCCATAGCAGCAAGACACCAGGTCGCTATACAGAGGACTGGCAGTGGACCCCCACAACTCACAGCATGAGAGGAGCAAGTCTTGGCAATACTGCATCCTGAGGGCCTGGTCAGAGGCAGAGGAGGACTGGACTCAGGTAAGTCAACGCTCTACTACTATCACCCCCCTTCCTGCATGCCATCACATACGCTCACCATTACCCTCACTCTCATCACTCTACTAGTTCCCACACACCCCACCATCACATCTCACTCATCCCAATGCCAAGCCCTGCATGCTCTACCAATGCATGGATACCACTCACAGCCCTGCATGGACACTCATCACTAAAGCATGCACACTATAGAGAATTAACTATCTCACCATACACTAACATACACAAGTGAAAGCTGGCAGGGCAAGATCAACCAAAGAAGGGAAACCACAGATGTACAATATGTCAGACACAGAAACCATAACACATCATATACATCCTCACAGGTACCCCAGCAAATGTCAGCGGAGAGGAGGTTCCAGCACTATCCAGATCCCTAACTGAAGAGACCCACAGTGATGACAGCAACTCTGGTCTTGAGGATCTGGATGACCTACCTGGCCCATCAGGGACCACTGGACAGCCAGTAACCCAGGCCCAGTCACACACCACTACAGAGCCTCCCCCATCAGGAAACACCACCACAGCACCCACCCAGCATACCCATGCCTCTGTCTCCAGGACACGTCAATCAGCAGTGTGTCCACCTCTGCAGGGACCCCAGGGCACACTTCGCCCCCAAGACAATCAGGGACCTGGGGTCAGTGGCAGTGGGCACACAGGTTAGGGGACAGAGGCACAGGCCAACAGGGATACTGGGAGGACTGCTGTGCGCCAGGGGGAGGACAGGCTCAGGGAACCGACTCTCCAGGAGACACTCGCCAAGATCCTGGGAACCTATCAACATTCCCAGGACACGATGGCCCAGATCCCGGACAATGTGTAGGAGAACAGGCGGCTGCAAGAGGGACAGTACCAGGGGATCAGGGAGGACTTGCAGGCCATTAACAACACCCTGATCTCCATAGCAGGGGTGTTGGCAGACATGGCCAACATTATGAGGGAGGCAGTGTCACACCAGTGGGCCCCTGCCACTAGCCAGTCATTTGAACAGCCTTCAACCTCCGCTGCTACTAGTGGCCAGGAGGCCTCACCACAGGACTCACAGGCCACCAGCACCCTTCCCCCTGCGGAAGGTGACCTACCCGTCAAACGTTCCCTGCGATCCAGACAGAAGCCAGAGACACTTGCCAAGACCCCCACCAGGAAATGAGACTCTCCTGATTGTCACCCTTGTGTCCCACTCAGTCACCCTGTCCACTTTGAACTGCCATTGCTCCCCTTCTATGTCCCTTGCAATGCACCTGTGCTACAAATAGACTGGAACAATACCCTGGACTTTCCTCCATCATCATCCCATCCCATTGCGCTTGCCCCTCTATATATTAGCACTTCAATAAACACCCTTTGAAACAAAAAACATTTTGGAGAATGTCATGTATATCAAAATATGTATTCATTGTAACAGGTACAAACATTGCAAATCAACTGTACAGAGAATGAGCATAGATTAATGACCTGTAGCTGGCTGTAGTGATCACACCAGGAGTATATGTCAGGTCACCAACATCTGCAAAATGAATTGCCAGAGGGAACAGTAAGTGGGCATAGAAGTTGAAAATATCAGCATGCCATTGCCACACAAATTAAAACAAAAGTAATTGAAATGTGAAGTAACACTGCCCTACATGTGTGTCATTGGAAGTATTGTCAGATCACATATGTTCTGTTGTCCTCATCCCCATCCTCATCCTCTGCCTCCTCATCCTCACTGTCCACAGGGTCTACTGCTGCCACACAGAGATCTCCAGCCTCCTCATCTGGCAGTAATGGGACATGGCGTCTGAGGGCCAGGTTATGCAACATGCAGCATGCCACCACTATCTGGCAGATCTTCTTGGGTGAGTAGCACAGGGATCCACCTGTTAGATGGAGGCACCGGAACCTGGCCTTCAGGAGGCCAAGGGTCCTTTCAATGATCCTTCTGGTTCACCCATGTGCCTCATTATAACGTTCTTCTGCCCTTGTCCTGGCATTCTTCACAGGGGTCAGCAGCCATGATAGGTTTGGGTAACCAGAGTCGCCTGAAAATATTGAGGGACAACATTTAGCCACACACTATCCTACATTGCCCACACCATACCCATACACTAACATATACTGGGTGGGAACCAGGGCTCACCTATTAGTCCCACCCTGTGCCTCTGTAGTTGGGCCATCACATTAGGGATGCTGCTATCCCTTAGGACAAAGGCATTATGCACAAACCCTGGATACTTAGCATTGACGTGGGAGATGTACTGGTCCACCAAGCACACCATCTGAACATTCATGGAGTGAAAACTCTTACGAGTCCTAAACACCTGTTCAGTCTGCTGGTGGGGGGGGGAGGCAAATGCAATATGTGTTCCATCAATCACCCCAATTATGCTGGGGATATGTCCCATTGCATAAAACTCAGCCTTCACTGTGGCCAAATCTTCAACCTGGGGAAAAACAATGTAGCTGTACATGTGTATTATCAGGGCAGACAACACTCTTGTCAGCACTTTTGAGAACATTGGCTGTGACATTCCTGCTGCCAAGCTCACTGATAGCTGGAAAGAGCCAGTTGCCAGGAAATGGAGCACTGATAGCACTTGCACAAGAGGGAGGATCCCAGTGGAGTGACGGATAGCAGATATTAGGTCAGGCTCCAACTGTGCACACAGCTCTGTGATTGTGGCCCTGTCAAGTCTATAGGTGAAGATAATGTGCCTGTCCTCCAGTGTTGCCAAGTTCACCAGGGGTCGGTACATGGGGGTATGTCTCCATCTCCTGCAGTGGTAGGAATCTAAGGAACAAGAGTGAGGAGCAGGTCACAAACTGAACAATGGAGATACAACAGCACTTTGCTTCCCTTAAACATGTAATGGGTCTTTGTGATTTGTAAAGTATGTGCTAATATCTCTAGTGACACAGCATTATTCTAGGGCCTGCCCCCCCCCTTGAAATGGCGTCCACCTGTCCTGAGTGGAGGGACAGGTGGAAGTGAGGTAATTCCTCCGACGTTGTGCGCCGTTGCGGGAGGCGTTCGGGAACCTCATTGTGAGAAAGTAGCCTCTTTCTAGCCTTGTTACCCCCACTTTTGGCCTGTTTGTGAGTGTATGTCAGGGTGTTTTCACTGTCTCACTGGGATCCTGCTAGCCAGGGCCCAGTGCTCATAGTGAAAACCCTATGTTTTCAGTATGTTTGTTATGTGTCACTGGGACCCTGTTAGTCAGGACCCCAGTGCTCATAAGTTTGTGGCCTATATGTATGTGTTCCCTGTGTGATGCCTAACTGTCTCACTGAGGCTCTGCTAACCAGAACCTCAGTGGTTATGCTCTCTCTTTACAAATTGTCACTAACAGGCTAGTGACCAATTTAACCAATTTACATTAGCATACTGGAACACCCTTATAATTCCCTAGTATATGGTACTGAGGTACCCAGGGTATTGGGGTTCCAGGAGATCCCTATGGGCTGCAGCAATTCTTGTGCCACCCATAGGGAGATCTGACAATTCTTACACAGGCCTGCCAGTGCAGCCTGAGTGAAATAACGTCCACGTTATTTCACAGCCATTTACCACTGCACTTAAGTAACTTATAAGTCACCTATATGTCTAACCTTTACCTGGTAAAGGTTGGGTGCTAAGTTACTTAGTGTGTGGGCACCCTGGCACTAGCCAAGGTGCCCCCACATTGTTCAGGGCAAATTCCCCGGACTTTGTGAGTGCGGGGACACCATTACACGCGCGCACTATAGATATGTCACAACATATGTATAGCGTCACAATGGTAACTCCGAACATGGCCATGTAACATGTCTAAGATCATGGAATTGTCACCCCAATGCCGTTCTGGCATTGGGGAGACAATTCCATGATCCCCCGAGTCTCTAGCTCAGACCCGGGTACTGCCAAACTACCTTTCCCGGGGTTTCACTGCAGCTGCTGCTGCTGCCAACCCCTCAGACAGGTTTCTGCCCTCCTGGGGTCCAGCCAGGCTTGGCCCAGGAAGGCAGAACAAAGGACTTCCTCAGAGAGAGGGTGTTACACCCTCTCCCTTTGGAAAAAGGTGTCAGGGCTGGGGAGGAGTAGCCTCCCCCAGCCTCTGGAAATGCTTTGATGGGCACAGATGGTGCCCATCTCTGCATAAGCCAGTCTACACCGGTTCAGGGATCCCGCAGCCCTGCTCTGGCGCAAAACTGGACAAAGGAAAGTGGAGTGACCACTCCCCTGACCTGCACCTCCCCTGGGAGGTGCCCAGAGCTCCTCCAGTGTGCTCCAGACCTCTGCCATCTTGGAAACAGAGGTGCTGCTGGCACACTGGACTGCTCTGAGTGGCCAGTGCCAGCAGGTGACGTCAGAGACTCCTTCTGATAGGCTCCTTCAGGTGTTGCTAGCCTATCCTCTCTCCTAAGTAGCCAAAACTCCTTTTCTGGCTATTTAGGGTCTCTGCTTTGGGGAATTCTTTAGATAACGAATGCAAGAGCTCACCTCTGCATCTCTCTCTTCACCTTCTGCCAAGGAATCGACTGCTGACCGCGCTGGAAGCCTGCAAAACTGCAACAAAGTAGAAAAGACGACTCCTGCGACCTTGTAACGCTGATCCTGCCGCCTTCTCGACTGTTTTCCTGGTGGTGCATGCTGTGGGGGTAGTCTGCCTCCTCTCTGCACTAGAAGCTCCGAAGAAATCTCCCGTGGGTCGACGGAATCTTCCCCCTGCAACCGCAGGCACCAAAGAACTGCATCACCGGTCCTCTGGGTCTCCTCTCAGCACGACAAGCGAGGTCCCTTGAACTCAGCAACTCTGTCCAAGTGACTCCCACAGTCCAGTGACTCTTCAGTCCAAGTTTGGTGGAGGTAAGTCCTTGCCTCCCCACGCTAGACTGCATTGCTGGGAACTGCGTTTTTTGCAGCTACTCCAGCTCCTGTGCACTCTTCCAGGATTTCCTTTGTGCATAGCCAAGCCTGGGTCCCCGGCACTCTAACCTGCAGTGCACGACCTCCTGAGTTGTCCTCCGGCGTTGTGGGACCCTCTTTTGTGACTTTGGGTGAGCTCTGGTTCACTCCACTTCATAGTGCCTGTTCCAGCACTTCTGCGGGTGCTGCTTGCTTCTGAGAGGGCTCCTTGTCTTTCTGGGCACCCCCTTTGTTCCCTCACGCAATTGGCGACATCCTGGTCCCTCCTGGGCCACAGCAGCATCCAAAAACCCTAACCGCGACTCTTGCAGCTAGCAAGGCTTGTTTGCAATCTTTCTGCACGGAAACACCTCTGCATGGCTCTTCACGACGTGGGACATTCATCCTCCAAAGGGGAAGTTTCTAGCCCTTGTCGTTCTTGCAGAATCCAAAGCTTCTACCATCCAGTGGCAGCTTCTTTGCAACCACAGCTGGCATTTCCTGGGCATCTGCCCACTCCCGACTTGATCGTGACTCTTGGACTTGGTCCCCTTGTTCCACAGGTACTCTCGTCAGGAAATCCATCGTTGTTGCATTGCTGGTGTTGGTCTTCCTTGCAGAATTCCCATATCGCGACTTCTGTGCTCTTTGGGGAACTTAGGTGCACTTTGCACCCACTTTTCAGGGTCTTGGGGTGGGCTATTTTTCTAACCCTCACTGTTTCCTTACAGTCCCAGCGACCCTCTACAAGGTCACATAGGTTTGGGGTCCATTCGTGGTTCGCATTCCACTTCTAGAGTATATGGTTTGTGTTGCCCCTATCCCTATGTGCCCCCATTGCATTCTATTGTGACTATACATTGTTTGCACTGTTTTCTATTGCTATTACTCCATATTTTGGTATTGTGTACATATATCTTGTGTATATTTGCTATCCTCATACTGAGGGTACTCACTGAGATACTTTGGCATATTGTCATAAAAATTAAATACCTTTATTTTTAGTATATCTGTGTATTGTGTTTTCTTATGATATTGTGCATATGACACTAGTGGTACTGTAGGAGCTTCACTCGTCTCCTAGTTCAGCATAAGCTGCTCTGCTAAGCTACCTTTTCTATCAGCCTATGCTGCTAGACACCCCTCTACACTAATAAGGGATACCTGGGCCTGGTGCAAGGTGTAAGTACCTCTTGGTACCCACTACAAGCCAGTCCAGCCTCCTACACTCATTGGCTAACATTGGGCCCTATGGGGTACAGTGGCCAATGGTGATCTACGCCAGTGGTGACGGTATGCATCGCCGTGGACGTAACCGCCATTTTCTATCATATTCCTCACTTGCTACCTGACCTTCCATAGGAGAGGACCTACTCTGCATGTGTTGCTGTGACCTGTGTCTGGAACCTACCATGGCCCCTGTGACCAGGGAAAGGGCCCCAGCCTTCACTTCAGAGGAGTTGGAGAGACTGGTGGATGGGGTCCTACCCCAGAACAGACTGCTGTATGGGCCTCTAGACCAACAAGTGAGTACACTGTGAGCATGATGCATGTGGCATAAATGCATGGAGTTGTGTGTGTGAAGGCCTCATGTAAAGGGGGTGGGTGGATGTCCTCATGGGGGTGTACAGGTTGTGTGCTGGGCCATGTTTTGGAAATGGTGATGGGAAGAGGTATGGTGGGCCATATGTGTAACAGGCAGACTGTTTGTCCAAATCTATTTTCATTTGTGTATTGCCTCTGCAGGTCAGCGCCCATCAAAAGAAGGGTATGTGGCGTGCCATCGCCAAGGAGGTGCGGACTCTGGGGGTCTCTGGCACCCAGAGCACCCACTGTCTCAAACGGTGGGAGGACCTGAGATGCTGGGCATGGAAGACGGCGGAGGCCCAGCTGGGAATGGCCTCCCAATGAGCAAGGGTTGTCCGTGAAACCCTGAGCCCCACGATGGCCCGCATACTGGTGGTGGCCTATCCAGAGCTGGATGGGCACTTGAAGGCATCACAGCAGCTGCAAGGTGTGAGTACAGTGCCCATCATTACAAGTTACGCATGGTAGGGTGGTATCTGGGTGGTGGATGTGTGTCAGTGGGTGCCTCTAGGCCAGGCCTAACATTGCAGCGTAGGTCCCCTGATGGCTAGGCTTCTGAAGGTTTAATCTTGCTACCGAGCTTGAAGGCATCCATTACTGGTCAGGGCTCCGTGGGTCCCAGGTGTGCTGCATTTGGCGGTGTGTGTCCCTCTCCATGCCTTGGTGGCAAGCTATTTCTGTGGTAGTGCAATGTATATTGCATAGGCCTGTTCCCTGTGTATGAGGGTTCTATGTACGCCAACAGTGGTGTTGGTGCAGCCATTGACCCAGTGTAGCCTTTGTCTCTTCCCCCCCTTTTTTGTTTTGTCATCCTGTCCTTATATGCAATAGCAGCATCTGGCGGAGGATCAGAGGCACCGATGATGGAGGGAGCTGCATCCCACAGGACCCATGAGGCAGAGTCCACCGATGGTGAGGGCACTAGTGGAATGGAGGGTGAGGGGAGCACCACAGCGGAGACTGGAGGGGACAGTTCAGACACAGATACCTCCTCCGATGGAAGCTCCCTAGTGGTGGTGGACACTTCTGTGACCATCCCTGCTACAGGTACAGCCGCCACCCCCGTACCTGCACCACCCTCCCAGAAGCCCCTCATCAAGTTGCCCATGCCCGCTCACTCAGGAAGGTGGGCATCTCTTTGCCCCAGGCACCTCAGGCCTTGCCCCAGTTAGCCCTGCTGCCCTGAGTGAGGAGGCTATTGACCTCCTGAGATCCATCTCTGTAGGGCAGTCTACCATTGTGAATGCCATCCAGGGGCTGGCAGCCCAGATGCAACAATTTAATGGATTCCTGGAGGGCATTCACACTGGATTGGCGGCCCAACAGAGATCAATTCAGGCTCTGGACTCCTCTCTGATAGCAGCCATTGTCCTTGTTTCTACCGTCCCACCTCCAACTTCCACTGCCCAGTCCCATTCCCCTCAACCCCAACCTAACCCAGGCATTCATACAGACAAGCATGCAATGCACACAAGACAACACCCAAGAGTGTCACAGGCAAACACAAGCACCACATTTCATCCCACAGGCACTCACACAAACACCATCCAGTTGCAGACACAATAACATCCACTATTTCCACTGTCTCCCCCTCCTCCCCCTCCACCACCTCCCTCCAAGCCACGTCTACACTCACACCTGCATGCACTACATCATCATCCACTACCAGCATCATCACCACACGAAGCAGAACACACACCTCACTGACCGACACCTCCACAACAGCCATGCACACGTCACCTTTGTCCTCTCCCACTGTGTCTGTCCCCCCTCCAAAGTAAACAAACACCAGCACTCAGATACCCAACAGTCATCCACCTCACAACAGCATAAAGCCCATGCACCTACACCCAAAAGCAGCAGACAGACACCTCCAACAACCACTCCCTCATCCTCCACTGCCATTCCTTCTCCCTCTTCCAGCCCCAATGTCCATAAAAAACAGTTCCTATCCACCATTGACCTCTTCCCTACCCCCCCATCCTGCACGTATGGCCAGTGTATCACGAACCCAGCCAAGCACCTCAGCCACACAGTCCACAGGCCCAGTCCTAACCGCACCCACTCATAGTGGAAAGGGATCCAGGCCACATGTACTGAAGGGGAAGGTGCTTGCACCAGCCAGCCTAAAGGAGAAGGAGCCTGCCCCAGCAGGCAAGAAGGGCAAGGAGCCTGCACCAGCCACCCGAAAGGCCCAGGAGCCTGCCCCAGCAGGCAGGAAGAGTAAGGAGCCTGCACCAGCAGGCAGGAAGAGCAAGGAGTCTGCACCAGCAGGCAGGAAGAGCAAGACGCCTGAACCAGCAGTCAGGAAGAGCAAGACGCCTGAACCAGCAGTCAGGAAGAGCAAGGGGCCTGCACCAGGAACTGTGACGGAGCCCCATCACCAACCATGGTTGTGCATCCGTCTGTTGGTGCAGGGGATGTGCAGGAGCCTCCCCCCACCAGCAGCACCAACACCATGCAGCCATCAGGGGGTGCAGGGGATGTGCAGGAGCCTCCCCCTACTAGCAGCACCAACACTATGCAGCTGTCACCGCCAGCAGACGCTATGTAATCCTGCCTCCATGGGCTGCTGTGTGGCCTGCCCCCTCCAGAACCAGTGGGTAAGACACCCAACTTAGAGACTGTGGCCCATCACTCCCCAGGATCAAGCATAGGGCATGTTGCCCCATCCAAAACCAGTGGGCAAGACACCCACATGAGAGACTGTGGCCCATCACTCTGCAGGACAAGAGCAATGGGCATGTTATCCCATCCAGAACCAGTGGGCAAGACATCCACATGAGAGACAGTGTCCCATCACTCCCCAGGACATAGAGCAATGGGCATGTTGCCCCCTCCAGAATCAGTGGGCAAGACACCCACATGAGAGACTGTGGCCCATCACTCCCCAGGATCAAGCATAAGGCATGTTGCCCCCTCAAGAACCAGTGGGCAAGACACCCACATGAGAGACTGTGCCCGAACACTCCCCAGGATCAAGCACTATGCAACTGTCACCGCCAGCGGACGCTATGTAATCCTGCCTCCATGGGCTGCTGTGTGGCCTGCCCCCTCCAGAACCAGTGGGTAAGACACCCAACTGAGAGACTGTGGCCCATTACTCCCCAGGATCAAGCATAGGGCATGTTGCCCCATCCAGAACCAGAACCAGTAGGCAAGACACCCACATGAGAGACTGTGGCCCATCACTCCCCTGGATCAAGCACAGGGCATGTTGCCCCCTCCAGAACCAGTGGTCTTGTTTCATCTCCTGGCTGAGGGCCACCCCATCCCCCATCCCCCTGAGGTGCCAGCCTATTTACCAACTGATGTCCCTGCAGTGTTCTCTCCATGTTGAAGCAGGTGACAAGTGTGGCCTTGGACTTTGACCTGTGGCCATGTGGCCCATGCAAAGTTTTCTGTAAATATGTATATATCTATTATCTTGCCTGACTTATTATTCCTACTGTGTTGATCTTATTACAAACACTTTGGTGAAATCATTTTGTCCTTGCATTATTCAGCCGAGTTACAGGGTCAAATTGTTTTTGTAGTTCATCTGGTTGTGTGTAAGGTGTGTGTGTGTGGGGTGTGTGTCACTCTCTTTTTCCTCCCCCCTTCCTTGTGTGCTAGGCGGCTTTACTCACAGTCGTCATCTTCCCCAGCATTGGTGTTCGTGGCGGAGTAAAAAGTAGAATATCATCGGAAAAACATGCAGTTCTGGTTCCATATTGGTGTGGTTTTTCCCTGGGTCTCCAATGGTGAGTCCTTTCACTTCTGAGCTCTGCTTCCGCCAGGCTTTTGATGTTGTTGGTACCGTCCCGAAAAAGGTGGCGGTTTGCAGGGTCTTAAAATGGTGGGCGGAACATTGACTTCCCCCTTGCTGTTGGTGGCTACCGCCATGGTGCCTGTTGTTTCCGCCCTGACGGTCGGTATGGTACATTGGCTGTCTTTCGGAGATCTTTCCGCCATGATCATAATTTGGCGGTAGTTACTGCCAGCATGTTGGCGGTATTACCGCCACTTTATCACCAACTGCCAGGGTCATAATGAGGGCCTCAGTGTTACAAAAATAAAGGTACTTTATTTTGGTGACACAAATGCCAAAAATACCTTAGAGACTATACTCCCTTAGGAGGTAAGTAATATACACAGTATATACACTAAAATGCAGAGTTAGCTGTAAAAACTGTGCAAATAGTGAAAATCACATAGTTAGAAATGAGCCTGGGGGAACACAAACCATATACTAAAATAGTGGGATACGAAAGTCGGTTTCCACCTAGGCAAGTGTAGTGTGTAGAGGGGCACTGGGAGTTTTAGGAAACACCAAAGGTAAGTTTTAGAACCCACCCAAGAGCCCATGAAAGCAGGATTAAATTACAGTAATTTTCCTAGAACACACAAGAACACGTGATAGATTTAGCAAGAACCAGAAGACACCGCAAGACACCAACGATGGATTCCTGAACCTGAAGACCTGTGGAAGAAGGGCACCAAGTCCAAGAAGCACTAAAGGGTCCAGATAGCACAGGAGCCCCTGCTAACCCGGATTAAGGTGCAAAAGAAAAACCACTGGTGAAGAAGAACAGTCAGTACTGCACCCAAAAAGACGGATTGGGCTTCCTGTTCGGTGCAGATGATGTCCCATGCCAAATGGATGATAGCACTGCCCGGGACCAGGAGGGACCTGGTGGCCTCTACCCAGGAGGGGGAGACAGAAGGGGCTCTCAGCAATTCAGAGAGCCCTTAGAAGACCAGGCAGCGTGCACAGGAGTCCCACAGCATGGGGACTAAGAAGGTGCAAATGGAGGCCCATGCAGCACTACACAAAGGGATCCTATGCAGGAGGCTGTGATTTGCAGGAAGGAGTGCTGAGGGCCGGAGCTGCACAGTGCACAAAGAACTTTGTTGAAGAATGCCAACAAGCCTTGGCAACTGCAAAATATGCAGTGCATGGGGTACTGTCTTGAGTGGGGAGGCAAGCTCTTACCTCCACCAAAGTTGGACAGTTGGACATCTGGACCGTCTGCACCACTTCAGTACATCACCTGTGTTGCTGGATCCACGCACTTCTTCAGGAGAGGGGGCCCACACCACCGGGCATCACTGCTGAGGGGTGCCTGAAGAAGCAGGGAAGTGATTCCTTCACTCCAAGGGAAATTCCTTTATTCTTTTGGTGCAGGCTGAAGACAGGCAGTCCTCGGAGGATGCACAACCTCGAAACAGTTGCAGTTGCTGGCAGGAGCTGATGATACAATGTTGCAGAAGTTGTCTTTGCTTCTTTGTTGCAGTTTGTAGTGTTCCTGGAGGGTGCAGATGCAGTTCCTTCGGTAAGAATGTGAAGTAAAGGATGCAAATGGTTCCTGCTGGAGTCTTGCACTCCAAATCTGAGGAAACACCCAGAGGAGAGACCCTAAATAGCCCTGAAAGGGGGATTGGTCAGCTACACAGGTAAGCACCTATTAGGGGAGGACTCTGACGTCACCTGCTGGCACTGGCCACTTAGATGCTCCCAGAGTTCCCTACCACCTTGGAATCCAAGATGGCAAAACCCAGGGAACCTCTGGAGGAGCTCTGAGCACAGCCCCTAGGGTGTTGATGGACAGGGGAGTGGTCACCCCCCTTTCCTTTGTCCAGTTTCACAACAGAGAAGGGACTGTGGGTCCCTGAACTGTTGTAGACTGGAATATGAAAAGAAGGCACCATTTGTGTCCTTCAAAGCATTTCCAGAGGCTCTGGGAGGCTACCCCTCCCATGCCTGTAACACCTATCTCCAAGGGGAGAGGGTGTAACCTCCCTCTCCCAAAGGAAATCCTTTATTCTGCCTTCCTGGGGTTGATCTGCTCAAGCAATAGGAGGGCAGAAACCTGTCTGTGAGGTGGCAGCAGCTGGGGATGCCTGGAAAACCTCAGAAGGCTGTAATGGCAGTACTGGTGGTCCTCTAAGGAACCCCCAGAATGCATGGAATCATACAACCAATGCTTACAAAAACATTGGGGTATGATTCCAACATGTTTGATACCAAACATGGCCATATTTGGAGTTACCATTGTGAAGCTGTACATAAGTAGTAACCTATGTATAGTATACACATAAAATGGCATCCCTTCACTCACGAAGTCTGGGAAAATGGTCCTGGATGATGTGGGGGCACCTCTGCTAGTGCACCGGTGCCCTCACACACAGGTACTCTGCACCCAGCCTTTAGGGTTTGAAGGCCTGACATATGGGTGACTTATAAGTGACCTAGTGCAGTGTAAATGGCAGTGAAAGGGTGCATGCACATTTTCACACAGGCTGCAATGGAGGTCCTGTAGAAGCCTTTGCATGGGCTCCCTATGGGTGGCAAAAGAAATGCTGCAGACCATATCGATCCCCTGGAGCCCCAATGCCCTGGGTACCTTGGTACCATATACTAGGAACTTATAAGGGGGCATCAGTATGCCAATTGTGGGTGGAATACCGACTACCAGTATCCTATAACCATAATTTAAGGGAGAGAACATAACTACTGGGGTCGTGATTAGCAGGATTCCAGTAGACAGAGTCAAACACTCTGACAAACAGGCCAAAAGTGGGCGTGGCCATGCTAGAAAGAGGGTACTTTGCTACACATGCAAGAGGCTTTTCTTTGAGAATAGTGCCATTCAGAAATAAACAAATAATGTCTTGCCTGCTTGACTATGTGCAACAGAATTAAAAACAAAGCACAAATATGATGAACTATGCATTTTAAACAATAATGGCACCAAGGCCCAATTGTGGCCTACGTAGCATAGGCCAAGAAAACACACTTTAACAGATCATAGCAAAATCATTTTAACTGCAATAGTATCATATTAGCATATAAGTGTGAAATCAAGTGAAAATGAATATACTGCATATTATCAATTATGCAAATTTTTGATTAATACACAGCGCTCCCTCACTACAGTGACACCCTGACATCCTGCTCCTTATAGCGGAGCTCCCAATCTTAAAAAAATATTAAGAGGTTTGGGTCATGGCAGGATGGCCACATGTGGATGTGTGAACCACCGAAGGGAGGGTTGGAAAGAGCGCCTGGCAAACCCCCTGCCACAAAAAGCTAAAGGCTGTTGTTAGAAATTGGGTTACTGGTTGACAGGGGTGAAACTCTACTCAAGCAGAAACCATAATTTCTGTTAGAGCGAAGTCACAAGCAAACCCCAAATTGACCTGTGCTTAACCTTCTGCTTAGTTGGCAGAAAGCAATCAGGGTTAACTTAGAGGCAATGTGTAAAGTGTTATGAACAATTAAAACAGTAACAAAGTAAAAACACAGCACAATACAAATCCCACACCAGTTTAGAAAAATAGAGTAATATGTAATAAATTGTTTGATCAATAGAACCGGAGATATGACATTTCAAAGATTTAAGTGAAAACAGCACCTAAAAGTGCTAAGTGCCAACTGTGGTTATCTGGTCGTGCCGAAACGGGACAAAGCGAAAAATTCAGACCAACCGTGATGGAGAGCAGGGCAGCTGCAGGGACCAAGATAGGCTTGCTGGCTTGCAGAGCATTGCAAGATCCTGTGTCGATGATGCATCACAAAGTGCCAGTTCCAAGGAATTGCAGGGCAGTGATGTTGTGTCCTGCATTGTTGTCAAGGATGCCATTGATGAGGGATGTGCAATGTGGAGTCCTGCATCAAAGATGCACTGTGCACCAACAGTTCTCAAGAGTGCCAGGGTTGCTATGTGGAGACCTGCATTATCGTTGAGGATGCTGTTGACAAGGGGCTTGCGATGTGAATGCCTATGACAAGGATGCATCCCGCAGTGGAGGTTCTGAGAAGATTGCGAGCTACGATGCTAGGTTCAGCATGGGGGATGCGTAGCATTTTGGCAGCTTCGATTAAACTATAAGGAGATGCATCGCACTGCATCGGTTCTGCTTCACAGGACCATAGCTGGGCAGGCAAAGCAATTTAAGGCCCACTTTCAAGGGTCCATGATTGGGGTGACACCACTGGGGAAGGGGACTCATAGCAGACAGTGTCCAGGTGCTGGGTTCGAGGTGGCTGGAGCTTTCTTCTGTTGCTGAGGCTGTGATCAGGAGGCCAGCCAACTCACCCTTGGAGTCCCTCTGGTGATCCTGGGTGCAGGTCGAATCCTTCGCTCCGGCAGAAAGGCAGCAGGGAAAGAGAGTAGCAGTCCTTCTTCCAGAGCAGCACAGAAGTGCATCTGAGTCTTCCACAGATGTGTACTGAAGAGTTGGGTCAGAGGATCCAATATTTATACCTGGTGTCCATTTTGAAGTAGGAGAAGGTTCTAGAGGGTTCCACCTATAGAGGTGCTTGGAACCTCCTGCCTCTCTGCCCTGGCCCCAGATTGTCTGGGATCATAATAGACTAGTGTCAAACCCTTTGTGAAGGTGCTCAGGCAGAGCTGTTGTGATGTGCAAGTGTGGTAGGTGACAGTTCCTCCCCCTCATCAATTTAGAGATGGCCCATGCTGCCAACAGTTATTGCCCTTTGGCTCACTGCCTTGGAACAATCCACAAAGACCAACTACCAGCTACATCTAGCCATGTGACCTAGGATACAGGCTGCAGGCACTGAATGGTTAGGACAAAAAATGTCTAAAAGTGGCATTTTCAGAATTGTGACTTAAAATCTTACTTTACCATTACAGAGAATCTTAAATTACAACTTGCTGGACAGCAAACTCAACCTTCCTACCTCCTCCCAATTTAAATTATTAAATGTAATAAGTTAACCCAATGTTATCCGACGGGAGAGGCAGGCCTTACAGTAGTGAAATATGAATTTAAGACTCTGTAAAACTAAAAAAGTCCATGACCAAATTTTAAAATAAACTGCATCCTGCTCTGTGGGCTGTTTAGGGCCTTCCCTAACAGTGACATAGATATTAAAAAAAGAAGGTTTAGGCCTGACAAAAAGTTTACTTTGCCAGGTCGAACTGGCAGTTTAAACTGCACCCACCCCACACACACACTGTAATGGCAGGCCTGAGACATGCTTGAAAGGCTACTTAAGCGGGTGGCACAATTAGTGCAGCAGGCCCACTAAAAGCATTTAGTATATAGGCCTGGGTACTTGTAGATTTACTTAATCAGAGGCTTACAAATAAATTAAATTGGCCAAATAGGTGTACTCCAGGTTTACCAAGTTTAAAGGAGAGAGCACAAGCACCTTCACACTGATTAGCAGTGGTAACGTGTGCAAGGTCCTAAAAGCCAACAAACAGGTTCAGAAAACAGAAGATTAAAGGCATAAATTTTGGGGATGACCCATCAGAAAGAGTCAAGACCAACAGCCGTGCACAGCAGGGGGTTTGGATACTTGTGGGGAAATGGCCGCTGGGGCAACTCCTTCCTCCCTCACCATGCACAGCCGAAGGCCATGTGCTAGGAGGGGTTGGCCACAAACATATTGTAATAAGTTATTACTTTATTACTCTGTGCGCTACACAAGCCTGAAATTTCCCTGTTCACCACATTCCTCCTGTGGTCTGCTTACCCCATTTTTTTCTTGTATTATCTTCATGTCAGTCTTCATGATTTCCATCATTGCCAACAACGCCAGATTTCTCTTTTATTCCATCCGCATTTTCCAGCTTGGTTGGAGCCAGTGAAGGGGGGTTTGTGAATGCAGGGGGCCGCTGCTGGTGTCTCTACTGCTTTTTCCAGTTACCCAGGTAATTATAGCAGCCGTGAGAGAGCAGAGGGACAGTTAAGAGAGGAGGAAGGGAGTATGGCTGGTTAGAACATTTTTACTAAGGCCGATTTCTTTTAGCTCCCTGTCTGGCCCAGACTTCCAGTCTGTAACTGCAGCAGATTGCACACCCCTAGGTACGCAAAGATGATGTTTGCCCTACGTCATTGATCTCCAATGTCAACAGTGTTGACATTATTTACTCCATCTGATGCCGCACTGACCTACTAGAGCACCACTACCTTCTCATCATCAAGGCCTAGTTGCTGCCGTAACATAGCCTTACTGTAAGTTCCCCATCCCATTTCTCTTTTCAGTGGCTACATATTCATATGTCCATTTTCTGACTCCTCTACTCCCCCCTTGTCAAATACAAATACCCTCTTACACGCTGAACTCCCCCCCCCCCAGGCAAACATTATCCCATGCACATTTCAATATCCACCTACTGATGCCCTTATATTTATTTCCCCCCAGTCCCACACCAAACTCTTCCATGGCTGCTCCTATTCTAAAGGAAAGAGTCCCAACCACCCAATTCCAAGCATTTTCGCAAAGCTCCTATTACCTGCTGGCCCCAAACTGTCACCCTATCCTGAGGCTTGGAGGCTGGTCGGTCACCCAGACCACCAATCTTTGTGTACAACCTAAGGGCTTTAATGCAGCATATTGGGCTATACCTAACAAGCACAATGCCACCACCACCACAGAGCTAAATTATTCTGTTTTCCTCTTCCTAATCCTAATATGCACCCAATCACCTTCTATGTACGTCTCAATCCACAACAAATGCCATATTATTTGAAACCTACCAGGTCCTACATCTGGAACACACTGAAAGATATCATGGTAAATATTGTTTCACATGGCTTATACACCAAGGCAGATGCACACGAAACTCCCAAATGCTGAATAATCCTGTTCCTTATGTCAGTCATAATGGTCCACCTACCATCCTGCCTCCAACCCATTTATCTAGCCCATCCTTTTAGAATATATCCCCCAAATTCTCCTCTGATTGGCTCATAGCCATTACAAATGTCCAGGAGAAGGCAAATTCCTGCCATTTTACCAAGGCTAATCATCTCTCTATAGAAGGATTCTGAAAATAAATAACATCTCTGCTTTCCACCAAACTTTGCTCAGTTCTACCTAATCAACTCCCTTCATTCCTCAAGAGTTCCTCCCAGGTCTGACGGTATAACATTCTTGTTGATGGAGATAGGGATCCTTCAGCTACCCTTCAAGCCCTACCAGACTGTTTCTCTTTTATTTATTATTATTTAATATTTTATGAGGTTCTATATAGTGCAGATCACGAGTGTTGAAGACAGAGCTTTTCACAATGAGCAAGACGGACATACAAAGAATTATTTTAAAAGTGTGTAAGAGAAACGGGAAAACAATCAGCAGATAGAAGACAATGAAAACATAAATATATTGATTGAACATAATTTCATGTAAAGATAACACTGCATACACACACAAACACACACTGTAGAAAGTGTCCTTTTTGGCATGGTTATCCCCCCACTTTTTGCCTAATATTGATGCTGACTTGACTGAGAGTATGCTGGGACCCTGCTAACCAGGCTCAGAACCAGTGTTCTTTCCCTAAAAATGTACCAGTGCTTCCACAATTGGCACACCCCTGGCACACAGTTTAGTCCGTTGTAAAGGTACCCATGGTATCAAGGGCCTTGTGGCCAGGGAAGGTCCCCAAGGGCTGCAGCATGTATTATGCCACCCTTGGCGACCCCTCACTAACCACATGCACACTTCCATTACAGCTTGTGTGTGCTGGTGGGGAGAAAAAAACAAAGTCAACATGGCACCCCTCTGAGGGGGCCATGCCAACAAACCACTGCCTGGGACATAGGCAAGTCACCCCTCTAGGAGTCCTTACAGCCCTATGGTAGGGGGCACTGTTACACAGATGAGGGCATTGCTGCATGACCAATGTGCCCCTACAGTGTCTCAGTCCATTCTTAGACATTGTAAGTGTAGTGTGGCAATATAAAGTACATGGGCTGGGAGTTTGTCATTACGAACTCCACAGCTCCATGAGAGCTCTGGGAAGTTTGGTATCAAACTTCTCAGCACAATAAACCCACGCTGATGATAGTGTTGGATTTATTAAAAAATGCACAAGGAGGGCATCTCTGCCCCTGTATTTCAGCCAAACTTCTACTGCAGGGCTGACCAGTCTTTGCCAGCCTGCCACTTCCAGACAAGTTTCTGTGACCACATGGGGTGAGAGCCTTTGTACTCTATGTGGCCACAAACAAAGCCTGCACTGGGTGGAGGTGCTTCATACCTCTCTTCTGCAGGAATAGTAACACCTGGCGATGAGCCTCAAAGACTCAGGTGTCTTGTTACAGGTCCCTAGGGATCTCCAGTTAGTGGAGATGCCCAACCTCCAGACAAAGCCCCACCTTTTGGCAACAAGTCCAGTGGGAAAATTAGGGAAAACAAGGAGAAGTGACCACTTCAGCTGGGACCACACATAAAATGTCCAGAGCTAAAGTGACCCCCTCCTTGCAAAATCCTCCATCTTGTTTTGGAGGACAGGGACCAATAGGGCTAGGTCTGTGTCCTCCTCCCCAAAGGGAGTGGACACCGAAAGGGTGTAGTCACCCTCAGGGACAGTAGTGATTGGCTACTGCCCTCTGACCCCTGTAATGCCTCTAAATCCAAGATTTAAGGGCTCCCCTGAACCTAGTTCATCAGATTCCTGGTGACCTCAAGAATAAGAAGAAAGAAAAGAAGAAGGACTGCTAAGCCAGCCCCCAGCAGAGAAGACTGAAGACACCAACTGACTTGGACTCAGCCCTACAGGACTGTCTCCAGCTTCTGAAGCCATGAAACCAAAAAGTGACACATCCTGCAGGACCAGCAACCTCTTAAATGCCTGCACCCCAGAGGACTGTCTGCACCCCAGAGGACCAAGATCTCCCATGGACAGCAGCCTTGTCCAGAAGGAAACACAGCAAAGGACTTCAGAACCGCCCAGGATCGGTGAGTCCTGCCCACTCTGCACACAAGGCTCACAGCCCGTGTCCAGGTGACCCAACCGACTAGAGCTGGTGTCCAGGTGATTCTGATCAAGTATCTACCCTGGGTTGACCCCCTCCTGTACAACACAACGATGCCTGCAGCCTAAACCGAAGGACCACCCCGACCTCAACAGAACCGGACAAAGATTCCCAACTCCCAAAGGTACCCCTGCACTCGCAGCCCCCTGGCCTTGGGGAATTCGACCTTCAGTGCAGCAACATCCAGTAGATAGCCCTCCTCCTTGTCCAGCCCTTGGTTTCCCACAACCGACTCCCTGGACTTCACCTGCAGCATCTTTGTGAACACCGGGCTCCCCCTATAGGCAAGCATTGGGAGCCCTCCACTGTGTTTGCACCCTGCACCCAGCCGCCCCTAAGCTGCTGAGGGTGTATGTTTGATGTGGACCTGTGGTCCTCCCAGTGCTCCTCTAAACCCCCCAGGTCTGCCCTTGGAAGACACAGGTACTTACCTGCAAGCAGGCCTGATTCTGAGTGTACCCAGTCTCCATACAAGCTCATGTTAAATCTACCTCAACTTTGACCTCTGCACCTGGCCGGACCCATGTTGCTAGTGGTAACTGTTTGGGGTTGACTTGAACCCCCTCCTGTGGACATCCTAACCCCGGAAGACTGGAACTGTAAGTCCTGTACTTACATTGAAACTGTGTCAACTTTTAAAACAGATATTTGCTATTTTCTTGAAAACCATTTAACTTGCCAAACTGAAACAAAGTGGTATTGATACATATGTTGGATACTTACTTGCAAATGTACTTACCTACAACTTGAATCTTGTGGTTCTAGAAATAAAGTAACAAAATATATGTTTGCTATATAAAAACAATTGGTCTGGAGTTAGTCATTGAGTGTGTGCTTCATTTATTGCCTGTGTGCATACAACAAATGCTTTGCACTACCATCTGATAAGCCTTACTGCTCAACCACACTACCACAAAACAAAGCATTAGTATTATCTACCTTAGCCTCTGTTAAGCCTCTGGGGAACCTCTGAACTCTGTGCACACTATATTTCATTTTGATATACTATATACAGAGCCAGCTTCCTACACACACACACTGCAATGGCAGGCCTGAGGCATACTGAAAGGCTACTTAAATGGGTGGCACAGTCAGTGCAGAAGACCCACATGTCATATACAGGCCCTAGGTCCATGTAGTACCATTTTACTAGGGGCTTTTAAGTAAATTAAATCATCAAATGGTAGCAGACGGTAAGAAGGGATTGATACGTTAGGATTTTAATAGTGTTATGTAATGATAGACTGTCCAAGAAAATGCCAACAAACGTAGGGCATTATTTAGATATTGGCAGATGGGTTACTCCATCACAACGGTGATGGATATCCTGTCTACTGAAATCTAAATCCCATTGTATCCTAGGGGATTTAAATTTCGGCAGACAGAATATCCGTCACGATTGTGATGGAGTAACCCGTCCGCCAAGTTCTAAATCAGGCCTGCAGTCTTTTGGCATGGTAAGGGCCCAGCATGCTGGGAGAATGTTGCCCTTATTATTGAGTGCACTGTCTATTAAGAACTCTTTCATCTCATCCTTGAAGGCACTGTAAGAGGTTATTATTCTGAGCACTGGTGGGATAGCTTTCCAAAAACTTGGTGCAGACCCTGAAAAAGACTGGTTGAAGTACTTTGTGTTTCTTGAATTTCTATATTTGTGGGTTGAACATTTCTTTCCTCCAAGAACTCTCCCTTGTTTCATTCTAGCTTACTCCCATGTGCTGCAGCTAGGCCAAGGGCCTGCAAGCCCCACAACTGATTCATTTCCTTCATCATATGCACATTATAATTGTGCCCGACAGTCCATTTATCAATGCAGGTGGAGATCTAGGGGCTCCCAAGTACCTGTACACTTTGGACCCACACTGATGGTCTGGCAGAGTCAAAGAATTGAAAAAGAGGAAACTAGAAACAACAAATTTAAATCGTTACTCCTAAAATGCAACAACGTTGCAGCAAGTTCCCCCTACCCGAGACATGTTTTTGTTGATAAACAAGAAACATTTTACTTCAGTTTAATTGTTGCAAAGTGTTGCATGGGTTAGGCAGTTTTAATAGAAGAAATAAACAAACTTGTGTTGTGTCTGTAACAGTCTATCTAATTGATTAAGAGAGTAAGTAGGAACAGTGAGCTTATTTACAAAACAACTGTATTTCAGTAACATTTTATTCATTGGACTTCTAAATATTTTTTTAATCACCCTCCTGTATAAATATTAAATTTTGAAGTTACATTGGGATTTATCTCACTGATCTAGTACTAAGGTTTACTAACAGGTCTACACTCCCTGCATTGGAGAAGACTTTCCAGGCCTTTTGCTGTGCCAGCTGTGTCAAGAACTAGGCCACAAAGGTCATTGACCACGGCACCCTTTGCTGCTACACGTGGCAATGCTCTGCTCACCACTCCCAAGAGCCAGGATAAGAGCTTTGTGTGGAACTTCTGGTCCACTTTGCTTCCGACTAATGGTTTATCCAGTGCATGTGGCCCTCTAAACCCATCTCACCTCCAGAAACGGCAACAGACTATAGCTGCATTTCAACAGGAATCCACTTCAAGTGCAGTTGTACATTTTGAGCTTCTTGCTATTCTGACGGCTTGCTGTGAACACTATACAGAGAGTAGACTTTGGGTCAGCCCCCTTCAGCCATCAGCTTGTTTGATCACTGCATATTTGAACTGTTTCTCACGTGGATCAGCCCACATCAGTACTGTTCAGGTTTACATATTGGTTAATGGTGGAGAAAGGAGCATGTCTTCAACATCTCTAATGACTTTGAGCAGTTAATAAACCAGTGCAGAGCCTCCTTCAAGCACTTCTCAACACTGCAGGAGGTTGCCATGCAAGATGGGCCACTACGGTGCCATTCTACATCCTCCTCACTACTGCTCCTGGCCTCACCACCCTGAGGCACTAGGGTGGGCCCTACGCCACGCTGAAGTCCTGTTACATGGAGCTAACTTGATTGATTCCTATGCCTATGTTGACAACGCTGTGCGATTGGTTATCCTTTCTGGCTTCAAGTTCTCGCATCCCTGGAACCTTCATCTCACTTGATGCCAAGCCACCCGCGCATGTCCCATCCGAGTCTGTCTGCACAGCATGGGGCAACGCTGAGGCACATCCCCTGAGAACATATCTGACTGCATTCCTGCAGGAAGATGCACAGGGTTACTGGAATATCTGCTATGCTGAGCAGTTAAAGCCTTTTTCCCACATTTATGGAGCACAAACGTGTCTCGAAGGAGTTAGAGCACTTTACAAGAGAACAACATGAATTACACCTTTTATTAGGCACACTGGCAAAGGGAGGTTGAATGATTTGTTCAGTTACGCTGTATGCAAAGCCGAGGCAGAGCTTCGAACCTGGCTTCTCAGTCCTAAAGTTGGCAGCTCTGTTAATGAGCGATATTGAAAACATGCTTCCTGTGCAGTCCTTGCCTTCTACCAATGCCCCGACATCAGGTGGCGTGTCAACCTCGTACAGACCACGATATATCCACATGTGGCTCCAGGGAGTATGGGTCCATGCCTCAGTCGGTACTCAAGTGGAACGCAGTGTACACTTGTCGCTGCCCCACATTTGTCATTGAGTCCTCAACTGTAGGAAAGGTGTTGAAACTAAAAACCGGGCTAAGGCTGGGACATAGCTATAGGCCTGCGAGCTAGTGGAGATGTGGCGACAACCATATTGCGGAGATTACTCAGAGCAGACGTTCTAAATGAATTCATGAAATGTGTTGGAAAATGGGTCATTGGTAAGGGCAGGTAAGTACCTACACTTAGCAATAGGCCACTAACCTCCACTTAGACCCAGTAAGGTCTCAGTAAATTAAGCCGAGCTCAACCCTTGGTAGCTTGGCAATGAGCGACAAGGCTTAACATAGGAGACAAAGTGTAAAGCATTCAAATATCACAAAACAGTAATTAAATAAAACACAGAAAACAGTAAAAAAATCCAAAACCAATCTATAAAAATAGATTATATTTTTATCATTTAAATGACACAAAAACAAATAAAATCGGATAAGGGGAACCGGAGATTTGAATTTTTAAAGAATTATTGTTTTCTAGCACCTAGAAACAAAAAGCGTCAATCTGGTCATCTGGTCGCACCTCGACCGGGGCAAAGTCAACGTTTGAGGCTGACCGCAATGGAGCCCGGCTCGGCTACAGCTCGCGGGAGGCCTCTGTCAAAAGTTTACCTTCGCACTTAGTCGTTTTCTGAAGATTTTCTACAGCGGGTTGAACCTGCCAGTCCAATCCGACCTCCTGGAACTCTTCTCCGGATACGTGTCGCAGGAGCCCTCGTGGAGATTTTTACCTTCGGACGTAGTCGTTGTTTCGGGGTGAAAATCCTTCGACCTGGATCTTGATCCGACGTCATTGGAGCCCTCCTCGGATACGCTGGCTGGGAGGTCCCGGTCAACTTTCTACGTTTGGACTTAGGGGGTCATTACAACATTGGCGGTAAAAGGCGCTTACCGCTGTGCAGAAGACCGCCAATACACCGCTGCTGCGGCGGAATTCCGCCACAGCTATTATGACACACATCTCGGAAACCGCCGAAATTCAGACACCCACACAAGTCCGCCACACCAAAGGTCAGTGATAAACTGGCGATAACAAAACCTCCACCTCCACGCCAACAGAAACACTCCCATGCAATTACGACCCACAAATCCATGCCGCGGTCTTTCAACCTCGGTATTCCATTGGCGGTACACACCGCCGGGCTCAAAATACACACACATCTCCAAAACACCGCCACATTGGACAATTCGAACTACACACACCTGACACACATACAAACAACACTCCCACACACCCAACGCAATATAAAACACACACCCACATCACCCACAAACCCCTACAACCAAAAATTTATCACGAAGGCCAGAGACACAGCACAGATCAGACAATCACACCATGCAGAGGCACACAACACCATCACCAACACAACATCCACGCACAAAACACCACACACCACAACACATCACCACACACATCAACACTCACACCGCCCCACACATCACACACACCACCCCATGGCACGCCAAAGACACCCACGCTTTTCCGAGGAGGAGCTCCGGGTCATGGTGGAGGAAATTGTCTGGGTAGAGCCACAGCTATTTGGCTCACAGGTACAGCACACATCAATAGCCAGGAAGCTGGAGCTATGGCGAAGAATAGTGGACAGGGTCAACGCTGTGGGACAGCACCCAAGAAATAGGGAGGACATCAGGAAGAGGTGGAACGACCTACGGGGGAAGGTGCGTTCAACGGTCTCCAGGCACAACATCGCGGTTCAGCGGACTGGCGGCGGACCCCCACCTCCTCCCCCACAACTAACAACATGGGAGGAGCAAGTCTTGACCATCAAGCATCCAGAGGGCCTTGGAGGAGTCGGTGGAGGATGGGACACTGGTAAGTCAAATCTTAACTAACATATCCCCCACCCTACATGCATGCTATCACACACCCCCACCCTCACACCCTCCCCTATCACCCCAAATCCTCACTAATGTACTAATAACACAAAATACACATCCCAACACCAAGCCCTGCATGACACAACGAAGCATGGACACCTATCACCTAAGCATGCCCACTGCACATAGCCAGAACAATCCCATAACCATCATCACACAAGCCCCCACACAGGAAGGCTAGCACTGGGGTACACAGTCACCCACCCATTGCACACCATGACACACACACATGCAATAATCATGCTCTTATGCCCCTGCAGGAACACGAAGGACCGTCACCAAACCAGAGCATCCAGACAACACCACTCCACCCCCAGAAGAGGCCCACAGTGATGATAGCAGCTCTGCCCTACTGGAGCCTGATGACCAGCCCAGACCATTGTGGGCCTCAGGACAGTTGGTTCCCCTCGCACAGGCACAGCCCAACACTGACCTTCCACCCTCTGGTAACACCAGCACAGCACCCACCCAGCGGGCCCAAACCTCCCTACCCAGGACAGGTCAATCAGCGGTGTGTCCACCACTACATGGAACCCAGGATAACCCACCACCCCAACAACAACAGGGACCTGGGGGCAGTGGTAGTGGGCACACGGTCCAGGGGACGGAGGCACAGGAACACAAGGGAACTGGGAGGGCTGCTGTGCGACAGGGGGCGGACAGGCCAAGCGAACCCACTCTCACGGAGGCCCTCACCTCCATCATGGGAGCATACCACCACTCCCGGGAGACGATGGCCACGGTCCTGGTCAAGTTTCAGGAGACCCAGCGCCTGCAGGAGGACCAGTATTTGGGGTTCAGGGAGGAGCTCAGGACCTTCAGCTCTGCCCTGGGCACCATCGTAGGGGTGCTGAAGGACATACAGCAGACCCTGAGGGACACTGTGGCACTCCAAGGGGCCCCTAACACTAGCCAGGACGATGAACTGCCCACCACCTCCGCCGGCGCTAGTGGACAGGATGCCCTGCCACAGGACCACCACACCAGCACCCCACCCCCTGCAGACGGACACCACCCCGAAAGTGGTCCCTGAGATCCAGGAACAGGACAGTGTGAGATGGCAAGACCCCCGCCAGAAAATGAGACCACCCTGACTGTCCCCCCACTGCCCCACTTTGTTACCCTGTCCATACTTGAACTGCCCCAGCTCCTCTTCCTATGCCCAGATGGACAGTGCACCTGTGAGACTAATAGACTGGACTCTGCCATGGACATTCCTCCGCCATCACCCATCACAATGTAACAACCCCCTCCCAATTCTGAGCACTGCAATAAACACCCTTGA
Source organism: Pleurodeles waltl (assembly GCF_031143425.1). Taxonomy (NCBI): domain Eukaryota; kingdom Metazoa; phylum Chordata; class Amphibia; order Caudata; family Salamandridae; genus Pleurodeles; species Pleurodeles waltl. Next base: position 202,232,365 of record NC_090442.1, on the reverse strand, counting down.
AACACAAAACAATCTGGAGTCAGTCTATGATTTGTTAAAATGTAATATCAATGACAGTGTGAAAATGCGTTGTGAGATGTAAAAGCAACATACCAATGTCACACATCAAAAGTCCTTGAAGGATGCAAGTAGATGACACACATTGGTAACCACACCTGTTAAACCGTAATGGAAAGAAACAACTCAATTACCAAAAAATCCCACGTAATTACACACAGGATAGAGGAAGACGTGTGACAGTGAATGTAATGTAAAATCTGAAAATGTTCTCACCTGTGTGTCACTGGAAATATTGCTGTATGACTGACTCCCTGTTGTCGTTGTCTTCTTCCTCAGCTTCCTCCTCATCACTGTCCCCAGGCTCCACAGCTGCCGCAACACCGTCATCTGGACCATCCTCCTGCAGAAAAGGCACCTGGCGTCGTAAAGCCAAATTATGAAGCATCGAGCAGGCGATGATGATCTGGCACACCTTCTTCGGTGAGTAGAATAGGGAACCACCTGTCATATGGAGGCAACTGAACCTGGCCATAAGGAGGCCGAAGGTGCGTTCGATCACCCTCCTAGTCCGCCCATGGGCCTCATTGTAGCGTTCCTCTGCCCTGATCCTGGGACTCCTCACTGGGGTCAGTAGCCAGGAAAGGTTGGGGTAACCAGAGTCCCCTAATAGCTATACACGGTGCCTCTGGAGTTGACCCATCATATCAGGGATGCTGCTATTCCGCAGGATGTAGGAGTCATGCACAGAGCCAGGGAACATAGCATTAACCTGGGAGATGTACTGGTCTGCCAAACATACCATCTGTACATTCATAGAATGATAACTCTTCCTGTTTCTGTACACCTGTTCACTCCTGTGGGGGGGGACCAGAGCTACATGGGTCCCATCAATGGCACCTATGACGTTGGGGATATGTCCAAGGGCATAGAAGTCACCTTTAACTGTAGCCAAATCCTCCACCTCAGGAAAAATGATGTATCTCCTTACGTGTTTCAGCAGGGCAGACAACACTCTGGACAAGACGTTGGAAAACATAGGCTGGGACATCCCTGATGCCATGGCCACTGTTGTCTGAAAAGAGCCACTTGCAAGGAAATGGAGCACTGACAGCACCTGCACATCAGGGGGGATTCCAGTGGGATGGCGGATTGGTGACATCAGGTCTGGCTCCAACTGGGTACATAGGGGCATATTTATACTCCGTTCGCGCCGGAATTGCGTCATTTTTTTGACGTAATTTCGACGCAAAACTAACTCCATATTTATACTTTGGCGTTAGACGCGTCTAGCGCCAAAGTCCATGGAGTTTGCGTCATTTTTTAGCGTGGACACCTACTTTGCGTTAATGAGATGCAAGGTAGGCGTTCACGTCTAAAAAATCGACTCCGAGGCATGTGCGTCGGATTTATACTCCTGGGCAAAATTCACGCCCGGGAGTGGGCGGGTCAAAAAAAATGACATACGGCCGCTTTTGCGCCGTTTTTTAGCGCCTGCAAAAGGCAGGCGTTAAGGGACCTGTGGGCTCTGAAGGAGCCCAGAGGTGCCCTCCCATGCCCCCAGGGACCCCCCCTGTCACCCTTGCCCATCCCAGGAGGACACCCAAGGTTGGAGGAACCCATCCCAGGGACATTAAGGTAAGTTCAGGTAAGTGTTTTTTTTTTTTTTTTTTTTGTGGCATAGGGGGGCCTGATTTGTGCCCCCCTACATGCCACTATGCCCAATGACCATGCCCAGGGGACAGAAGTCCCCTGGGCATGGCCATTGGGCAAGGGGGCATGACTCCTGTCTTTGCTAAGACAGGAGTCATTTCTATGGGGGTTGGGAGTGAAAAAAAATGGCGCAAATCGGGTTGAGGTGAAAAAATTGCCTCAACCTGACTTGCCCCATTTCTTGACGCCCAAGCCCCATATCCCCCTATGCCGGCGCTGCCTGGTGTACGTCGTTTTTTTCCACGCACACCAGGCAGCGCCGGTGGCTAACGCCGGTTAACGTCATTGATTAAATACGGCGCCCGCATGGTGCTTCAGAATGGCGTTAGCCGGCGCTAATTTTTTTGACGCAAAACTGCGTTAGCGCAGTTTTGCGTCAAAAAGTATAAATATGGCCCATAGTTCCTGGATTGTGGCACGGTCAAACCTGTAGGTGACGATGACATGTCGCTCTTCCATTGTCAACAGGTCCACCAGCGGTCTGTACACCGGAGGATTCCGCCATCTTCTCACATGTCCCAGCTGACGTCGCCTACGAAGGACAAGAGCGACGATAAAGTCAATTTTCATCCAGGTATGTACCCACAGTTACACAGAAGATGACACCACACACAAAACCCTTCCTGTATGTGTGTTGAGTGTAGGCCTAGCTATGTGTGACGCAGAATCAAATGAAGCCATGTGGGCCCCTGAAATGGCGGCTGCCTGACCTCTACACTGGGACAATGGGATTGTGGGGTAACTGCACTGGCGTTGCACACCATCGCGGTAGGCGGTCGTAGATCGGGGAGCAATGCTGCATTGGTTCACATAGGACCCTATGGGTCCCAGGAGCCAATGAACAGGTGCTCCGGCGGTGATGATACGCACCGCCACGGACGTCACCGCCGCTGACGTCACCGCCATTTTCTATCTGTTCAATCACTAGATACCTGACCTTCGACAGGAGAGGACCTATACTGCAGGTGCTGCTGTGACCTCGGTCTGGAAGCGACGATGGCTGCTGCGTCTGGGGAAAGGGCCCCTGCCTTCACTGCTCAGTACACGCTACTCTACGGTCCTCCAGACCAACAGGTTAGTACACAGGGAGCACGTTGTATGGGCTAGGCCTGGGTGGAGAGGTCTGGGGGGAAGAGGGAAGGGGGCAGAGTTCAGGGAACATTAATGGATGTCAATGAATGGGCCACATGGCTAGAGTAGGGAGGGGGGCCACTCACATCGACGATGCAGTTGGTAATGACTTCTCTTCTTCCCTTGTGCATGTCATGTAGGTCAGCGCCCACCAGCAGAGGGACATTTGGCGTGCCATCGCCAAGGACGTCCGGACCCTGGGGGCCAACCAGAGACGGGGCACCCACTGCCGTAAAAGATGGGAGGACATTCGCCGCTGCAGCAAGAAAACGGCGGAGGCTCAGCTGGGGATGGCCTCCCAACGTGGGAGGGGTGCCCGTCGCACTATGACCCCCCTGATGTTCCGGATCCTGGCGGTGGCCTACCCGGAGTTGGATGGGCGCTTGAGGGCATCACAGCAGACACAAGGGGGTGAGTACAACCTCATTCTGCGCACTTTGCGCGCAGTAGAGGGGGCTGGGTGGGGGAGGAGGGCTGTGGGTGTACCTAGGCCAGCCAGAAATGCGTAGACTAGGCCCCTCTGTAATGCAGCCCATGTGGCACTCTACCCCACCTCAGTACAGTGCCAAGTACAGGTATAGTTGCCCCTGTGGCATCCATGTGTGCAGATGTCCACCATAGCGATGTAGGCCATATCCCAGGAATTGCATATGCAGAGGCCAGGAGCACGGCGCAATGCAGGGGGCTGCTGTGTCTGTCTTGTCCGCCAACGGTAGCGGTATGCCATGCACTCAACCTGTTCTTCTTCTGTCTTCCCCCTCCCTTTTTGTGCTCTCCCTGTTCTTTTGTGCATCAGCATCATCAGGCGGAGGTACAGTGGCACCGGAGCACAAGGGAGCTGCATCCCACATGACCATGGAGGGCCACACCACGGACTCAGAATGCACCAGTGGGACGGAGGGCGAGGGGAGCTTCACGTCGGCCACCGGATCACCAAACAGCGACACGGACTCGTCCGCCGATGGGGGCTCCCTTGTGGTGGCGGCACCATCTGTGCGCCCCACTTCTACTGGTACAGCCGCCACCACCCCTACCAGCACCGCCCTCCCAGCAGCCCCTCAGCGTTCGCCCCGTGCCCGCTCACCCAGGAGGGTGGGCATCACCTTCGCCCCAGGCACCTCAGGCCCTGCCCCAGTCACCCCTGCTGCCCTCAGTGAGGAGGCCTTTGACCTCCTCAGGTCACTCACTGTTGGGCAGTCTACCATTGTGAATGCCATCCAGGGTGTAGAACGAGAGTTACAACACGGTAATGTATTCCTGGAGGGCATTCATTCTGGTCAGGCTGTCCTTCAGCGAACCCTGCAATCTCTGGCCTCAGCACTGATGGCTGCCATTGTCGCTGTGTCTAGCCTCCCCCTTCCAACCTCCTCCACCCAGACCCAATCCCCTGTACCCCAGCCCATCCCAAGCACACCTACAGACCAGCATGCACACAAGTCAGCACACACAAGTAGCTCAAGCAAACATAGGCACCACACAACCCACAGGCACTCACGCAAGCCTCACCCACATACAAAAACAGCAACATCCACTGCCTCCACTGTGTCCCCCTCCTCCTCTTCTCCCTCCTCCCTCCCAGTCTCGTCTACACACACACCTGCATGCACCACATCTTCAGGCACCAGGAATCGCACCAGGACACCCAGCACCACAAGCCGCTCACCTGCACTCACCACCTCCACTGCCATTTACACGTCCTCTCCCAGTGTGTCTGTGACACCCCCTCCCAAAGTACACAAACGTGGGCACCCACACACCCAACATCCATCCACCTCACGACAGCCTCCAGTACCTGCACCTGCACCCAAAACACCTAAAGTGACACCTCCTACAACCACCTCCTCTTCCTCCACTCCCAGACCCCCTCCAACTACCCATCCCAGTGTTCGTCAGAAACTGTCCCTATGTAAAGTTGACCTTTTTGCCCCCACAGCCCCCTCCAATTCATCAGTCCCGTCGTAGCGCCTCAGCCAAAAAGCCTCCAATACCAGTGGTGCCTGTTCAAGGTATGTGGAGTGCACCGGCCACCAGGGCAGGCAGTATGACCCGGAGCCAAGGCACTGGCAGCCCACCCCCTGTAAAGGCTCTGAAATTGGAAAGTGGACGACGGGACCGTGTGAAGACTCCTGGTGGGAAAACAACTCACAGGGGTTCCAAGGGGATTGGAGAATCAGCTGTGACTCCACCAAAGGTGGGTAAGGGCCAGAGGAAGTCTGCCCAGCCTGTTGTGAGTCTCACGGCGGAGAAGGGCGTCATCATTCCCGGCGGTCGAGACGCCATCGCCAGCACCGTCGTCACTGGTCAGGAGACCACCGCCAGAGTCATTGCCCAGGAGGGCCCAAGTATCATCACTGGTCAGGAGACCACTGCCGGAGTCAGTGCCCAGGAGGGCCTAAGTATCGTCACTGGTCAGGAGACCACCGCCCAAGTCATTGCCCAGGATGGCCCAAGTATCGTCACTGGTCAGGAGACCACCGCCGGAGTCAGTGCCCAGGAGGGCTTAAGTATCGTCACTGGTCAGGAGACCACCGCCACCGCCGGAGTCAGTGCCCAGGAGGGCCCAAGTATCGTCACTGGTCAGGAGACCACCGCCACGGCCGGAGTCAGTGCCCAGGAGGGCCCAAGTATCGTCACTGGTCAGGAGACCACCGCCCAAGTCATTGCCCAGGAGGGCCCAAGTATCGTCACTGGTCAGGAGACATTGCCCAGGAGGGACCCGGCTGCCACAGCCCCGGTGCGCTATGAGGGAACGTCATGCCACACACCAATGCCCAGTCTGGGTATCATCATGCCACACACCAATGCCCAGTCCATGGAACGTCATGCCACACACCAATGCCCGTTCCAGAGACCGCCATGGCAAAGCACCGCTGAACAGTCCAGAGACCGCCATGGCAAAGCACAGCTGAACAGTCCAGAGACCGCCATGGGAAAGCACCGCTGAACAGTCCTGAACCGCCATGGCAAAGCACCGCTGAACAGGGCAAGCACCGCCATGGCACAGCACTGCTGAACAGGGCAAGCACCTCCATGGCAAAGCACCGCTGAACAGGGCATGCACCGGGTAAGAATGTAAAGACCGCCACATCAAGCATCCTTATCCCATGTGCATCTGGGACAGTGACGGGACACGGACTTTCACGGGGAGACTGATCCAGTCTGGCCACAAGTCCCCCTCCAGAGCCACTGGCGGATGTTATCTACTTGAGAGACTGTGGTTTTGCACTCCCCAGGATATGGCAGTGGGCAACCCACCCACTGTAGAGACTTGAGAGACTGTGGCTTTGCACTCCCCAGGATGGTACAGTGGGCAACCCACCCACTGTAGAGACTTGAGAGACTGTGGCTTTGCACTCCCCAGGATGGTACAGTGGGCAACCCACCCAGTTTAGAGACTTGTGAGACTGTGAGATACATCAATGGGCATGGAGCCCCATCGTGGATCTGGCTTTGCAGTCATCCGGCTGAGGTGCCCCCCTTCCCTTCCCCCTGAGGTGCCTGTAGCATTTCTATCTGATGCCCCGGCAGTGTTCTCTCCGATTGAAGACAGGTATCTTTTGTGGGCCTCGCCCATGCTTTTTTGGACTAGTGGTGCACGGACATTGCTATGTTCATATCTGCACTACTTCTCGTAATGTATATATTTCTGGCTGATTTTCTTATATATCTGTATATTTTTGACAGACATGTATATTGATACATTACAATGTTTGAACAGATTCCGCTTTGTCTTTGCATTCTTCCGGTGGGACTGTGGGTTGTTACTGTGATTTTTTTGGATGCATTGGTGTGTATGTTGTAATATGTGAGGGTGGGGGTGGGGGTGGGAGTGTTTCGTGGGTGTCCCCCTAACTTTTGCCTCCCCCCACCCCCATGTCGTAGGTGCTGTACTCACCGTTGTCTTCGGCCGCGCCGCTGTTGGTCTTCGTAGATGAGTAGGAATACAAGGGCCGGAAGAATGTGTAATTCGGGCTCCATGGAGTCCTCGTTCCTCGTGGGATGTGTTGAGGTGAGTGTTTTCCCATTGCAGTAACTGTTTCCGCTGTGTTTTTATCCACGGTGAATCCGCCCCGGAAAAGGTGGCGGATTGGCAGGTTGTGATACTATGGGCGGTACATTGTCTTCCGCCTGTCTGTTGGCGGTGACCGCCGCGCTGCTTGTCTGTACCACCGTGGCAGGCGGTGTGTTAAAGTGGCTGTCTTTGTTGGCGGTTTCCGCCAGGGTCATAATTCCCTTTTTTGGTCCGCCGGCCTGTTTGCGGTATTGCCGCACCTTTAACACCGTCCGCCAGGATTGTAATGACCCCCTAAATCTCTTTTTTTTTTTATTTTCTTCATCCGGGATGAACCTGCAAGTCAGGCCGGGTCATGGTTAAGCCAAGCCGGCTAGAGTTGCTGCCTCTATGGAGCTTTTTTTCAAAAGTTCTCCAAACTCCTTCAAACTTCTGGATCTTCTCCCAGATGATCTTTTAAGGTTCTTTTGGGGTCCACAGCTCACCCCAAGGTTCCAGAAGCTCTGAAATGATCCTTGGGGGGTATGGACTACAACTCCCAGAATGCACCTGGCGCAAACTCCTTTTTGGCCACTGGGCAGTGGTCAGCTGGTTGATTTCTTCAGGAGTTGGTGCAGGGGACTCTGGTTAGCAATTTTTCACCTGTAGCAAAAAGGGAGTCCCTCCTTGAACCAGTTGAAGCCAGGCAAAGTCCTTCTTGTGGTGAAGCCCAAGTGTGCAGCTGGTGCAGTCCTTCTGAGTGCAGGATCCAGGTGCAGGCCAGGGGTCCAGCAGGGCAGTCCTTCGTCTCCTTTGGTTCTTCCTTGTTGGAATCTGATGGGGATCTGAGGTGTGGGTGCAGGTCTGCCAGTTGTATCCTTGCTCCTAGGTGAAAACCAGGGGGTTCCTGGTTCTCCAATCAGGTGCAAGGTCCTTCCCCCTGTGATGACCACTTTCTGGGAAGTGTGGCAAAAATCAATCCCAGGAGGCAATATTCCTCAAAAATCCATCATGGCTGAAAATGATTTTTGGAGGTTACATCTGGCTGAGCCCACCCACTGGTGTGGCTAAAAATCCTAAACACACCCCTCTCCTGCCCTCTCCTAATCTAATCAAGGGGGCACCTAGTTGTCTGGGGTTGCAGGATGTGGGGGTGTTGCTGGGTTGCTCCAAAAGTCCTTCCCTGCCTTTGAAGGTCAGTTTGGCAGCCCTCCCCCTTCCTGCCTCACCATCTGCTGAGGGGAGATCCCCTCCCACAGGCACATCTCTTTGTGTAAAGCCAGGCCACTTCACACTTCATCGAGGCTGGCCAATCAGCGCACAGCAGCAAAAACACTGCAGGGCTGAAGTTGGCAACTTTTCAGGTAAAGTTTATAACTCTTTACCAGAACAAGTTATATTAAATCCAACAACTGGAAGTTGTGGGATTTATTATAACAATTAATTTGATACCAAACTCTTTGTATCTGTCACTTCAGGGGCCTTTTAAAATTAAAATAAAGTCTCCCCATTCTAGCCTATGAAGACTATTCACTACAATGAGGGGAAAACTAATTTGGCTGTTTTTACCTCACCAGGGCTTATAAAACTATTTTTATATGGTCCCTGCCTATAGTTACATGGCACCCAGCCCTAGGGGCCCATAGGGCACACCTTAGGGGTGACTTATATGTAAAAATAAGGTAGTTTAAGACTCTGGAACTACTTTTAATTCCAAAGTCAAATTTGCATATAATTTTAATTTAAAAGCAGCCAGCAAGGCAGGCCTGCCTTTAAAATGACACTGGGCACCTCAGCAGTGCACCTATGGGTGCACTACCTATGCTGGGGTCCCTAAACCTACATGCCCTACCATATACTAGGGACTTATAAGTAGGTTGACTTAGCAAATTATAATTAGCCTAATTTGCATATCCACTTTACACAGAGCACTGGCCCTGGGACTGGTAAGCAGTACCCAGGGCACAGCCAAGAGTCAGTAACCACCAGTACCTGTCCACAAAGTGTGGGGGTGACCAGGACAAAAAGGAGGACTTTCCTACACTGCCCCCCCAGATGAAAGGTGATGGGTACTAACCTACACCCTGGTAGTCCTCATCAGCTAAGTGTAAAACCTGGAAAGGCCATCTGCATTGGCCTGGGCAGTCCCAGGTCTGTGCTCCACTGTGAAGTCCATCTCCTGTAGACCACCTTAACAGTTTTGGGTTCTCCCCCCTCATTTGCATCAACCATCTGAGAGGTCTCTGGTCAGTTTGTACATGGAGGTGAGTGCCAAACAGGTATGGCCTAACTTCTTCAGGGACCAGACCACAGCAAAGGCCTCCCTCTCAATGGCAGTCCATCTTTTCTCTCTGGTGAGTAGTCACCTGCTGATGAAGGCAATTGGTTGATCTTGGCCCTCTTCATTAACTTGTGCTAACACTGCCCCAATCCCTTCCTCTGAAGCATCTGTTTGCACTATAAACTCCTTGCTATAGTCAGGGGACAGTAACACTGGTGCTGAACACATAGCCTGTTTTAGGGTGTCAAAAGCTTTCTGACACTCTGGGGTCCAAATGACCTTCAGTGGGCTGTTTCTTGGAGGTAAGCTCAGTCAGAGGGGCCACTATGGTCCCGCAATTCTGAACAAACCTCCTGTAGTACCCAGTCATGCCAAGAAAAGGCCCTGACCTGAGTCTGGGTTTTAGGAGCTTCCCAATCCAGGATAGTCTGGATCTTGGGCTGGAGAGGTTGTACATGGCCTCCACCAACAAGGTGGCCCAGGTACACAACTAAGCTTGCCCTATCTGGCACGCACGTGCCTTGATAGTCAGGCCTGCTTGAAGCAGGGCCTGAAGCACTTCCTTCAGGTGGACCAGGTGGTCCTTCCAGGTGGAACTAAATACAGCTATATCATCCAAATAATCTGCACAGAAAGATTCCAACCCAGACAGGACTTTATTCACCAGCTTTTGGAAGGTGGCAGGAGCATTTTTCAGGCCAAGGGGCATCACCTTGAACTGAAAGTGGCCCTATGGTGTGGAAAATGCTGACCTTGCCTTAGCTCCTGGATTTAAGGCAATCTCCCAGTACCCTGAGGTCAGATCAAACGTGCTCAGGAATTTGGCAGCCCCCAACCTAACAATGAGCTCATCAGCTCTAGGTATGGGGTGAGCATCCATCCTAGTGTCTGTATTTAGACCTCTGTAGTCCACACAAAATCTCAATTCCTTCTTCCCACTTTGGGGATTAGGTTTGGGCACCAGTACCACTGGACTGGACCAAGGACTGTCAGAGGGCTCAGTTATCTTGAGCTCCAACATCTTAGCCACTTCAGCTTTGATGTTGGCCTTGACCTGGTCAGACAGCCTGTACAGCTTGTTCTTGACAGGTAAGCTGTCACCAGTGTCAACGTCATGGACACACCAATTGGTGAGTCCAGGGGTCAGGGAGAACAGATTAGTAAACTGCTCCAAAACTTGTCTGCAGTCTTTTTGTTGCTGGTCTGTCAACTTGAGAGAGAGTACCACTCCCTCCACTGACCCATCTTGTTCATTTGAGGACAGGAGGTCTGGCAGAGGTTCACTCTACTCCTCCTTCCCTTCATCATCCCACATGGCTATCAGATAAGCAGACATAAAATGTGTGCCCCTATCTGAGACCACCTCCTTTGGGAATCCTACTCTGGTGAACACACCAAGTAGGGCCCTAGCCACTGTGGGAGCAATGACTGTCCGGAGGGGTATTGCCTCAGGGTACCTGGTGGCATGGTCCACAACCACCAAAATGTACCTATTGCCTGAGGCAGTTGGTGGGTCTAGGGGACCAACAATGTCAATCCCCACCCTCTCAAAGGGAGTCCCAACCACTGGCAGTGGTATCAAGGGAGCCTTTGGCTTGCCCCCTGCCTTGCCACTGGCTTGGCAGGTAACACAGGAGCTGCAAAACTCCTTGACTTTTTCTGACATTTGGGGCCAATAAAAATGGTTGACCAGCCTGTTCCAGGTCTTGGTCTGTCCCAAATGTCCAGCTAAGGGAATATCATGGCTTAAAGTAAGGAGGAATTCTCTATACTTCTGGGGGACCACTACTCTCCTGGTTTCCCCTGGTATGGGGTCCCTTGCCTCGGTGTAGAGAACGCCATCCTCCCAGTAAACCTTGTGGGTCCCACTGGTCTCCGCTTGTTCTTGCCTGGCAGCAGTCTGCCTTAGGCACTCAAAAGTGGGGCACTCCCTTTGTCCCTGGCACAACTCTTCTCTGGTGGACCCACTTGCCCCTTGCAGTTCTACCAAGTGATACTCAGGCATGGTATCCTTCTGGTCATGCCAGAGCTTGCAGGGGAAGTGGCCCTCCCTCAGAGGTCATATCCTCCCCCTCAGGTTTGGATTCCTCCTGATCCTCTGTACTTGTGGGGACTGGCAAGCCAGACCCAGTGCCCTTTCTCTTCTTCTTGGAGGTTTGGCTCATTGTTCCAGGGTTCAAGTGTCCAGCACTTCCCTGTTGTGCTGCCTGTGACCTCGTCACAGCACACACCCATTCAGGGAGGTCCAGCATCTGTGCATGGACCCTTCTCTCTACCTCTGACCATTCAGATGCTTCAAGATCATTTCCCAGCAGACACTCTACTGGGAGGGCAGGAGCTACAGCTACCTTCTTATGGCCAGTCACACCTCTCCATTCCAGGCTCACCATGGCCATGTGATGGAGTTTGGTTCTGCTATCTGCATAACTCATTTGGTGGAAGACACCAGGTAAGACCTGTTCTGGAGAAACCAGCTTCTCTGTGACAATTGTCACACTGGATCCTGTATCTCTCAGAGCTTCCACCTCAGTCCCATTGACTTTAGGCCTCTGCCTAGACCTCTCCATGCTGGGAGGTAAGGTGACCATAGTTGCAATGTCCACCCCACCCACAGATACTAAGGTGACCTCTGTGTACCCTGATCCCAGCCCTGGGACATCTTCCACCCCCATCCCTACACTAGCCGTCCCCTGTAATTGCCCATCAGTGGGGGGCTTCTTGGAGCAGATAGCATCTCCTATTTGTGTCCAGGTTGATGACACTCAAAACACTTGCCGGCCTTAGCAAGCTCCTGAAACTTTCCTGCTTTAACAGGATCATAATGCTTCCCCTGATACCCTTTCCCTTTAGAAGTGGAATGGCTCGGGGCTCCCCCACCCTGAGAAGTTTTTGGGGACTCTTGTGAGGACTCCTTGGGCTTTTTGTCATCTTTCCCTTGGTTCTTCCCCTGAGAAGAACCATGTCCTCCCTTTTCTGATCACCCCCTGGGGGTTTCTGGTTAACCGTAGTTCTTAACCAGTCATCTGCTGCCTCCCCCAGCTCTCTGGGGTTGGTCAACTTAGAGTCAACTAGATACTGGCGGAGCTTCTCTTGGACACAATTGGTTAGAAGGTGCTCCCTCCTAATCAAATTGTACAGCCCCTCAAAGGTACTTACCTTGTTGCCCTGTATCCAGCCCTCCAGTGCTTTAACTGAGATGTTCACAAAGTCCACCCAGGACTGGGTGCTTGTCTTTTGGGTGTCCCTAAACTTGAGCCTATACTGCTCTGGGTTCAGACCAAACTTTTTAGTCAAGCATCTCTTCATACTGGGGTATGAATCTGCCTCCTCCCCCCTCAAGGTTAGGAGCCTATCTCTCCCAGAGTTGGGGACCGACTCCCAAAGAAGTGAACCCCAGTACTGAGGCTTGACTCTCTTCATCTGGAGGGCACTCTAAAAGGCCCCCAGCCACTTGTCTATGTCATCCCCCTCTACATAGGCAGGAACCACCCCCTTGGGTTACCTGGGGCAAAAAAAACCTCCCATGAACACCTCAGCTTCTCTGTCGCTGCCACCATCTCCTTTTTCTTCCCTTGCCCACTTTTTCTCTTCTAGGGCCAGCTTCTGTGCTTCCAAAGTTATAAAAGCTAGCTGGGCCTCCAGCTCTCTTTCCCTGAGGGACAGGTTCTCTCCTCCTGAAGGGACCCCCTTCGCCCAACTAGCTTTGGGTATGACCCTAGTAACTGTGTGCAGTGAGGACCAGTCTTAGGCTCAGATGCCCTCCATACCCTGAGTGGTTGGAGCTAGCATCCTTCCCTGCTTCTTCCTCCTCTGGAGCTTCCTCTGAGTCTACCTCTTGGGCCTCAGCCCATGCTGTCAGGGATTTGATCAAGACATGCTTCCTGAGGTCAGTGGTTGCAGGCAACCCTCTTTCAGTAAACAACCCCCTAAGCTGGACTACTGTCAGTGTGGGTAGGCTAGCCAGATCAAGCTCCATGGTTGCCTACTTTTGTGTCAACAAAATCTTTTCGCAAAAATTGGAAACAAGAATTTAGAAAAATCAAAAAAATTCAATAATTGAAATTAATCCAAATTAAAAATTAACATTTTTTTTTTGCACTAGGACAATTTAAAGGATTTTTAATTTGTTTTACTTAAAACTGTAGTGTGATACTGAACACAAGTACAGGATCCCACCACTGCACACCAAAAATGTTGGAAAATGGGTTATTGGTAAGGGCAGGTAAGTACCTACACTTAGCAATAGGCCACTAACCTCCACTTAGGTCCAGTAAGGTCTCAGTAAATTAAACCCAGCTCAACCCTTGGTAGCTTGGCAACGAGCGACAAGGCTTAACTTAGGAGACAGAGGGGGTCATTCCGACCCCGGCGGGCGGCGGGCACCGCCCGTTTGGCGGAGACTGCCAAAAGACCGTACCGCGGCGGTCATTTTGACTTTCCCGCTGGGGAGGCGGGCGACCGCCAAAAGGCCGCCCGCCCGCCCAGTGGGAAAGCCCCAGCAACGATGAAGCCGGCTCCGAATGGAGCCGGCGGAGTTGCTGGTGTGCGACAGGTGCAGTGGCACCCGTCGCGATTTTCAGTGTCTGCTTTGCAGACACTGAAAATCTTAATGGGGCCCTGTTAGGGGGCCCCACGACACCCGTTCCCGCCAGCCTCTTCCTGGCGGGAAGGGGGTCGGAATCCCCATGGCGGCGCTGCTTGCAGCGCCGCCGTGGAGGATTCCCTGGGGCAGGGGAAAACCAGCGGGAAACCACCGGTTTCCCTTTTCTGACCGCGGCGGTAAATTGCCCCAGAAGCACTGCCAGCCTGTGGCGGTTTTCCGCTCGGCGTATTATGACTGTTGGCAGCTCTCCGTCTTTTTTCGGACGGAGAGCCGCCAACAGCCATACTGGTGGGCGGCGGGGAAGAGGAGGTTGCTCCACCTCCACCGCCACCGCCACGCCAACAGAACACAGCCCACCGAATCACGTCCTGTGATTCGGCATGGCGGTGTTCTGTTGCCGGTGTGGTGTCGGCGGAGCAGCCCCATGACTCCAGTCCCCTCCTGGAGGATCGTCGGACCAGGTAAGTCGATCGTCCGTGAGGGGAGGGGGGTGAGGGGGTGTTGTGTGCGTGCATGGGGGTGTACGTGTGTGTATGTAAGGGGGTGTGTGAGTGCGTGTATGCTTGCGGGGGTGTTGTATGTTTGGGAATGAGTGCGTGTATGTCTGTTGGTATGTCTGTATGGTTGTGTATGTTTGAATGTGGGTGTGCGTGTCTGAGTGTGTGTGTGGGTGTTGGCATGTATGTCGGTGTGTGTGCGTGTATGTGTGTTGGTGGTGCCTGCGTGCGTGTCGTGTGTGTATGAGTGCTGTGATGTTGGCGGTCAGGGTGGGGAGGGGGGTCCTGCCACCTTTGGGGGTGGCAGGGGTGGTGGGGGGTGTAGGGGAGGGAGTCGGGGTTTGAGACCCCTATCAGTGCCAGGGAAGGAATTCCCTGGCACTGATAGTGCTTACCGCCATGGATTTCATTGCGGTTTCAAACCGCATGAAATCCATGCCGGTCAGCCGGGTCCAAATACCGCCAGCGGTATAGTGACGGCCGCTGGGCTGGAGACCCAGGTCTCCAGCCCGGCGGGCAGAACGGAGAACCAGCGGATGACCATGGCGATAACCGCCATGGTCATAATTCCACAAAACAAGACCGCCAGCCTGTTGACGGTCTTACCGCCGCTTCTCCGCCTTCCGCCAGGGTCATAATGACCCCCTATATTTTTATCTTTAAAATGACTCAAAAACTAATAAAATCAGATAAGGGGAACCGGAGATATGAATTTTTAAAGAATTATTGTTTTCTAGCGCCTAGAAACAAAAAGTGCCAATCTGGTCATCTGGTCTCACCTCGACCGGGGCAAAGTCAACGTTTGAGGCCGACCACGATGGAGCTTGGCTGCAGCTCACGGGAGGCCTCGGTCAAAAGTTTACCTTCGCACTCAGTCGTTTTTCTGAAGATTTTATTCAGCGGGACGAACCCGCCAGTCCAATCCCACCTCCTGGAACTCTTCTCCGGATACGCATCGCAGGAGGCCTCAGTGGAGATTTTTATCTTCGGACTTAGGGGGTGATTCTAACCCTGGCGGTCGGTGTTAAAGCGGCGGCCAACCCGCCAACAGGCTGGCGGTAAAAAAAATGGGATTCTGAGCCTGGCGGGAACCGCCAACACAGACAGCCACCTTAACACTCCGACCGCCACGGCGGTACAAACAAACAGCGCGGCGGTCACCGCCAACAGACAGGCGGCAGACAATGTACCGCCCACACTATTACAACTCACCAATACGCCACCTTTTCCGGGGCGGGAGCACCGCCGATAAAAACACGGCGGAAACAGACTACGGACGGGAAAACGCTCACCACTACGCACTCCAGGAGGAAGGAGGACAGCATGGAACCCGAATTAAACATCCTACCTGCTCTCGTCTACCTTCTCATCTACCACGAGTACAAAGTCCGGCGCAGACGACAACGGTGAGTACTGCACCTACGACACACGGGAGGGGGAGGACGAAAGGTTACGGGCACACACATATGCGACCCCTCCCCCCCCCCCAACTATGTACTCACCAATGCAGAGCACCAAGTCACAGTGACACCACCCAAACACCCCTGAAAAATGCTAGGACATAATCATATTTGGAATAAATATTTATGTACCAAAAAGCTCCAGAAAATTAGCGTACAACCATGAAAGATATTCACAACAAAACTAATGACATACACATCAGTGTATAACTGAAGTACCAAGTCCTGCACATCCTACGAATTCAGCATGTCCGTGGGCCAAAGTCTTGAGAAACAAGGGCAAAGCCCACACAGGAGACCTGAGTCCTTTGGAGAGAACACTGCAGGGGCATCAGATGTAAAAACTACAGGCACCTCAGGGGGAAGGGAAGGGGGGGCACCACAGCCACATGAGTCCACGACGCCAGATCCACGAGGAGCCACCATGCCCACTGGACCATCCTGGGGAGTGCAAAGCCACAGTCTCTCAATGTCTCTACAGTGGGTGGGCTGCCCACTGGACCATCCTGGGGAGTGCAAAGCCACAGTCTCTCAATGTCTCTACAGTGGGTGGGCTGCCCACTGGACCATCCTGGGGAGTGCAAAGCCACAGTTTCTCAAGTCTCTGCAGTGGGTGGATTGCCCACTGGACCATCCTGGGGAGTGCAAAGCCACAGTCTCTCAATGTCTCTACAGTGGGTGGGCTGCCCACTGGACCATCCGGGGGAGTGCAAAGCCACAGTCTCTCAAGTCTCTGCAGAGGGTGGATTGCCCACTGGACCATCCTGGGGAGTGCAAAGCCACAGTCTCTCAATGTCTCTACAGTGGGTGGGCTGCCCACTGGACCATCCTGGGGAGTGCAAAGCCACAGTCCATCAGGTGGATGACAGTCTCCACTGGTCAAGGAGGAGGCATGGTGGGCACAGTGAACCATAAACGGTGCTTGAGACGGCGGTGCCCAGCGGAGCGGTGCTTGAGACGGCGGTGCCCAGCGGAGCAGTGCTTGAGAGGAAGGGCCCAGCGGAGCGGTGCCTCAGAGGAAGGGCCCAGCGGAGCGGTGCCTCAGAGGAAGGGCCCAGCGGAGCGGTGCTTGAGAGGAAGGGCCCAGCGGAGCGGTGCTTGAGACGGCGGTGCCCAGCGGAGCGGTGCTTGAGACGGCGGTGCCCAGCGGAGCGGTGCTTGAGAGGAAGGGCCCAGCGGAGCGGTGCTTGAGACGGCGGTGCCCAGCGGAGCGGTGCTTGAGACGGCGGTGCCCAGCGGAGCGGTGCTTGAGAGGAAGGGCCCAGCGGAGCAGTGCTTGAGAGGAAGGGCCCAGCGGAGCGGTGCTTGAGAGGAAGGGCCCAGCGGAGCGGTGCCTCAGAGGAAGGGCCCAGCGGAGCGGTGCTTGAGACGGCAGGGCCCTGTTCAGCGGTGCTCTTCTGCACCGCGGGCCCTGTTCAGCGGTGCTCTTCTCCACGGCGGGGCCCTGTTCAGCGGTGCCTATCTCCACGGCGGGGCCCGGTTCAGCGGTGCCTATCTCCACGGCGGGGCCCTGTTCAGCGGTGCTCTTCTGCACCGCGGGCCCTGTTCAGCGGTGCTCTTCTCCACGGCGGGGCCCTGTTCAGCGGTGCCTATCTCCACGGCGGGGCCCTGTTCAGCGGTGCTCTTCTGCACCGCGGGCCCTGTTCAGCGGTGCTCTTCTCCACGGCGGGGCCCTGTTCAGCGGTGCCTATCTCCACGGCGGGGCCCTGTTCAGCGGTGCCTATCTCCACGGCGGGGCCCTGTTCAGCGATGCTCTTCTGCACCGCGGGCCCTGTTCAGCGGTGCTCTTCTCCACGGCGGGGCCCTGTTCAGCGGTGCTCTTCTGCACCGCGGGCCCTGTTCAGCGGTGCTCTTCTCCACGGCGGGGCCCTGTTCAGCGGTGCCTATCTCCACGGCGGGGCCCTGTTCAGCGGTGCCTATCTCCACGGCGGGGCCCTGTTCAGCGGTGCTCTTCTGCACCGCGGGCCCTGTTCAGCGGTGCCTATCTCCACGGCGGGGCCCTGTTCAGCGGTGCTCTTCTGCACCGCGGGCCCTGTTCAGCGGTGCTCTTCTCCACGGCGGGGCCCTGTTCAGCGGTGCTCTTCTCCACGGCGGGGCCCGGTTCAGCGGTGCCTATCTCCACGGCGGGGCCCTGTTCAGCGGTGCTCTTCTGCACCGCGGGCCCTGTTCAGCGGTGCTCATCCAGCAGGTCAAGGGAGCCAGACCTGGCCTCGACTCCCTGCTCAGTCGCCCTCGGACCGTGACGTTTCTGGACCCTTCGGGGACGGACTCCTGGCCTCCTTAGTGTCCTCCTTCCCAGCTGGGATGTGGCATGTGGGGTCCACCTTCTCCACGCTCCTGCTGCCCTTCCGCTCCTTTGATGGGGCTCTCGGGCCCTTGCCTCCCCTAGATGGTGTGGGTGGTGAAGTGGCCGCACATTGCTCCTTGGGGGCAGCCCTGTCGGTCCTCGCACGGCGGTCCTTGTTTTTGCGGGTCCTCTTGCCGGGGGGGGGGCTGGACGTGTCCTTGCTGCTGATCGATGTGTCACTGCTGGCAAAGGGTGGGCTCCAGAACCCAGGCACAACAGTGACACCCGAAGCTGGGCTGGTGGTGGCTGCGGTGCTCTTGGGACTCTTTGAAGATGGATGGGGGAGGTCATCGGGGGGAAAGAGGTTAAGGTTAGCCAGGAAAAGTTTTTTAGGGCCAAGGTAAAGGGTAGGAGAAGTGGAGATGGAAGTGGAGGTAGAGGAGGTGGTTGTAGGAGAGTCAGGTGTGCTGTCATTGGGTGAAGGTGCTGGTGCTGTAGGCTGTCGTGAGGTGGATGGCTGTTGGGTGGGTGGCTGCCTGCGTTTGTGTGTCTTGGAAGAGGGGGTGACAGACACAGTGGGAGAGGACACAGGGGACGTGTACATGGCAGTGGGGGTGGTGACTGCACGAGTGTGGACTGTACTGGAGGGTGAGGTGGTGATGGAAGCACTGGCTGATGTTGGGGTGCATGCAGGTGTGAGTGTAGACGTCACAGGGAGGGAGGAGGGAGACGAGGAGGAGGGGGACACAGGGGTGGCAGTGGCTGTTGGCATGTCTGCATCTGGGTGTTGCTCGGGTGAGTGTTTGCGGGATCTGTGGTGCTTGTGTTTGGATGAGCTGCTCTTGGGTGTTGAGGTGTGTGCAGGCTGGTCTGATGGTGTGGATGGGATAGGCTGAGGAACAGGAGACAGAGACAGGCTGGAGGCAGTCAGAAGAGGGAGGCTGGAAACAGGGACAATGGCTGCCGTCAGTGCTGAGGCGAGAGCAGTGAACGCTCGTTGATGGGCAGCCTGACCCGAATGAATGCCCTCCAGGTACGCATTGCTCTGTTGCACCTCCCTTTGCACACCCTGGATGGCATTCAAAAGGGTCATCTGCCCAACAATGAGCGTCCTTACCAGGTCAATGAGCTCCGCACTGAGGGCAGCAGGGGCAACAGGGGCAGGGGCTGAGGTGCCTGGGGCGAAGGAGACGCGCGCCTTCCTGGGCGAACCGGCACGGAGCGAAGACTGAGGGGCTGCTGGGAGGGCGGGGCTGGTGCGCTGGGTGGCGGCTGTACCTGTAGAGGCGGGGGGCACGGATGTTGCCGCCACCCCTAGGGAGCTCCCATCCGAGGACGTGTCGCTTTCGCTGCTCTCACCAGCGGTCCCCGTCGTGGTGCTCCCCTCGCCCTCCGGATCACTGGTGCCCTCGGTGTCTGTTCCTGGGCCCACCGGGGCCTTGTGTCCTGCAGCTCCTTTGTGCTCCGATGCCATATCTCCTCCGCCTGATGATGCTAATGCACACATGCACAAGAAGATGAAGAGAAAGGGTGGGGGGAGAAAAAAGAAGACCAGGTTGAGTGCATGCAATGTCAACACCGTTGGCGGAGACGACAGACACAGGTGCCTAATGCACTAAGCCGCGCATTCGGGGTACACTACTCAGTACTACTGACTAAGACAACAGGCCAAGAGACGTCAAACGCGCACATGGGAGATGCTGGACCTTCAATGGCTGTACTTGTCACCCTACAGAGGTGGGGGCCGGGGGCACAGGGCCATGCCTAAGGGAGAGGACTACACTACAGAAAGCGCCCTGGCCTAATGTCACCCACAGCCCTCCTCCCCCACCCAGACGCCTCCACTGCGCAGAAAGATAGGAGAATGTGCTGATACTCACCCCCTTGTGTCTGCTGTGATGTCTTAAAGCGCCCATCCAATTCAGGGTAGGCCACCGCCAGGATCCGGGACATAAGGGGGGTCATGGTGCGACTGGCACCCCTCCTAGGTTGGGAGGCCATCCCCAGCAGTGTTTCTGCGGTCTTCCTTGTTCCGCGGCGGATGTCCTCCCACCTCTTGCGGCAGTGGGTGCCCCGTCTGTTGTGGACCCCCAAGGTCCGGACTTCCTTGGCGATGGCACGCCAAATCTCGATCTTCTGATGGGCGCTGACCTATTAGACATGTACAGGGTGGAAAGGAGGAAATCATCAATGACCTGCATGTTAGATGTAATTGCCCCCCCCCCACCCACTTTGCCATATGGCACATGCTCTCATCTGTCGGGCGTTGCACTCCTCATTCGCCCCCCACCCCACCAACTTACATCCACCCCAATCCACACAGGCATAGCCCATTCCATTAGCACCCGGTGTACTCACTTGTTGGTCTGGAGGACCGTAGAGTAGCGCATACTGGGGGAGGACCCCATCCACGAGCTTCTCCAACTCTTCAGACGTGAAGGCAGGGGCCCTTTCCCCAGTCGCAGCAGCCATTGTATCTTCCAGACCGAGGTCACAGCAGCACTTGCAGTATAGGTCCTCTCCTGTGGATGATCAGGTCTCGAGTGATTAAGCAGATAGAAAATGGCGGTCACGCCCGCGGCGGTCACGCCCGCGGCGGTGCGTACCGCGGCGGTGCGTACCGCGACCGCCGGCGCACTTCGTTATTGGCTCCTGAAACCCATAGGCTTCAATGTTAACCAATGCGGCTTTGCGCCGCGGTCTTCGACCGCCTACCGCCACGGTGTGCCCCGCCAGCACATTGACCTCACATCCCATTGTCCCACTTCACAGGTCAGGCAGCCGCCATTTCAAGGGCCCACATGGCTTAATTTTGACTGCGACACACAGGCCTAGGCCTTGCATTGCCACACATACACGCCTTTCAACCCATTGCCATTCTTTAACTGTGCAAGCTGTCTGTACGTACCTGTGGTTTGGCTGACTCTGTGCTCCATGTTGTCCTTCCTAGGCACCGTCCGCTGGGACTTGCGATGAGAAGGAGGAATCCTTGCGTGTACCGACCGCTGGTGGACCTGTCGACAATGGAAGAACGCCATATAATACTTCGATACAGACTTGACCGTGCCACTATCCATGAACTGTGTGCCCAGCTGGAGCCAGCCCTAATGTCCCCCATCCGCCAACCCACAGGGATTCCCCCTCTGGTGCAGGTTTTGTCAGTCCTCCATTTTTTGGCCAGTGGGTCATTCCAGACCACAGTGGCCATGTCATCTGGAATGTCTCAGCCTATGTTTTCTAAGATTTTGAGCAGAGTGTTGTCTGCCCTGATGAAACTCATGCGGAGCTACATCATTTTCCCCGAGGAGGGTGACTTGCCTACAGTGAAGGGTGATTTCTATGCCCTTGGACATATCCCCAACATCATTGGTGCCATTGATGGGACCCATGTGGCTTTGGTACACCCAAAAGACGATGAGCAGGTGTACCGAAACAGAAAAAATTATCATTCGATGAATGTCCAGGTGGTCTGTTTGGCTGACCAGTACATCTCCCATGTAAATGCCAAGTTCCCAGGGTCAGTGCATGACGCGTATGTGATGCGAAATAGCAGCATCCCCTATGTGATGGAGCAGCTACAGAGACAACGTGTGTAGCTAATAGGTGACTCTGGTTACCCCAACCTGCCGTGGCTACTGACCCCAGTAAGGAATCCCCGGACAAGGGCAGAGGAACGCTACAATGAGGCCCATGGGCGTACTAGGAGGGTGATTGAGCGAACCTTTGGCCTCCTGAAGGCCAGGTTTAGGTGCCTGCATATGACAGGTGGATCCCTAATGTACTCACCAAAGAAGGTGTGCCATATCATCGTGGCGTGCTGTATGCTTCACAACCTGGCTTTGCGACGCCAGGTGCCTTTCCTGCAGGAGGATGGTCCAGATGGTGGTGTTGTAGAAGCCGTGGAGCCTGTGGAGAGTGAAGAGGAGGAAGACTCAGAGGACGACACAGACAATAGGGACAGAGTGATACAACAGTATTTCCAGTAACACCCAGGTAAGAATCACCCACGCCATTTCCCAATTGCTTCTAGCCTCCTGCATCTGTACTTTCTGTAGTTCCCACCAGATATTTTTGGGTAATTTTTGATTTTCTCTTCCCTTCTCAGTGCTGTATGACGCAGTGCCTGACTTCTGCTTGGTTTGCCCATGAACTACAGCGTATTGACATTGGTATGTTGTCATCACTAATTGACAGAACAGATATTGAACAGTAATATGTAATACATTTGCTAATAATACAGCATGACTCCAAACTGATTTGTGTGCAATATGTGATTTATTTACAGGGCTAGATATTGGTACATGTGATTATAAGGGTGATGGGTGGGGGTGGAGTAATGTCCATGGCAGAGTCCAGTTCTCAGTCTCACAGGTGCATTGTCCTTTTGCCTGTGGAAGGATGGAGCAGAGGCAGTTCATGGTTGGACAGGGTGGCAATGTGGAACAGTGGGAAGAGTTCAGGGGGTATGTCCTGCTGGCGGGGGTCTTGACATCCTACTCTGTCTTTTTTTTGGATCTCAGGCTCCTCTTACGGGGTGGTTGTTCTTCAGCAGGAGGTGGGGTTCTGGTGGCCTGCCGTGGTGTTGGGGCCTCCTGTCCACTAGCGCCGGCGGAGGTGGTAGGCTGTTCCTGGTCCGGGCTAGTGACAGGGGCCCTGTGTGGTGCCACATGGTCCCGCAACGCCTCTTCTATCCTGTTGAGGGCCAGGACGATGGTCCCCATTGCGGTCCCGATGATTCTCAGCTCCTCCCTGAACCCCATGTAGCGTTCCTCCTGCTGTGCCTGGATCTCCGTGAACCTGGCCAGTACCGTCGCCATCGTCTCTTGGGAGTGGTGGTATGCCCCCATGATGGTGGTGAGGGCCTCTTGGAGAGTGGGTTCCCTGGGCCTCTCCTCCCCCCCCTGTCTCACAGCAGCCCTCCGAGCTGCCCGGTTTCCCCCGGCCTCTGTCCCCTGGACGGTGTGCCCGCTACCACTGCCCCCAGGTCCCTGTTGTTGTTGGGGTGTTGGGTTAGCCTGGGTGCCCTGTAGTGGCAGACACACCGCTGATTGAGCTGTCCTAGAGACAGAGGCATGGGCCCGCTGGGTGGGAGCTGTGCTGGTGTCGGCAGAGGGGGTCGGGTCTGGTGTGGCCTGTGGCTGCCTGAGGGGAACCGACTGCCCAGAGGTCCCCGATGGTCCGGGCTGGTCATCAGGTTCACTGTCAACAGAGCTGCTATCCTCAGTGTGGGCCTGTTCCGGTGGTGGGATGGACACTTCTGGACCCTCCTGGCTGGTGTGTTGTCGTTCGGGTCCTGCATGGGGTAAGAGAGTTTGGTTATTGTTTCTGTGTGTGCAATAGCATGCGTGTTATGGGTGCCCTTGTCCCCCAGTGCAGGCATTCCCTGGAGGGAGGTGTTGTGAGGGTATTTAGTGGGGGGGAGGGGTTAGTGCAGTGGTCATGCTTAGGTGATGGGTGCCCATGATTTGTGTTGGCATGCAGGAGTTGGTATTGGGATGGGTGGGTTGTGCTGGTGAGACATTGTCAGGGAGGATGTGTGCTGGGGGGTTGGGGGTGAAGGTGGGGGTGTGGGTTGGCATGCTGGTGGGGTGGGGGGGATATAGTAGTTGAGATGGGAGTTACCAGAGTCCATTCCTCCGGCTACTCCAGCGAGGCCCTGAGGATGCAGGATGGTCAAGACCTCTTGCTCCCACGATGTAAATTCGGGAGGGGTGGGTGGGGGTCCGCCACCAGTCTTCTGGACCGCGATGTTGTGCCTGGAGACCATCGATCGGACCTTCCCCCGTAGGTCGTTCCATCTTTTGCGGATGTCCTCCCTATTCCTGGGATGCTGTCCCACCGCGTTGACCCTGTCCACGATCCGCTGCCATAGCTCCGCCTTCCTGGCTATACTGGTGTGCTGCACCTGCGAGCCGAAGAGCTGGGGTTCCACTCTTAGGATTTCCTCCACCATGACCCGGAGTTCTTGGTCCGAAAAGCGTGGGTGCCTTTGGGGTGCCATGGGGTGGTGTGGGTGAGGTGTGGGGTGGTGTATGTGATGAGGAGTGTGTTGGTGAGTGGTGCTTTGTGCTACTATGTGGTGTGTGTGATGGTGTAGTGTGCCTCAGTGTGTCTTGCTATGGATTGTCTGCTGTGTCTCTCTCTCCTTCTCTCAGTAATTAGGGTCGCAGGGGTTTGTGGGTGATGTGGGTGTGTGTTTTATAGTTGGTTGATTGTGTGGGAGTGGTGTGTGTATGTGTATCAGGTGTGTGTATTTCAAATTGTCCAATGTGGCTGTGTTTTGGTGATGTGTGTGTATTCTGACCGCGGCGGTGTGTACCGCCAATGGAATACCGCGTTTGAATGACCGCCGTGTGGATTTGTGGGTCGTAATGGCATGGGCGTATTTCTGTTGGCGTGACGGTGGAGGTTTGGTCATCTCCAGTTTATCGCTGCCCGCCGATGTGGCGGGCTGCAGTGGAGGACGGATTTTTGGAGGTTTGGCCGTTGTGGGTCAGAATGACCGTGGCGGTTGACCGCGACGGTGTTATGGCGGTCTTATGACCGGCGGTAAGGGCATTTTACCGCCGAGGTCAGAATGACCCCCTTAGTCTTTTTTTCGAGGTGAAAATCCTTCGACCGGGGTAAACCTGGATCTTGATCCGACGTCCTTGGAGCCCTCCTCGGATACGCTGGCTGGGAGGTCCCGGTCAATCTACGTTCGGACTTAGGGGGTCATTACAACATTGGCAGTAAAAGCCGCTTACCGCCGTGCAGAAGACTGCCAACACACCGCCGTGGCTGCGGAATTCCGCCACGGTCATTATGACCCACAGCTCGGAATCCTCCAAAATCCAGACACCCATACAAGTCTGCCACACCAAAGGTCAGTGATAAACTGGTGATGAGAAATCCTCCACCGTCCCACAGCTCGGAATCTGCCAAAATACAGAAACCCACACAAGTCCGCCACACCAAAGGTCAGTGATAAACTGGTGATGAGAAACCCTCCACCGTCGCACCAACAGGAATACCGCCACACTATCACGACCCACGAATCCACGCGGTGGACTTTCAACCGCGGTATTCCATTAGCGGTACACACCGCCACGCTCAAAATACACACACATTTACAAAACACTACCACCTGTGACAATTCCAAATACACACACCTGAGACACATACACACACCACTCCCACACATCCAATACAATATAAAACACACACCCACATCACCCACAATACATCCACGCATCTCACCATGGCACGGCAAAGACACCCCAGGTTCTCTGAGGAGGAGCTCAGGGTCATGGTGGAGGAAATCATCCGGGTAGAGGCATAGCTATTCGGATCACAGGTGCAGCACACCTCCATAGCTAGGAAGATGGAGCTATGGCGAAGAATAGTGGACAGGGTCAACGCAGTTGGACAGCACCCAAGAAATAGGGATGACATCAGGAAGAGATGGAACGACCTACGGGGGAAGGTGTGTTCCGTGGTCTCAAGACACCACCTTGCGGTTCAGAGGACTGGCGGCGGACCCCCACCTCCTCCCCCACAACTAACAACATGGGAGGAGCAAGTCTTGGCTATTCTGCATCCTGAGGGCCTCGAAGGAGTAGCAGGAGGAATGGACTCTGGTAAGTCAAATCTTAACTACCTTATCCCCCACCCTACCTGCATGCTATCACATACCTCCACCCTCGCCCTCACCTCATCACTCCTACTCCTCACACATGTCCCAATATCACAAACCACACATCCCAACACTAAGCCCTGAATGCAACAACAAAGCATGGACACCCATCACCAATGCATGGCCACTGCACATACCCATACACCCCCTAAACCATCATCTCACAAGGTCCCACACAGGAATGCAAGCACTGGGGTACAAGGTCACCAACCCATTGCACACCATGGTACACACAGATGCAATAATCATGCTTTTACACCCCTGCAGGACCCCTACCCAACGTCACCGCACAGGAGGGTCCACGCATGTCCACACCACCAACAGAAGAGGCCCACAGTGATGACAGCAGCTCTGTCCAACTGGATCTAGACGACCAGCCCGGCCCATCTGGGACCTCAGGACAGTCACACCCTCACACTGGCACAGGCCACTACAGAGCTTGCCCCCTCTGGAAACACCAGCACAGCACCCACCCAGCGGGCCCATACCTCTTTCCCCAGGACACGTCAATCAGCAGTGTGTCCACCACTACAGGGAACCCAGGCTAACCCACCACCTCAACAACAACAGGGACCTGGGAGCAGTGGCAGTGGGCATACCGTTCAGGGGACAGAGGCCGAGGAAAAGAGCAGAACTGGGAGGGCTGCTGTGCGAAAGGGGGAGGACAGGCCCAGGGAACCCACTCTCCACGAGGCCCTCTCCAACATCATGGGAGTGTACCATCATTCCCAGGAGACGATGGCAACGGTACTGGCCAAGTTTCAGGAGACCCAGCAGCTGCAGGAGGAACAGTATTTGGGCTTCAGGGAGGAACTCAGATCCATCAATTCCACCCTGGGCACCATCGTAGGGGTGCTGAAGGAAGTCCTCAACACCAGGAGGGACACTGTGGCACAACAAGGGTCCCCTGACACTAGCCTGGATGATGAACTGCCCACCACCTCCGTCGGCGCTAGTGGACAGGAGGCACCGCCACAGGACCACCACACCAGCACCCCACCCCCTGCAGAAGGAGAACCACCCTGCAAACGGTCCCTGAGATCCAGGTCAAAGACAGAGAACGATGCCAAGACCCCGCCAAGAAACGAGACCACCCTGAATGTCATCCTTTTGTTCCACTTTGTCACCCTGTCCATCCTCAAACTGCCCCAGCTCCACTTCCTATGCCCCTTTGGACAATGCACCTGTGACACTAATAGACTGGACTCTGCCATGGACATTCCTCCACCATCAGCCCCTCACCATTTTACAACACCCTCCAATACTGAGCACTTAAATAAACACCCTTAAACCACAAAACAATCTGGAGTCTGTCTGTGATTTCGAAATAGTGTATTAGCAATTATAGTGACAAAATGCTCTTTCAATTGTAATGTCAACTTACCTATGTCACACAGCTCTAGTCCATGAGAAAACAAAGCGGATGTCACACATTGGGACCCACATCTGTGAAATCGTAAGGGAAAGTGACAACTCAGTGACCATACACTAGGTGAAAATGACAGACAGTAGAGAGGTAGTGGTGGTAAAGTACATGTAGTAGGCAGGTTTGTCTTCTTACCTGTGTTTCACTGGAAGTATTGCAGGATCACAGAGTTCCTGTTGTCGATATCCTCTTCTTCTGCTTCCTCGTCTTCGCTGTCCACAGGCTCCACAGCTGCCACAACACCTCCATCTGGACCATCCTCCTGCAGAAAAGGCACCTGTCGTCGCAAAGCCAAGTTGTGAAGCATACAGCAGCCCACGATGATCTGGCACACCTCCTTTGGTGAGTAGAATAGGGATCCACCTGTCATATGAAGGCAGCAGACCCTGGCCTTCAGGAGGCCGAAGGTCTGCTCTATAATCCTCCTAGTTTGCCCATGTGCATCATTGTAGCATTCCTCTGCCCTTGTCCTGGGATTCCTCACTGGGGTCAGTAGCCATGAGAGGTTGGGGTAGCCAGAGTCACCTGCAAATGTCGAGGGACAACTGTTAGACACACACTAACCCTTAGGGACAACCCCAGACAACTATCCACACTGTATAGGGTCCATGTCCTCACCTAATAGCCACACACTGTGCCTCTGGAGTCGCCCCATCACATAAAGGATGCTGCTATTCCGCAGGATGTAAGCGTCATGCACTGAGCCAGGGAATTTTGCATTAACATGGAAGATGTACTGGTCTGCCAAACACACCATCTGCACATTCATCGAATGGTAACTCTTCCGGTTTCTGTACACCTGTTCACTCCTGCATGGGGGTACCAAGGCCACATGTGTCCCATCAATGGCACCTATGATGTTGGGGATATGTCCCAGGGCATAGAAGTCACCTTTCACTGTAGGCAAATCTTCCACCTGAGGGAAACCGATGTAGCTCCGCATGTGTTTCAGCAGGGAAGACAACACTCTGGACAACACGTTGGAAAACATAGGCTGGGACATCCCTGATGCGATGGCCACTGTAGTTTGAAATGACCCACTTGCAAGGAAATGGAGCACTGACAGCACCTGCATTTGAGGGGGGATTCCTGTGGGTTGGCGGATAGCTGAGATCAGGTCTGGCTCCAACTGGGTACACAGTTCAGTTCCTGGATTGTGGCACAGTCAAGCCTGTATGTGATTGTCACATGTCTTTCCTCCATTGTCGACAAGTCCACCAGCGGTCTGTACACCGGAGGATGCCGCCATCTCCTCACATGCCCCAGCGGGCGGTGCCTATGAAGGACAACAGCAAGCACAGAGTCAACCAACTCAGAGGTACATAAACACAGCTTACACAGAAAACCATTCATAACCCGAATTTTGCCTAGGTATGTGTGACGCAGTTAAAAATAAAGCCATGTGGACCCCTGAAATGGCAGCTGCCTGACCTGTAAAGTTGGACAATGGGATGTGAGGTAACTGCGCTGGCGTTGTTCACCGTCGCGGTAGGTGGTCGGTGACCGCAGCGCAATTCTGCATTGGTTAACATTGTACCCTATGGGTCCCAGGAGACAATGACGATGTACGCCGGCGGTGACGGTACGCACCGCCGCGGACGTGACCGCCATTTTCTATCTGTTCAATCACTCGATACCTGATCTTCAACAGGAGAGGACCTGCACTGCAAGAGCTGCTGTGACCTCAGTCAGGAAGAGACAATAGCTTGTGCGTATGGGGAAAGGGCCCCTGCCTTCAGCACGGAGTAGTTGGAGAAACTCTTGGATGGAGTCCTCCCCCAGTACACGCTACTCTACGGTCCTCCAGACAAACAGGTAAGTACACTGTGAGCATGCTGCATGGGCAATGCCTGTGTAGAGTGGTGTGGATAAAAGAAAGTGGGGGGGGATGAGGTGTGCATGAAACAACGGTAACTGCATGTGCCACATGGCAAGGATAGGGATGCGGGCCAATGACTGTGACGGTGCAGTTGGTAATAACTTCTCTTTTTCCCCTGTACAATTCATGTAGGTCAGCGCCCACCAGAAGAAGGACATCTGGCGTGCCATCGCCAAGGACGCCCGGACCCTGGGGGTCTATCACAGACAGAGCACCCATTGCCGGAAAAGATGGGAGGACATTTGCCGCTGGAGCAAGAAGACGGCGGAGGCCCAGCTGGGGATGGCCTCCCAACGTGGGAAGGGTGCCCGTCACACCATGACCCCCCTGATGGTCAGGATCCTGGCGGTGGCGTACCCGGAGTTGGATGGGCGCTTGAGGGCATCACAGCAGTAACCAGGGGTGAGTACACTCTCATTCTGCTGATTCAGCGTGCAGTGGAGGTGTCTGGGTGGGGGAGGTGGGCTGTGGGTTTCCCTAGGCCAGGGCGAGTGTGCTAGTTAGGTCCCCTTTTTCAGGCAGACCCTGTGGCACCCCACCCCACCTGGGTACAGTGACAACTACACCTAGTCAGGCTCCTGTGACATTCATGTGTGCAGATACCGGCCATAGCCTTGTAGGCCATATCCCAGGGATTGAATAGTGGACCCCAAGTGTGCGGCATAGTGCAGGGGGCTTCTGTGTCTGTCATGTCCGCCAACGGTAGCGGTAATGCATGCACTCAACATGTCTTTCTTCTGTCTTCCCCCCCCTTTTTGTGGTCTCCCTGTTCTTGTGTGCATTAGCATCATCAGGCGGAGGAGCAGTGGCACAGGAGCAGGAGGGAGCTGCATCCCACATGGCCCTGGAGGGCGACACTACGGAGTCTGATTTCACCAGTGGGACGGAGGGCGAGGGGAACTCCATGGCGGGGACAGGAGCTGACACCAGTTATACGGACTCGTCCTCTGATGGGAGCTCCCTTGTGGTGGGGGGCCCATCTGTGCCCCCGCATCTACAGGTACAGCCGCCACCCCCCTTCCAGCACCGCACTCCCAGCAGCCCCTCAGCCTTTGCTCCGTGCCCGCTCACCCAGGAGGGTGGGCATCTCCTTCGCCCCAGGCACCTCAGGCCCTGCCCCAGTCACCCCTGCTGCCCTCAGTGAGGAGGCCATTGACCTCCTCAGGTCCCTCACTGTTGGGCAGTCTACCATTTTGAATACCATCCAGGGTGTAGAGAGGCAGTTGCAACAAACCAATGCATTCCTGGAGGGCATTCATTCTGGTCAGGCAGCCCTTCAGCGAGCTTTTCAGACTCTGGTCTCAGCAGTGATGGCAGCCATTGTCCCTGTCTCTAGCCTCCCCCCTCCAACCTCCTCCACCCACATCCAATCCCCTGTACCTCAGCCTACCCCAAGCACACGATCAGACCAGCATGCACACACCTCAACACACAAAGGAAGCTCAGGCAAACATAAGCATCACACATCCCACATCCCACAGGCACTTACACAAGCATCACACACATGCAGACATAGCAACATCCACTGCCTCCACTGTGTCCCCCTCCTCCTAGTCTCCCTCCTCCCTCCCAGTCTCGTCTCCACTCACACCTGCATGCACTACATCTACAGCCACTACTTCCATCACCAGTACACCCACCAGCACACCCCGCTCACGTGCAGTCACCACCCCCACTACCATTCACACATCCCCTGTGTCCTCTCCCACTGTGTCTGTGACGCCACCTCCCAAGGTACACAAACGCAGGCACACACCCACCCAACAGCCATTCACCTCACGACAGCCTCCAGCGCATGCACCTTCACCCAAAGTCACCAAACGTACACCTCCTACAACCACAACCTCTTCCTCCACTCCCAAACCCCCTCCAGCTACCCATCCCAGTGTTCCCAAGAAACTTTTCCTGTCCACCCTTGACCTCTTTCCCTCACCTCCCCCACCCCATCAGTCTCCTAGGGCCCGACTCTCCAGGTCCAAACCTAGCACCTCAGCCACAACATCGGCGGGATCAGTGGTGCCAGTAGTCACCGGATTCTGGAGTGCACCAGGCAGCAGGGCAGCCAGTGTGGCAAGCTGCCACAGCACGGACAGTCCCCCACCTGTCAAGCATCAAAAGTTGGCCAGTGCCCGGCGGGAGAGGGGGAAGACAACCGCCACCAAAGCCGCTCCCAGGGGTACAGGTGGGATTGTGGAGTCAGCTGCAACACCTTCCAAGGTGGGGAAGGGGCACAAGAAACCCGGCAAGTCTGGGAAGATCAGCACGGCGGAGAAGACTGCCATCAGCCCCAATGCCCAGGAGCCGGCCAGCAGCAGCCCCGCTGCCCAGGAGGCAACCGCCAGCAGCTCCACTGGCCCAGATAGGACCGCCAGCAGCAGCCCCGCTGCCCAGGAGGCGACCGCCAGCAGCCCTGCTGCCCAGGAGCCGGCCAGCAGCAGCCCCGCTACCCAGGAGGCGACCGCCAGCAGCCCCGCTGGCCCAGACAGGACTGCCAGCAGCTGAAGTGCTGCCAAGGACACTGCCGCCACAAGCACCGCTGCCAAGGACACCGCCGCCACAAGCACCGCTGCCAAAGATACAGCCGCCACAAGCACGCTGCCAAGGACACCGCCGCCACAAGCACCGCTGCCAAGGACACCACCACCACAAGCACTGCAGGCCCATGAGCGCAAAAAGCACTGACGGTACTGAGGCCGCCACGAGCAGGATGAAGCACTCTGGGCACCAAGCCCCCTCCAGAACCAGTGGAGATTTACATCCACTACCTCTGTCCTTGGCAGGATGAAGCACTCTGGGCACCAAGCCCTCTCCAGAACCAGTGTAGATTTACATCCACTACCTCTGTCCTTGGCAGGATGAAGCACTCTGGGCACAAAGCCCCCTCCAGAACCAGTGGAGATTTACATCCACTACCTCTGTCCTTGGCTGGATGAAGCACTCTGGGCACCAAGCCCCCTCCAGAACCAGTAGAGACTGTTATCCACTTGAGAGACTGTGGCTTTGCACTCCCCAGGATTGTACAGTGGGCAAACCACCCACTGTAGAGACTGTGGCTTTGCACTTCCCAGGATTGTACAGTGGGCAAACCACCCACTGTAGAGACTTGAGAGACTGTGGCTTTGCACTCCCCAGGATGCAGCAGTGGGCAAACCACCCACTGTAGAGACTTGAGAGACTGTGGCTTTGCACTCCCCAGGATTGTACAGTGGGCAAACCACCCACTGTAGAGACTTGGGAGACTGTGGCTTTGCACTCCCCAGGATGCAGGAGTGGGCAAACCACCCACTGTAGAGACTTGAGAGACTGTGGCTTTGCACTCCCCAGGATTGTACAGTGGGCAAACCACCCACTATAGAGACTTGAGAGACTGTGGCTTTGCACTCCCCAGGATGCAGCAGTGGGCAAACCACCCACTGTAGAGACTTGAGAGACTGTGGCTTTGCACTCCCCAGGATTGTACAGTGGGCATGGGCCCCCTCATGGATTTGACGT
Organism: Pleurodeles waltl; assembly: GCF_031143425.1. NCBI lineage: Eukaryota > Metazoa > Chordata > Amphibia > Caudata > Salamandridae > Pleurodeles > Pleurodeles waltl. The sequence goes on along the minus strand of NC_090442.1, from coordinate 202,199,933 downwards.
CATGCACTCAACCGGCTGAGGTGCCCACCCTTTCCCTTCCCCCTGAGGTGCCTGTTTTATTTCTATCTGATGGCCCTGCAGTGTTCTCTCCGTCATGTTCGGGTATCTTGTGTGGGCCTCACCCATGCAGTGTGGGCCCAGTGGTCCAAGGACTTTAAGGGTGGAATCCCTTGGACTAAAATTCTTGGTGTATATATTTGTAAATAGTGTATGTATATTATTTGACTACTGAATTTTTATATATTACAATTGTTAACCTCATTTCCTTTTGTCTTTGCATTCTTCCAGGAGTTTGGGGGGTGTAACTGTAATGTATCAATATATATTAGTGTGTGTTGTCATGGGTGAGGTTGGGGGTGTTGCCTGTTGTGTGTGTGTGTCACTGTTTTTTTCCCTCCCCCCTCCCCTGTGTCGTAGGTGCAGTACTCACCGTGGTCTTCACCGCCGGCGTACGTGCTCCTGGTAGAGGAGCAAAAAGATAAAAGCTGGTAAAATGTGGAGCTCTGGTTCCATGGCGTCCTGGTTCCTCGTAGGGTGTGTAGAGGTGAGCGTTTTCCCTTCGAAGTCCTGTTTCCGCCATGTTTTTGTTTGCAGTGAATCTGCCCCGGAAAAGGTGGCGGATTGGTAGGTTGTGATACTGTGGGCGGTACATTGTCTCCCACCTGTCTGTTTGCGGTGACCGCCATGCTGTTTGTTTGTACCGCCGTGGCGGTCGGAGTGTTAAAGTGGCTGTCTTTGTTGGTGGTTTCCACCACTGTCGTAATTCCATTTTTTTTTACCGCCGGCCTGTTGGCGGTCTTACTGCCGCTTTAACACCGACAGCCAGGGTTGTAATGACCACCTTAGTCTCTTTTTTAGGAGATTTTCTTCACCGGGACGAACCTTCAAGTCAGGCCGGGTCGAGGTTGAGGCAAGCCAGCTAGAGTTGCCGCAGCGGGTCGGTCCCTCTATGGAGCTTTTTTTCAAAAGTTCTCCAAACTCCTCCAAAGTTCTGGATCTTCTCCCAGATGTTCTTTTAAGGTTCGTGTGGACTACAACTCCCAGAATGCACCTGGCGCAAACTCCTTTTTGGGCACTTGACAGTGGTCAGCTGGTTGATTTCTTCAGGAGTTTGTGCAGGGGACTCTGGTTAGCAATTTTTCACCTGTAGCAAACAGGGAGAACTTCTTTGAACCAGTTGAAGCCAGGCAAAGTCCTTCTTGTGGTGAAGCCCAAGTGTGCAGCTGGAGCAGTTCTTCCGAGTGCAGGGTCCAGGTGCAGGCCAGGGGTCCAGCAGGGCAGTCCTTCTTCTCCTTTGGTTCTTCCTTGTTAGAATCTGATGGGGATCTGAGGTGTGGGTGCAGGTCTGCCAGTTTTATCCTTGCTCCTGGGTGAAACACAGGGGTGTCCTGGTTCTCCAATCAGGTGCAGGGACCTTCCCCCTGTGATTACCACTTCCTGGGAAGTGTGGCAAAAATCAATCCCAGGAGGCAACATTCCTCAAAAATCCATCGTGGCTGAAAATGATTTTGGGAGGCTACATCTGGCTGAGCCCACCCACTGGTGTGGCTAAAATCCTAAACACACCCCTCTCCTGACCTCTCCTAATCTAATCAAGGGGGCACCTAGTTGTCTGGGGTTGCAGGATGTGGGGGTGTTGCTGGGTTGCTCCAAATGTCCTTCTCTGCCTTTGAATACCAGTTTGGCAGCCCTCCCCCTTCCTGCCTCACCATCTGCTGAGGGGAGATCCCCTCCCACAGGCACATCTCTTTGTGTGAAGCCAGGCCACTTCACACCTCAAGGCAGCCTGGCCAGGCTGCCAGAGGCTGGCCAATCAGAGCACAGCAGCAAAAACACTGCAGGGCTGAAGTTGGCAACTTTTCAGGTAAAGTTTAAAACTCTTTACCTGAACAAGTTATGTTAAATCCCACAACTGGAAGTTGTGGGATTTATTATAACAATTCATTTGATACCAAACTCTTTGTATCTGTCACTTAAGGGGACTTTTAAAATTAAAATAAAGTCTCCCCATTCTAGCCTATAAAGGCCATTCATACAATGAGGGAAAACGAATTTGGCTGTTTTTGCCTCACCAGGGCTTATAAAACTATTTTTATAAGGTCCCTGCCTACAGTTACATGGCACCCAGCCCTAGGGCCCCATAGGGCACACCTTAGGGGTGACTTATATGTAAAAATAAGGTAGTTTAAGACTTTGGATCTACGTTTAATTCCAAAGTCAAATTTGCATATAACTTTAATTTAAAAGCAGCCAGCAAGGCAGGCCTGCCTTTAAAATGACACTGGGCACCTCAGCAGTGCAACTATGGGTGCACTAACTATGCTGGGGTCCCTAAACCTACATGCCCTACCATATACTAGGGACTTATAGGTAGGTTGACTTAGCCAATTATAATTAGCCTAATTTGCATATTCACTTTACACAGAGCACTGGCCCTGGGACTGGTAAGCAGTACCCAGGGCACAGCCAAGAGTCAGTAACCACCAGTACCTGTCCAAAAAGTGTGGGGGTGACCAGGGCAAAAAGGAGGACTTTCGTACAAAATGTATTCAAAATTATAATCGCACAGACAATTGTCTTACGGTAGAATTAAAAAGTCAGCTATTACTAAGTCAAGTGGTCCTTTGTTGTTCGTGACCCATTTAGCCAGTGTAGGCCTCTAGCATGCTGGAACGTTTTAAGTCTGATATTGTTAAAGAAAAACGACAAGCCCCAGAAAGCATAAAAAACAAAAAGTCAGGATTGGCTACAGCTGTCGCAGGTTACATGGGGCCCGTTGAAAATTTGCATGTTTCTAACGTAGTTCCAAATAAAGGGCTACCTATGTGTAACGTTTCTCACTGATAGGTTTACTAGGATCTGTGGGGACCTGCTGTGTGCAGTAACAAGGAAACTAGGACCTGATGTGCGCACTGTCTAGTTACAATACTTGTTGCAACTTGCTACCAGGTTTTTTTTGTGACCAGAAAGATTTTTGTGAACTGAAAAAGTAGCACTAGATCTGTTTGCAAAAAAAGGATTCTAAATGGGTAATAATGTGACCTACCTCCTTAGCATTCATGAAGTAAATCGCAAACTGTGATTCACTCTGAGGCCATGAAAGAGAGGGTGGCTTGCTAGGGTCAGCAGACCTCTGTGTCACTGTCTATCCCTAAAGGACCCTTTTTTAAAAATAAACACAGCCCATTTTCCATATACGAAATGAGGCTACATTATAAAAAGTTTTCTTTATTTTTTAAAGTTTGTTTACCTACTTTGAAAAATGCCTACTTTGCCTACTTTGAAAAATGTTTTTTAAAGATTTACAGAGGGGAAGAGGTCCCAGAAGGGGACCCCTTTTCTTTTGCGAATAACTTACCACCGCAACTTGGGAGTCAGTACATTTTCAATGTTTTGTGACTGGACCAAAATCCAGAAAGGACTGAGGGCGAACAAGGGAGTTATTTATTTACAATAATTTGGAAGTGATTTAAAGGTTGTAGGAGGCTGGCCTGGCTTGTAGTGGGTACCAGCGGCACTTACACCTTGTGCCAGGTCCAGTTATCCCTTATTAGTGTAAAAGAGGTGTTTCTAGCAGCTTAGACTGATAGAAGGTAGCTATGGCAAAGCAGCTTAGGCTGAACTAGGAGACATGTAAAGCTCCTACTATACCACTGGTGTCATATGCACAATATCATAAGAAAACACAATACACAGAAGTACTAAAAATAAAGGTACATTATTTTTATGACAATATGCCAAAGGTATCTCAGTGAGTACCCTCAGTATGAAGATAAGTTATGTACATAAGATATATGTCCACAAACCAAAATTATGCATATAATAGCAAAAGGAAGTAATGCAAGCAATATAAAGTTACAGTAGATTGCAATAGGTGCACATAGGTATAGAGGCAACACAAACCATATACTCCAAGAGTGGAATGCGAACCACGAATGGACCCCAAACCTATGTGAACTTGTAGAGGGTCGCTGGGACTGTAAGAAAACAGTGAGGGTTAGAAAAATAGCCCACCCCAAGACCCTGAATGGTAGGTGTAAAGTGCACCTACTACCCCCAGAGAGCACAGAAGTTGTGATAGGGGGATCCAGCATGAAGAACAAACACCAGCAATGCAACAACATTGGATTTCTGGACCAGAGTACCTGTAAGACAAGGGGACCGAGTTCAATAGTCGCGACAGTGTCGAGAGTGGGTAGGAGCCCAGGAAATGCCAGCTGAGGGTGCAAGGAAGCTGCCACAGGTTGGAAGAAGCTTGGAGTTCTGCAAGAAAGAAGAGGACTAGGAACTTCCCCTTTGGAGGATGGATGTCCCACGTCGCGATGAAGCTTGCAGAGGTGTTCCCACGCAGAAAGACTGCAAACAAGCCTTGCTAGCTGCAAGGATCGTGGTTAGGGTTTTTGGGTGCTGCTGTGGCCCAGGAGGGACCAGGATGTCGCCACTTGGATGAGGAGACAGAGGGGACACCCAGCAACGTAGGGAGCCCTCACAGAAGCAGGCAGTACCGCAGAAGTACCTGAACAGGCACTTAGAAGAAAAGTGAACCGGAGTCCACCCGAAGTCACAAAAGGGAGTCCCACGACGCCGGAGGACAACTCAGAAAGTTGTGCACTGCAGGTTAGAGTGTCGGGGACCCAGGCTTGGCTGTGCATGAAGGAAATCCTGGAAGAGTGCACAGCAGCTGCAAATCACGTGGTACCCAGCAATGCAGTCTAGCGTGGGGAGGCAAGGACTTACCTCCACCAAACTTGGACTGAAGAGTCACTGGACTGTGGGAGTCACTTGGACAGAGTTGCTGAGTTCCAGGGACCACGCTTGTCGTGCTGAGAGGGGGCCCAGAGGACTGGTGATGCAGTGTTTTGTTGCCTGCGGTTGCAGGGGGAAGATTCCGTCGACCCACAGGAGATTTCTTCAGAGCTCCTGGTGCAGAGAGGAGGCAGGCTACCCCCAGAGCATGCACCACCTGGAAACAGTCGAGAAAGCCAGCAGGATGAAGAGATACAAGGTTGCTAGTAGTTGTCTTGCTACTTTGTTGCGGTTTTGCAGGCGTCCTGAGCAGTCAGCGGTCAGTCCTTTGGCAGAAGGTGAAGAGGGAGATGCAGAGGAACTCTGATGAGCTCTTGAATTCGTTATCTGGTGAGATCCCCAAAGCAGAGACCCTAAATAGCCAGAAAAGAAGGCTTGGCTACCTAGGAAGGAGGATTGGCTACCAAGAGAGGTAAGAGCCTATCAGAAGGAGCCTCTGACGTCACCTGCTGGCACTGGCCACTCAGAGCAGTCCAGTGTGCCACAAACACCTCTGTTTCCAAGATGGCAGAGTTCTGGGACACACTGGAGGAGCTCTGGGCACCTCCCTTGGGAGGTGCAGGTCAGGGGAGTGGTCACTCCCCTTTCCTTTGTCCAGTTTCGCACCAGAGCAGGGCTGGGGTATACCTAAACCAGTGTAGACTGGCTTATGCAGAGATGGGCACCATCTGTGCCCATCAAAGCATTTCCAGAGGCTGGGGGAGGTTACTCCTCCCCAGCCCTCACACCTATTTCCAAAGAGAGAGGGTGTTACACCCTCTCTCAGAGGAAGTCCTTTGTTCTGCCTTCCTGGGCCAGGGCTGCCTGGACCCCAGGAGGGCAGAAACCTGTCTGAGGGGTTGGCAGCAGCAGCAGCTGCAGTGGAGACCCCGGAAAGGCAGTTTGGCAGTACCCGGGTTCTGTGCTAGAGACCGGGGGGATCATGGAATTGTCCCCCCAATGCCAGAATGGCATTGGGGGGACAATTCCATGATCTTAGACATGTTACATGGCCATGTTCGGAGTTACCATTGTGACGCTGTACATAGGTAGTGACCTATGTACAGTGCATGCGTGTAATGGTGTCCCCGCACTCACAAAGTCCGGGGAATTTTCCCTGAACGATGTGGGGGCACCTTGGCTAGTGCTAGGGTGCCCACACACTAAGTAACTTTGCACCCAACCTTCACTAGGTGAAGTTAGACATATAGGTGACTTATAAGTTACTTAAGTGCAGTGGTAAATGGCTGTAAAATAACGTGGACGTTATTTCACTCAGGCTGCACTGGCAGGCCTTTCTAAGAATTGTCAGAGCTCCCTATGGGTGGCAAAAGAAATGCTGCAGCCCATAGGGATCTCCTGGAACCCCAATACCCTGGGTACCTCAGTACCATATACTAGGGAATTACATGGGTGTACCAGTATGCCAATGTAAATCTAGTCACTAGCCTGTTAGTGAGAAATTTGGAAAGCAGAGAGAGCATAACCACTGAGGTTCTGGTTAGCAGAGCCTCAGTGAGACAGTTAGGCATCACACAGGGAACACATACATATAGGCCACAAACTTATGAGCACTGGGGTCCTGGCTAGCAGGGTCCCAGTGACACATAACAAACATACTGACAACATAGGGTTTTCACTATGAGCACTGGGCCTTGGCTAGCAGGATCCCAGTGAGACAGTGAAAACACCCTGACATATACTCACAAACAGGCCAAAAGTGGGGGTGACAAGGCTAGAAAGAGGCTACTTTCTCACAAAGGTCAATTGGCAAAACTCACAAGTGTTTCCCGCACTGGTGAACCGAACTCCACTGCCCGATTTGAACGGGGTTCGATGGGAACCTAATAGCTTCCAATACCTGGGTATTCAAATGACCCTATTGACTTGCTGTAGGGGAATATAGGGAGGGCGTCTAGAGACCTCAAGAGATCTATGGAGTTTTGGGGCTCACTTCCCCTATGTGTGGCAGGAAGAGTGGCATTGCTAAAGATGGTGGCACTGCCTCACTTATGTTATTATTTTGGGGTTTTACAGGTGTGGATTCCCCAGGCCGTATTTAAGGAACTAGATTCTCTTGTGGCGACCTTTCTGTGGGGATTGGGACGAAGGCGGGTAGCACTGAGCACCTTAAAGAAACTGAGCGATAATAGCAATTTAGCAGTGCCTGATTAAAAAAATTATTATCTACCAGCTCAGTTGCAATGGCTGACGTAGTGGGCCGATTGATGCCTAAACGTGCATTGTCACCTAGAGCGCCAGATGTCCATACGCTGTTTAGTATGATACTGCGGATATGATACCAATGTGGGAGGGACACAATAGTTGTTCGCTGAGGGTCCTGAAGTTCCCATACGCGGATCCCATACTCTTCAGACATACCTTTTAGACATCTGAGCATGCTACCTCATGGAGGGGACTGGAGAGATCTGGAATTCTGGTTGGAGGGAGGGGCATCAGAGATTGGAGACCTTTATAGAAAAGAGGCTCTCCTCCCAATTTGAGAATTTAGGCCTGAATATGACCTACCCTGATGCCGATTCTTATTATATAGAGCAGTGACCGCTGCGATACGGAAGTACTGGGGAGGGGAACTAGCGGAACCTCCACATCAAAAGACATGACAATATCTCTTTACATCCTCCAGGATGTATAAAGCGGTCACCTGTCTGTATAGATTGATTGGGGAAGATGAACGTGTGCCCTCATATGATCTCCGAACTAAGTAAGAAACTGCATTTCTTTTTGTAACTGGGAAACTGATCTAGAGAACCCTATACATGATAAAGATTAGGCTGACCTTTTGGAGAGAGTAGCCAAGGTATTGCAAAATGCCTGCTTCAAACTGATTAAATATTATGTTGTTCATCAAGCCTATTAACTGTTGTTTTCACATTACAAGCGCAAAGTGCCCAAGGTTTACGAGGAGGGAGCAGAGCTGTTGCACATGTTTTGGGCTTGCCGGCAGCTCACAACCTATTGGGGACAGATTACTGCCACACTTACTGACATCATAGCAAGAGAAGTATCATGCACCCCACAGCACTGCTTGCTCAAATGGTTCTCACATACAACTAAAAACAGAGTGTTAGAAATGGGGTCTTTGGTTGACAGTCAGGTTACCCCCTATTCAAGCAAGCACCCTCACTCTAGTCAGGGTAAAAGAGAATAACCCACAGCTAACCCCTGCTTACCCCCTTAATAGCTTGGCAGAGCAGTAGGCTTAACTTCAGAGTGCTAGGTGTAAAGTATTTGTACCAACACACACAGTAACATAATGAAAACACTACAAAATGACAACACCAGTTTAGAAAAATAGGAAATATTTATCTAAACAAAACAAGACCAAAACGACAAAAATCCACAATACACAAGTCAAGTTATCAATTAAAAATCAAAAAGAGTCTTTAAGTAGTTTTAAACACACACTAACGCTGTCAGCATGAAAAAGTACCTTGGGCGTGTCAAAAATAACACCGCACAGGTGAGTGTGCATCAAAATGGGCTTGCGATGCGTTGATTCCACTCACCAGTGGGACCTTGCATCGTTTCTCCTTTCACCGGGTCGGGGCACGTCATTTCTTCTCTCCACAAGTCAGCAATGCAGCGATTTGGTCAGCACTCTCAAGTCCGGGCAGGCCTTGCGTTGTTTTTCCACGCCCAGCAGTACTTGAATCGGAAATCCCGCGGCACGATGATCTGAAAACCCTGCAGCGTGGGTTGTGATCTCCCAGCCTCCGTCAGCGATGCTGCGCGTCGTTTATCCTGCTCCGTGCATTGATTCTTCAGTCGGGTTTCCTGCAAGTGTCGTTTCTCAGCTGCGCAGCCGATGGCGCATCGTTTCTTCAGCTGCAGATCGGAGTCGCGTCGATCTTTTCCCCACACAGCGCTCTGTGCATGGATTTCCTTGACTTTAGGCTGCCAGCTTCTCCTTTCAGGGTCCCAGGAACTGGATGGGCACCACAGGGCTGAGTAGGAGTCTCTCCAGAGACTCCAGGTAGCTGGCAGTGAGAAGTCCTTGCTGTCCCTGAGACTTCAAACAACAGGAGGCAAGCTCTAAATCAAGCCCTTGGAGATTTCTTCTCAAGATGAAAGGCACACAAAGTCCAGTCTTTGCCCTCTTACTCTGGCAGAAGCAGCAACTGTAGGATAGCTCCACAAAGCACAGTCACAGGCAGGGCAGCTCTTCTGCCTCAGTTCTTCATCTCTTTTCCAGGCAGAGGTTCCTCTTGTTTCCAGAAGGGTTTCTAAAGTCTGTGGTTTTGGGTGCCCTTCTTATACCCAATTTCTCTTTTGAAGTAGGCCTACTTCAAAGTAAAGTCTCTTTTAAATGTTAAATCCTGCCTTGCCCAGGCCCCAGACACTCTCCAGGGGGTTGGAGACTGCATTTTGTGTGAGGGCAGGCACAGCCCTTTCAGGTGTGAGTGACCACTCCTCCCCTCCCTCCTAGCACAGATGGCTCATCAGGAAATTCAGACTACACCCCAGCCCCCTTTGTGTCACTGTCTAGTGTGAGGTGCAACCAGCCCAACTGTCAAACTGACCCAGACAGGGAATCCACAAACAGGCAGAGTCACAGAAATGGTATAAGCAAGAAAATGCTCACTTTCTAAAAGTGGCATTTTCAAACACACAATCTTAAAATCAACTTTACTAAAAGATGTATTTTTAAATCGTGAGCTCAGAGGCCCCAAACTCCACATGTCCATCCGCTCCCAAAGGGAATCTACACTTTAATCAGATTTAAAGGTCCCCCATGTTAACCTATGAGAGGGACAGGCCTTGCAACAGTGACAAAATGAATTTAGCAATATTTCACTGTCAGGATACATAAAACACATTACTATATGTCCTACCTTAACCATACACTGCACCCTGGCCTTGGGGCTACCTAGTGCCTACCTTAGGGGTGTCTGACATGTAAGAAAATGGAAGGTTTAGGCATGGCAAGTGGGTACACTTGCCATGTCAAATTTACAGTTACAACTGCACACACAGACACTGAAATGGCAGGTCTGAGACATGATTACAGAGCTACTTATGTGGGTGGCACAACCAGTGCTGCAGGCCCACTAGTAGCATTTTATTTACAGGCCCTGGCACCTCTAGTACACTTTACTAGGGACCTACTAGTAAACTAAATATGCCAATCATGGATAAGCCAATTACATACACATTTTGTAAAGGAGCATTTGCACCTTAGCACTGGTTAGCAGTGGTAAAGTGCCCAGAGTAACAAAATCACTAAAATCAGAGTCCAGCACACATCAACAACCTGAGGCAAAAAGTTAAGGGAGACCATGCCAAGGATGAAAAGTCTAACACAGAGTTATGAGTAGGTTTCAGAACTTAGCTTTACTATTGGCAAAGAGGGAAATAACATACCACTGGAAGGCCCCACTGGCCCCAGAGTAGATGTGTGGAGAAAGGGGAGTGAGAAATGGGCAAGTTACGAGGGAACGGTTCTACGATGAGATGCTAAAGGTGGGAGGGGTTCCATGGAAATGGCTAGAATATGGGATACCTTAGTTATCTGCTTGATACTCCAGGAGGCCTCTCCACTGGGAACACCATAATAGAAAGAGATCCTATCCTAATAGGGCTACCTGAGAGCGGATGGGTAGTATGATACTTGATGCTACTGATTTACTGCCCCTGATAATAATGACTAATAAGCATTGGCCAACAGATCTGACCAGAATTGAATGCTATAGTGCATGGAAGGAGAGAAGTACGATGGGGAAGGGTGGGGGGTGTAATGTTTGAGGGTTGGATTGGTATGATAGCAGCTGGAGCTTTGAAACTCCTTGATGCATTTATTACATTGTATCGAAGAGGAAAGGTTGCTATCTAAATGTTGTATAAAAATCTTAATAAAATGTGTTTTAAAAAATAATAATAATTTAGAAGTGATTTAATTTAATTATTTGTCTACGCAGTGAAAGCAGAGACTCAAACAAAGCAAGACTATTCAATTAAATCAACAAAAAGATTAATCCTACTGAAGAGGTGCACACCAAGTTTAGAATGGAGACAGATACTTGTATTCACTATATACAATTCAGGTGTACAAATAACATAATTGCGCACAAACATTAAACTTGTAAATCAAGTCAAAATCAATATCTCAAAAAAAAGAACCAAAGATTAATGTTTAATCTTCATTCAATTTCTTTCATCTTTGAAGGGCATTTGTTTTTTACGGAGTAGCTATGTGTGTGTTGTTCGCTCTTAATATACCTAATATTTACATTGCAGATTTCAAATCTAAAATTATTTATTTCCTAATCTAATCCTATCCAGTCTCAAATCACCAAATGATGAAAGTATATAGATGATGTGTTGATGATCTGGCATGGCAGCAGTGATTCACTTGTTCTCTTTCATGAATGGTTAAATATTTTAAAGTCTAATCTCCAGTTTACATTATAATTCAATTCTACAAATCCCTACTTTCTAGACATAAGCTCCTACTGATCAAACCAAGACCTAAAGATTCTAGACTGGTTTGTGTTTCTACCTTTGGTACCTTGTCCAATAAGATTAAAAACATTACACACAAACACTGGCATTTACTTAATGATGATATAATTCTTCATGGCAAATCTATGTTTGCATTCAAAAGTAGTACCAATTTACAGGATAGATTAGTAAAGGCATATGTTGAACCTACAAAAAGCATTATACAACAATGTTTTAATCTCCCCCGATTGTTGGATTTTTTCAGATGCAGGAATCACACTGCACGTAATACCTGTAAAGTTTTAAAACTTTTAGTCAGAATGGACTCAATTTCACCTTTAAGACCTTGTCAAATTGTAACAGGGTCTATGGTATCTAGTGTATTCAATGTCTATGCGGCCTATCCTACATTGGAAAAACAAGACAACCAGTACATAAAAAGGATTTTATAATACCAGTCACGGATTAGGTGCAGAACTGAATATGCCCCTTTAGTTGATCATTTTCTTCAACTCAATCATTCATCCAGTGATATGGTTTGGTGGGTGATTGATGTGATCAAATTGATGTCCGAACCAATAACCCCAATATCCTATTAACAATACATGAAAAAAAGGATCTGGAAAGCTAATAGTGTATAACATGGTTTGAATATTGTCGTTGAATTGTCCACTTTGACTACTCTGCAAAATAGAATAAAAAGTTTGTGATCCTTTTCTTTTACTGCTCTTAAAGCCAATTCAGTATGTTTCTGGTGTGTCTTCTCTTGCATTGAAACCCTCAATTGTTAATTATACCTTCTTTTGTGTTCATATCATGTGATAGGAAGTCCATGTATTTTTGTTAATTTCAGTGTCTTCCTGTGGAATCAACTGGGGAAATGATGCTCAGTGCATTAATCATTTTGTTACATATTATTAGACAAGGTCACAAGGACATGTGAATGGTATTTATACGTTTTATATTTTTACTGTATCTGTCTCGGATGTCATACTCTAAATTTTTGCAATGAGTTATGAGATGACACTTTTCATGAAAATACATACATGACTACTAGAACATCTTATAAGTTGAACTGATATTTTTGAGTTTACTGTATTTCAATGAATTTCAATAAGTATGGGATGGAATAGAATGGTCAAACATTTAAAATTTGATGATTACAGACAATTCTGTTGTATAGCAACAGTGAGGCAATGTTTGTAGTATGTTTTATATAATCATCAGGAAATAGCCTAATTTAGTACTATTTGCCAACACAAATCACAAATCACAATACGGTGAAAGCTTTTCATCTGGTTGCCACGAACACCTGAAACACCTTGTTTTGGTATTTCATACTTTTAAATGTCTTGCTTTATCATTTCTCATATGGCCGCCTAATGTATCTGCGGTAATGTCTGTTAATAGATATTTTCATATCATATGGTATATATTACGATTAAATATGGTAGCGATTATTTCCATAGAATTACCTTAATTGATTGGGTTTAACTCAATTTGAAACACCATGTGGCTTTTTAAAAAAGAAATTCACATACTTTTCCCTCTCCTAGAGGGGCCGCCACTGGAGCACAATTATGTCTGCATTTAGTACATTAAAGTATCAATGCATTTAGCAGTGCAACGATCTTCTTGAGAATCATGTAATTGGCCGAAGTATTTGACTTCTTACATTATTGTAGGAGTTTTCATAGATTCACAGTCCTTAAACGGTTGGCACTGCACGGCATGCGTTTCATACTCAGTATGGCGGCCGGGATCACCTTTCTGGTTTTCAGGATGTTCTATGGTGCTGGGTATGTATAATATGTATAATGTATATAATATGTATAAATAAGACAGTGTATTCCGTAAGTAGCTATTAGCATTTCTACTTCTGAGCCAACCAGCATGCTGATTCTTTCACTGGAGATGAGTTCCCTACCTAGGCAGGCTATTTTTAAATCCTTAATTTTATTGAGAACTTGCTGGTTTTGGGCTCAATTATAATTTCAGCTTCATTCAGAATTTGCATCCGGAAACTTTGCATGGTGGCTCTTCAACTCTCTAATAGGATTAACTCAGGGTATAAGAGAGTCTCTGCATCAGTGATTGTAATTAATTCCTGTCAATATTGACACATTTATATATCCTGATTTTGCTCTTTTTGATCTACAGACAGCATAAACCATTTTCTCTGTATGAGGGTTATCATTGCTACTTCATTAAGTAAGTGATGGCCACTTTGTCGCTTTTTTGAGTCTCTCTATGATTTTCCAAAAGGGTATTTTGGTATATTCTTTATACTATCATTAATGGTTTCACCAGAGTACCTTAGCACATTTTCCCCTTTCTTCATATAACTTTTTTCTATGGCACTTGGATTAGGTCACGGTCATCCTACAATATTGTCCAGGCACATATATGAATTCAATATTTAATATAGATTGTGGTCCTGAGGATGGTCTTGCGGACTAAGCACAACAGAGACCGAAACATCGACGCCGAGTCCAACTCTTTTCAAAGGAATGCTCTGGATCTTCATTAATTAACTGCCCTAATCTCATGGTGCAAATACATTGATAATATTCAGAGTGGACTTCAACAATCAATCTCTGGTCCTTTTTTTGAGATATTAATTTTGACTTGATTTACAAGCTTATTGTTTACGTGGAATTATGTGATTTGTACCCCTGTATAGAATATAGTGAATACAAGTATCTGTCTCCAATCTAAACTTGGTTTGCACCTGTTCATTAAGATTAATCCTTTCATCAATTTCATTTAGCAGTCTTGCTTTGATTGAGTCTCTACTGCCACTACGTGGACAGATAATCCAAGCAAATCCCTTCATCAGATAATCCAAGCAAATCCCTTCAACATTACTCTATATAAATAACTCTCTTGCTGGCCTTCAACCTTTTCCTGTAGTTTGTGTCCCACCTTGCAAGGGATTACTAGGTTGCCCTTTCTCTTTACGTGGATCAAAATCTAGTCACAAAACATTGATATATCTCCTAAACATCATTATTGAAAGGGTTGCCTACAACATGCCCCTTTCAAATACTGATTTCCTATGGAGCCGCAAACCCATTTTAAGAGTTGATCATAATTTACTGACTCCTGGTGGCAGTTGGTGTTCACAAGCGGGATGGGCATTGGCCCACCATTTCTGGGAAGAAGAAGACAGGTTGGCAGTCAAGACAAGCTCAGGGATGGGCTGTTGCTCCTTCCAGAAATAGATTGGAGATTGTTGTTTTTTGGGTGAGCATGTAGCTGTACAAACTCTGGCAAGGGCTCCCCTCGCCCATGGTGCTTAATCCAGGGCAGTTACGTTAGCTGTGGAGTATGACCTTTTTACAGGGCTCTGCATTTTGTTCTCCCTCGGGCACTGACTGAATGGCCTGGTAGCATATGAGGAGCATAGACAGCTTGGGGAGGGCAGGAGGCAAAGTCAAGACTGGGGAGGGTTGATTCTGTGGGCTGGGAATGAGAGCTGGGACCCGGCCATGACTTAGTGTTTGCTAGTGGGAAGTGCTTGGGAGGAATCACTGCTTGGGTGGACTTCCAGGACTTCTGTTTTGCAGGTGTGGTGGCATCTTTTAATTCAGCCACAGGCTGACAATCACTCACTATGCTCAGCCGGTGAGTGCTTTCAGTTATGATTATGTGTCTGTTTCTTTTTTAATTCACGGCATATGTTCATGCTTATCATGTACAAGGAGAAAAGCTGTGGCATAAAGGCTCGAGCTGCCAACTTTGAAGCTTGGGAATGGCTTTGAGTCTCGGTGTGAGGCTCAAAATCCTTTGATTCTGTGCAAACACTTAGGGCCTGATTACAACTTTGGCAGAGGGGGTTAATCCTAAATGTGACGGATATCCCGCCCGCCGTATTACAAGTCCATTATATCCTATGGAACTCGTAATATGGTGGGTGGGATATCTGTCACATTTTGGACGGATTGACCCCCTCCGCCAAAGTTGTAATCAGGCCCTTAATCTCTCCATGTCTACCAAAAATGAATGTCTCTGTCTGTAATACAACTGGTGGCTCCTGTAAAGTGGTCTGATACCTTTGGGTTGAGTTCACTCTATATGAAACTGCAAAATAAAAATAAAAAAGCTCAACAGAGCCATTATCCCTGGCGCATGGCAGGCTGTCTTCCCTCTAATGGTAGGGTGACCAGATCTTGAGCCCCAAAAACTGAGACATTTTACAGAAAGTGAAGAAGGGCTGCATTTTACATCAACAGTGTGTCGCAGAATGACAGCTCTAATCAACAATGAACAACAATGAATATGTACGACTAAGTGTGCATCTGACTCTTCTTGTATCTGCAGACTCCGATTAATGGTTTGACAGAAACAGAGTGCCTCTGGATAAGCTCCCTAAATCAAACATGCCAATGGAAATTAAATTAAAAGAGTGTGGAAACAGAGGTGCTCCTTACGACTCTGGTGGTTTTAGCAGAAGACCGCCATCTGTGTGTACGACAAAAGACCGCCACTGTTGGCGGTCTCACGACCGCCATATCACAAGTCACAAATTCCAGACCGCCCAAAAGCAGACAAAAATCCAACACCGTCAGCCTGACCGAGGGCGGGAGAGAGGCAGTACCACCGCCAGCACGTCTATGCGACAACCTCCGCCCTCCAAATTACAACCCACAAATCAGAACAGCGGTCTTTGCGTGGCAGTAAATCCATTGGCGGTCTGAACCGCCACAGTCAAAAACTCAACTTCACCAGGACACAACACCACATTGGACAGTACGAATACACCACACCTGACACACATACACACACCACACACACTTGATCACTGCAGTATAAAACACACCCCCACATACCCACAACCCCGTGCATCCTGAATTTTTCACAGAGAAAGGGAAGAACACACAAATAGAAGACACTCCACCTGGATACCATAGGCACCACCAGACATAACATGCAGCACACTACACAACTGCACCCCTGCACACAACAAACACATCACCACTGCACACAACCACCACATACCACAATCACACCGAACCACACAACCCCTCCTCACCAAACAGCACACCCGCACCCTCACATTACACACCCCAGAACAAATCCACAATGTACGACAGAAACACCCACAATTTACAGACAACGAGTTGAGGGTCATGGTAGACAAAATCGTCAGAGTGGAGCCACAATTGTTTGGAGCACAGGTCCAGCATACATCCATACCCAGGAAAAGTGAGTTATGGCAGAGGATCGTCAATAGGGTGAACTCAGTGGGAAACCATCCACCCACAAGGGAGGACCTCAGAAAGAGGTGGAACGACCTACGGGGGAAGGTCCGGTCCATTGCGGAAAGCCACCAGATAGCCATCAACAAGACTGGCGGTGGACCCCCACCTCCTCCACCAGAGTTATCATTGTGGGAGGAGAAGGTCTTGGCGATCCTGCACCCAGAGGGCCTGACTCGAATACCAGGAGGACTGGACTCTGCTAAATTAACAACACTTCCAGGCATCATGTACTCCTGCACAGCATGTACCCCCAGCACCCTACACCCCCTCACAGCACCCTTACATGCATCAACCCACCCTGAACCCAATATCCTCTATTGCATGCCACACCTCCTCACTACCACTGTTAACTTTGGAAAATCCTAACTATTCAGTCATGACAGACCAAACAGCGGATTTAATCCCCTAGGTCGATGGACCGAACCCAGCTTGCTTTAAAGAAAACGTCACAATCTAAAACGCCATAAGCAATAAATAATAATCATCAATAATCAATTAGTGCTCCAGGTCATGAAAATCATTCTTACGCAAAATTATACATATACAAGAACAACAATGGCTGACATAATCTACGCATGAATCTAAGTTTAGTCAATGCAATCAAACACAATATCTCGATGATTATTACACAGAACAATAGCAATAGAATTTAGCAAAATAAATGGATTACATTGGATTCAACAACGAGAAAACATAAATAATTCCCAAGAATATGGAAATGACCTCACTAACCACTAATTATCATCAACATGTTGGACTTCATGTGAACAAATTTAGAAAAACATGTAGCTAAAGACACATCAAAAATATAGCAGCAGTATTATATTAGTAGCAGCTGGTACCTGAAAAACAAAAGACAAACAACAATATGCATTTTCACACAATTACCCAAATCACTAAGGTATTCAGCAACAACGTCTACTTCATCAAGGGGACATCAACATCAGACATCAGGATCGGAACATGATCGGAATGGGGAAAAACATGAGGGGTATGGTTTAGAATTTGGCCTCTAAGATTACTAAACCATCAAAGCATTTGTTCAGTATTGAACATACTAAGTAAATTCAGAATATAATAAACATTTGCTTAAGGCAAATAATACAAACAAACTCCCAAAATGCCAAAGAACAATAACTTACCCTATCAATGGTGACTAAACATTAAATTAAACCTACTAAAACACCCTGATTGGTTAAAAGAAATATGCTGAGAGAACGATGTCTAATCAAAAGGCTAACAGACATCAAAATTAAATATAAAAGGGTAACCATAAGCCTTTCTATTTGCTGTTATTCTATTGACTGAACTCAAACTAATACATCTGTTATTTCTTCTTCCATTCTTCTGTTGCATCTGTAGACCCTTTGTTCAAAACTCCAATTACGTCATCTTGTCAATCTTTTCCGCTTTTCTCTTGAGGAAAGAACATAGGCCCTCTTTACAACCCTGGCAGTCGGTGTTAAAGCAGCGATAATACTGCCAACAGGCCGGCGGTAAAAAAAATGGTATCACGACCACGGTGGAAACGTCCAAAACAGACAGCCGCTTTAACACTCCGACCGCCATGGAGGTAGCAACCAACACCGCGGCTGTCACCGCCAACAGATAGGTGAAAGACATTGTACCACCCACCACATTACAACCCGCCTATCTGCCAGCTTTTCCGGGGGGGGTACCAACACCATCAAAAGCCCAGCGGAAACAGTGTTTGGAAGGTAAACCACTCGCCGCTCCACACTCAACGAAGAACCAGGACGCCATGGAGCCCAAGCTGCAGGTTCTGCCGATGCTGGTCTACCCCCTCATCTACCAGGAACAGCAAAGACGGCAGCAACGACGACGGTGAGTACTGCACCTAGTACACAGGGGAGGGGGGGGAGGAAAAAGAGAGTGACACACACACACGCAACACCCCCACCCCCACCCTCACCCACAACACCATACACACAAACAGATCCAACAACATTACAGATACACCAAATAACCCCCTGGAAGAATGCAAGGACAAAAGGATTTGAGTCAAACCAGTGATATTTTAGAAATAAGCAGATATACTATAGAATTTGAAAAACAGTATTTACACAAATATACAACATGTACAGAAGTCCATACATTGTCCTTCACAAATGTTTGTGGGCCACTGGGCCAAAAATCATGAGCCAAGCCCACACTTGACTCCTGTCTCAATACGGAGAGAGCACTGCAGGGGCATCTCAGGGGGATGGGGAACTGCACAGGCACCTCAGGGGGATGGGGAAAGGGGGGGCACCTCAACCGGAAGATGGAAGAATGCCACTGCTCCTCGAGGGGGCTCCATGCCCACAGCGATGTCCTGGGGAGTGCAAGGTCACAGTCTCTCAAGTGGGTGGTTTGCCCACTGCTTAGTCCTGGGGAGTGCAAAGCCACAGTCTTTCAAGTCCCTCAAGTGGGTGGTTTGCCCACTGCTTGGTCCTGGGGAGTGCAAAGCCACAGTCTTTCAAGTCACTCAAGTGGGTGGTTTGCCCACTGCTTGGTCCTGGGGAGTGCAAAGCCACAGTCTTTCAAGTCCCTCAAGTGGGTGGTTTGCCCACTGCTTGGTCCTGGGGAGTGCAAAGCAACAGTCTTTCAAGTCCCTCAAGTGGGTGGTTTGCTCACTGCTTGGTCCTGGGAGTGTAAGGCTACAGTCTCTCAAGTGGATGGCTTGTCCACTGGTTCTGGAAGGGGCTTTGTGCCTAGTGTGCTTCATCCTGCAAGGATAGGGTGAGTGTATGCCTGGAGGGGGTTTTGTGCCCAGTGTGCTCCATCCTGGCAAGGAGGGGGTGAGTGGATGCATATCTTCACTGGTTCTGGAGGGGGCTTTGTGCCCAGTGTGCTTCATCCTGCCAAGGATAGGGTGAGTGGATGCATATCTCCACTGGTTCTGGAGGGGGCTTTGTGCCCAGTGTGCTTCATCCTGGCAAGGAGGGGGTGAGTGGATGCATATCTCCACTGGTTCTGGAGGGGGCTTTGTGCCCAGGATGCTTAATCCTGCCATGGAGGGGGCGAGTGGATATATATCTCCATTGGTGTAGGAGGCGGCTTTGTGCCCAGTGTGCTTCTTCCTCCCAAGGAAGGGATGAGTGGATGCATAAGTGTGCTTCATCCTGCCAAGGATAGGGTGAGTGGATGCATATCTCCACTGGTTCTGTAGGGGCCTTAGTGCTCAATGATGCAGTACTTGGGGTGTACCAGTACACATTCCCTCACCTGGGTGTCTAAGGCATGAGATTTGCAGGGAACAGGTAGCATGAAAGTTCATGGAGGCAGGGCTAGACTCCATCCTGCAGCGGCTAAGGCTGCTAAGTGGTGGTAGTGCCGGTGCTGGTGGGGGTGCTGCCAGTGGTGGAGGTAGGCTCCAGCTTGTCTCCTGCAGCCTCAGAGGGGCGCCCACTAGGGCTTCTGGTGCTGGTAGAGGTCCTACTGTCAGCAGTGCAGGTGGCCGTGCTTGCAGCAGGGATGCTGACGGTGCACGCCGTGATGCAGATGCCGGTGCTGCCAGTGGTGGAGGGAGGCTCCAGCCCTTCTCCTGCAGCCTCGGACGGCTGCCCACTGGGGACGCTGCTACTGACAGTAGTGGTGGCAGTGGCGGTGCAGGTGGCAGTGCAGGTGGCGGGGCTGGTGGTTCTGCTGGTGGGCACCAGGGGTTCACCTGCATTCTCTGTTGGCTGAAGTGCCTTGCCTTCGATTTTCTTCCCCTTCCTCACCTTGGCAGATGCTGTTGTGCTCTTGGCTCTGTCAGCTGGAGGTTTGGAGGAGGCCTTGCTGGGAGGGTCATGCTTCTTGCCCTTGCGGCCTGATGGCCCCTTTGACACCTTGGCAGGTGGCGGAGGGTTTTATCCTTTGCAGGGGTTGGTGGTACACTGGCTTTCCTGACGGGTGCCCACTTTGAGCCTCTGGGAGTTGCAGATTCTACATTGAACGGCGACTTGATGGCTGAGGTGCTGGGTTGGGTTCTGGACACCCTGGCCCGAGGGGAAGGACGAGGCGGGGGAGGGGTAGGGAACAGGTCAAAGTGTGCCAGGAAAAGTTTTTTAGACACACTGTGGCAGGAATATGGAGAGGGTTTGGGAGTGGAGGAAGAGGGAGTGGTTGTAGGAGGTGTCTTTCTGCGGAGTTTGGGTGAAGGTGCATGGGCTGGATGCTGTTGTGAGGTGGATGGCTGTTGGGTGGGTGGGTGCTTGCGTTTGTGTACTTTGTGAGGAGGGGTCACAGACACACTGGGAGAGGACACAGGGGATGTGTGCATGGTTGTGGGGGTGGTGTCTGCCAGTGAGGGGTATGCTGTGATGGGCGTGCTGGTGATGGAGATAGTGGATGAGGATGTAGTGCATGCAGGTGTGAGTGGAGACAATACTGGGAGGGAGGTGGATGAAGAGGAGGAGGGGGACACAGTGGAGGCAGTGGATGTTGGTGCGTCTGCATGGGGATGGTGCTTGTGTGAGTGCCTGTGTGATAAAGTGTGGTGCTTATGTTTGCCTGAGCCAAATTTGTGTGTTGATTTGGGTGAATGCTGGTCTGAAGGTGTGCTTGGGATAGGCTGGGATTGAGAGGATTGGGTCTGGGTAGAGGAAGTTGGAGGGGGAAGTTAGACACAGGGACAAGGGCTGCCCTCAGTGCTGAGGCCAGAGCCTGAAATGCTCTCTGTTGGGCCGCCACGCCAGAGGGAATGCCCTCCAGGTATGCATTTGTTTGTTGCAAATGCCTCTCAACACCCTGGATGGCATTCAGAATGGTTGACTGCCCAACAGTGAGGGATCTCAGGAGGTCAACAGCCTTCTCACTGAGAGCAGCAGGGCTGACTGTGGCAGGGCCTGAGGTGCCTGGGGCGAAGGAGATGCCCACTCTCCTGGGTGAGAGGGCAAGGGAAACACGCTGAGGGGCTGCTGGGAGGGCGGTGCTGGTGGGGGGGTGGCGGCTGTACCTGTTGGTGGGGTGGGCACAGAGGTGTATGCCATCGCCAGGGAGCTTCCATCGGAGGAGGAGTCACTGTCTGTGGCCTCCCTTCCTGTCCCTGTCGTGGTGCTCCCCTCGCCCTCCGTCCCACTGGTGCCCTCACCCTTGGTGGATTCAGCCTCATGGGCCATGTGGGATGCAGCTCCCTCCATCGCCGGTGTCTCTGCTCCTCCGCCAGATGATGCTAATGCACACAAGGACAGTTTGACAAAACAAAAAGGGGGGGAGAGACAGAGGATACACTTGGCAAATGCCAGCAACACCACTACCATTGACGTACACAACACACAGGGAGCAGCCCAATGCACTAGGCCATGCCCAACCATTTACTAAGACAGTCAACAGCCCATGTGGTTCAATGCCTAACGCTATTAGCTGCACACCTGAAACCCACAGGACCCCACCCAGGAGTAGATGGCCGCCAACACTATTGGGGTAGGAGTGATTCTGAGCCTGCCCAACAAGGGACCTACCCTGCCATGTTCACCCTGGCCTAGGGCCACCCACAGCCCACATACCCCACCCAGGTACCTCCTAAAGTCAGGTTTCAGATATTGTACCCACCCCTTGTGGCTGCTGTGATGCCTTCAAGCGCCCATCCAACTCCGGATAAGCCACTGCCATGATGCGGAACGTCAGGGGGTCATGGTGCGACGGGCACCCCTTCCTCGTTGGGAGGCCAACCCCAGCTGGGTCTCCGCTGATTTCTTTGCCCAGTGGCGCAGGTCCTCCCACCTCTTGCGGCAGTGGGTGCTCCGCCTGTCAAAGACCCCAAGGGTCCGCACCTCCTTGGCAATGGCACGCCAAATATCCTTTTTCTGGTAGGAGCTGACCTGCAGGGAAAGGACAGCAGAAAAGGGAATTATTTACCCGTCCGGACCGTCATACTCATTGCCCACCAGATCCCACACATCCTCTGATGCACATACATTGACCACCTTACATGCTGCACTCTGGCCAGGACCCCTCTGCTCCCCCTACATGTGGCTTACACACACAGCACTCCATACATTCATGGCCCACGCATCATGCTCACAGTGTACTCACCTGTTTGTCTGGAGGACCGTAGAGTAACGTGCACTGGGGTAGGACCCCATCCACCAGTTTCTCCAACTTTTCCGCAGTGAAGGCAGGGGCCCTTTCCTCAGACACATGAGCCATTGTCGCTTCCAGACACAGGTCACAGCAGCACTTGCAGTGTAGGTCCTCTCCTGTTGTAGGTCAGGTAGCAAGTGAGTGAAGAGATAGAAAATGGCGGTGACATCCCCGGCGGTGCGTACCGTCACTGCCGGCATACATCGCCATTGGTCCCTGGAACCCATAGGGCCCAATGTGAACTTGCGCGGCGGTCATCGACCGCCTACCGTGACGGCTCACAATGCCAGCACAATTACCTCATTTCAACTTGTCCTTCCTCACAGGTCAGGCAGCCACCATTTCAGGGGGGCATAGGGCATGGCACCTAACTGCGTCACAGCAGACATTGGCACATCAACGGACTCTCAACTTCACATGCTGTTTCTGTAAAGTCAACAATTCATCATTAGTGCAATATAAGTGTGAATATGACCCTCTGCTCGCCGTTCTCTTCCATAGGCCTCAACCGCTGAGGCAGAATATGAGATGGCGGCATCCTCCAGTGTACAGACCCCTGGTGGACCTAGCGACAATGGAGGACAGACACATTATTATTGTTAAGCAAATAGCAGTGGCTGTGCTCTCTGGTTCGCACTTCCTACAGTCGCACAATTTGTCATATGTTATGCTATAAAGTCCTCAGGGTGACAAACGGTACCACACCCAACCACTACAGGTGCATAAATATTAGGTTGAAAAACCCAACTCAAAGTTCATAACACCAATGTACCATGGCACTCCAAAAAGTCCATAAGGATCAGTCCTTCGTGTATTCAAACAGAAACGTCGAACACTGTAATGTGGTCCATAAAGAAGATTTAATATGGTTTGTTTTCAAACATTTCCGATGAGAACACCATTCAACAGAAATTACAGCCTACACGTGTTTCAGATGTCACCATTTTGAATTTTAAAATATCTGGGATGGTACGAGTTTACTTTAACTTTCTTCTGAGTATGTATTTGGTTACAGCCTTGAGAAAGTTCCCTGGACGAAACATGTGTCGGCTGTAATTGCTGTTGAATGGTGTTCTCATCGGAAATGTTTGAAAACGTACCATATTAAATCTTCTTTATGGACCACATTACAGTGTTCGACGTTTCTGTTTGAATACACAAAGGACTGATCCTCATTGACTTTTTGGAGTGCCATGGTACATTGGTGTTATAGACACATTATTATTACTGACAGACTTTATCGTGCCAGAATCCAAGAACTGTGTGCCCAGTTGGAGTAAGACCTGATGTCTGCTATCCGCCAACCCACAGGTATTCCCCCTCTAGTGCAGGTCCTGTCAGTGCTCCATTTCCTGGCAAGTGGTTCCTTTCAAACAACAGTGGCTATGGCATCAGGGATGTCTCAGCCAATGTTCTCCAACGTGTTGACCAGAGTGTTGTGTCCGCAGCTACATCGTGTTCCCCCAAGTGGAGGATTTGGCCATAGTGAAAGCTGACTTTTACGCCCTGGGACATATCCCCAACATCATTGGTGCCATTGATGGTACACATGTGGCATTTGTCCCCACTCAGAGAAATGAACACGTTTACAGGAATAGAAAAAGCTATCACTCAATGAATGTGCAGATGGTGTGATTGGCAGACCAGTACATCTCCCATGTGAATACCAAATTTCCTGGCTCTGTGCATGACGCCTATATCTTAAGGAATAGCAGCATCCCATATGTGATGGGCCAACTCCAGAGGCACCGTGTGTGGCTAATAGGTGGGCCAAAGGTACCCACACAGTATGAGTAGGTGTCTGGGTATGGGGCTGTCCCTAAGGGTTAGTGTGTGTCTAACAGTTGTCCCTTGATATTTGCAGGTGACTCTGGTTACCCCAACCTCTCATGGCTACTGACCCCGATGAGGAATGCCAGGACAAGGGCAGAGGAATGTTAGAATAAGGCACATGGGCGTACAAGGAGGATTATAGAAAGAACCTTCGGCCTCCTGAAGGTCAGGTTCCGGTGCCTTCATCTGACAGGTGGATACCTATACTACTCACCCAAGAAGGTGTGCCAGATCATTGTTGCATGTTGCACAACCTGGCCTTGAGACACCAGGTGCCTTTTCTGCAGGAGGATGTGCCTGGAGATGGTCTTGTGGCAGCAGTGTACCCTGTGGACAGTGAGGAAGAGGAGGCAGAGGAAGAAGATGTTGACAACAGAACCAATATTATTTGGCAGTACTTCCAGTGACACACAGGTAAGACACTGTAACTTCACTTAACATTTCAGTTATCTGTTGGACATTGTACAAGGCAGCCTGTTTCCCTATGTCTATGGCCACTGACTGTACCCTTTGCCATCTCCATTTTCAGATCTCTGTGCCCCACTCTGGCTCCTGCTATGTGCATTGCTGCCCACCAGAGGTCATCCTAAAGTATATTTCACTGTACTTTTGAGTTGCAATGCTTTGATAAGGTTGTACTAATACATATTTGAATCATTTGACAGACTCCAGATTGGTAATTGTTCCAAGGGTGTTTATTTAGGTGCTCATTAGTAGAGTAGTGATACAAGGTGCTGGGCTGATGGTAGAAGGAAGTTCAGGGTAGAGTCCAGTCTCTTGGTATCACAGGTGCATTGTCCAATGGGGCATAAGAAGGGAATTAATGGTAGTTCAAGGTTGACAGGGTGACAGTGTGGGACACAAGGGTGACAATCAGGAGAGTCTTATTTCCTGGCGGGGGTCTTGGCAATGTTCTCTGTCTTCTTCCTGGATCGCAGGGACCGTTTGCGGGGTGGTTCTCCTTCTGCAGGGGATGGGGTACTAGTTGCCTGTTGGTCGTGTGGCGGGGCCTCCTGTCCACTAGCACCGGCGGAGGTGGAAGGCTGTTACTCAGTTTGGCTAGTGTCAGGCGCCCGTTGTTGTACCACTGCCTCCCTCATGGTCTTGCCCATGTCTGCCAGCACCCCTGCAATGGTGACCAGGATGGTGTATATTTTTGTTAGGTCCTCCCTGATCCCCAGGTACTGTCTCTCCTGCAGCCTGGCCAGTATCTGGCCCATCGTCTCCTTGGAATGGTTGTATGCTCCCAGGATGTTGGAGATTGCCTCTTGTAGAGTGGGTTCCCTGGGCTTGTCCTCCCCCTGTCGCACAGCAGTCCTCCCAGCTTCCCTGCTGTCCTGTGCCTCTGTCCCCTGAACCATGTGCCTACTGCTGCTGACGGCATGTCCCTGATGTTCTTGGGTTTGTGGGGTTGCCTGGGGTCCCTGTAGTGGTGTACACACTGCTGATTGATGTGTCTTGGGGACAGTGACATGGTCCCGCTCGGTGGGTGCTGTGGTGGTGTTTCCTGAGGGGGGGCTCTGTGGTGGTTGGGACTGTGGCAGGGGAACCGACTGTCCAGAGGTCCTGGATGGGCCAGGTTGGTCATTGAGATCCAGGCGTGCAGAGCTGCTGTCGTCACTGTGGTCCTCTTCTGTGGGGGAACTGGATGTAGCTGGCACCTCCTCTGT
Organism: Pleurodeles waltl; assembly: GCF_031143425.1. Lineage (NCBI taxonomy): Eukaryota > Metazoa > Chordata > Amphibia > Caudata > Salamandridae > Pleurodeles > Pleurodeles waltl. The sequence goes on along the minus strand of NC_090442.1, from coordinate 202,173,850 downwards.
GGTGACATTGAGTACGGGTGCTGTGGAGATGCAAATGCAGTGTTATTGCATCTGCGTGGGCCATATTGTGCATGGGTGTGTTTCCCTCTATGATTGTGATTTCCCTGTCAGCTTGGCCTTGTGTGAGTGGTGATTTACTGGGCATGCTGTGGTGATGGGTGTCCATGCAGGTCTGTGATGAGGGTCCATGCATTGGTGTTGCATGCAGGGCTTGGTATTGGGATGGGTGGGTTGTGATGGTGGGGTATATGTGAGGTGATGGGAGTGAGGGTAAGGGTGGGGGTATGTGATGGCATGCAGGTAGGGTGGGGGATATAATAGTAAAGATATGACTTTCCAGATTCCAGTCCTCCTGCTACAACTGCGAGGCCCTCGGGATGCATTATTGCCAAGACTTGCTCCTCCCATGTTGTTATTTGTGGGGGAGGAGGTGGGGGTCAAACGCCAGTCCTCTGTACAGCTACCTGTTGTCTTGCTACCAAGGAACACAATTTCCCCTGTAGGTCTTTCCACCTCTTCCTGGTGTCATCCCTTGTTCTGGCGTGCTGTCCCACAGCGTTGACCCTGTCCACTATTCTCCGCCATAGCTCCATCTTCCTAGCTATGGATGCCTGCTGCATCTGTGATCCAAAAAGCTGTGGCTCTACCCGGATGATTTCCTCCACCATTACCCTTAGCTCCTCCTCAGAAAACCTGGGGTGTCTTTGGGATGCCATGGATGTAGTGCGAGTGATATGTGTGAGGATATGTGGGGTGATGTGTGGGGTGATGTGCTGTGGTGTATGCTGTGGTGTGCGTGGATGGTGTATGGGTGATGGTGTTCTGTGCCTCTGATTGAGTGGGTGCTCCTGCCTTGTCTCTCTCTCTCTGTGCTATTGTTTTTTTTTCGCTGTAAGGGGTTGTGGGTAATGTGGGTGGATGTTTTATAGTGGTGTGAGTGTGTGGGTGTGGTGTGTGTGTGTATATGTGTCAGGTGTGTGTAGTTTGAATTGTCCAATGTGGTGGTGTTTTGTAAATGTGGGTGTATTTTGAGCACGGCAGTGTGTACCGCCATTGGTTTACCGTGGTTGAAAGACCTCCGTGGTGATTCGTGGGTCGTGATGCTGTGGGCATATTCCTGTTGGCGTAATGGTGTGGGTTTTGCTATCGCTAGTTTATCACTGACCTTTGGTCTGGCGGATTTGTGTGGGTGTCTAGGTAGTGGCGGATTTCTCAGTGTGGGTCATAATACCCGTAGCAGAATACCACCGCGGTCACAGTATGTTGGTGGCCGTCAGCACAGAGCCGTAAGCAGTATTTACCGCCACAGTTGAAATGAGGGCCATAGATTAGTAACATAACTACAAGCAAAATATACAAATACAATGAATGAAGTCAGTTAGCCACGGAAACACAACTTGTGAATAGAACACATTAGAAACATTTGTTTTGATAACTTCCACAGTGACCTTGTATATGCTTCTATCTTTCTCCAGCAGGGTCCACTAAATACACACTAATTCTAACTTTTGTTTTAGAAAAGAAACACACTCTTCTTGAAAAGACAGAACAATTCCATTAGCTTAAGTTAGCATATAAAACAAAAAGTAGGCCTTGCATATGATGGTGGCCATTCAGTCGATCACAAAACTCGACTTTTACATTAAAATTAGAACACAATGATTAATATACCAAAATATGAGTATTGTTACTCAGGTGAAAAATAAACACAAAAATCTACACTCTTACAATCCCTCCTCTGATGACTATATATGTCATCACACCAAACCAGCAAATTAATCTATTTATTTCAAAAAGATAGAATTTAGTCCTCTTCACATTTTTAAGAAAGTTTTTTCTTCTTGAATTTTCCCCATAACGTTTTTACATTTGTACATCTACCCTCCTCTGATTCTTTTCAAATCTTCTTCTTTTAATCATTTGAAAAAAATATATATAGTCCCCAAATTCCAATTAGACAAAACACAGTAATTGAAATCCATTTCACCAATTGTAATATAATACCTCCACCTAGGTTGCCAATCCAATTTCCCACTGCAGCAATTCCCTTGTCAGCCTTTTCCCAAAATAGTAATTTCAGTTAATTCTTTTAATTCTGTTTTATCTCTTGTTAAATTATTAATCAAACTTTTAACTAAAGCCCTTACGCGATGCAGAATCACGTTTTGCGAGTCGGTACCGACTCGCAAAATGTGATTCCGACTCGCAAATTGGAAGGGGTGTTCCCTTCCTATTTGTGACCGCATCGCGATGTAGAGTTGATTTGTGACCGCGAAAGCGGTCGCAAATCAACTCGCAGTTACCATCCACTTGAAGTGGATGTTAACTCATTCGCAAACGGGAAGGGGTCCCCCTGGGACCCATTCCCCTTTGTGAATGCAAAAATATATATTTTTTCAGAGTAGGTAGTGGTCCTATGGACCACTGCCTACTCTGAAAAAAAACGAAACTAAAAGGTTTCGGTAATTTTTCTTTTTGCAGCTCGTTTTCCTTTAAGGAAAACGGGCTGCAAAGAGAAAAAAAAACTGCTTTATTGAAAAGCAGTCACGGACATGGTGGTCTGCTGTCTCCAGCAGGCCACCATCCCAGTGAGTGCCTAGACTCGCTATGGGGTCACAAACTGCGACCCACCTCATGAATATTCATGAGGTGGGTCTTTGCGACCCCATAGCGAGTCGCAGAAGGTGTCTGAGACACCTTTCTGCATAACATTTTGCAAGGTGCAAATTGCGAGTCGCTAGTACTCGCAATTAGCACCTTGCAAAATGTTTTCTTCCTACATCTGGCCCTTAGTGTTGTCCGGTATGTAAGAACAACAGTGACGCGGACCAAGTAATTTACAAACTCCACCCTCTTTTGCTAAGAGAATGTCTAACACAAGGCAATTCTGAAGAGTCATAGCCCTTGTCACAGCCAATTCAGCATCCAGGAATAAAATAGCTCCTGAGTGATCTGTTAACATGTTATCTACAATTGCAGACAACTTCTGTATCTTAATGAATTCAGAACAACTCCCATTGAAGGAATTATTGCTCCAAATATGTCTAGAAGTTGATTCTCTCATGTCTCGTTTGAATTTCAGAACATTTAGGTGTGGAGATGGGCCACTCACCTGAAAGGTAGGATGTCTGCAGGGGCGATGGTATGCCCCCGACCTCCTGGAACACCTCTCGGCACTTCCTGGTGGACACAGAAACCCCAGCAGGTGTCCCAAAAGGAAAGGGGGAGTGGAAGAGAAAGAGACAAAACACTGCCACGTCTTGCCGGTCCAGCCAGGCACCCTGTATCTTCGGGGGGCAGGTTGTTGTTGACAGAGTCATAGTAGAGTTAGTGCACTCAACTTCCTTGAAACTTAATCTCTCTTTCTGTTATGGGCACGGGAGCGGTAGAAGAACACCGGGATGCTCCAGCACTTTTCTTGGACAATACTAACAGTTGGCACAATTACTAATACTGCATTACCAAAAACCAAAACTGAGTACCATAACAATAAGTACTGCGACACTAGGGCTGGCTTCAGAGAGATTCACTTTTGCACACTACAATTAGAACTGTGGTTGCACTTAACATGCACAAGAAAGACAAACAAGGGCATTAATTATATCATATATAACTTTCCTGCATGCATAGGGTTAAACTAAAAGGAACAAAAACATTCCAAGAAATACAAATGTCCACTCTGGGTTTAAACAGTTAGGGTGGCACAGTTTGGTTTGGTTTCACTGTGTGTGTGAAAAACCCTTCACAAGCAAATTCCTCAAACCTGAAACACAGGCATGCATGACACAATTTAAATCCAAGAGTTATGCTATTAGAGAAAGAAAAGTCATGTAAAAGCTCTTTTAAAATTGCACTGTCACTTTTTGTAGTACTAGAGCTCAAGCAGATTTCCTGAAGCACATTTAGGCAAGTAACTACAATAATAATGTAGAATGTTCAGAAATGCATTTGTCTCTTCAAGATAAGCACTCTGCCAAAATACGAGGTCTGAAATACACCAGCTGTTCTAGGAAATCGCGGCGCTCAAAGAACAAAGTCCCTTGTTAATACTAGTCACTTATCTGCAGTCTTTTCCGGAGTGCTGGAGGAATGCCTGGTGTCAGCTGGTACAGGAATGAAGAAAATAATTGCCTCAAATGTCCTGAATACGAGGATGACAGCAGGGGCTGGACTGCCAAATCAGATGCTGAGATCAGGAAGCAAAACAAAGCCAAGCAGGGAGGCATGCTTTAATCAGGAAAGCAGTTAAGTTTCCACATGTGGATGAGTCACCACACCCAATTAGAAGCACATGTCTACACCACACCCAATTAGAAGCACATGTCTACACCTGCTCACATTAGCAAACAAGCATTGCTAAAACAAGAATTGATAAAACCAATTGAGTAACGCAGCACACTATGTTTACTTAGAAACATGAAGGTTTAACCAAGAACAGAGATATGATTTAACCCTAATCCCTGGGGATGCTGACAGATAACGCAGGAGGCACCTTGGGGATTCCTTACATTAGGAAACTTGTTTAAGTCTTCCAACTGATACATTTTCGGAAAGACTATTCCTAAATAACATGTGCCATACCAACCTCTAGGAAGACGGTAATAAGCATTTTTCCCACAATTATAGTACATACCAGGCACTGGTGGATCCTGACCATTTAGCATAAAACTCCATTTACTCCCAAACAGAAAAACATGTCTACATTCACTTGTTCCCACATATATTCTATCTGAATAAGACTGCGTCCTGTACATACAAAGCTTGCCTACATGCAATGCATCTAAGTTCAACTTCCCTTGTTTAGTAATATCAGTATAAGCATGATCCATTTCAGGATTTGGCAAAACTAATCCTTTATCTATTTTTGTTTTAATTGTTCTTCTCCTATCCTTTGTGTTATCCAGAAATTTCTTCTCTACAGATGTAAGTAAACAGGTGAGATTGTTATGATGTGCAAAAGCAGTCCTAAAAGTTAATGTAGGTTAAAAAAAACATTTACTATCTCTATGTTGTGATCCCTAGTTATCTTACTAAGATTAATAAGCACAAAAGAAAACACTACATCTGTGTTCGAATAAAATATTGAATATATTCTTGATTATACAATCATGTAAGTAAAAGACAACAACTTATAGAGTACGTAAGCGGTAAACTATGATAAGCTATCCCTTCCTCAACAGAGGCTGGAATCTGCGTGCAAACATAACACTCTTTCGCATCCATAACATCAACATACTCACGCAATAAGCAATAGAAGACATTAGAAGAAAGCTCTTCCCCTTCGTGTAAATATTTCTCATCTATTTTAAACTTCTCTATCTCTGAAAGATCATTATTTGATTTTTAAACAGTAACAGTAGTAGGTACAGCTATTGTATGGTTGGATCCACTTGATTAAAAAACAATCACACTCACAATCAATAACAAACATACTATTGCACAAACGATTGCCAAACCAATACCTATACATTAACAGCGCCTATTCTTAGTGTGTTGATTACTAAAGTTTCCCATGGTCTGTAAAGAACCAAAAAAGATCAAGCAAAAATAGTTAAGGCTATGCAACAAAAACAAAAACAAAAATTTCTAAAATCTTCAACTTGCAATCTTCAATCTTCAAATTCAATCCCTCCTAATTTTTTATTTTTTTTAAAGTTCATTCACACTTTCAGGATCTTCTGGCAAAGTTCAGTAATAATTGTCAAAATCAGTTTAGCAGCTTGTCTAGTTATCAAAGTCTCTTCCAGGTATTTTTTTCCAAAATTCAAAATTTAATTCACACTTTCAGGATCTTCTGTCAAAGTTTGGTAATAATTGTCAAAATCAGTTTAGCAGTTTGTCTAGTTATCAAAGTCTCTTCCAGGTACTATTTCAACATAGTCTTTTCATTTTTGTTTCTTCAACTTTCAATTTTTCAAACAAATGTTCATTACGCCTTCATGTATCAAAATATAGACCCGGAATGTCTCTGTCAAAACAAAAACTCAAAAATTCTTCTTGCCATTCATTTGTAGTTACATATGCCCATTCTGGACCAGAATATTTCTTGTTAGCAACTCTTCCTTTTCAGTCTTCGACCTCCAGAAACGTCTCCTTCACTCAGATCTTCTTCTCCATTCAGCGCATTTGATTCCCTTATCGGAGGTACCACATTAGTCTTCACTGTTTCTGAACTTTCCTCTGGACAATTTTCACCTTTCAGGGTCTTTTTTGTCAGGAATCCTTTCAAAATAAAACTCTTCTCCTTTAACGTTCCTGCAACTAGTTCAAGAGGAGTCAAACCCTTTTGACTTGGATCTGTCTCAAACTTCTTCCTCACTGGGGTTAGTCACTTGTTCAGTCTCATTTATCAGACCATCTGCTTCTGAGGACACTCTCCTCTGAGCAGGTCTTCTCTTGACCGGTACTCTCTCTTGTTCTCTTTGAACAGGTTCTTTTAGTCTTTCAGTCGAGGATGGTTCACCCTCATCTTCCAGTATACCTCCCACTTTGTCTGACAGAGTGTGGCTACTTTGTTTGTAACCTCCATCTCTTCTCTTTCTTTTTCTCAACCTGGATTATTCTTCGATACAGGTAATCTCAACAGCTCTTCTTCCTGTTCTGTTGGATTGTTCACTTTCCGAGTGTGGCTTGCATGCACCGAGTTCGCAAGTCCTGCACACTTCATGGCTCTAGCCATTATCAATATCACCTGGTAGGGTCCTTTCCATCTTGGCTCCAAGCACAACTTCCTCACGTGCTTACGGATGACGACCCAAGCACCAGCCTTCAGGTTGTGTCCTTGACCTTTGTGATGAGTATAGTGTAGTAGCTTCCACCTGATGAGAGAAAGATTGTACTACATCAGCTAGACCCTTGCAGTAGTCTAACACCATATCATCTGTAATGTTCACAAGTGCATTTGTAGGTACTGCTGGTAATCACATTGCTCTACCCATGAGGATTTCATGGGGTGACAGTGCTGTTTTCTAGTCAGGTGTACTTCTCATTGACATCAGAACCAACAGCAATGCATCTGGCCATTTCAAATTTGTTGCCGCACACAATTTCACCAACTTTGATTTTAGAGTGTCATTCATCTGTTCTACAAGTCCTGAAGCTTCTTGGTGATAACTACTCTGCTCAATGTTTAAAGCTGAACATAGCAATTTAATCACTTCATTACTGAAGCGGCTTCCTCTATCTGAGTCCAAAGAGTCCAGGAAACCAAAACATGGTATCAACTATCTAAGCAGTAACTTAGCTACTGTAAGGCTATCATTTCTCCTTATAGGATAAGCCTTGATCCAGTGACTGAAAATGCACACAATCACCAACATGTACTTCAAACCAGCACACGCAGGCATTTCAATAAAATCAATTTGTATTCTGCTAAATGGTCCTCCTGCCATGCCAATGCGTCCCATATTTACCACTGTCCCTTTGCCAACATTCATTTGCTGACAAATAGTACACATATAGCAAATTGCTTCGGCAACCTATCTAAATTTTGGATTGAACCAAAATTGCTTAAATGTACAGACCATTGCGTCTCTCCCTATGTGAGCTTGCCCATCATAGCATCTAGCCATTTGTGTCAGTAGACTATTTGGCAGAACTACTTCCCCTTCTCCTGTCATCCATATGTCATTATCCCTCTGGACACATTTTAATTTCAGCCATTCTTTGCGCTCCTCTTCGGGGGCATTGTCTTGAATAGCTTGTAAGTCTTCTAAGGTATCAACAATTTGCATCATAAAATTTGCATAGACCTCAGAATTTTCAGGTAACAACTCCCAATTCCCTTTGAACGATATGCCATTCAAGGGACAAGACTTTGAGGCTTGATCTGCATATGCATTTCCCAATGACACATAGGGGTTCATTATGACCCCGGCAGTCGGTGGTATAGTGGAGGTATTACGCCAACAGGCTGGAGGTACCTACCTCCACTATTATGACATTGGCGGTTTAGCCAAAGCCACACCGCCAATGTACCACACCGATTGCCACAGCAGTAATTGACCTCCGGGCTGGAGACTTCAGTCTCCAGCCCAGCGGCCGTCACTAGGCCGCTCTTGTCATTATGACCCCGCCCACCGCCATGGTTTGGGTGGTTTCTGTACCACCTCTGCAACCATGGCGGTAGGCACTATCAGTGCCAGGGAAGGATAGGGGTCTCCCCCGCCACCCTCCCCAGAGTCGTCCCCCACCTTCCCCCTCCCTCTCCCTCCGTCAACCGACCCCCGCATATTTACACACATACACCCACATACATACATACACACCCATAAACACACACATACACACATTCACCCACGCATTCATACATTCATACACACTCACAGCAACACTCACGAACATACATCCAGTAACACACGTAATCTCACGACACAACATGCACATACACTCACACCCACTAATGCACACATGCATTACACATGCATGCACGCATTCACACACAGTCTCACACACCCCCATTGACGCACACAACACCCCCCACCCCTCTCTCCTGTCGGAGAACCTGACTTACCTGCTTGCAGAGGGTCCTCCGGCAAGAGACAGGACGTGGCGCTGCTGCTAGCAGCAGCGTCCGCCAGCAAAGCACCTGCAGGCCGTATCATGGGACATGATACGGTAGGTGGGGTTTTGCTGGAGTGGCGCCGCTGCTGGCAGCAGCGCCACCTTACCGCCACCCACCGCCATGACTGTAGATGGAATTCTGCCAGCCTTCTGGCAGAATTCTGTCTACGGTCATAATGCCATGGACGGTCAGTAGTTACGGCAATGGTTTGTTGGCGGCCGTCGCCAAGGCAGTAGGCAGCATTTGCCAGTAAGGTCCTAATGAGGGCCATAATCTTGTGACCTCTGTTATGTACTGCATTTCACGACAGCAACTTTCTCAGGCATTTGTATAGCTTGTAACAGCTCATGAATTCTCTCATCATTTCTTATCGGTTAACCAGAAGAAGTTAGGAAACCTCTCTGTGACCAAATATGGCCAAAGTCATGCACAATTCCGAATCCATACTGACTATCTGTGTAAATTGTCACATTCATCTGATTCAAAATCTGGCAGGCTCTAGTAAGAACTACCAATGCCGCAACTTTTGCAGAAAACACTCCTCGAAGCCATGATGCTTCCAGTATGTCAGTGATAGTACATACTGCATATCCTGCTCTCAATGTTCCCATGTTATCTTTCAAACAGGAACCATCAACAAAAATAATTTAATCATTTTCTTCCAGACAAGTATCTCTAATGTCTGCTCTTGGTTTTGTGCTAAACTCTGTAACTTCCAAACAATCATGTTCTGTATCATCTAGTTTACTCGAACCAATGTTCTCAATCGGGAGTAAAGTCGCTGGGTTAAGCACTGTACATCTCTTAATGGAAATATTTGGAGATACCAAGATTGCTGTCTCATATCTTGTCAATGATGAACTTGCAAGATATTGAGTCTTAGAGTGAGTAAGTAAGATCTCAATAGTGAGTGAGGAACCATAATAGAAAGAGGATAGCCCATCACAATTCCTTCACATTGAGAGATACTCTGCTCAATTGCTACAACGGACCGCAAACAACCAGGTAAAGCTGCTGCAACCGGATCCAAAGAAGCTGAAAAATATGATACTGGTCAATTGACACCACCATGTGCCTGAGTCAAAACAGACAAAGGACATGCATTACGTCCATAACGAAACAACAGAAACCTCTTTGTGTAATCAGTCATAACTAAAGCTGGAGCTTGACACAAACTCTCTTTCATCTCAGCAAATCCTTTCATACCAGCTTCATCCAATAATATAGGATCGGAAACATCTTTATGTGTCAGCTTCTAAAATGGCTTTCAAAGAACTGAAAAAACTGGAATCCACTGACAACAGTAATCAACCATTCCCAAAAACATCCTCACATCTTTCTGTGTACTTGGTACTTTCATCTGCAAAATCGTAGCTACTCTCTCTCTCGAAATTCTCTTAGTTCATTTCTCAATCAGATGACCCAAATATTTCACCTCTTTTTGACAATACTGCAATTTAGTAGGGGAAACCTTATGTCTATTGTCTCCCAGGAAATTTAACAAAGCAATCGTATCATATTTACACCCTTCCTTTGTCTTTGATGCGACCAATAACTCATCAGTGTTATGCACTAATGTAGATTGATATGGCATTACCAATGACTCAAATTCTTTTGCAAGATCTGATTGAAAATGGATGGTGACAGTGAAAACCTTGTGGAATTCTACACCAACAGTAGACTTTGCCCAAAAATGTAAAACAAAATAGATATCTGCTGTCCTCATGAAGAGGCACAGAAAAGAATGCTTGACATAGGTCTAACACAGTAAACCATTCAGCATTGCATGGGAGTTGGAACATAATCATAGCTGGGTTTGGAACCACTGGACAACATTTGATCACAATATCATTTATTTTCCTCAAATCCTGTACAAGCCTAATTTTCCCACATGGTTTTCGTAAGCTCATTATTGGTGAATTGCATGGGCTACTCAGCACTTTTTTCAGAATTCCTTTTCCCACAAACTGTTCTATCAAAGGCTTTACACCTTCGATTGCCTCAATTGTCAATGGATACTGTGGAAACTGAGGGAAAACTACATCCGGGTTCACTGCTACCCTGACTGGTTCTACTGCTTTTATTAACCCAATGTCCTTCCCAGAAAGATCCCAAACTTTAAACTTAACAGTCTTCTGCAAATCAACAGGAAGATCTTTCACCTCAAAAACTGGAAAGAAACTAATCAAAGGAGCTTCTTCAATTTCTGTCTCATTAAAACTAATCAAAGGTAACTCCTCAGACACCAATTCATTGCTGTCAGTATGTGTCAGGACTTCTTTATTATCACTGTTTGTCTGAATCTCAATTTCCTCATCTGAACAAGCAATCAAACATCTTGTTTTGCACCACAGGTCTCTCCCAAGAAGTGATACTGGACTTGGATCACAAACCACAACCTTATATAATCCTTTAAAATTACCAATTTTAACCATAACTGGTTCTGTAATGGGGTTGGTCAGATGTTTATTTGCAACAACCACAATCTGAATCGTTTTCTCTGATAAAGGCAAATCCGGAACCTTTTCAGATCTCACTGTTGAGCGTGTAGCTCCTGTATCAAACAGAAAAGAAACTTTGTGACCATGCTCTTTTCCCTTAACATAAGGACCTTTCTGATCCACTTCTAATGAAGCCGCCATCACATACTCCTCCTCATCTGAACTATCCGACAGCCATACTTCGTTTATTCCATTCTCACTATGTAAAGGAAACTGTTGTACTGCATTTGTACTATTACTCTGATTTATTTTCTGACCCATGACCACTTGAGAAAGCATCACTTGTTGCTGATCCATAGGACTGTGTGGTATCTGTAATTGTCTAGGCATTTGAATTTGTTGTTCAGGCAGCATCTGCACTTGTGGCTGCATCTGCTGCAACTGAGGTATCTGTACTTGTTGTACTTGCGGCTTGTACACCTTGGACTTGTTGCATGGGCTATAAACCTTGAAAACCCTGCATTGTATTTACACTATTCTTGAAATTTTGAATTTGACCTCTCATTTTTGGTCCTCTCATATTCTGAAAAGCATTGACACCATTCATTTGTTGCACCACATTCCCTTGATTCACCATTGGGCACTGTCTCTTCCAATGCCTGATTCCTCCGCAAACATGACAAGGTAGCATTCTTTTCCCCTGCAGCTCTCCTTGCATCATCACAGAATTCAAATCTACACCTTGATTAACATTCAGAAGTGTCATTCCACCATGACCTCTACCTCTTGCCTCCATTCTGAAACATTCCTTTATTCTGAAACATGCCATTTCCCTGTTGCTGATGAGGCTGGAAACTCTCCTGAATCCCTGTCTGTGCAGCTTTAATCTGCATCACAATCGCTTTCTCCTTCTACTTTTTCTGCTTCAATTCAATCTCATCACCACAGTATTTCTCATACTGTAACACCTCATCAATCGGCTTTGCTTGCCACAAATCAAATGATTCTTAATCATCTGACTAATTTCTGGTCTCAATCCTTCAACAAACCTAAACACCAAATGAATCATGTCTTTCGGCTCAATTGTTTAAATGCTTTTAACAACCTTTCATAGTATACATGAATCGATTCTTTCACCTCTTGAGCTGTTCGATCTATGCGTTGCCAATCAATTTTTTTTGGCAAACTCTCATTTTCAGAAACTCAATTACCTTATAGTAATACTTCATTACTTCAGGAGATGGTGCACCCATTGTCGGATTTCTTTTCGGCTCACTTGTTGGCCAGTCTACACTCCTTTTACATTTTATCCACAAATCTGCTGGAACCACAATCTCCAAAAGAGTATTTAAATCCTCCCACAGACATTTCGCCAGTTTCACAAACCTATCTATCTGCTGGTACCACTCCACTGGTTTCTCCCTCAACCTTTGGTAGTCATTCGTAAATGATAAAATATCACTCCTACTCCAAGGGACATGAACAAAATTCCCTCCTGGAATCTCTCTCATGAGTAACAACTTTTCTGACCCTCTATTCTGTGATACATCTAGAAGAGAAGTATCTGAAACTTTCCTCTGTCTTTCTCTTTTCTCGACCCATCTGCCTTCCCATTTGTCTAAGGCTTTCCAGATTTGCACTTTCTCAAGTAAATCTATAAGATGTGTTTTCATCCCTACGGATCTCATGTGTTTAAAATCTTCAGCATCAAAATTTAATCTATAACTCCTCTTCAGATGTTTCTTTTTTGTAAGATCTATCTCATATATGTCTGCTAATTCTTGTAACTGCTGATGTATATCTATTGATCCCTTTGTAATCAATTGACACAAATATTTCAACTAAGTCTCAGTATAGGAATCAAGTCTATTTATTCCCTTTGTTCCTTCCAAAAGTTCACCCCCTTCCATTGATAATCTTGTTTTATTTTTGTACTCCTTTCCCTGGGACGGACTCTCAGGAACATTGTTAGACTGACTGTCTGGATTGTTTGAAGCACTCAAATCTTCTAACCACTTTGTTAATTGCTGTGCAGTCATATTTTGTAACAAAATATTACCAGGTTTACACTTGGTAACTGCTGTTCCATTGGATTTACTCATTGAGGCGTCAGAATCTTAAATGCAGAATCATTTCCCAATCCACCCGTTTCAGACTTTTTAATTGGAGTTAGGTCTAATAGTGACCCAGATCTGCTTAATATCTGTCCCACAGTTGACATTATCCTAATGTCTTCATTCTAATTTTGAACTCTCTGTGATCTTTTTATTCTGAGCCTATAAATGTAAAGGTGGACCAAATGTAATTGGCATTAAAATCGCATCTGGGCTCCTGTTCTCATTCTCCATTTGAGGCTCTGTTTCAATCAATCTCAACTCCTCTAAATTCTGACCTGAAGACACTACTAGCTTAGCAGTAGTATTGACAACTGGTATATCTGAATTAATCCCAGGCATATTAGTTTTAGGCAATTGTCTATTGTCAGTTGAATCATTAAGACTACTCTGCATCGGTATTTGCATTGAAGGACTAGTCTAGACTGAGCTCTGATTCACGTACGGATTAATCTATAAGGAACTCCCAATCGTGTCCTGGTTACTCTGTACTGTATTATGAGTCACTGTACCTGGTATCGGTGCAGTAGGATTTGTACCTGCTGTACTCGATACTTCTTGAACCACATAAGGTGGTGGATGATTCCTTAACATTTGTAAAATAAACTGATCTTCGTCCGATTCATCATCATTATTCAGAAGGCTCTTTTGTTGTCTGCTCTTCAACTGCTGAAGAACTCTTTTTAGATTTCTTTGAAACCTTCTCACTCTCTTTAGTCATTGTAGGAAACAACCTAACACCTTGTAAGGTATTGAGTCTCCACTGTCTCTGCTCACTGTCCCATCTAGCGTCTGCTAGTGACTTCTCTGCTCTCTTCATTCTCCTCTCAAATTTCAATGATTGTTGCTGTCTAGCTACTAACTCTCAAATCGCTAAAGTTTCAAACTGAGCTAGTCTCGGTGGTGATCTTAAACCATACATCACGTGTCTCAAATTCTCCAAAATCCTCAAATTAAATGTTAAATTTTCTGGAAATGCTAAACAACCTTTCTTCTTAGTGATCTTAACCCAATGTTTCAACCAAAGATATGCTCCGGTACCTTTTTCTTCAATTACGATATATGCCGGAGTATCTCCTGGCTGACAAATTTGTCTAGCCGGAATATACTCATCTCCTCTAAGAGCACTTTTTAAAGCCTTGAAAAACTTCATTTTCACAATTTTATTTCAAAAGAATCAATATTCAGGAAGTGACTACAATTCCACAATCCTCTTCGTATCCTTTCTCAACCAATTGTGGTTCACGGTTGCCCACCAATCCGTGTGCAACCCTTCTCACTAACCAACTTATCCCAGCGCGGCACAAAAATGACATCACACTACACACAGCGGCTGACAATGTCTTGCGGCTTGTCTTCCTTAACTCAAAAACACTCAAAACCAATGCAAATTAATCGCAAGCACATCTTCAACACAAAAGCAAAACAAAAGCAAAACAAATTTGTCTATTTACTAAAGTAAAGGTAACACAATCGCTTTGAGAACCTTACAAATTTCACTATTGGCTTTTGCTCTTGTAGTTATTTTTCTTCTCAGTTCCCCAGATTTGCTAGCAAAATTCGACCCGTGAATTTCACCCCTGACTGATCAATGGATACTGTTCCGGTGCCAAGAGAACTCGCCAAATCTCCAGTCGATAATTCCAGTCATTCAAATTTACTCACAAACTCGACTTACCAACCACGCCCGATTGGCCTACTAAATACACAAATTACAAAATAAATCAAGTGCCTCTATAAGATTTTAGTATACTCCAGAGTCTTAGATCTACTCTCTGAGGTCCGTTTTACCAACAACCATGTGGATAATTTTCCCGAGCACCAAGTGCCACACACATATGAAGTTCACCGACTTCCCTACTCTTACACTTTAGAGTATGCCAACTCTTTTTCTAACATATTCTTCTATTTCTCTGGAGGACGCCCAATCCCTAAAATCTCACAAGCAACTCAATGAACTGCAAATTAGCTGAAGCTGTACAAGCGCATATTCCAACTCACTTAATCTAACAACAGAACGTTGAGAACATACCCTACCAACATAGGAACACTCCAAGAACCGGGGAAAGTCACTTTAGGCACCTAGCAAGTCACTTTACCAAAATTGTACAACATCTTTAAAAACAACACTAATCAAAAACACTAATCAATTCACTACCTATGACGCTATTATGACGTCATTTACAGAAACAGTAAACTGAACTCTGCTACCAAAACTGTTAACGCAGGAAAATCCTAACTATTCAGTCATTACAGACCAAACAGCAGATTTAATCCCCTAGGTCGACGGACCAAGCCCAGTTTGCTTTAAAGAAAATGTCGCAATCTAAAACATCATAAGCAATAAATAATAATCATCAATAATCAATTAGTGCTCCAATAACCACACCAACTTAGTAAGAAGTTAAAGATTTTTTTCCCCATATTAACAATGCTAAGGTCACAAAAATCATTCTCAGGCACAAATGATACGCATACAAGAACAATGGCTGACATAATCTACCCATGAATCTAAGTTTAATCAATGCAATCAAACACAATATCTCAATGATTATTACACAGAACCATAGCAATAGAATTTGAGCAAAAGAAATTGAATACATTGGACTCAACAAAGAGAAAACATCAATAATTCCCAACTATTTGGAAATGACCACACTAACCACTAATTAGCATCAACGTGTTGGATTTCATGTGAAAAGAATTTAGTAACACAAATTTAGAAAAACATCTAAATGAAGATGTCACGGTTTCGGGCAGGGCTGATCAGGACTTTGGTTGGGACACCCCTTGAGGTCACCGAATATCCTACAGAGGTAGTGTACTGGGGCAGAAGAGCAGCTAAAGGCATACACGGAAAGGACAGCTATGGATAGGCACAGGAAACAGGAAAGTAAAAGCAGAGCAACCCTTGTGTGAACAAACAGGAAACGGATTACCAGTGGACAAACACGCTGGGGTTGTACACAGAGTAAGGCGCAGAACCTCCCACAGTGACAGGGAATCTCAATGCCTCTGTGCAGTTTGCTCTTACAGATAGTCACCCTGCCAGCCCCATAGAAAGGAGGCAGCAGGAGTGATTATGTCTCTGGACCCTAGAGCACAAACAAGGATAGTACTTACATACACAGGACACGCTCTTGTGGGTCCAGCTGGAAACACAGTGGCGATTCCTGAGAAAACAGCAATAGCACACTGTCACTGTTAGGCACGAAATACAACGTATAACACTGGACAAGGATGGGGGCTGGAATTGCCTCCTGGAAACCAGGAGCCAACCCCAGTACACAGGAGGACACGTATACACTGGTGAAGACTGATAGAACACTTACCAGACACAAAGAACCAAGAAGAAACAGAAACAGAAGGGAACAAACAAAGAGGCAGAGGCAAGAACTAGGAACAGGCTCAGGCTGAAGCAAAGGCGGGACTAGGACTTGAAAACAGGGCGCAAACTTCTGGCTGGGACAGACAGAGACAGGACTGGGAAACTGAGAACAGGCTCTGGCTGGAACAGGCAAGGACAGGACTGGAATACAGGGAGTAGGAAATGAGCAGTAAACAGGACTGGGAAACAGAGAGAAGGTTCAGGCTGAAACAAGGCAGGAGCAGGGCAGAGAAACAGGGAGCAGGCTTTGGAAGAAACAAACAGGTACAAGGCTAAGAAGTAGGGAGCAGACTCTGGCTGGAACAATCAGGAGCAGGGCAGAGAAACAGGAAACAGGATCAGGCTGGAACAGAACAGGAACAAAACTGGAACACCATCCGACAAGGGGTCTGTAACACAAAGGAATTGAAGTCCGATGCACGACGGGGAGCTTGAGGAAATGGCTGCTTATAAGCAGTTCCAAGCTGGGCTGCACAGGAGAGGTTTCAGGTGTGTGTGGTTTCGGACACTTGCAAGTCCTGGAGGAGAGGATCCAGTGAAAAGGAGCAACTGGACTTCTCCCATTGAAAACAATTGGAAACAGAATCCGGGTTTTCCTGACTACCAAGCTGTGCATTATGGGATTTGCAGTCCCAAGAAGCAAATGTAGTCCTACACAAGTGTACCATGGAGAAAAGAGAAACAAACAGGAGTCAGCAAGGGACTCTAGATAGGTGTTCAAGGTGATTCCCAGGCTTCTGACAGTCCCCTTACAGCGCCCCCTGGAAATGGGACGACCGAGTCGTAACAGTATACCCCCTCCCACCAGTCTGCTCAAGAAGAGAAGGCGATCCTTTGGCTGAAAAAAGTTGAAGAGGAAAAGCCACAACAAGAAAATCCAACACCAACCTTGGTTGATAAGTTTACAGTCCTGCCATAGGTGAAACTTCCAATGAGCAAAGCATGTATTAATACCCATATGGGCTCCGATGTCTTTCCTCTTTATTGTTCGAGTGATACGGGAGGAGTGCATGGAGTTGGTTTCTGGTGAAGTGGATTCAGGAGCAAGGAGATCTGGAATTGCATCAGGGGCGGTATTCTTTAGGACTTTAGTTTCCTGTTCAGTACTGTCTTCTTTGGAGGACATAATTGGCGTATTAGTAAGGTCTGTAACTCCTTCCGACAAGCAGGATATGTCTGTTTCTGCAGCAGTATTTGCATTGATTGTGGTCTGAGGCTTGCAAAGCATAGAAACTTGGGAGACATGGGTAACTGGTGTTCTCAAGGTGAACATGAAAAATTCAGAATTTTCTTTAGTTTTGGATGACTTCGGAGTATCAA
Source organism: Pleurodeles waltl (assembly GCF_031143425.1). Lineage (NCBI taxonomy): Eukaryota > Metazoa > Chordata > Amphibia > Caudata > Salamandridae > Pleurodeles > Pleurodeles waltl. Next base: position 202,156,024 of record NC_090442.1, on the reverse strand, counting down.
TCACAGGATCAACAAGAGTTTTTAAGTCTTTAGAAACTGGATTAACATCTGAAAATGTAGAAGTTCCACAAACTAATTCTTTAGGGTGATCTTCAGACAAGACTGGGATTTCTTCATTGCAAGTGATCTGTGGTGTGTTCGTGGTATCAGAAATGGTTTCTTTGCAAGGCGTTTCTCCTACAGGTAGTTGATGTTCAACTCTGTTAACACTGAAAGGTTGTTCTTTGAATTTAAATAGAACTGGAGTCTCTTAAGAAATCGCCTCTACATTGTTATCTAAAGCTTCAGCTTTAGCCTTTGAATTGATGATGGTTTCTTGCAATAAAACACTAAGAACAGTACTTATCATCAGATCTTCGAATACAAGATTCAAATTCAAGTCTTTAGTTTTAGTGGGACATATTATATCTTTCAGTACTTGAGCTTCGGTTTTAGATTGCTGGGTTTCAGGAGTCTTTAATTTCAGGGACACAGCAGATGACGTTGGTGTGGCTGATTTTACATCAAGATCAGATACCGGTAGCTCAGAGATCTGTTCTTCACTAATTGTGGAGCTGAAAACAGGATACACATTGGCAGGGATCAGCAGGTCAGGATCAGTGGTTGAGGCTGCAACTGTGTCCAGTTCTAGGAGAAGGCGCCCATTTCTTATGACAGGCTGTTTAGTTTCAGATTGCTGGCTTTCTTCCTTTTCTGAAATCTCCACGGTTTGCTTTGACACAGAAGAGATTTTTAAACTTTCTGAGAAGTCCATTACAATCTTAGTAACTGCGGGTATTTCTTCACAGTCAGAAAAATCCATGAATTCACTTGAAACAGGAACTGTCTCTTCATTATCTGAAAATTCTATGATATTGTTTGAAAGAGCAGGCGTATCCCCACAATCTGAAAATTGTGGTGTGTGCGCCATTTGAACAGCACTATCTGCAGGTTTGTTCACGGCAAGGCAGGAACCACTGTCATCACTAGATTCAGATTCTTCAACACTGTTGCACAACTTGCCATAAATCTCCAGTAAAGTCATATCTTGGTTTCTTAAGGTGCAGCTATTGGAGTCTGCATCAGAACTCTCTTCTTCCTTTGGCTTTATTTGTTCTGATAGAGGGGCTGATACACTTCCTTCTGAAGACTCTGATCTATCCTTTGAATCAAGAGGTGTCAAATCTCTCAGAGATGTCAGAGATTCAGTCAACTGCACAGGGATATTCTCTGGAAAACTACAAGCTGAGAGAGAGTCTGAAGAAGAGGCTGATATATTTATAACTGGAGCAGTCTCTTGACATTCATTCATAGCAGGGAAAATCTGCTCTATAGAAGTCTTTGGAGTGGCGCACAAAGTAGCATACTGTTCTTTAAGCCAAAGCTGGTGATCATTTTCTTTTTTCAGGTTTTCAAATTGCCTTGCAGTAGTTTCCATCAGCTGCTCTGTTACTTCTTCTACCTTACAGATAAACAGAATGTCTGATTCTGGCAACAGTGAAATATGCATTGATGAAAAGAGCCCACGGGCAAGATTTCTAGTGTATGTTATAACATATTCATCATAGAAGTCCAATATCTGCCTTTTAATCTGCCAAAACTGCTCTTTTAGTGTGTGTATGTCCATATTGTTATCAAACCCACTCCGAATAGAAAAGGGTTTAGCAGAGCTTTTAGGGATTGAGACTGGTGTATTATCATCTAGTTTGGGAAGAGCACAAGCCTTATGAGTGGAACTAAGGAATCCCACAGTCTTTACTGATCCATTTGATACAGGGTCTAGCCTGCTGACTTGAAAGCTCTGAGGGACTGAAAGGTCTTCATAAGAGTCAGCACTGCACTTTGAATTCTGAGAAACTGGCCTAGATGGGCTAAAGCACTCAACAGAAAACAAGGGAATCCCTAGTGTGGCTTCTTGAACAGTGTCAGGGTTCTTTGTTTTGGCAGAGTGCTGGAAGTGAATCTGGGATGCACTAGCATGAGGCAAGGAATTAACCAGGTTTTCTTGAGAGTAAATGTCTTGTGCAGAAGTAGCAAAAGCACTTTCACGGTTAGGAACATTCTCCCCTGTTTGAGGTAATTGAACCGACAAAAACTCATTATTACTTTGTAATTCTTCTACAGACAGGGATTGGGGGTCATAATCACATATATTATAATAGCTGAACATTGAGGAATCAGCAAGCCACGCAATGTAGTACTGCATTGGCAATCTTTGATTTTCTTTAACAAGTCTATCCTTTAAACTAAGGCCTTTTTTAGAGGTCTTCTGAGAAAGTCTAGGTTTAGAAAGGGGTGTCTTAACATGATAGGAAAGCATTTTAGGTTTGTGTGTGCCTTTACTGCCAGGGGATCTTGAAATGTTTGGGTCGTGCATTCTGTCACGGTTTCGGGCAGGGCTGATCAGGACTTTGGTTGGGACACCCCTTGAGGTCACCGAATATCCTACAGAGGTAGTGTACTGGGGCAGAAGAGCAGCTAAAGGCATACACGGAAAGGACAGCTATGGATAGGCACAGGAAACAGGAAAGTAAAAGCAGAGCAACCCTTGTGTGAACAAACAGGAAACGGATTACCAGTGGACAAACACGCTGGGGTTGTACACAGAGTAAGGCGCAGAACCTCCCACAGTGACAGGGAATCTCAATGCCTCTGTGCAGTTTGCTCTTACAGATAGTCACCCTGCCAGCCCCATAGAAAGGAGGCAGCAGGAGTGATTCTGTCTCTGGACCCTAGAGTACAAACAAGGATAGTACTTACATACACAGGACACGCTCTTGTGGGTCCAGCTGGAAACACAATGGCGATTCCTGAGAAAACAGCAATAGCACACTGTCACTGTTAGGCACGAAATACAACGTATAACACTGGACAAGGATGGGGGCTGGAATTGCCTCCTGGAAACCAGGAGCCAACCCCAGTACACAGGAGGACACGTATACACTGGTGAAGACTGATAGAACACTTACCAGACACAAAGAACCAAGAAGAAACAGAAACAGAAGGGAACAAACAAAGAGGCAGAGGCAAGAACTAGGAACAGGCTCAGGCTGAAGCAAAGGCGGGACTAGGACTTGAAAACAGGGCGCAAACTTCTGGCTGGGACAGACAGAGACAGGGCTGGGAAACTGAGAACAGGCTCTGGCTGGAACAGGCAAGGACAGGACTGGAATACAGGGAGTAGGAAATGAGCAGTAAACAGGACTGGGAAACAGAGAGAAGGTTCAGGCTGAAACAAGGCAGGAGCAGGGCAGAGAAACAGGGAGCAGGCTTTGGAAGAAACAAACAGGTACAAGGCTAAGAAGTAGGGAGCAGACTCTGGCTGGAACAATCAGGAGCAGGGCAGAGAAACAGGAAACAGGATCAGGCTGGAACAGAACAGGAACAAAACTGGAACACCATCCGACAAGGGGTCTGTAACACAAAGGAATTGAAGTCCGATGCACGACGGGGAGCTTGAGGAAATGGCTGCTTATAAGCAGTTCCAAGCTGGGCTGCACAGGAGAGGTTTCAGGTGTGTGTGGTTTCGGACACTTGCAAGTCCTGGAGGAGAGGATCCAGTGAAAAGGAGCAACTGGACTTCTCCCATTGAAAACAATTGGAAACAGAATCCGGGTTTTCCTGACTACCAAGCTGTGCATTATGGGATTTGCAGTCCCAAGAAGCAAATGTAGTCCTACACAAGTGTACCATGGAGAAAAGAGAAACAAACAGGAGTCAGCAAGGGACTCTAGATAGGTGTTCAAGGTGATTCCCAGGCTTCTGACAGTCCCCTTACAGCGCCCCCTGGAAATGGGACGACCGAGTCGTAACAGAAGATGTATAAAAATCTAGCAGCAGTATTTTATTATTATCAGTTGGTACCTGAAAAACAAAAGACAAACAACAATATGCATTTTCATACAATTACCCAAATCACTAAGGTATTCATCAAGAGGACATCAACATCAGACATCAGGATCAAAACAGGATCGGAACAGGAACAACATGGAGGGTATGGTTTAGAATTTGAACTCTAAGATTACTAAACCATTAAAGCATTTGTTTAGTATTGAACAGACTAAGTAAACTCAGAAAATAATAAACATTAGCTTAAGGCAAATAATGCAAACAAACTCCCAAAATGCCCAAGAACAATAACAACCCCAAATCAATGGTGACTGAACATTAAATTAAACCTACTAAAACACCCTGTTTGGTTAAAAGAAATACGCTGAGAGAACTATGTGCAATCAAAACACTAACAGACATCAACATTATATAAAATGGTAACTATAAGCGTTTCTATTTGCTGTTATTCCATTGACAAAACTCAAACTAATACATTTGTTATTTCTTCTTCCTTTGCATCTGTAGACCCTTTGTTCAAAAGTCCAATTACATCATTTTGACACTCTTTTCCACTTTTATCTCGAGGAAAGAACATAGATTAGTAACATAACTACAAGTAAAAAATAAAAATATAATAAATGAAGTCAGTTAGCCACGGAAACACAACTTGTAAATAGAACACATTAGAAACTTTTGTTCTGATAACTTCCACAGTGACCTTGTATATGCTTCTGCTTTTTTCCAGCAGGACCACTAAATGCATACTAATTCTAACTTTGGTTTTAGCAAAGAAGCACACTCTTCTTGAAAAGACAGAACAATTCCATTAGCTTAAGTTAGTATATAAAAGGAAAAGTAGGCCTTGCATATGATGGTGGCCATTCAGTTGATCACAAAACTCGACTTTTACGTTAACATTAGTACACAATGATTAATATATCAAAATATGAGTATGGTTACTCATGTGCAAAATAAACACAAAAATCTATGCTCTTACCCCACTAATCCCACACAGGCCCACCAAGTGCATGGATATCTTCCACTGAAGCAAGTACTACAACTACACAATGCAACACTCCCCACCCGTGTATAACTGCTAATACCACTCCACATTAGGACACCTTCACATATAACCATGTCACCCCCTTCACCTACAGGATACTTGGACTGCTCACTAGTACATGGCAATGACAGCATTGATGACCACAAGTGTGAGAGGAGGCCTCTTTTGCAAGGTTAGCCCCCACATTTTGCCTCATGTTGATGTGTCCTAGATGTTGTAGTGCCCAGGACCCCTGCTAACCAGGTTCCCTGGGCCAGAGCTCTTTCCCTAAATCTGTTGTGATGCGTGGCAGAACTGCATACACTCTTACATATCACTGTAAGACCCTAGTGAATGGCTACCCCATTACGCAGGGCATGGGATATTATGAGTAGGCCTCTGAGGGCAGCAGCACTGATTGTTCCACTCTCTAGGGCCCTGCACCCAGATGCACCCAGCACTTCCATTGCATGCTGACTGTACTGGGGCAAACCTAAAAAGGCAAACTCGACATGGCACACTCCCTGTGTTCCCTGTCCACCCTACACTGCATATGATATGGGTAAGTCACCTCTCTGGGAGGCCTTACAGCCCTAAGGCAGGGTATACCATACTGTATGAGAGGGCATGATTGCATGAGCAATATGCCCCCACTGTGTCCTTGCAAAACCTCAGTCATAGTAAGTGAACAGAGCAGACATTTTAAGTATATGTACTGGACACTGGTCAAACACAGGTTCCCTAGCTACATGATGGCCACTCTGCACCCTGAGTTGTCTGGTATCAAACAGCTCAGGATGATAAATCCAAACTGGTAACAGTATTGGATTTAACCTCAAAGTACCCAGGGGCCACTTTAGAGGTGCTCCCTGCAAAAGCTAACCTAACTGGCATAGTTGTTGACTGGTTCCATCCAGCCTGCCACTTCCAGACAGCCAATATACAAACCTGGGGAGAGCCGTGGATTTCTGGTTTGTAAAACAATGCCCTTACTGGGTGGAGGAGCTAACACCCCCTCCCTCAGGAATGTACACTCTCCTGGCAGTGAGCTTCAAAGGGCTACCACCCTTGAAACTCAAGACCCCAGGCCTGCTGCTAGGAGCAGATGGCTTCCCCCTTTGTCAACCCCCACTTTTGGTGGGAGCAAAGGCGGGAAACAACACAAAGGGTAGGAGGAGGGGTGACACTGAGAATGCACCGCCCATAGGGCCTTGCTGGCGAAGTGGATCCCCCATTTCATTGTCCTCCATGGTGGATGGCAGGAAAATATCCAATGAGGTTCAGGGAAGTGACCCTTCCCACAGGAAGTGGTCACTGTAGTGGGTGTAGCCACCCAAGGGTGAGTGTCCCATTGGACACCACCAGGTTCCCCCTAAAACACCCACTAAATTCTGTATTTTGTGGGATAACCTAGACCAAGGAACTAGATTCATCAGGAAGAAAAGAAGACAGCACCAAAGAACCCGACAGGACAAGAACAGAGGACCTGCTGCACCAGAAGAGGCTTCAAAGACTCCTGCTTGCTGCACCAGAGAACCGACAATCGCCTCTGCAAGGAGCTTACTACTGGACCCTGAGGATCTCCAGGCTTTGCAAATATCCTAAGATTTCCCTCCTGAGTTAATGCACCACTCAAGAAACCAAAGAAACCTACAAGGACGCAGCAAACCGGTGAGGGTCACTTCACTGACTGGATGACATCTCCGCAACTGGAAGTTGCAGCCAGACCTGATTATAGACCAACTACAGCTCACCTGAGACCTGCAAGTGTGCCAGCTTTGGTGGCACAGTGCCCTCCTGCAGCCGAGTTGTGCCAATAACCCAGGTACTAGTCAGTGCACCTTGAACATCACCAAAAACAGGTCACCCAGAGCTGCAACCAGGAGGAGGTCCCCGTCCAGGGGCTTCACTGACACCCAGGATCCCCCACCAGAACACCCATGATGTCCTGCAAGGCCCTCGGAAGACTTACTTCAAGCTCCAAAGGGTCCCTTTGCGCACAGCATCCAAGATTTCAACTCCCCCTGCACCCAGCCCCCTTGAGCCCTGCATCGCGGGATCAACTGTGTGCCCAGGGTACCCAATCCCTTGCGACCTCAACAGCCCAAGGGGACCCCAGGGCACCATATTTAAATCTGCATACCAGCTACTTTTCCAGGTGGCCCTGTGCCTATGCCAAGCGACTTTCCAACACTGCTCCCGCCGGAACCGGGAGCCGCGGAGGCTCTCTAGCTGGCACAGTGTGCCCAGTGACTACTTCGACCATGCTGCAAAAGAAGAGACTGGTAACTCAACTATATGATTTTTAATACATTTTGAAAAGTGACTGCCTATTGATTCCTATGGTGCATAATTACATACAGAAAGACTAACTTTATTAAAACTTTGAAAAGTCATATCTCAAAAAGTACTTAACGTATATTAAAGATCTTGGTCTTAAAATGTATATAAAAGTCTGAAGTATTTTTATACATTCTGCTCATGAGTTATTCATTGAGTGTGTGTGGTGCATGATTGGATTTGTGAGTATAGAAAATACTTAGTAAATCTCCTGGATTAGACTAACTGCTTGACCAGCTACCTTAAAAATTGGAGCATTAGGTGGTCTAATTTTTACCTCTGCAAAACCAACATGTGGTTGTCTGTACCCCCGGCACAGTGTGCCTAGTTTTGCACACTACATAGAGGGCCAGCCTTCTACAACAGCCTCTATACTACAAGCATACAACAGCACTATCCATCAGCCCTTAAACATTGCCAGTGGTCAAGAAGCTGTCATTGCCATCACTGGAAAGCATGTCAAGGCTATGATTGCAAACAACCATGGGAACAACAAGTACATTTCAACAATGCAACACACTTCCTCTCCATCTCCGGTATCCCTACTACTGCTACCCAGCACATGATGCCAGAGACAGACAGTCAGCCCCTGGAAGGAAGCACAATTGAGGACTACAACTCTGGATGTCTGGAAAGGGGTGCCTCACCAGGCCCATCCGGGGTGACTGGTCAGTCCACCACCACCAGCCTCACCCTGCCCACATCTGAGTCCCCCACCTCTGTGGCTACAACAGCACAGGAAACCCCTCCTTCCCAAACCTGTGTCCCAAGGACAGATCAATCTATAGTGTGCCCCACAGTACAGGGACCTAAGTCGACCCCTTACATCCAAGACGATGAAGGTCCTGGTATCAGTGGGAGTGGGCACACTTTGCCAGGGTCATAGGCACAGGGGGCAAGGGGCAGTGGGAGGGCAACTGTTGGTCAAGTGATGATGCACCAACAGGACACGACTGGCCAGAGGCCATCTCCAGAGTCCTGGAAACATACCAGCAATCCCAGGACAGGATGGGTCAAATATTGACAACCTTGCAGGAAAACCAGAGACTGCAGAGGGAATATTACCAGACGGCCATGCAGCAGTGGTAGGCACACAATGCCACCATGGCCTCCATTTGTGGGGTGCTCACTGAACTTACTAGCAACCTCCGTGCACCCTCCACCCACCAGCATGCCCCTACCAGTAACCAATCAACACCTGTGCCTTCTACATTCGCCACAGTTACTGCAATGGAGGCCCAGCCAGAGGACCCACAGGCTAGTAGCACCCCTGAAGCTGAGGATCCCCCAAGAAAACGAGGTCGTCCATCCAGGCATCCTGCAGGATCTGAGGCCAAGACCAAAAATACCACCAGGAAGTGATCTCTCTCCTGCACATTCTCACTTGTGTGCCACTGAGACACCCAGTTGACTGTCCACTGCCAAAAATCCATTTCTCCTTGGCCCTTAGAGACTGAACCTGTGAAATCAACAGCCGGGCCACCCACTCTGATGCTTTCAAACCCCATGACCCCACTCCTCAGCAAATGGACTTTGAATCACAATAAACACATTTCAGCACAGTAATGGCTTACGTGTCATCATTGTCACCGGTACCATTTAAATTGAAAGATATAAATTGAAATGCACACATAGGTGTCAACAAGTCTGACAGATGGACAGATGTGGCAGGAATGCTCAGCGGGTGTGTCATGACATCCTTCCTGTACTGTAATCCTATTCCAAGGGTGCCAACAGTCATGTCAGATAGCAGAGTGGAACCACACATCTGACCTGAAGATAGATCAAGATAGGGTAAAGCTTCAATGATGTCTCCCATGTTGGTCATCTAATACACATACAGGACATAATGCAATCCACAGGAATTATGTTGCAGTGGGGAGGTCACCACATATCTACAAGTCTGTAGGTCACACACATGCAGTGTAAAAAGACCATTCCTCATAGCTAACATCACCAACAGAAAACCTATGTTACAATGTATAAAACAGGTAGGTATCAGACATCACCTTTGGGAACAGTGTGGATGGGTAGCTGAACTATTATGTGATAGGATTAGGTCAGACCATTGACATCCAAACTGCAGTCTTGAAATCATGCAACATGGGGTACCCTATGCTGAAGTCATGCCATGCCAACAGCAAGTACCACATGGCTTTAGCAGTAAAGCAGTTGCACCTCCCCTGATGGTAAGTCAGCATCCCATCAAGATGCATAACCCAGATGGATGGATGTAGTGCACTCATATACCCTGATGTTAAATACAAGGAGGGACAATGTCACTAGGCAAACAGGGTTAGAGGTTCCATTAACTTTAGACCACACATACCTGGCATTCTTCCGAATCAACTCAGTCCAAAGTCAACGGCATCCTCCTCATCTGCCTCCTTGTCAGTTCCAAAGTCATCAGCCTGAGCCACTGGTCCAGCTGCCACCTCGTCCTCATCCAACAGTGGAATGTGTCTTCTCAGGGCAAGATTGTGTAGCAGGCAACATGTTACAATGATTTGGCAGACTTTCTGTGGTCTATATTGTAGGGCACCACCGGATACTTGTAGGCATCTGAATCTTGCTTTCAGTAACCCAAATATCCTCTCGATTACATGCCTCGTTCGGCCATGAGCCTCATTGTAAATGTCCTCCCCATCTTTTGTAGTGTACCTCACTGGTGTCAGGAGCCAGGGCAGGTTGGGGTAGCCGGAGTCACCTGTGTGCACAAAGGTACAAATCATTAGGGAACTATGAAAGGCATAGAGCCGACTGTGAAGAGAAGCAGCATAGATGTTAGACATAGACAGTGGTACACTTACCAATGAGCCAGAACCCCTCTCTCTGTAGTCATGACATCATTTGCGGGACACTGCTTTCCTCAAGATGTAAGAATCATGTGCAGATCCCGGAAACTTTGCTGTCACATGAGCTATGTATTGGTCGGCAAGACACACCACCTGCACATTGATCGAACAGTGATTCTTCCTGTTCCTGTAGACTTGCTCATTGGCCCTGGGAGGTACCAAAGTCATGTGGGTGCCATCAATGTCCCCTATTACATGTGAAAGGTGTGCAATGTCATAAAAGGCAGACTTCACAGTGTATGGATCAGCACATTGTGGGAACCTGATGTAGCTGTTCAAGTGCAAGTAAGGCATCCAGTACATCCTGTAACACAAAAACTGAACATTGGCTGTGACATTCCTGCAGCCAGTCCCACTGTCACCTGAAAAGATCCTGAGGTAGCCAAATGCAGGACAGATAACACCTGTACTGTTGGTGGGATGGCACAGAGATTACATATGGCTGGCAGGAGATTCGGCTCCAACTGGGTACACAGTTTCCTGATGGTCTGACTGTTCAGACGATACATCTGTATAATGTGTCTTTCTTCCATGGTAACAAGGTCGACTAGGGGCCGGTAGACTGGTGAATTTCCCAATCTACCCATTGGAAGGTATCTAGGCATAGGACAGAACAAAGTGCAGGACATCTGTTACACTGCTGTTACTAAAGTACACCATAGAAGTGTTAAATAGGACAAGTCATGTAAGGTATTTGAAATCTGACACAGGGAAACAGTTATTCACAAACTACACAACTGTGACATCCTGGCTGTCAATTCCATTGCTATACTTGTCACAATGAGTCTGTACAGAGATGGAAGTCAGCCGTAGTAAATTCGTCCCTAAGTTGGATACAGTTATCAAACGTCCACACATTGAAAAGATAATACATCAGACATATTGGCAGGTGTCACTCACTTCACTAGTGAGTTCACATGAGTTGACATCGTACATCAAGCAACTAGTGATTAACAACAACTATGACGCATTAGGATGACATAGATATCTTAAAAATATGTAAAATGGCAGCCGTCTGTCCTGCATGCTGAGGACAGATGGAAGTGACCTAATTCCGCTGGCATTAGTCATCAAGGCGGGAGGTGGTCGGACCGCTGTGCAACTCCTCATTGGTTAACATTGATGTCTATGGGAAACTGGGGCCAATGACGATCACTGCCGGCGGTGACGGTCATCACCGTGGAGGCCATGACCACCATTTTCTAAAGCCCAGCTCACTTGACTCCTGACACTGGAGCAAGCAAGACCTCCACTGCGTGAGCTGCTGTGTTCTGCATCTGGAAGCCACAATGGCATGACCTGCAGGAGATAGGGCCCCAGCCTTCACACCAGAGGAACTGGAGAAACTTGTGGAAGGGGTCCTACCCCTATATGGACAGTTGTATGGGGCGCCAGATAAACAGGTCAGTACAATGTGGAATACTTATCAGCTAGGGTGGTTTTTTGACGGTGAAAGTGTGTGAATATAGACATGGCATGATTGACTGCTGAGGTAGTATTCTATCAATGATAATGACATATTGTGAACTTTGTATGAGCATGTTCCTGTGCATGTTGTGTGTAGGCCACTGCTGTAGGTGTACTGTAACTCTACATGAATATCTCCTTTTGTCTGTGTCTCCCATGAGGTCGGCGCTCATCAGAAAAAGGGGTTATGGAGAGCCATTTCCAAGCAAGTGTGGACCCGCGGAGCACGCACTGCAGAAAGCGGTGGGAGGACCTGAGATGCTGGGCCCAGAAGACCGCAGAGGCCCAACTGGGGACATCCTCCAAACAAGGAAGGGGTGCCCCTCGGACCCTGACCCCCTAATGGCCCACATATTGGCGGTGGCCTACCCGGAGATAGATGGGTGCTTGAGGGCAGCACAGCAGCCACAAGAGGGTGAGTACAGACTGTTTAATATCAGTTGTATGCGCTTCTATTGTGTCAGTTAGAGTACTTAGGTACTAATGAGGTGTGTGTACATTAGATAAGATTATAGTCCTGGCTATTACTTCCACTGTTTAGAAGAGTGTAAATTAGCTTTTAAACATCATGCAGTAATATGTCAGTGCTATACCTCCTTGTCAAGTTACATGTAGACACACTCCTATGTTGAGTGATTTCCCAAACCATAATTCCCTATCCCTGAGTCTGCTTTAGATAGCCAATGTCATCTAGTTTGGGCTGATTTTGGGTAATAAGTCCTGTGAGTAGGGAACTTCTACTGTGAAATCATTGCATTGTCAATGGACTTCTGCACATCATGAATCCTTTACCAACCTCTCTTATATTTTGTGTGGAATGTACTTATCAAGGACATTTGAAAAACAATGTGTCAAAAGTGTCAGATTGGTAAGCATATGTGGATAGTTGGTAGTTTTTATCATTGTAGAACGACTGATGACAGATTGCAGCATATCCAAACTAGTCATTTTGTTGGAATTAGGAGGTAACAGCTTGAATATTAGGTTATATCTTCATGACCAAAATTTGAGGACAATATATCATAGCCATTCCTTGCCACGCCAGAGGAGTAGATTACTTGTTGGTATGTGTACTAGATGGCTAGGTATTGACCCTTTCCTCCCTTTTTTACTCTCCCCCCCTCCCTGTCCTCTTCTATCCTTGTGTGCATCAGCATCATCAGGTGAAGAAGAAGGGGCAGTGGCAAGTTGGGAAGATGCAGCCCATGAGACCCAGGAGGCAGAGTCCACCGACGCTGAAGGGACCAGTGGGACGTAGGTCAAGGGGAGCACCATGGAGGAGACTGGTACAGCTCCGACAGCTTGGTATTCCTCCTCCGATGGAAGCTCCCTGGTGGTGGCGGACCCATCGGAGTCCATCCCAGCATCACCCTTGTCCGCCACCCCCTTACCAGCACCGCCCTCCCTGTAGCTCCTCACCCAGTTGCCAGTGCCCGCTCAACCAGGAGGGTGGGCATCTCCTTCGTCGCTGGCACCTCTGCCCCTGTCCCAGTCAGCCCTGCTACCCTCAATGAGGAGGCTATTGACTTCCTGAGGTTGATCTCTGTGGGACAGTCAACCATTGTGAATGCCATCCAAGGACAGGCATCCCAGATACAACAAAGTAGTGCCTACCTGGAAGGCATTCACAGTGCCTTGGCTGGCCTGCGGAGATCATTTCAGGCTCAGGCCTCCTCTTTGACGGCAGCCAGTGTCCCTTCATCTTCTCTCCCCCCTTCTGCTACCTGTGGCCAATCCAACACCCCTCACCCATCCAGAACACACATACAGACCAGCATTCACACACTACAACAGACAAGGTGTGCAAAGACAAACACCGGCACAACAGAACACACCACAAACATGCACACAGTCAAAACACACCTGCAACCACAACAGCCACTCCATACACTGTCTTCCCCACCACAGTCACATCACCACTCACACCTGCTGTCACTACCCCAGCACTCCCTGATCCTACCACCAGTCCTGTCATACCTGCAGACACTACAAGAACAGACCGCAGACATCCAGCCCACACACCACATCCGCACTCACCATGACAACCATCACGGCCACATGCAGCACATCCACCTTACTTGCAGCCACCACCCCAACATACACTCACACATCTTGCATACCATCTCCCTGCATCTCTTCCCCCTCCTCCCAAAAACATAAACACCTTCACTCACCCACCCAATATACACCCAACGCACACAAGCACACATGGCACACACCTATATCCATGTCGAACACACCAACACCTCCTACAACCACTCCTTCTACCTCCACTCCTAAACCTTTTACCCATGACTTCCCTAGTGTACCTAAAAAACTTTTCCTTGCAAGTATTGACCTGTTCCCTGCCCCTGTCCCACCCCATGATGCCTCAACCCAGACCTTCCACCTCCTAGTCCTCTCATGGCCCCCCCAGTAGTGCCCATTCCCCTCCCCCGCAAGGAAACCGCCCCCTTCAAAGCCTAAGGTCTCTACTCCTACCCTAAAATCAATACCCCCCCACAATCAAAATCTAAGCCTAACCCCCTCAAAACTAAACCCAAGGACCCTCTTCCAAGCCAAAGCCCCCACCACCTCCCCCTCACCCCTGAGGTGCCTGCCTGCCCCATTGATGCCCCTGCCATGTGGAGGCCAATTTGCAGTCAGGAGTCAAGTTGGGGCATGTGACTGTGCCCTATGTTCCTGGGGCACTTAAGACATTTGGACTGGCCAGTAGACCTCACTTGTACATAGTTTTTACTTTCAATTACTTATTCAATACATCTACCCACAGAGATGTGGATGTCAAGGTTGAAAAATTGTCCTGGATTTCCTTCAACATGGTTGTGTTATATCTGTATACTTTGATGATTGTGTTGTATGTGTATAGGAAATATCTGTGTCGCTGCATGCTCTGGGTTGATGACTTGTGTCATGTGCTTGTTGTGATGTGTTGTTATAGTTGTGTGTGGCATTATTTGATAGTTGTATGTGCGTCTGTGTGTTTAGCGATGCATCTGTGATGTCCTTTGTATGTTGATTGGACGTGGCTTGTTACCTGAGGCCTAGTTTGGATGTCTGTACTATTGCTATGATTGTGTGTTGTTGGTACATATTGCTGCCAGTATGTGTTGTCGGGTGGAGTAGTTCGATGTGCCTTTCTGACAATGCGTTTATGTGTTTGTGATGCTGTTGTGTGATTTTTGGGGTTTTGTGTATGGATGTGTTTGACAGTGGCGGTGGTGTGCATGTGGGGTGTGCTGTGTAAGTGGCATGTGTCTGTTGGCCGTAGTGTGTGTATTTGGCATATGCATGTGTCTGTAGATGTGTGTGTTGATGCAGGCTTTTGTTTGCGTGTGGCTATCGCTGTCCGTGCCAGGTGTGTGTGTTGTGTGTGGGTGTGTTATACTGCCCTTCCCTCCAGTGTGTACTAGGTGGGGGTACTTACAGTTGTCGTCTTCGTCATTGCTGGTCATTGAGGTGTATGATGAGATAAAGCTGTGGGAAGACCTCCAGTTCGGGTTCCATGGCGGCCACACACGCATTTGTGTACCTGGAGATGTGTCCCCTTTTACAGTGGCAGTTTCCGCCAGGCTTTTTGTGGTGGTCGGACTGCCCAGGAAATCCTGGTGGTCTCCTGACTCGTAATATGGTGGGCGGTGATTTGGTCCCTGCCAGCCTGGAGATGGCTACCGGTGGCGGTCCGACCACACTGGTGGTACTGGTGGTGACTTGGCTGTGTTGTGCGGTGGGATCACCACTGTGGTCATAATATGGGGGTCTGCCCCGCAGGCCTTGCGGCGGTGCAACTGGTGTGGCGGTCCAGTGACCACCAAACTCTTAATGGGAGCTAGAATGTGGCTTTACAGCCAGGGCTGGCAACTGTGCAACTGGGAAACCAGCTTCGAGCCTTGGCATCAGCTCAACGTCTTGTGATGATGGGCAAATCACATTGTCACGGTCTGAACGATGTTTCTCACCTTTCGATGAAGAATTTGAAAGAGCACCCGGTCTTCTGCTGGTTCTGGGCTGACCAAGATAAGGGCAACCCTTTCTAGTAGCCACGGTCCTGCTTGACAAGAAACACCTAAGCAGACTGTACCCTCCAGACGGAGTCCCAGAGGAAAAAAAAACAAAAATGTGGGAAAAACCTCAACACGGGAACTCCTAAAAAAGAGGACAAAACAAGAGTGGAAAAAGGAAAAAATTGGAAAAATCGCAATCAGAGCAACAGGAACTGGAGAAAACACGACGAACAGGAGCGAGGATCACGACCAAGAAGAAGTGTTTGCAACGCAAAGAAGATCAGAAGTGAAAGGCTTATATACCAGGAGACAGGAAGTGACAAACAGGAAGAAAGAGCGACACTATCTTGGGTTGGGAAAGCCACATAGGAAAGAATAGCAAAAAAGTCGCAGTAGAAAAGGAAAAAGAAAGAAGGCATGCTGGGAAAAAGGAACACCAAGAAGAAGACAACATGGACACCAGAACAAAAAAAAGAACCTGACCGCGTTACGCAGAAGGGATGCCGCAGTAGAGCGTGGCGTCACACACATAGCCCCTCATTACAACCCTGGCGGATGGCGGTATTTTGGAGAAAGGTACTGCCAACAGGCTGGCAGTACCTCTCCCCAAAATATGACATTGGCAGTTTGGCTCAAGCCAAACCGCCACTGTACCACTCCATCCGCCAGGGCGGTAACAGCCGCCGGGCTGGAGACTTCAGTCTCCAGCCCGGCGGCTGTCACTGTCCCACCTGTGGGATTATGACCCCACCTACTGCCATGTTTTTGTGGCTTTCTTACTGCTATGAAAACCATGGCGGTAGGCACTATCTGTGCCAGGGAATTCCTTCTCTGACACTGATAAGGGTCTCCCCCACCCCCCTCCACAGAGTCCTCCCCCATCCTTCCCCTCCAACGACATACACACACATTCATGCACCAACATACACACGCATACACACACTCATACCCACATTCACCCATGCATGCATACATACATTCACACACACACACACACTGACATACATACAAGCACACATGCATTCACACAACACAACATACACACACACTCACACTCACACTCATTCATGCACACACGAATTCCACACGCGACACACCCATATGCACGCACACACAAACATACACCCAGACCCCCCCACACACACACACAACACCCCTCACCCACCTCCCCTGTTGGAGCACCTGGCTTACCTGCTTGCAGGGGGTCCTCCGGCAGGAGATGGGATATGGCCCTGCTGCCAGCAGCAGCGTCCACCAGCAGAACAGCGCCAGGCCGTATTATGGATCATGATACGGTCTGCGGCGGTCTACTGGCGTGGCGCTGCTGCTGGCAGCAGTGCCACCTTACCGCCGTCTGCCGCCATGACCGTAGCCAGACTTCCGCCAGCCTTCTGGCAAAATTCCACCTATGGTCATAAAATGGAGGATGGTAGGTAGCCGTGGCGACGGTGTTTTGGCGGCCGTTGCCGCGGCGGTAGGTGGTCATTACCACCATTGACATAATGAGGGCCATAATCTCCTCGTGCCTCTAAAACATGCATCCAAACTTATATAATGTAAATGACTTTTTTTAAAAAGCACTTCAATACACTAAGGTCCAGTTTAAGCTATAATAAACTGAAAAAAAAGAATAGAAAAATACATTCCTCCTTTTTCATACTAGGTTTATCTTCCCTCTTGTATGTAAAGTACATGGCACAAGTTAAACAATGAGTCAGGTGTGTTAAACACAAGCTTATGTTTGTCTTTTTTTGTGGGTGTTCTTAAGTCAGTAGTCTTTAAATCATATTATATAAGGATACTATGCACAACTTTTGGTGAGACGGAAAATAAGGATGCTGAAGACTAGTGGAGGCATTCTTCATGCACCTAGTAGAAGAAAAGAACACCCTTGAAGGGGAACAACACCTGGAGCCTTGTCATTTGAGATTTGTTCAAAAGAAACTCATGCAGATTGGTGAGTTTAGTTTTGCAGTGACTAGGAGTTACAGAATTAGTCTAATATTGCATGTTAAGCAATAACTGAGTTTAGAGGATGGATATTGGATATCAATCAGCAATTTACAGACTAAAGATGTTACTCTTTTAATTTGTCCTCAAATAGTTCTAGGCCAGCAGAAGAGCTGTTCAATAGCCATAATAGTCCTGAAATAGTTGATTTGAGATGCCAGCATGGCAAGGAAATTCAGAACCGAAGATATTTGCCAAAATGAGATAGTGATTCCTTTCCTCCCAGCAGCCAACTCATTCAAGCTTGCCAAGCTTTTATGTAAGTCTTCATGGTACCCTGGGCCCCAGAAGATTTTATGATGCTGAAAGTAAAAGACCAGTCAGTGAGCAAGAATATAAGAATGTTTTGAAGCCATCTGCTGCTGATGGGATCAAATTGTGACTCTTGCTATGGAAACCTTAGAGGAGGTGAGGGCAAAATAGAAGCAATAGAGTAATGTCTATGGCAATTTTGAGAACAGATTGTAACCATGCCTGAGCCATCCAGAGTGGCAAATTAAAACCACCAAGGTCTTTTGTCTAAGAAGTTGAGCAGGCACAAAATAATAATAACAAAAGGATGAACCGCGTAAATGTGACCAATCTTGCAAGAACATCCCGATGTCAAGAAGATATAGTAAAAGTGGGGCAATTGTTAGTTCAAACATGAGACAAAGGTAGGGGGGCACCAGGAAGGGAGCTCACATGCATGGCTGCATTGATATGAAGCTCTGGCAGTCAGGGGATACAATCCAAAAACATTTGCACTCCTTGGTGTGCTGAGGCGGTATCGCAGCGGTGCACTGTGCCCCCAAAACTAACATTGGCCCAAAAGGGATAAAAAAATGACAGTCTTCTGGCCTGAGTTTCCACTGGCCAGCTTGCAGGGTGGAGTGGGTGGCACACCTACATTCCTGGGGCGCTGCAGTCTGGCTGGTGGAGTCTGGCCACACCGCATACTAGAATGCTCCTGACTGAGGTCAGTCTCCATTGGGGGGTGACCTGCCCAGGTGGGTCCTGGGTGGGAGTGCCGGTTACTGGGGGTTTGGGGGGTGACCCTGCTTTGGGTGGGACATGGCTGCAGATGTTCTGGCCAGACAGGGGTCTGTGCGGCAGCAGGCCTAGGAAATTTCACTGCAATGAGCTTAGGGAGAGTGGAAATGCCATGCTGGGCCATTTGGCAAACACTGATGTGCTGTGGGTGACCAGGGGCTCTCTTTGGTGCTGTGGGGCCCACCCCTAGGAAGTGGCACTGCACTATGATGACCTGAACTCATAATTGCAAACTGGAGAGAGAATTCCCTCACAGACTCTGGCAGCCCAAGGACAGTGTGTACTACATCAGTGCATGTGGTGTTGATCCTTATTAATGCACCTGGCCCTGCAACATCGGGGTGGTGTGTGGATCTGGATTCCCCATACGGCCACTTGTGCAGCAACAGGACAATTGTCCTTAAACAGCTAACCCCCCCCCAAAACAAGCCATAAGCCACATTCATATCAGAAACTCGCGGAGAGTGTGCATCTAACCTATCCAGAACATCTAATGAATGCCATGTAACACAACTGCCCAACATATGGTCTGCTCGTGCACCCCTCTTGAATGATGTGGGAATACAAATGTGACGTGGTGAGGCAGGACTGCCCCTATCAGCACTGTCTGGTGA
This sequence comes from Pleurodeles waltl, assembly GCF_031143425.1. NCBI lineage: Eukaryota > Metazoa > Chordata > Amphibia > Caudata > Salamandridae > Pleurodeles > Pleurodeles waltl. The sequence continues at coordinate 202,136,850 of NC_090442.1, read as the reverse complement.
GCCTTTGCCGAGTGCTGTGGGCCCCCCATTCCCTGTTTGCTGTGTGGATATGTGGCTATTGATAATGAAACTGCGGGTCTGCCTACTGCTGTGCTGCATTGCTGGCAAGGACGCTGCATACTAGAGCACCTCACAGAATGAAAATAGTTCAAAATGGGGACGGTAGAATGCAAGCAGCCAAAGCTACAATTTGAGGCATGCAAGAACCAGTGTATGACAGACGCTGAACCCACCACATCCGCAGAACAAGCTGCTCTGACGAAAAATTGGAGAAAAGATGAGGCTAATATGAAAACCCCCTCCACCTAACGCAAGTTAGCGTAGCATCAATTGAATCCAAAATGGATGCGCTGGGCTTTAGAATGGATAGAATCTCATATAAATTGGAATGGCATCACAACCAGCTAGAGGTAGTTGAGCAGCATATATCAAACACAAAAGATGAGATAATGGTAAAGTGTTTGCCGCTTCTCAATATGGAAAAAGTGCTTAAGGTGATAGCTGCAAAAAATTAAGACTTAGAGGCCAGATCATGAATAATAACATTCACATTCTGGGGGCACCAAAATCTACAAAAACGGGTAAAATGGAAGACTTTGTGGAAAAGATGCTAATAACTTTGCTTGGTGCAGATGTCTTCTCCCAGCTCCTAGTGGTGAAGAGAGCACATAGATCCCAAGGCAATAGACCGACACCCGGTGCACCAGCTAGACCCATCACTGTCCGGCTACTTAATTTCCACAATTGGAACACTGCCCTACATGTGGCTAGAAAGAAAATATCACTAAAGTTTGATGGGAAGATAATATCCCTCTTCCCCAATTCTACCGTTGCAATTCAAGAAGCACGACAGAAGTTGAATACCATCAAACAGCAACTTCAAGCCAACATAGAATATGCAATGCTGTTCCCAGCGCTGCTTCGTATCTCACACGAGGGAAACAAAAGATATTCCAAACCCCCAACAGGCTACCGAGTTTCTGCACAGATTCCCATGGGATGAGCAGCAGGGGACCTATTTGTCGGCTTGATGCCTGGCCTTGACTCCGCTGGTCGATCCAGACTAAGAAGTCTTAGATATGGATCAAATATGGAAGAGTGGCGATGTAGGGAGGCCCTGCCCAACTTGCTTATCGCTATGATGAGCATACCTGAATACCTATCCAATGTGCTGTGCTGGTCTGAATCACTGGTGGAACTATACCTGCCCTGTGGGGCGGGAGAATGATGGGCCATACTGCAGTGGGGTCTCAATGGTGCCACCTGGCTAATATGGCAGTTACTCAGTACTGAGGACTCAGGTGGCATCCTGTTGCTATTGATGTCATGCCTTAGCCACTGGAGGAGACTGTATGGATTCCTGCAATACCCCTGACATGGATTGGGGGACACTTACCAGCTCCTTGGTCTCTCCATTGAGTTAACTCCTACTATGGTTGAAGTGTACATTCTAAATTCAAGATCAAGTGTATATGTAGTTTGCACAGTTGGGATTATTGGAATGGGTTCTTTGTCCTGGTGGGATTGGGCTACCAGTGGGGGTGGGGATGGGGGGGGGGTGGGATAAGGGTTGAAAAGACATATAAAATGTGTAGAGATGCTATGCTTACATCACACTTTATGAAGGAGTTGTACATGCAGAGTACTTGTACATAGGCTCAGACACCCTGATGCTAATTTACAGTTCATATTATAAGTTTACCCATAAATAGTATCTCCTAGACCACTGCCATTCATATCCTGGAATGTAAGAGGACTGAATAATCTCTGTAAGATGAGACAAGTGTTATCATACTTACACAGTCACCTGGCACAGATTGCACTACTGCAGGAGACTCACCTAGCTTCCAGCATGGTGAATAGCTTTGCTAGTAAATGGCCATCATACAGACCACTGTAATAGTACTCATCATACTCCTGGGTATATATGGTGGCCATTTTACTCGAACAAGGGACTTCATACTGGGAACTGGAATCCCTCATATATGACCAGGGGTGATATGCTCTGACATAGGGAAGGTTGACACATGGAGAGTTATGATAAAATACTACGGTCCGAATGCAGATGACCCACATTTTTTCTAGAACATTTTCTCCCCTGACTCGCGCTCAATATTCTGAGGAGCAGATTTCGATTGTGTGGAAAATCACCTTTGCTATGTTGGGAGTTCCAGGCATGCCAAGGCAAGAGAAGGCACATTCTACTGCGGGTACATGGGGATGGTCATGTATTGACTATTGCCTGATAACTGTGGAAGTACCAAGTGGGTGCGCAGCATCAAACATGTTGCTTGCACGCTCTTACATCATTCATCGGTACTGAAGAATATGGAAGTCCTGGGTGTATTCTAGATGAGGCACAGTGGTGCCTCTCCCCAGAGGCCCTCTTACACCTTTGCAGAAATGCTGCAGTGGGAGATAGTGGTTTTTTTTTTTAACAAAAGGAAGGTACTGTTGCCTCCCATGCCATTATCTGGGAGGCCTTTAAGGCTACCGTTCGTGGGAACTATATAGTCTAACACAGTGGGATCTTCTATACCCTGCATAGAAACCTCACACAATTAGGAGTCAAACTAAAGATTCTTCAGACGATACTGGTGGACGGGGGGTGAGATGACACACTAGATCAAATCAGAACTAAAACCATTTAATTCAATGAGACGGGTGCATGAGAATGCAGAGTTAGAGGCAAATATGCACAAGCCAGAAGGTATGGAGAGGGGTAGTGGCCAGATAGATCATTGGCAACACTGATAAGACACTCAAGAGCTGCTAATGACATAACAGAAATACTGAATGAAAAAGATGAGCCATGTCAAAATCCTGCTGGTATCAGAGATGCAGTCCTAGAATATTACAAAACACTATGGCCCTCAATAGGGCCTTGGCGGCAAATGCCGCATACGGCGACGGCCACCAACATACCATCGCCATGGCTACTGACTGTCCATGGCATTATGACCATAGACGGAATTCCGCCAGAAGGCTGGCGGAATTCCGTCTACTGTCATGGCGGTGGACGGCGGACAGCGGACGGCAGTAAGCTGGCACTGCTGCCAGCAGCAGCGCCATGCCAGCAAAACACCGCCTACAGTATCATGTACCATATCATGTTCCATGATATGGCCTGGTGGTGTTTTGCTGGCGGACACTGCTGCTGGCAGCAGGGCCGCGTCCCGTCTCCTGCCAGAGGACCCCCTGCAAGCAGGTAAGTCTGGTTCCCCGACAGGAGAGGGGGGTATTGTGTGCATGAGTGGGGGTGTGTGTGACTGTGTGTGAATGCGTGCATGCATGTGTAATGCATGTGTGCATGAGTGGGTGTGAGTGTACGTGCATGTTGTGTCGTGATATTGCGTGTGTGCCTGGATGAATGTTCGTGAGTGTTGCTGTGACTGTGTATGAATGTATGATGCGTGGGTGAATGTGTGTATGCATGTGTATGTGTGTATGTATGTGCGTGTATGTGTGTAAATGTGCTGGTTGGTGGTAACTTATTCGCAAATGGGAAGGGTCCCCAAGGGACCTGTAGCGTATTTTCATCAATGACAGGAGTCTTCAAGGTGAGTATTACGATTTATTACAGGAGAGCAGATGGTAGCGTCCACTCATTAATATTAAGTGGCTTCAACTGCCCAACATACATAATTCTGAAACGGAATGTAGAATACAGAGTGCCTACAAGGCATGATGCACTTGTGTAACTCTACATCAACATGACACATTTTCTCTCTTCATAAATAAAACAAAAACAAGCAAATACACTAACTTACAAATGTATAAATTAGCCAACAGATAAATGCCATAATACAATGTTATAAGATTATTCTATTTGATAGTCGTACATCCATTTTGGTTAAATTCTTACACATTTTTCTTGCTCCATCCTTACTGTTCCAATACTCCTCTCATCCCCTTTACCACCGCTTCATCATCATCCTTCAGATCTTGGCTTCTATTTTCTCCTACTCCATCCTCCTGACATTCCACACACACTTCTCTCTCTTCATTTACACCTTCAGTAGTATTGTTCTGTCTACTCCCATTTTCTGTTTTTCCTTTCAACCTCTGTTAATTCCAACTCTTTTAAGTCCATATTACTAGTCCTATAGATAACTAGCTCGTTCCATTTATTCTCACAATATAACACAGCAATTCTCTTTAAATACCAAAGTTTGTCATCACCCAACATTAGTGCATTGTGTAAAACTTTAAAAACCTTCAGCAGTCCAGTTAACTGACTTTCACCTTTCTTAACTTTCCAAGGTTTCTTTACTTTGACCATCATTCCTGCTTCTATTGTAATATCTTTAGTGTTTCCCCTCAAATCATATTGTTTTTTGTACATTAAATGAGTATCAACAATACTTTTCCTTCCATGGAAACAGTTCTAGTGGAAGATTGCACCACCCACTCAGGATTAGCTTTGGTTCTGGCTTCACTTTCTCTCATAATTTCAAAAGGTGACATTCCCAAAGCATCACCAATGATAGTTCTGTACATCCAAACTGTTTTGAAAATCTGGATTTCGCAATAATCTTTGTTTTTAATTGCCAGATGCACAGCATTTTGGATTATTCTATTGAACCGTTCTATCATACCTTTACCAATAGGATTGTGAAGTGGTTCTATGTTTGATGCCCACAGTGAAAAAATAATTCAGTGCCTTCTTAGACATAAATTGAATGCCATTGTCACTTATGAATAATGTTGGCAAACCATCACTTAGGAAGACTTCATCCATAAATTGTTAGAACAGCATCAGTGTCTACTTTTCCAACACTTTTGATGACCAATCATCTAGAAACAATATCAATCCAAGCTATCATGTATTTCTGATCTACTCCTCTGGGTCCCATAATGTCTTCTGCCATGGTCTCCCATGGTTTATGTGGAACAATAGATTCACACAAACAGGGCATCAAAGTCCTTAATGACTTATTGAAATTAGAACAGGCAAAACATTCTATCACCAATCTTTCTACACCAACTTCTAAATCGGGCCACCAATACTACTTTTTGGCAATCTGTTTGGTTTTGGAAATTCTTTCATGTCCTTCATGACACAAGCCAAATAATTTCTTTCTCAAGGCAACTGAAGGAACAATTTTCTCATCCCTTCTCACAATGCCATTCTCTACAGATAATTCCTTTTTTTACTTTCCAAAAATGTTTCAGGTCTGTAGACAAATCAAATTTGCTAGGCCAGCCTGATTTAATAATTTTGATTAATCTTTGCAAAACAACATTGTTAGCATATTTTTCATTCCATTCTTCTTTCGTAACACCATCAACACATGGTTCATAAACTACTACTATATTCAAATGTTCCCATTTCTCACACTCTTGAATAAGCAATGGAAGTCTTGCTAAAAAATCAGCTATAATATTGCTTTTACCTGGAACATATTCTATCTTATAGATGAAATCCTGCAGTCTCATGGACATTCTTGCTATTGTATTGTATTGTATTGTAATAGTATTTATATAGCGCTTACTACCCCAGACGAGGTGCCAAAGCGCTTTTTGGCAAGTAGCACGCTACTCCTGAACCAAAGAGGAATTACTGGTGGATTAGTATGGGGAAATATGAGTACAGTTTTAGTATTATTATGAGTTAATTTGTGCAGAGGATATGTGAGTTTGTTCGTTGGATTGACTAGAGTAATGGAGGGATAGAGGAGGAAAGAATCCAGAAGTGTTAATTTGGAGTTTATATTAATGGGATGAGGCTTGGGATGAGTAACGGAGGGATGGAGGAGGGAAGAGTCTGTGGAAAGGGTTAGGGAGATCATAATAGGAGGAGGGGTTTTGGATGAGTCAAAGGTAAGATAAATGAGGAAGAATTTAGTAGGGTTGTTTGGGAGATCATGGTAGTAAACTGAGGTTTGGGTGAGATAGATGTGGAAGAGGAGGGAAATGCTGAGGCAGGTTTATTTTGGAGATGAAAGTTATAGAATAGGTTTGGGATGAGTCAAAGTGGGGATGGAGGATAGATTGATAGAGACATGACATATGATGATGGGTAGACAAAATAAAGCTTACAAGAGAGTAAATATATATTATTTGTATTTATTTATAATTTTATATATATATATATATATATACACACTTTTTTAATCATTGTTTTTATTTTTATTTATTACTTTAGTTATTCATTATCATTATTATTATTATTACTGTAATTTACTTATTTATAATTTGAATTTTATTTATAGATTTTATTTTATTTATTTGTATTTAGTTTTTCTCTAGTACAGTAGGACTAGAGTAATAAATAAATAGATATGTAAATACATAGTAATTGAATATATGTTCAAGGAATATGATAATGGGTATAATAATATGAGAAGAAAAGTAGTATTGTATAAACACAGACATTTATTACTTTAGTTATTCATTATCATTATTATTATTATTACTGTAATTTACTTATTTATAATTTGAATTTTATTTATAGATTTTATTTTATTTATTTGTATTTAGTTTTTCTCTAGTACAGTAGGACTAGAGTAATAAATAAATAGATATGTAAATACATAGTAATTGAATATATGTTCAAGGAATATGATAATGGGTATAATAATATGAGAAGAAAAGTAGTATTGTATAAACACAGACTTTCAATATTTGTAATATTCAAAGTTAATTAATAAGTGTACTTTTCTAACATTTACTTCATTCCTCAATTTTTGAAAAGTGAAATGCTTATGATAATAAAACATGTGATCAGTGTGTTATAAAAACGAGAGCAGGAATTCATAAGTATCTAATATAACAACTTGTCTGGCAGCTATGCAATGACCTATGAACATGTTAAGCATAGAATAACATACACTTATATATGTATACACACACATACATAACCACATGCATGCACACACACACATATATATACACATATACATATTTAAACAGGTTTAAAGAGTATGTGCGTAAATTATTGTTATGACATAGTAGTGATACACATTTCTTAAAGCAGTGGTTCCCAACCTTTTGACATCTGTGGACCCCCACTTTATCATTACTGGAACCTGGGGACCCCCACTGAATAATTACTGGAATCGTGGGACCCCCCCACTGAGTCATTACTGAAAGCTGGGGACCTAATCTGTTAATATTATTTAATTTTCTAAGCAGTCACTGACCCCCTGAGGAGGCTTCGCGGACCCCCAGGGGTCCCCGGCACACAGGTTGGGAACCACTGTCTTAAAGAACTATTCATATATAGAATATACACATAATCAGATTAAAAATATTTATCAACACAGGCATATGCAGTCCATTGCTGTTTGAATATGGTGGTTATGAAGGAAAGAGACAACTCTTGAGTAGTCTTCTGAAGACAAGATAGTTATCCTTGTAGCTTATATTTGAGAATAATGAATTCCATAGCTTGGCTGCTTGAACGAAGAAGGATCTACCACCTATAGTATTTTTCTTGTATGGTGGTGTTCTAAGGCGGGGTGTCAATCTTGAGCATTGGTTTCTTTGTTGAATGTATTTGGTTATTTTGTTTCTGATAAAAAGCGGTCCTGTTCCATGTATTGCTTTGTGGATGATACAAAGCAGCTTGAAGGAGGATTTCCTGGCAACTTATAACCAAGGCAGGGGAGATCTGGGATTGTGACTTTACAATAGTAGCCTGGCAGCAGAGTTCTGAATACGTTGCAGTTTCTTTATAGTAGATAGAGAAGATCCATGGTAGAGGCCATTGGCATATTCTAGTTTGAATAGTACAAGAGAGATAGTAGCCTGCACCTTGTGTGGAAATACAAGGTGGGGAAGATGCTTCGCAGAGTCTTCTAGGTGACGAAGCTTGTTCTTGCTAATTTTTCCTCTTGGGCATTCATTGTTGACTTGGAGTCCATGGTAATTCCAAGGCTTTTAACTTCCTCAGGCAATTGAGGAGGTGGTCTGAGATCGTCAGGCCAGGCGCACAGTGAGTCATCATTTTTCCAGTCACCACAGATGAGTATTTACGTTTTGGAGGCATTTAGTTTGAGATGGCTCCAAGTCATCCACTGAACAACGGCTCTGAGGCAAATGAAGATTTGTGAGTTTTCAATGTCTTTGGGGTATTCCAATTTAAATAGTATTTGTATGTCATCTGCATAGTTGTAGCATGTGAGTTGAAAATCATTAATCAATTCTGGTAATGATATCATGTAGATGTTGAAAAGCAAAGGTGAGATGATTGATCCTTGGGGGACCCCTGCTTTTGTGAGGTATGGTTTGGACGAGAAGTGGGGAGAATAGATCAAATCATTTCTGTTTTGAAGGTAGGATATAATCCAGTCGAGAGCAGTCCCTTCTATGCCAGCTTCGTGGAGTTTTTGAATTAGGGTGTCATGGTCAACCGTATCAAAGGCAGCCGAGAGGGGGCCAAGAGAAGTGGTGCAGCAACTCCATTTTGGTCGACTGTATTTTTAAGATCATCCCAGATTGCTATGAGTGCTGATTCAGTGCCTCTTGCTGGGAGGAAACCACTTTGGTAGTCTGAAAGTATGAAATTGTCTTCAATGAATTGTGACATCTGGGTGAATGCTGTTCTTTCTATCACTTTGCCCAGGAAAGGTCCATTTGTGATTGGTCTGTAGTTGTTGGGGTCCTGGGGGTCTAGGTTTGTTTTCTTTAATAATGGACATAGGTATACCTTTTTCAGGTCTTCAGGAAAGGTTCCTGTAGTTAAAGAGTTGTTGATGATTCTTCTTACATGTGTGGCAGCAGAAGTAGATACAATAATGTTTTTGAAGATATGTGGTGGACAAGGGTCAGAAAGGCAACCTGGAAGGTCTGCTTGCTTTGACCAAATCCATAAATTCACCATGTGATATTTGTTTGAAGGACTGTAGAGGCTGGGTTGGTTTACACTTAGACGGGATTTTAGGAAAGGAGTTGGTGCTGATGGTCTTCTTCTGTTTTAAATAGGAGTCCAATGTGTCTGCCTTGGTTGTATTTGAGTTGCCAGTGTGTTTGTGAAATCTTGAGTAGTGGGATGACCTCCTTCCATGTATTTAGGTTTTTGAAATTCATTGAGAATTTTATAAAATTATTTGGTTGCAGATTTAGCACGTAGAATTCTGTCTAAGTAGTAGTTTTTATAGCTTTTTGATTGATGATTTGTATATTCTGTTGTTTTTGTAGCTGCAGTTTGTCTTGAATATTGTTTCTTTTGAGCCAGGTCCGCTGCAACCTTCTGATTTATTGCTTTATCTTTTTAAGTTCAGTGTTTCTCCAAGGTGTCGGTTTTCTTCTGTCCTGTTTAGTTTTTCTGAGCTTTCAAAAGCTTCCTGTAGCCACTCATAAAGTTTTGGAACATAATTAATTGCATCTAGATCTGTATTGACTGTTAGTTGTATTTCTAAGTCATCAAAATTGAGTTTGCTCCATGGTCGATAGGTGCAAGTATGTAAGTAGTTGTGGGGTATGTTTATTTGTGGTGTTTTATGTCGGAACGTTATCAAATGGTCGTCTGACCATGTGATTGGTATGATGCCATGAACGGTAACTAGTTCAGGCTTAGCAAAAATGACATCTAGAATGTGTTCAGCGATGTGTGTGGGATTGTGTACAATATGATGTAGGTTCAATGTGACTAGGCAAGTGGTGATAGCTTTTTGATGGGGCATATTGGGTTTGTCAAACCAAATATTTAGGTCCCCAAGAATGCATAGGTTTGAGTATAATGTAATAAGGTTTGAGACTGTATCTAAAAACGCGTCAGGGAATGTTGAGTTGTTAGGTGGAGGTCTGTAAAGGAGGAGAAAGTTACAGGCAGAAGTAGGAGAAGGGTAGCATCTGGTGAGGAGGGCTTCACAACCTTGAATGGAAATGTCTGTTTTACTGAGATTTATTGCTTGTTTGAATATAATAGCTAGTTGTAGGAAGTTGGCTCTGTATATACTATCTCAAAGTAAGAGATAGTGTGCACAGAGCCCAAGGTTGATAGTGTCAAAATTAGATAATACTAATGCTCTATTTTGTGGTAGTGTGGTCGAGCAGTAGGATTATGTCAGAGGGTAGTGTTAAGCATTTGTTGTACACACACACATGCAATAAATGAGAACACACACTCAAAAACGTAACTCCAGGCCAATAGGTTTTTATATAGAAAAATATTATTTTATCAATTTATTTTAGAACCACAAGATTCACATTTTAGGTAAGTACATAAATTGTAAGGTACTTCACACAGGTAAGTATGGAACTTTGAATTAAAACAATAGTATACACAGTTTTGGCAAAAATGGCAATAAGCTATTTTAAAAGTGCACACTGCAAAAATCAACAGTTCTTGGGGAGGTAAGTATTGGTTAGTTTCTCAGGTAAGTAAAGCACTTACAAGTTCAGTCTCCTGGGCATAGTCAGCCCACTGGTGGGGGTTCAAGTCAACCCCAAACCCTTATCACCAGCAGCACAGGGCTGCACAGGTGAAGAGGTCAAAGGAGGGCTCAAATAACATAGGTGCCTTTGGAGTACAGGGGTGCTCCGGTTCCAGTCTGCTAGCAAGTAAGTACCTGCGTCCTCGGTGTGCAGATCAGGGGGTTTTGTAGAGCACTGGGGGACACACAGACAGACACACAAAATACAACCTCAGCAGCGCAGGGGCAGCTGGGTGTAGTATGCAAAGTAGGTGTTGGGTGTTGCTTTGAAAGCAATGGAGGGACCCGGGGGTCACCCTGGCGATGCAGGTAGGGCACAGGGGGACTTCTCGGGCCAGCCACTGACGGGGCTAGGATAAGGGCCGCCTGCTGGTCACTCCTGCACTGGTAGATGGTTCCTCTCGGTCCTGGGGGATGCGGGTGCAGTGCTTGGTCCAGGTGTCGGGTTCCTTTGTTACCAGGCAGTCGCGGTCAGGGGTAGCCTCTCGATCCTCTCTGCAAGTGTCGCTATGGGGGTGCAGAGGGGTCCACTCAGGGTGTCCACATCGTTGGAGTCACTGGGAGTCCTCTCTGCGGTGTTGGTTCTCCGGAACTCGAGCCGGAGGTGTCGGGTGCGGAGTGTGAAGACTCATGTTTTCGGAGTGAGGCAAGAGACTCTTTAAAGTTGGTTTGTTGTTGTTGTTTTTGGACAGAGCCGCTGTCCTCTGGAGGTTCTTGGTCCTTTAGGTGCAGGTCAGTCCTCTGAGCCCTCAGAGGTCACCGGTCCCGCTGGATGTGTCGCTGTGCAAGTTCTTTAAGTCTGGAGACAGGCCTGTAGGTCTCTGCTGGGCTTTCAGGTCAGCAGTCTTTCTTCTTTCTTCAGGTTGCAGGAATCTCATTTCTTAAATACTCAGTTTAGGAGTGTGTTTTGGTCTGGGGGGCAGTAGCCAATCAAATCAAATCATTAACATTTATAAAGCGCGCTACTCACCCGTGCGGGTCTCAAGGCGCTAGGGGGGAAAGGGGGGGTTATCGCTGCTCGAACAGCCAAGTCTTTAGGAGTCTCCGGAAAGCGGAGTGGTCCTGGGTGGTCCTGAGGCTGGTGGGGAGGGAGTTCCAGGTCTTGGCCGCCAGGAAGGAGAAAGATCTCCCACCCGCCGTGGAGCGGCGGGTGCGAGGGACGGCAGCAAGTGCGAGGCCAGCGGAGCGGAGGGGGCGGGTGGGGACGTAGAAGCTGAGGCGTCTGTTGAGGTATTCCGGTCCCTTGTTGTGGAGGGCTTTGTGTGCGTGGGTGAGAAGACGGAAGGTGATCCTTTTGCTGACTGGGAGCCAATGCAGGTGTCTCAGGTGTGCGGAGATGTGGCTGTTGCGGGGTACGTCGAGGATGAGGCGGGCCGAGGCGTTTTGGATGCGTTGCAGGCGGTTCTGGAGTTTAGCTGTGGTCCCGGCGTAGAGGGTGTTGCCGTAGTCCAGGCGGCTCGTGACGAGGGCGTGGGTCACGGTTTTTCTGGTGTCGGCGGGGATCCAGCGGAAGATCTTACGGAGCATGCGGAGAGTGAGGAAGCAGGCGGAGGACACGGCGTTGACTTGCTTGGTCATGGTGAGAAGAGGGTCCAAGATGAAGCCGAGGTTGCGGGCGTGGTCTGCGGGGGTCGGTGCGGTGCCGAGGGCCGTGGGCCACCAGGAGTCGTCCCAGGCGGACGGGGTGTTGCCGAGGATGAGGACTTCCGTTTTTTCAGAGTTCAGCTTTAGGCGGCTGAGCCTCATCCAATCTGCGACGTCCTTCATACCCTCTTGTAGGTTGGTCTTGGCGCTGGCGGGGTCCTTGGTGAGGGAGAGTACAAGTTGGGTGTCGTCGGCGTAGGAGGTGATGATGATGTCGTGCTTGCGTACGATGTCGGCGAGGGGGCTCATGTAGACATTGAAGAGTGTCGGGCTGAGCGATGAGCCTTGAAGTACGCCGCAGATGATCTTGGTGGGTTCTGAGCGAAACGGAGGGAGGTAAACTCTTTGGGAGCGGTTAGCGAGGAAGGAGGCGATCCAGTCCAGGGCCTGGCCTTGGATCCCGGTGGAGCGTAGGCGGGTGATTAGGGTGTGGTGACAGACGGTGTCAAAGGCAGCCGAGAGGTCGAGGAGAATGAGGGCGACTGTTTCACTGTTGTCCATCAGGGTTCTGATGTCGTCTGTGACTGAGATGAGGGCGGTTTCCGTGCTGTGGTTGGTTCGGAATCCGGTTTGTGAAGGGTCGAGCAGGTTGTTGTCTTCCAGGAAGGTGGTCAGCTGTTTGTTGACGGTCTTTTCTATTACCTTGGCTGGGAAAGGTAGAAGAGAGATGGGGCGGAAGTTTTTCAGGTCGCTTGGGTCAGCCGTAGGTTTCTTTAGTAGGGCGTTGACTTCAGCGTGCTTCCAGCATTCGGGGAAGGTAGCAGAAGAAAAAGAAGAGTTGATGACGGTCTGGAGGTGCGGGGCGATGATGTCGTCGGCTTTGTTAAAGATGAAGTGCGGGCAGGGGTCCGAAGGGGCGCCGGAGTGGATAGAGTTCATGATGGATTTGGTTTCTTCCGTGTTGATGTGGGTCCAGTTGTTGAGGGTGATGTCCGGGGAAGCGGGTTCAGTGGTGTATGGTTGGGTCTGGTGTCCGAAGCTGTCGTGGAGGTCGCTGATCTTGCGATGGAAGAAAGTGGCGAGGGATTCGCACAAATCCTGTGAGGGCGTGACGGCGTTGGCGCTGGCGCTGGGGTTGGAGAACTCTTTGACGATGCTGAAGAGTTCTCTGCTGTTGTGGCTGTTTTTGTCTAGTCTGTCGGTGAAAAAGTTCCTTTTGGCAGTGCGGATCAGGTGGTGGTGTTCGCGTGTAGCGTTCTTGAGGGCGGTCATGTTGTCAGCGGTGTGGTCCTTGCGCCAGGCCTTCTCAAGGGCACGACAAGTTTTCTTTGATTCTTTGAGGGTGTCAGAGAACCAGAGAGGTTTTTTGGTGTTGGTCTGTCGATGCGTGCGTTTGAGGGGAGCAAGGTTGTCAGCGCAGTTGGAGATCCAGTTTGTGAGGTTGAGAGCTGCGTCGTTGGGGTCGGTGGTGAGGGTGGGTTGGTTGGCGGCGAGAGCGGAGAAGAGTTGCTCTTCAGGGATCTTGTTCCACTGTCGATGAGGGATGGGTTGAGTGCGGAGGTGGGAGGTCTCGCGTCGGAATGTGAAGTGGACGCAGCTGTGGTCGGTCCAGTGTAGGGCAGAGGTGTGGCTGAAGAAGACGTGTTTGCTGGCGGAGAAGATAGGGTCGAGCGTGTGTCCGGCGATGTGGGTGGCGGTGTTCACCAGTTGTTTGAGGCCGAGGTTGGCGAGGTTGTCGAGCAGGGTGGTGGTGTTGGGGTCGTTGTTTTGTTCCAGATGGAAGTTGAGGTCGCCTAGGAGGATGTAGTCCGGTGAGGCGAGGGCGTGCGGGGAGATGAAGTCGGCGATGGCGTCGCTGAAAGAGGCGCGAGGTCCGGGAGGACGGTAGACGAGGGATCCTCTGAGGGTGGTCCTTGGGTCGGTGCGAATCTGAAAATGCAGGTGTTCAGCGGCGAGGGGGGGGTCTTCGGTGGAGGTGGTGACGCTGATGGAGTCTTTGAAGATGATGGCGACACCTCCTCCTACTTGGTTGGTGCGGTCTTTTCTGGAGATCTTGTAGCCTTCGGGGATGGCGGTAGCGATGTCTGGAGCAGAGGAGGCGTTCATCCATGTCTCCGTGATGAAGGCGACGTCCGGGGCTGTGGAGTCCAGGAGGTCCCAAAGTTCAACGGCGTGCTTGTGGACGGAACGAGCGTTGATCAGGATGCACTTGAGGTGGTTGATGGCGCGTGGGCTTGTGGTCGTGGTAGTTGCGTGGTGGAAGATGCGTTTGCAGGAGTTGCAGGCGAAGGGTCCATGGGTGCGTTTGGGGTGAGCTAGGAAGCAGGTTTTGGAGCGCCCTGGGTTGAGGGCGTGGAGGGTGGTGGGGTCGTAGCGGATCAGCGGGGCTTGGGGGAGCTGGGGACCAGGGGTCGTGGCGCTGGGCGCGGGCCAGGCGCGGACGGGCGCAGACGGGCTTGCCTCTGGCGCGCCTCTGGCGGGCCAGCGGCGTGCCCGCTGCGCGCGCCCGCTGCGCAGTCGCGCAGCGGCCGCCATAAGAGGTAGGAGGGGGGGGAAGGGGTCAGCTGGGGGCGAATGGGAGCTGGGGGGCGGGGGCGGGGGCGTGCAGGAGGTCGCGGCGGGAAAGCGCGAGGGAGGGGGGGACAGGTAGAGTGAGAGGAGCTGGGGGAGGGGGTTTAGGGTGGAGGAGGGTGAGTGTTAGGAGGTTTGGAGATTAGGGAGAGAGATAGGAGTAGGGTTGTGAAGATAGGGGAGGGGGGGTTGTAGAGGTGGGTGAGGGAGAGAGGTAGAGTGAGAGGATAGGGAGATAGGTAGTAGAGGGGGTGGCGGGAGGGGGGGAGAGATAGAGAAATAGATAGAGAAAATAGATAGAGAAGTCGATAGATAGGGAAATAGATAGATAGACAGATAGGTAGGTAGGAGGAGGTGGAGAGTGGGGGAGTTAGATAGTGAGATAGGGAGCTAGAGAGATAGGAAGATAGGAGGAGTGAGGGAGGTAGATAGCGAACAGGTTAGCTAGGGGTGAGAGAGGGGGAGGCGAGTGAGGGAGGGGGATGAGGAAGGAGCAGGAGGGCAGGCTCGGGGGAAGAAGACGGAGGAGGTAGAAGAGCCGAAGACAGGAGAACAGAAGACAGAAGAACAGAAGACAGAAGAACAGAAGACCGGAAGAGCAGAAGACAGAAGAACAGAAGAACAGAAGAACAGAAGACAGAAGCACAGAAGATCGGAAGAGCAGAAGAACAGAGAAGAACAGAGAAGAACACAGAAGAACCGAGAAGAAGAACACAGAAGCACCGAGAAGAACAGAGAAGAAGAACACAGAAGACCGGAAGAACACAGAAGAACAGAAGGGAAGAACAGAAGAACAGAAGAGAAGAACAGAAGAACACAGAAGAAGATTGCAGAGGGGGAGCGAGGAGGAAGAGACAGAGAGGAGGAAAAGAAGCAGGAGCAGGAGAGAAGGTGAGTGGCGCGGGGCAGGGCGAGGGGCTGGGAGGAGGGGGGTACTTACAGTTAGGTGGGTCTCAGGAACACAGGAACTCGGGAACTTGGAGGAGCTGCAGCGGCAGGGGGAGCGACCTACCCTTGGGTCAAGGGTCGCTACCACTGTCGCGCAGCGGCCGCCATAAGAGGTAGGAGGGGGGGGAGGGGTCAGCTGGGGGCGAATGGGAGCTGGGGGGCGGGGGCGTGCAGGAGGTCGCGGCGGGAAAGCGCGAGGGAGGGGGGGACAGGTAGAGTGAGAGGAGCTGGGGGAGGGGGTTTAGGGTGGAGGAGGGTGAGTGTTAGGAGGTTTGGAGATTAGGGAGAGAGATAGGAGTAGGGTTGTGAAGATAGGGGAGGGGGGGTTGTAGAGGTGGGTGAGGGAGAGAGGTAGAGTGAGAGGATAGGGAGATAGGTAGTAGAGGGGGTGGCGGGAGGGGGGGAGAGATAGAGAAATAGATAGAGAAAATAGATAGAGAAGTCGATAGATAGGGAAATAGATAGATAGACAGATAGGTAGGTAGGAGGAGGTGGAGAGTGGGGGAGTTAGATAGTGAGATAGGGAGCTAGAGAGATAGGAAGATAGGAGGAGTGAGGGAGGTAGATAGCGAACGGGTTAGCTAGGGGTGAGAGAGGGGGAGGCGAGTGAGGGAAGGGGATGAGGAAGGAGCAGGAGGGCAGGCTCGGGGGAAGAGGACGGAGGAGGTAGAAGAGCCGAAGACAGGAGAACAGAAGACAGAAGAACAGAAGACAGAAGAACAGAAGACCGGAAGAGCAGAAGACAGAAGAACAGAAGAACAGAAGAACAGAAGATCGGAAGAGCAGAAGAACAGAGAAGAACAGAGAAGAACACAGAAGAACACAGAAGAACCGAGAAGAAGAACACAGAAGCACCGAGAAGAACAGAGAAGAAGAACACAGAAGACCGGAAGAACACAGAAGAACAGAAGGGAAGAACAGAAGAACAGAAGAGAAGAACAGAAGAACACAGAAGAAGATTGCAGAGGGGAAGCGAGGAGGAAGAGACAGAGAGGAGGAAAAGAAGCAGGAGCAGGAGAGAAGGTGAGTGGCGCGGGGCAGGGCGAGGGGCTGGGAGGAGGGGGGTACTTACAGTTAGGTGGGTCTCAGGAACACAGGAACTCGGGAACTTGGAGGAGCTGCAGCGGCAGGGGGAGCGACCTACCCTTGGGTCAAGGGTCGCCAATGGCTACTGTCCTGGAGGGTGGCTACACCCTCTTTGTGCCTCCTCCCTGAGGGGAGGGTGGCACATCCCTAATCCTATTGGGGGAATCCTCCAAAACAAGATGGAGGATTTCTTAAGGCAGGGGTCGCCTTAGCTCAGGACACCTTAGGAGCTGCCCTGACTGGTGGGTGACTCCTCCTTGTTTTTCTCATTATCTCCTCTGGACTTGCCACCAAAAGTGTGGGCTGTGTCCGGAGGGGATGCATCTCCACTAGCTGGAGTGCCCTGGGGCGCTGTAACACTAGGCTTGAGCCTTTGAGGTTCCTGCAGGGGGAGGTGAGAAGCACCTCCACCCAGTGCAGGCTTTGTTCCTGGCCACTGAGTGACAAAGGCACTCACCCCATGTGGCCAGAAACCCGTCTGGATGTGGCAGGCTGGCAGGAACTGGTCAGCCTAACACTAGCATTTGGACTGGTATACAGGGGGCATCTCTAAGATGCCCTCTGTGTGCATTTTTCAATAAATCCCACACTGGCATCAGTGTGGATTTATTGTACTGAAAAGTTTGATACCAAACTTCCCAGTATTCAATGTAGCCATTATGGAACTGTGGAGTTCGTGTTTGACAAACTCCCAGACCATATACTCTTTATGGCTACCCTGCACTTACAATGTCTACGATTTTGCTTAGACACTGTAGGGGCATAGTGCTCATGCAACTATGCCCTTACCTGTGGTATATTGCACCCTGCCTTAGGGCTGTAAGACCTTTTAGAGGGGTGATTTACCTATGCCACAGGCAGTGGGTTGTGGGTATGGCACTCTGAGGGGAGTGCCATATCGACTTAATCATTTTCTCCCCCCAGCACACACAAGCTGAGAGGCAGTGTGCATGTGTTGAGTGAGGTGTCCCCAGGGTGGCATAATACATGCTGCAGCCTTTAGAGACCTTCCCTGGCCATAGGGCCCTTGGTACCTGGGGTACTATTTACAAGGGACTTATCTGTGTGCCAAGGCTGTGCAAATTGTGGAGACAAAGGTACAGTTTATGGAAACAATACTGGTGCTGGGGCCTGGTTAGAAGGGTCCCAGCACACTTTCAATCATAACTAGCATCAACAAAAGGCAAAAAGTTGGGGGTAACCATGCCATGAGAGGCATTTTCCTACACTAGTACACCTCCTCTCTTACCTCTATGGTTTTATATGATGGTTTGATAGCCCAGAGGAACGGCTTCATGCAACACTGGGGCCATGTCATCTCCCAACCACGATTCTGTTATGAATAGTAAGTCAGGTTGTGTGTCTGTGAGCAGGTCGTAGATGTGGTCCTTGTTTTTTGAGAGTGATTGAGCATTTATTATCTGCCAGTTTAGAAAAAGTGTGTTAGTAGCTGTGTTTTGTTTAGGAGAAGTGTGAGCAGTATATTTTGAGCTTGTAGCAGGTGTGTTGTTAGTTGTGATAACTGTGTGAGCAATTTACGACCCCCTTGCGAATGGCGGCCCTCACAGGGATGGTGGCCTGCTGCGGACAGCAGACCACCATGTCTGTGACTGCTTTTCAATAAAGCAGTTTTTTTTTTGTAATGCAGCCCCTTTTCCTTAAAGGAAAACGAGATGCATTACAAAAACAAAAAAATTCAACGTTTTCTTTTCATTTTTTCATAGCAGGCAGTGGTCATTAGGACCACTGCCTGCTCTGAATTTTTTTTTATAGTGACATTCACAACGGGGAAGGGGTCCCTTGGGGACCCCTTCCCTTTTGCGAATGGGTTACCACCCATTTGAAATGGGTGCAAAATGCGATTGGTTTATGACCACGTTCGCGGTCACAAAACAATCCTACATTGCACTGCGAGTCGCAATTAAGAAGGGAACACCCCTTCCTAATTGAGAGTCGCAAACCCATCTTGCAATTGGGTAACCAGGTTCCCGAATCACAAAACGAGGTTTGTGCATCGCAAACAGTGGAATTCGCTGTTTGCGACGTGCAAAAAGCTACCCACATGTGGCCCTTAGTTCCTTCTTGATAAATGGAAAATTGGGCAGCATTTCTGGCCCTAGGCCCGACCAGTCCCGAACAGGCCTAAACAGGCAACTGCCCTTGTCCTCTCTGCCCTTAGCCTCAATGCCTGGGCTGAGACACCCTGAGCCCTAGGCTGAAATAGCCCTACTGGCCAATAGAAATCTAGTCCTAACCCTAACCAATCAGATTTGTAACCCTAAATCACACAGCCAATGGAAGACCCAACCCTATTTACCAATCATACCCCTAATCCTGACAACCAATCACAACCCCAACCCTGGAAACCAGGAGCCAATAGAAGTCTCAATCCTAGTAACAATCACAACCCCAACCCTAAAAACCAGGAGCCAATAGGAGTCTCAACCCTAGTACCAATCACAAAACCAATAGAAAGACCAACCGCAACAACCTATCACAACACCATATGCAACAACCAATAGAAACCTATTTAAGGGCCACGTTAACTGAAGCCCCAGCCCCAGTGGAAAAGGAGGAGTGAGCTGCTGCTCTATTCAGAATCTTCAGACAGGCTGAATCCACACTTCCAAGCTACCAGAGTCTACTTTCCAGTTAAGGGAAGGATTGTAAAAAACACTGAAATACTGCTTGTCTTGCACTCAGAAATGTGGCTTTTTCAAAGGCAAAATGGGTGATGCAGACAGTTTCTCACCACAATTTAAATCACAGAAAATGATTAAGGAGTCTCCTAAACACACTCTGGTTAGCCACTGAGGTGTATGTAGCCTTTTTTACTTTAAAAAGAAGGGGGAGACTTTATGCAGTCTTTGCTACAAACTTGGAGGGAAATTTCAAACAGTCACCACTAAAAAAACAGCACTTTAAAAGGCCAAGCTGCCTGAAACACAGAGGGGGTTATTCCAACTTTGGAGGAGGTGGTAATCCGTCCCAAATGTGACGGATTTACCACCAGCCGTATTATGAGTTCCATAGGATATAATGGACTCGTAATACGGCTGGTGGTATATCCGTCACTTTACCGTCACTTTTGGGACGGATTACCACTTCCTCCAAAGTTGGAATAACCCCCAGAGAGTCTACAGTAAACAGGCACGGGTAGAAGTAGAAAACACTTTTAAACATATAATAGGATTTCTCAGAAAAGTCTGGGGCTTCTTGCCTGGGTCTCCCAGGAATCTTATTCTTGCAGAGGCTATCATCATACCTTCTGTTGTCAGGAGCTTACCAAGCAGCTTATGACCAGTTCTAACCATGCATGCTTTAACCCATACAAACGGCCTGAACCACTCCAATGCCCATACGCAAACTAGCGTTTCCTTCTCTATCACATGAAAATTTCTCTCTCATTGGTGACAGTGCTCTAGATGCATGCACAATTATTATTTCACACACTGTAGTATCTTTTTGAGTTAAAACTCCACCTAATTATTTGTTACTTGCATCCACTGTAACATAATTCTTTAAACTGGGATCAAAACTTTTCAATGCTGATTGCATTGAAAATACCATTTTTAATTTCTTCACACTCCTCCTGGCATTCAAGAGACCAAGAAAATGTACTTGTGTTCTTCAATAGTTTCGTTACATTGAAACTCCTACTAGAGAAATTCTCATTAAACTTAGAGTAAAATTCTATGAGACTTAAAAATGATCTTAAATTGTCCTTATTTGTAGGTGTTGGGGCATTGCTGATGGCTTCCACTAAGTCAGGTTTGGGAGAAATACCCCCTTCACTTAACACGTGTTACACATATGTTACAGAATGCATAGCAAATTTGCATTTAGAAAATTTCACTGTCAAGTTTCTTTCATTTAAGATTTCTAGGACATTGTTTAAAATAATATCAGGTTCCTGTTTAGTTTTACCATAAAACAAAATATCATCTTGAAAGCATCTCATGTTTTTAATTTTGCCCAACAAGTGATACATTAGTCTTCATGGATTAGGTCTTGGGCTACCATGGCCAATCTTTGTGCCAGGATCTTTGCTAAATGTTTATAATACAAATTAAGTGTCCTAATCAGACAATAAGAATCAGGTTGTTGAGGTGGCCTATCTTTTTTTAGAAAGCTAACAACAATGGCCCTTGCAAAGGATGTGGGTATCTCTACCCCCTGAAGAATATTATTAAAAAGAGAGACCAAGCACCCAGCTAGTTGATCTAGAAGGACTTTGTGGACTTCAGCCGTGAGGCCATCTTCCCCGCAAGCCTTCCCATTCGATGAGGCCATAATGGCCTCCTTAACTTCAATAAGTGAAATAGGAGAAACAAGTTTTGCCCATGAACATCAATGTGGCTTTCTGCCAGGTAGGCTGCTAGCGACAAACACTAAATTCCTTGTTCAGGCAATCGATTATTATTCCCACAATAATAAACCGGCTGCCTATATAATGTTGGATGCAGAGAAAGCCTTTTATCTAGTTCAATGGGAGGTGCTGTTCAGGATCTTAGCAAAGTTTAACTTTCTAACATGGTTTATTCAACTAGTTAGAAATCTTTATTTCAAGGCCCAAGCCAAAATTCTTGTTAACACGCACATTGCTGGACCCTTATAAATCCAATGTGGCATGCATCAAGGATGCCACTTTTCTCCGTTCCATTTTGCGCTGTTTATTGAGCTGCGGCTTTACGTCAAGACAATTCTATTCTCTCTCCTGTTACGCTGGTGCCCAAATTGAAATTGTTTGCAGATTACATGATTTTATATCTCTCTGCGGAGACCGCAAATATCAATAGGCCTTTTGCAAAAATAAAGACATTTTCAGATCTGGGGGGATATAGGATCAACCACGCTATATCGGAAGCTCTGCTATGTAATACCACTGATAATATTCTTCCTTTAAATATGCAGGCTCAGTTTCATCTTTCGAGTCCAATTACATATTTAGGTATATACGTATTGCATAATTTCTCAGATCTTTTCGGTTTAAATTATATTTCTACTTTTAAGAAAGCCCAACAGTTATTACAGAAATGGCAAGCTTCTTCATTGTCATTAATTGGATGTATTGCATTGATCAAGATGATGATCCTTCCTCTCTTTTTACTCGTTTTCTCCAGTGTGATCTTGAAAATCCCTCAGAAATTCTTCAAGGATCTCAATACGATAACTCAGCAGTTTATATGGGCCAAAAGAAAACCACGGGCGCAGCTCAAAGTTCTATCTCTTTCTATCGAAGAGGGAGGTTTAGCTCTACCGCATTTTATGATGTATTTTGAAATCTATGCTAGCAGAACACAGCTTTCAGCTTGCACCATTCCTTAAATTTCCACAACAGCACAAATTTACCAGATACAAAGTCCCTATTTTTATCTGTGCTGGGCTTCTGCAATTTCTACGGAAATACCAAGTTCCCATTTTCCATCCAGCATTATCGCTTGTTGACTCAGGGATGATGGGGCTAAAATTGATTCCATCCCCTGTTAATCAATGGGCAGAACTTGGGTTTATTAGATTTTTGAATTTTCTAATTGGTAATCAAATTAAGACCTGGACACAATGCCAGGCTGGAGTATCAATCCCAGACACTACCAGATTTTCCGACCTCCAGATTGTGCACTTTTTGCTTCCCCGTGTTCCACTAACCAACCTATCTTCCTCCATAATCTCTGAGGCATTTTATGGGAACCAGAAAGGATAGGCAATTAGTATTGGATTCTGTGCTCCCAAGGAGCATCGCGAGTAGTCCCTCGTTTTCTGACAAAGATTGAAAACATCACTGGGTGCAAAATAGATCTTCAAACATGAAGGAACTTCACTAATATATCTTATAAGGCAATAAGGGGGGGGGAATTTAAATAAAATGGTTTTTTTTAATGGATGTTGTATTTCACTCCAGCACAGATCAAAAAAGTTTACCCAGATACTTCAGCTTTTTGTCCAAGATGCAACAATATTCAGGTGGACTGGCTTCATGTGTGCTTTACATGCCCCAAGCTTATACAGTTTTGGGACAGAATTTTCCAGGGGATCAGTGCAGAGTTACAGGTTGTACTCACTCCTGATGCTATGGGAGCCCTGTTTGGTACCTCTGGTCACTTCGAGTTAACCATTTGGATGAAACAAATTTTATTTATAGCATCATTAACTGCCAAATCTCTAATTTTACAAGCCTGGAGATCACCTATTCCCCCGACTTAGAGGGCTTGGGAGGCGAAAATGAAAGCTTTACGCTTTAAAGAAAACTTTATGCACAACTAATAGGTGCACTCCACAAGTTTAAGGGCCTGTGGGGACCAACTTTCGAAACAAAACATTCAGATCTGGTATTATAGGATGTTATAATGGGCACTGCTGTATTATAAAGGTGGAATGCTGGCTAAGAGGTATAACTCAGGAAATGATTGATGCTAATGCGGCACAGCTGCAAGGGCTTCTTCTTGCTCTGTTTGCCAGACTGCTTCAGGCACCCAACACTGTTATCCTCCCTTTTTTTGTTGTCTCGATTTGTCTAATGATCACGTGTATATCTGCTCAATAATTTTTTCTTTTTTTAAAGTGATACATTAATCTTTGAAAAAACATTGCAGTCGACGTTAGCACAAAAGGCATTCTTTTACATTGATAGCACTCTCTATGGGCGACTTCAGAAGGCAGACCAGGGGGGTTTTGTAGGGCACCGGGGGGTACCCAAGTAGGCACATAAAGTACACCCTCAGCGGCACAGGGGCGGCCTGGTGCAGAGTGAAAACAGGTATTGGGTTTGCAATAGGATTCAATGGGGAGGCCCGGGGGTCCCTTCAGCGATGCAGGCAGGCAAGGGGGGGGCTCCTCGGGGTACCCACCACCTGGGCTAGGAAGAGGAGCGCCTGGGGGTCGCTCCTGCACTGGAGTTCGGTTCCTTCAGGTCCTGGGGGCTGCGGGTGCAGTGTATTTTCCAGGCGTCGGGTTCCTTGAAGCAGGCAGTTGCGGTCAGGTGGAGCCTCTGGATTTCCTCTGCAGGTGTCAGTGTGGGGGCTCAGGGGGGTCAACTCTGGCTACTCACGCGCTCGCAGTCACCGGGGAGTCCTCCCTGTAGAGTTAGTTTTCTGCAGGTCAAGCCGGGGGCGTCGGGTGCAGAGTGGAAAGTCTCACGTTTCCGGCAGGAAACGTGTGGTCTTTAAAAGTTGCTTCTTTGTTGCAAAGTTGCAGTTCTTGTGAACAGGGCTGCTGTCCTCTGAAGCTTCTTGGTCCTTTTAGATGCAGGGTAGTCCCCTGAGGCTTCAGAGGTCGCTGGACCCTGGGGGACGCGTCGCTGTTGCAGTTTTTCTTGAAGTGGGGAGACAGGCCGGTAGGGCTGGGGCCAAAGCTGTTGGTGTCTCCGTCTTCTCTGCAGGGCTTCAGGTCAGCAGTCCTTCTTCGTCTTCAGGTTGCAGGAATCTATCTTCCTAGGTTCTGTGGGCCCCTAAATACTCAATGTAGGGGTATGTTTAGGTCTGGGGGGTTAGTAGCCAATGGCTACTATCCCTGAGGGTTGCTACACCCTCTTTGTGCCTCCTCCCTGAGGGGAGGGGGGCACATCCCTAATTCTATTGGGGGCAGATGGAGGATTTCTAAAAGTCAGAGTCACCTGAGCTCAGGACACCTTAGGGGTTGTCCTGACTAGCCAGTGACTCCTCCTTGTTTTTCTCATTATCTCCTCCGGCCTTGCCACCAAAAATGGGGCCGTGGCCGGAGGGGGCGGGCATCTCCACTAGCTGGGATGCCCTGTGGCACTGTAACAAAGGGGGTGAGCCTTTGAGGCTCACCCCCAGGTGTTACAGTTCCTGCAGGGGGAGGTGAGAAGCACCTCCACCCAGTACAGGCTTTGTTACTGGTCACAGAGTGACAAAGGCACTCTCCCCATGTTGCCAGCAACATGTCTGGTGTGTGGCAGGCTGGCAAAACTAGTCAGCCCACACTGGAAGTCGGGTATGTTTTCAGGGGGCATCTCTAAGATGCCCTCAGGGTGTATTTCACAATAAAATGTACACTGGCATCAGTGTGCATTTATTGTGCTGAGAAGTTTGATACCAAACTTCCCAGTTTTCAGTGTAGCCATTATGGTGCTGTGGAGTTCGTGTATGCCAGACTCCCAGACCAGACCATATAGTCTTATGGCTATCCTGCACTTATAATGTCTAAGGTTTTGCTTAGACACTGTAGGGGCATAGTGCTCATGCACCTATCCCCTGGCCTGTGGTATAGTGCACCCTGCCTTAGGCCTGTAAGGCCTACTAGAGGGGTGATTTACCTATGCCATAGGCAGTGTGAGGTTGGCATGGCACTCTGAGGGGAGTGCCATGTCGACTTAGTCATTTTCTCCCCACCAGCACACACAAGCTGACAAGCAGTGTGTCTGTGAAGAGTGAGGGGTCCCAGGGTGGCATAAGACATGCTGCAGCCCTTAGAGACCTTCCCTGGCATCAGGGCCCTTGGTACCAAGGGTACCAGTTACAAGGGACTTACCTGAGTGCCAGGGTGTGCCAATTGTGGAGACAAAGGTACAGTTTAGAGAAAGAACACTGGTGCTGGGGCCTGGTTAGCAGGCCTCACCACACTTTCAAATCATAACTTGGTATCAGCAAAGGCAAAAAGTCAAGGGGTAACCATGCCAAGGAGGCATTTCCTTACAGTTATGAAAACAAGCAGTACATTTTTTACTGTTTTCTTGTAATGATATCTGATGGTATGCATCAGATAAATCAAGTGATGTAAACCATTTAGTCCCATCAATTAAAGCTAGCATCTCAGAGATATTAGCCAAAGGAAATTTGTCTACAACAATATTGCTGTTAAGGTAACGCAAATCTATGCATAATCTAATCTTGCCAATGTTGCACCTGGCAATTACCACAGGTGAAATCCACGCTGGTACTTCCACTTCTTCAAAAATATCAGCCGTTAGAAGTTTATCTAGTTCTTTGGTACTTTGTCCCTTAACAAAATGGGAATATTTCTGATCTTATGCACTTTTGGTTAGGCATTATTCTTTAGTATGATATGATGTTCAATACCCTTAAGATTTCCAATTTTGCCTGACAATACATTGGAAAAATGTCTCTAATATATTTCCAATTGTTTCACCATCATCCACAATCATCATCAGTTCAACACTTTTCAGGATTCAATATCATGTTAAGATTACCTAGGTCATGCCATTACTCTTTTTGCACTGTAGACTTTGTTTTACTTTTCCTATTTTTAAACCTAAATATTAAACATTTGTAACCTAGCACATCAATTCTTTAACCAGAGAACCCTTCTAGTCTAATATTAATGGAAAAATACTTCTCTCCAGTGTCTTCTATGAACTTTTCCTTCCATACATACTCATTAATGGTAGTTCAAGTTGACCCTGAGTCTGCATACATTTGGACTTCCACTTCCCCAATCTTCATTAAACACATGGGTTTCATCCTTAATTTGTCATTGTCATTATTTATATTCAATTCAAATGAATATTTTGTGCTAAATATTCTACTAACTTGATCCTCCTCATCAGAGTTCCCTTCCTCTTTAAGACATTGTACTTTTACACTCTTCTTTGTTTTGCAAACTTTGGCAAAATTTCCAATCTTACCACACAAGGAACAGTAAACCTTAATGGCTGGGCGAGACTTGCTGTACACTACATGTGACTCACTGGCACAAAGGTAATATTTTAAAATATCTGTAGATGCATCCTTTTTCTTCTTCTAAGTAAACTTATTGTTTTTATCAAATACATCGCCCTTGTCTTTATTCTTGACTTTACTTATCACTTCATCATGTGTATTACTAACTTCCCCTTTTACAGCTTTCACACTGCGGCTAGACATTTCTGCTTTTCTTACAAGTGCCAAAATCTCTTGCAAATCAGCTTCTCCATTAACCTATAATCTTTCTTGGATCAAAGGATCCCTATTAAGCATGACAGCTTGATCACATATTAATTGCTTTTGTTTATGTCTTGCATCCACTGGATGGGTCAACAGATGGACTGACTGTCAAATTCTGGGTGGTTGAAATTCGCTAAATACAATAACAACAGAGTCAGAAATCTATTGTAGAGAAGACTCCTGGACTTTGTGAAAACACTCATATTTAAAGTTAGAGTCCGTAGGACCACTACCTGCTCTTAAAAAATGCTTTTCCAACATTAACAATGGGAGGGGGTCCCATGGGGAGCCCTTTCAGTTTGTGAATACATTAGCACCAACTTTGACTTTGTGGTAAAATATCAAGATCTTGCGACTGCGTTTCAGTAATAACTGGTAGTCGCTATTTGAAATGGGCGTCCTAAACACGCCACTTCCAAGTAGCGATTTTCACACCAAAACTGAGATTCTGGAGAATCGCAGTTTGGTTGTGTGTACACTTGAGAAAGCATTTTGCCACTGTAAACAGCCAGATTTTGGAACTCGGGTTGTTTGCAATGGGCAAAAACTCTTCGTACATATGGCCCTCTGTTCTAGTTGGGATTATGAGAAATGTCCACACTTCTCACTCACCACAATACACCAATACTGGATAGGATACAGACAGAGATATGAAACTTATATCATTTTACTTTTATCATGAGTATGTTACACTCACTTTACAGGTTTCTCCTGTTATCTGGTAGCAGGATTGTATATTACACCAAAAACTGCTAATTAATTATTTTGAACCTATGTACTGAGCATGTACGCATGCATTATAATATGCATGCCCTCGCTAGCTCCCTTCTTGAAAGGAGCCAATCAAGACAAACAGGTGTGGGAGAATTTACTAGGGATTGTCTCCTAATGATATGAGTCACGGGTACTGGGGCAGACTCCTGAGAGCCTAATGGCTGAGCTGGGAAGGCTGTTGCTAATGCTTGAGTAAGGGGAGGGTCACATGCTAATTGGTTTGGTGCCCCTCCAGTGAGAGAGTAACCGCCTAACAGGGCTGGGTTAGGTGGCCTTCCAGAGGAAGTAGCTTGTTGATTCTGAGTCCTCAAGTGCTTTTGAAGACAGTTGAAGGGCAGACTGGGAAAAACAACAATAACAGAAGATACAAATTAAGCATTGTCAAAGCCCATAGGTCTCACCAGTGCAAGAGTTACTGGCTGTACCATTGTGTTTTTGCCATGTTGTAAACCATTGTGCCTGCTGCTCAGCATGACTAAACGTTAGTAGCATAATGGAGAGTGGTGTTGAGTGGGGTATCATAGAGTGAAGTGGCGAAGAGTGGGGTGTACTGGTGAAGAGTAGAGTAGAGTGGCAAAGAGTGGAGTAGGGTGGTGTGGAGTGTTGTGGAGTATCATGGACTGGAGTGTCATGGAGTCTCATGGCCTCGAGCTTTGTGGAGTGGTGTAGAGTGGAGAGGCATAAAGTGGAATAAAGTGTCTTTGAGGGGAGTGTCATAGTGTGGAGTCGTACAGTGGAGCAGCAGGGAGTGGTGTAAAGTCTTAGAGGGTAGTGGAGTGGTGAAGAGTGGAGTAGAGTGGTCTAGAGTGATGTGACATCAAGTGGAGTGGTGTATAGTGGCATAGGGTGGAGTAGAGTGGCGTAGAGTAGAATGTAGTAGAGTGGAGTAAAGTGTCATCGAGTGGAGCGGCATAGAGTGTCATAGAGTGGAGTAAAGTAGAGTGTCAGAGTGGAGGGGCGTTGTTTGGAGGGGCATAGAGTAGAGTGGAGTGTGGTGAAGTGGAATGTGGTGGAGTAGAGTGTCGAAGGATGTCATAGAGTGGAGCGGGGTAGAGTGGAGTGGGGTAAAGTGGAGTAGCTTAGAGATGAGTATGCATGATGTGTTAGTGCACTGCCATTACAGAGAACACATTTTCAATTGAAATTACCTTTACAGTTGCACATACAGTTTTACTAATAAAACTAAACAGCACACAAATGATAATGTGTGAAAATGGCACCACCTAGTGTGCTGATTTTTTTTTATCATATTAAAATGCTTGTTTCTGCCACACTTTCAAATTACAAAAAATATGCTTCATTTGTGCATTCCTCATTCTGATATATTCTGAAATGATTGCACAGTACATTTACAGACATTTGCTTTCTGGTGTGTGCTAGAATTTTTTTTTATTTCCCAGTACTCTGTGAGATTGTCACATAAATACTTTCACTTTGAAGTCAGAGAAAAAAAAGTAAACATCAAGCTCCCTTGGATGACAGAGCCTGACATTTTACCTCTGTCTTTGAACACACATCAAATGTGAAAAGATAAGATCAAAATTAAAAAACCTGTTTACAGAAAGCAAGGGCTCGTGGAAGAATACAAGTGTAGGAGGCTGGCCTGGCTTGTAGTGGGTACCAGAGGTACTTACACCTTGTGCCAGGTCCAGTTATCCCTTATTAGTGTAGAAGAGGTGTTTCTAGCAGCTTAGGCTGATAGAAGGTAGCTATAGCAGAGCAACTTAGGCTGAACTAGGAGACATGCAAAGCTCCTACTATACCACTGGTGTCATATGCACAATATCATAAGAAAACACAATACACAGATATACTAAAAATAAAGGTACTTTATTTTTATGACAATATGCCAAAAGTATCTCAGTGAGTACCCTCAGTATGAGGATGCCAAATATACACAAGATATATGTGCACAAACCAAAATTATGCAGTAATAGCAAAAGGAAGTAATGCAAGCAGTGTAAAGTTACAATAGATTGCAATAGGAGACATAGGTATAGGGGCAACACAAACCATATACTCCAAAAGTGGAATGCGAATCACGAATGGACCCCAAACCTATGTGAGCTTGTAGAGGGTCGCTGGGACTGTAAGAAAACAGTGAGGGTTAGAAAAATAGCCTACCCCAAGACCCTGTAAGGTAGGTGTAAAGTGCACCTACAACCCCCAGAGAGCACAGAAGTCGTGATAGGGGGATTCTGCAAGGAAAACCAACACCAGCATTGCAACAACAGTGGATTTCCGGACCTGAGTACCTGTAAGACAAGGGGACCAAGTCCAAGAGTCGCGACAGTGTCGAGAGTGGGCAGGAGCCCAGGAAATGCCAGCTGAGGGTGCAAGGAAGCTGCCACCGGATAGAAGAAGCTTGGTGTTTTGCAAGAACGAAGAGGACTAGGAACTTCCCCTTTGGAGGATGGATGTCCCACATTGTGAAGAAGCTTGCAGAGGTGCTCCCACGCACAAAGACTGCAAACAAGCCTTGCTAGCTGCAAGGGTCACGGTTAGGGTTTTTGGATGCTGCTGTGGCCCAGGAGGGACCAGGATGTTGCCACTTGGATGAGGAGACAGAGGGGGCACCCAGCAAATCAGGGAGCCCTCACAGAAGCAGGCAGCACCCGCAGAAGTACCGTAACAGGCACTTAGAAGAGGAGTGAACCGGAGTCCACCCGAAGTCAGAAAAGGGAGTCTCACAACGCCGGAGGAAAACTCAGAAGGTTGTGCACTGCAGGTTAGAGTGTGGGGGACCCAGGCTTGGCTGTGCATGAAGGAAATCCTGGAAGAGTGCGCAGGAGCCGGAGCAGCTGCAAATCATGCGGTACCCAGCAATGCAGTCTAGCGTAGGGAGGCAAGGACTTACTTCCACCAAACTTGGACCGAAGAGTCACTGGACTGTGGGAATCACTTGGACAGAGTTGCTGAGTTCCAGGGACCACGCTCGTCATGCTGAGAGGGGACCCAGAGGACCGGTGATGCATTCTTTTGTTGCCTGCGGTTGCAGGGGGAAGATTCCGTCGACCCACTGGAGATTTCTTCAGAGCTCCTGGTGCAGAAAGGAGGCAGGCTACCCCCAGAGCATGCACCACCAGGAAACAGTCGAGAAAGTTGGCAGGATGAAGCGATACAAGATTGTAGTAGTCGTCTTTGCTACTTTGTTGCGGTTTTGCAGGCATCCTGAGCAGTCAGCGGTCGATCCTTTGGCAGAAGGTGAAGAGGGAGATGCAGAGGAACTCTGGTGAGCTCTTGCATTCGGTATCTGAAGAATTCCCCAAAGCAGAGACCCTAAATAGCCAGAAAAGGAGGTTTGGCTACCTAGGAAGGAGGATAGGCTAGTACGAAAGGTAAGAGCCTATCAGAAGGAGTCTCTGATGTCACCTGCTGGCACTGGCCACTCAGAGCAGTCCAGTGTGCCAGCAACACATCTGAATCCAAGATGGCAGAGGTCTGGGGCACATTGGAGGGGCTCTGGGCACCTCCCCTGGGAGGTGCAGGTCAGGGGAGTGGTCACTCCCCTTTCCTTTGTCCAGTTTCGCGCCAGAGCAGGGCTGGGGGATCCAGAAACCGGTGTAGACTGGCTTATGCAGAGATGGGCAGCATATTTGCCCATCAAAGCATTTCCAGAGGCTGGGGGAGGCTACTCCTCCCCAGCCATCACACCTATTTCCAAAGGGAGAGGGTGTAACACCCTCTCTCAGAGGAAGTCCTTTGTTCTGCCTTCCTGGGCCAGGGCTGCCTGGACCCCAGGAGGGCAGAAACCTGTCTGAGGGGTTGGCAGCTGCAGTGGAAACCCCGGAAAGGCAGTTTGGCAGTACCCAGGTTCTGTGCTAGAGACTCGGGGGATCATGGAATTGTCTCCCCAATGCCAGAATGGCATTGGGGTGATAATTCTATGATCTTAGACATGTTACATGGCCATGTTCGGAGTTACCAATGTGACGCTATACATAGATAGTGACCTATGTATAGTGCACGCGTGTAATGGTGTCCCCGCACTCACAAAGTCCGGGGAATTTGCCCTGAACAATGTGGGGGCACCTTGGCTAGTGCCAGGGTGCCCACACACTAAGTAACTTTGCACCCAACCTTCACCAGGTGAAGGTTAGACATTTAGGTGACTTATAAGTTACTTAAGTGCAGTGGTAAATGGCTGTGAAATAACGTGGACGTTATTTCACTCAGGCTGCACTGGCAGGCCTGTGTAAGAATTGTCAGATCTCCCTATGGTGGCAAAAGAAATGCTGCAGCCCATAGGGATCTCCTGGAACCCCAATACCCTGGGTACCTCAGTACCATATACTAGGGAATTATAAGGGTGTTCCAGTATGCCAATGTGAATTGGTGAAATTGGTCACTAGCCTGTTAGTGACAATTTAGAAAGCAGAGAGAGCATAACCACCGAGGTTCTGGTTAGCAGAGCCTCAGTGAGACAGATAGGCATCACACAGGGAACACATACTGTACATATAGGCCACAAACTTATGAGCACTGGGGTCCTGGCTAGCAGGGTCCCAGTGTCACATAACAAACATACTGACAACATAGGGTTTTCACTATGAGCACTGGGCCCTGGCTAGCAGGATCCCAGTGAGACAGTGAAAACACCCTGACATATACTCACAAACAGGCCAAAAGTGGGGGTAACAAGGCTAGAAAGAGGCTACTTTCTCACAACAAGGACCGATGGTGAACAAGCTTTTCTAAACAGGAGGGACGAAGACATGCTAGACAATCTACGACAAATAAAGTAAACAAATAGAAAGCCAGAAAATGTGAGTTGCAGAGCCAATGGTAAGCAGTGGGTGAAATGTATTCGTAGAGAAGTTTTCAGAATGCCCACAAGAAGTATTCTTGCAAAGATAGCTCTGCTGTCTGGAAGGTTTCAACCCAAAAACACTCAAGAGCTAGGTTTCATATAATGAATTTGTTGGGTGCTAGAGGTTTCTATCAACATAGTTTGACTTAAAGTAAACTAGCATGAATTCACGTACCTGCAGAGATAGTTGGGAGACACTGATGAACCACACGTTACCAGCATGCAAAGCTGTGTATTAAAACAGCTAAAAAAAAGTTTCCTGTTCCATCACTAAGTGTCAGGCATATGCACAGGTTCAGAATGGGACAAAAGCAAAGGAGTAAGATTTACTAACCATATTAAATGTTGGCTTTATCATGGAAGAATACTATGACTTTCCAGCTAATTTTAAATAGATTTGTATGCATGGGGAAATAATTGGGGCAGACAGAAACGCTCATGTGTGCAATAGGGACGCAGTTTGCTTCAGGGGAGCAACATGGGTGGTGAGGAGGACAATTATAGTTTCACCATATTTATGATACGGCGCACCCTGGTAGTCGTTCACACAGTTGCGTCAAACTTATTGATGCTATTGTGGGTCTTTCCTACACCAGTGTCAAAAATGTTGACGCTAGTGCAGGAAAGTGCAAGGAGGCCCATAGGTTACTATGGGAGTGTCATTTTGATGCCTGCTCTAAGCAGAGGTTAAAAATGATGACAAAATGGCGCAGTGAAATCTGTTACATTTCACTGCACCATTTTTGCGGGCTTCCTAGCGCCAGAAAAACCCCCTTGCATACATTATGCCTGGCGCATTGCACCACTTTGTATATATGGTGTGGCAGAAAAGCCACTTTAGTGCCGCCTTAGCGTCAAGAAAATTTTGCTATGGCGGTGCTGAGGTGGCGCTAGGTGCCCTTAAATATGTCCTTTTGTATTTTTAGGCCGGGTAGGAAAGACCATTGCCAAGTTTTTTCAAACAATCACGTGCTGGAATGGTTTTAAGTCTTGCCTCATCTCTAGGCCACACTCCCACCAATGTCCCTCACACACACATCAGGCGGTGATGGTCTGAAACCCCTTCCCTATTCACAGGCCCCGCCTCTGCAGACACATGGTGAAAATGTTTCCCAAGTTGGCAGGTCTGCTACATTTGTGTAGTCGATTGCACCACTTCATCCCAGCCTTCGTTCAGCTCTTCTGGTCATTTAAGGACACAGATGGGACTGCTAGGCATTGCAGAACAATGTGGAGGTGAGCATGCATGGACGTGAACCGGAAAACAAAAACTGTAAAAGCCAATCGGTCCCTCTTTTGGGCCTTGACTTTGCCGCTGTCTTTGGGTAATGCTGAGCAGCGTGGCTATATTAAAAAAAATACAAGCCAAAAAAAAGGCACAAGGATGCAGCCACGGAGACCACATGATTACACATCGAAGTCTACAAACAAATGACAAGGATGCCAGTTTTTAAATCTGCCAACCCAAAATAGATTCGAAATGTTATTATAAAATGAAAAATAAGTTACACAAAAAGATTTTTTATAAGGCAAAGGGGACCACAGCAATTTGCTTTCCATACCATAAAAAAGCAAATGAAAAAGACAATGAATGTGGGGGTGCAACGGAGCAGGGATGAGGTTAAAGCTTGGGGGCAGGGGAAAACATCACATGAGGTAGAGCAGCTCAGGGGGAGGCATGAGTAATAAACAAGCGATAAAGCAACGATGAGCACAGGGAAGGGAGGGGATTTGATTGGGGGAAGAAGCATGCGAGAGAGAGCTTGCAACACAAGAGAGCGCACATGGAGCATGGCGGTGGGTATTTGGCAGGGGCAGAAGCACTCGAGGGAGAGAGCTGGAAATTTAAAAAATCATCACTTCAAAAACATACAAACAATTTAACACAAATATTACTGTACCAACCTCGGTACATTTCACATATAATAAATTAGGAATGTACAAAATTAAAACTATATATATATATATATATATATATGTATATATATATATATATATAACACACATGTGAAAACAATATAGAATAATGTTTGTAATAAATTATATAAAAAGATTTTTTAATCTACGACTTTTCTGCTTCCTTGTTATTATTAAATGACAGCGATTGTACATAATTTTATTGAATTATGGAAAAGTATGAAGGCTAAGGCCGGTTGTTTTGATATAGTTGGAAGGGAGGATACCTACATCCAATCTCTCGTTACCTTTCAACGCAATAATATTCACACAAACACTGCGCAAAAAAAAAACGAAAGCAAAATTCGAGTCGGATTAACTAGGAAAGTTATGAATCGCACAGTGTGAAAACATGAGAAGCATTTTGTTCTTAGGCGCCCTACAGAGTACGGAGAGGAGTCGGAGGGGGGCAATGTAAACCCATAGGTGTGGAAAGGAAATCTTGCAGGCTGTTCTTTTGTATATGGCATTATAGCAAGGCTCTAGGGCCGTTGAAACCCGGGCTCAGGCGCGTCTTTGAGGTACTTCAGACGTGAGTCTGATAAACTTCAGCCTGGGTCTTCTGAGGCCCCTCACGCGTTTACTCCCAGAATTCCAGGCAGAGGTCGATAACCTGCAGCTGTGGCCTGTCAAATGAAATCCGCCCCCCGCCAGGATTTGCACGTCTGTCCTGAGTTCACAGCAGAAACTCAAAGGAGGGAGAGTGCAGGTGGATGGAGATGTCTTTTCAATCGTGTTCCCAGGGACGAGAAAACTGTGATTGAGACCCCTGTGAGGGACGTGAGCGCCGGGGCCTCTTTCCTGTCAGGTGGGATCGACGTGCTTCTTAATGGCGTTGTAGAACACTTCATACGCACATTTTCACAAAAGAACAGCTTGTGCCGTCCGATGTACCCAGCTCATGGAGACCCATTCATAAATGAGATTTGCTCTCTGGGGCGAGCGTAGTCTTGCTGATGTAATCACAAGATACTGTTTCCCCATGGATCTGGAATAGAAGCCTGCACAGGGAGCCGCGCAAAATGCATAAAATGGTCCAAGTTGCACTTAGTGGAACAGAGAGAATGCGTGCGAGAGTGTTTGAACGAAAATAAATGTGACCCAATGGAACAAGCTCTTGGAGTAAGTGCTCTAATGAGCATACATTCACACAATACTTTTGTGCCAAGATCAAATTCACTAGCATACTCTAGTGTAACTAATTTGAGAAATTACTACTTACTACTTCACCACCACAGCACTTCACCAAGACGCACTTCCCATATCGCACATTTGCCACTTAATCCATCATCTACTGCATAATTTGCAGATTTTTAACAAAAAGAAATGGTGGGCTACATGTACTAAGAACAGAAATTGTGATTTCCTAACTGAGGATTCCTGAGAGTCACGATTAGGGAATGGCTATTTCTAATATATGAACCATCTTCTGAGTTTCATTTGGGATTCCTAGTGCGTCGCAAATAGACCTACCTCATCAATATTATTGAGATAGGTCGCAATTTGCGACACCATTAGGAATTACAGGCATCTCAAGAATGGTGGCCTGCTGGGGTCAGCAGACTACCATGTCTGTGACTGTAAATGAAGCGGTTTTTTATGCAGCCCGTTTTCTTTAAAGGAAAGCGGGAAGCGTTTAAAAAGAAAAAATGAAACTTTGAAGTTTAAACCACTGCCTGCTCTTAAAAAAAACAAGGCCCGTATTTATACTTTTTTTGCGCTGCATTTGCGTCGTTTTTTCACGCAAATACGGCGCAAACTTGCAAAATGCCATTTTCAAAAAGCGGCGCAAATGCGGCGCTAAAAAAATTTACTGAATTGCAATTTGGCCTTTGAACATACCAAAAATATGTTTTTGAGGTCGCAAATGGCCCGATTCTGTGAATCGGGCCGTTTGCAATCTCAAAAATGCTTCATACATCTAACCCTTTGTTTCTAGCTCAAACGGATTAAACGTTGCTAAAAATGCAGTGACATATTACAGTGCAGAGGTATCAGCGGCGACTGCCGCAAATCTCAAGGGATGGAGGGACAGGGGGGAATAAAATAATAATAAAAAAATAACCTTATCTTTGCTATTGCGGTTGCCGCCTCATTCCTCTTTCCTCGATGTTGTTGGTTTCCCAGCAGTCTCTGGGACACCAGCACAGGCTCCACACACAATCCTGGTGCTGCTCTCATGCTATACCTAGCATGAGGGCACATCAGCATTGGTCTGAGTGACTTGGTCTGCCACTCAGACAGTGAATGGGAGTCTCTGCAGTTTCTCCAACCCAGCTGTGCAACACAGTCGGGTTGGAGAAACCCAATTGCGCATGGCTGTTTGACCGGCCTAAGACGGCTAGCCAAACTAACATGCGCACTTAGGTGCACTCCACTTCCACTCCCCTCTCCCCTCCCATGGCCAGCCCCCCACCTCCCTGCACATGCTGGCAGAACCAGCAGCTGAAAATAAAAACAATATTAAAATATAATTATATTTTTCAGCTGCTGGTTCAGCCAGTGGGACGACGCTGCTTCGCCATTCGAAGGAGCCGCCTCTGAGTGTTATGCACTTCACAGATATTGTCTGGTTACCTTTCAGTTGCTTATTGCTGTACTAGGGTGTTAAATGGGGTGAAATGTTTGCACAGACTGTATTAACTTGTAGCAAGCACTGGCAAACCTAATAGGATTGGTGTTGAAGATCAGCCTTTACGCTTATTGCTTATTTTCTGATAGTTTTTGCAAAACTTTATTGTTGGGGAAACTATCTGGCTCTCCTCAATATAAAAACAGTGTCTTACAGCAAAATAATATTTTCTTTGGTCTCAAAAAGCACGCAATGCCATAGTAGTCCTTGGTACTGAAGGGAACTACTTTGAGTGTAGATGTGCTCCATGTAAAGGGGAGTTATTCTGTCACTCACAGTGAAGTTAGCCAATGGCTAAAGTGGTCTGGCTCAGTGCCCTATACTGTATGTTGTAGTGGGTGAAAGAAAAATGTGTATGACAGAATAACAGACAAATAGATGCATAGGGCTGACTGAAAGCCCCTGAAGCCAACTACATTATAGATATCATTTTAGTAAAATTAAGATATGTTGACTAATGCCATACCTAAAAATGACAAAATAATGAAGTAAAACTATCACAAAATGTGCTGTATTCCATCACAAAAGAGCAAATGACTTACCTATGATAACAGTCTTTTTGGTGAATACTTTATCTTGCTGCATATTTCTCTCCTTTAGAATACTCCCCAGGTTCCAGACTGAATCAGGAAACTTTTCATAGCAGTGCTCCCTTATGCATCTAGGTGGTGCCAGGGAGCTCTCTGTAGGCTTTGTTCCACCATGGAAGTGAAAGAGCAGAGATGCACATATGCCCCCAATCCTGTGTTGATGACAGTTTATTTTCTTGACTCTTTCTGTGCACTCAGACACTCAGGGCAAACAAAGATTTTAGTACCACTGTCCACCTGTTTTGGATCCACCAGCAAAAGCATTACAAACAAATGGATGAATAATTCTAACCACAGATTCCCCACCTTTATACTAGATACCAAAGCAATACCTCCCAAGTTAGAGCATCTGTGGAATGGACAAAGACCAAAATATCTTCCAGGACCATGCAAGTGAAATGACCTTCCAGCCAGACCTCACTGTCAAGAATTTAGGGCCAGATGTAGCAAACTTTTGCGAGTCGCAAATGGCCCGAATCGCTATTTGCGACTCCGCAAAATCAGAAATGGGATGCAAAAATCCAATTTCCGACTCGCAAAAAGCGATGCAAGCCGTTACCGACTCGCAAAATTTGCGACCCCATTTTGCGACTCGCAAATAGGAAGTCGCAATTTGCGAGTCGCGAACCATATGCAATAGCAACTCGCAAATTGCGACTAGTCGCAAAAAGCCCAGTTTGCATGTCCAATTTACCACTAACTCAGAACAGGTGGTAACCATTACCAAAGTATAAAAGGAGACCCAGAAGGCATCTGGGTTACTCAAGATGGCGGAGATATACCTGATAGCAGAGAGGAGGAGAGCCCACGCAGCCCAGCAGAGGAGGATGAGGAGCCAGAGACAGGAGAAGATTTACAGAACAAGGCAGACACTCTTCCAGCAAACTGAGGAGGAAATATATGATAAATACAGACTTAGCAGCGCAGCTATACTAGATTTAATAGATTTACTCAAATCACAGCTAGAACGCCAGACTGTGCGCGGCTGCGCCATCCCTACGCATGTGCAAGTGCTATGCTCACTGCACCTCTTGGCCTCGGGGAGCTATCAGGGGGTCATTGCTGTGGCAGGTGGGGTATCCCAAAGTGCACTATCAAGGTTCCTCAGGGCATTCCTAGATGCCTTACTCACACACATGTCCCGATACATATACCTACCCAGGAATGAGGCAGAAATTAACAGCACCAAGTTGGACTTTTACCGGATTGCCAACTTTCCCCATGTCATAGGGTGTGTAGATGGGACACATATTCAAATATGCCCTCCTGCAAACCTGGAATATCTGTTCCGCAATAGAAAGTGTACCCACTCACTCAATATTCAGGTTGTTTGTGACGCCCATTATGTCATCACTGACATGGTTGCTAAATTTCCAGGCAGTACTCATGACTCCTACATTTTTAGGCACAGTGGGATACACCAACGCCTGGAACGTGGGGAGTTTGGAGACGGATACCTCCTAGGTAGAGCTGCATACACCTTGTAGACATGCACACAGATCAATGTGCACACCAACCAGGACTTTCTAACAGTGTACTTTTTGTGCCCAACAGGTGACAGTGCATATGCACTACGGCCATGGATACTGACTCCGTACTTTACACCCAGCAATGAATGTGAGAGGCGATACAACAGTGCACATAAGAGGACCAGGAACTTGATTGAAAGAACCTTTGGATTGCTGAAAGCACGGTTCAGATGCCTCCACCGAAGTGGAGGTGCCCTCCAGTATACCCCCATAACGGCATTCAAAATAGTTGTCGCATGCGCTATCCTGCACAACATTGCCACCCGACGTGGGCTACTTCTCACCCCTGCAGACCCAGATTCTGAGGATGAAGAGCAAGAGTAACCACATCGCCATCATGGGGATAGGAGCATCGCAAATCAAGGCAGACTGAAACGGGAACACATTGTAACCCAATACTTTGGAAGGTACGTGCCAACTTCTACCATACTCACCAATAGAACAAACACTCCATGTGTTAAGTGTAATGAACAAATTATTTAATATGTGCAAAAACCAAACTATATACAAGGAAAAACTGTTCAGGGACTTCAAAAAGTCCACCTGGCATGGGACACATTGCCATCATGTGCCCCAACATCAGGGACAGTGGTTAGTTCACAGCCTACGGCGGGCTCGGCCGGCCGGCTGGTAACAGGTTGCTCAGCAGTGCTCTGCCTTGTACTCCCACTCCGTAGCACCCTGGTATCACCAGCAGAGACACTGGTGACAGTGGAGCCCTCCTCACTGTCTTGTGGGGTGTCCCCTGTACCCCTGGACACCTGCCGTGCCTCCATGAGGTCTATCGCATGGGTGATCCGGCCCAGGCCCCGTGCCACATCACCCGCAAAGTGGCCCATGTCAACCTGGAGGCTGACTGTTCTCCTTGACAGCCCAGTTGTGTTCACTGCCAGTCTGCAAATAGAGGAGGCCATCCTGTCCAGCCTTTGGAGCAGCTGGCGGTCCCGGCGCTGCGCACCCTCACTCTGCGTAAGCAGTCCAGCCACCAGTTCGCGCATTGACAGGGCTAGGTCACCTGTGTTGTTCCCAATGACCTCCAGTTGTGCATGAACCTGCTGCATGCTGTTTGCATGGTTCCTCTCGAAGCGCTGCAGAACCCCACTAATCCGCCCTAACTATTGATTCTGCAGGCGCTGACCCCGTAGCAGTTGTGCCTCCGTCAGTGTTGTGGATGGAAGCCCTGACCCTGCCTGCTGCCCTGCTCTCCTCATCCTGCGTCGCCTGCGCAGCAGATGAGGCCCTGTGATGTGTGATGTGGCACTCCGGCTTGTTACTGGTGCAGGCTCCCAGACCACTGTTGCAGCGGGTGTTGCCAGAGAGGGGATGGTGTTGGTGGTGCAGGTGGGAGTGTTGGCTGCTCCTGTTGTCTCCTCTTGGGGCTGGCTGACCATTGGCACCTGGCTGCTTTGGCTGGTGGGGGTGTCTTGTGGGAGACCTGTGGGACATGGGGAAAACACTGTCAGTGTCTACTATCTGTTGAACACTTCCCAATAAACATTTGCCTACTTGACTACATTGCCCATAATGCATCATGCTGGTGTTTGCTACTCTGAAATGGAGCTATCTTGGTTGTGCATGCCCCTGTGTACATGGTGGGTGGGGTTATGGCATTGATGGGTTTACAGGCATATCACATGGTACTCACTGGTTGATGTTCCAGGCTCAGAGGTGTCCAGTTCTCCAAATCCAGTTACTGACTCCGGCTCCAGGGTCTCCTCCACCCTTTCCTCCAGGGGTGTGGGTGGTGGTATGGAAGATGGTCCCCCTCCTGTGCCTCTCATCTCCCGGAGCCTTTCTGCCACCCTCTCCTTGGCCCGGGAGCGGAGGTCGTACCACCTCTTCTTTAGTTCATCCACACTCCTATGGCTGACCCCCAGGGAGTTTACCTTCTCCTGGATTTCCTGCCAAATTCGTTTTTTGGCAGAGTCTGGCACATTGAGGGCTGCCTTCCCAAAAAGCTGATCATGGTGCTGACAGCACTCATCTATGAGCACCTACAGCTCCTTCTCTGCAAACTTCAGCTTTCTCTTCCTGGGAGTGTCAGCCATGGTTGCTGGTGCTCTGTTAGCTGTGCTGCAGTTAAAAAGGGGTGTGGTCCTCCCTCCTCCCAGGTGTATTTGTAAACTTCCTGGCTGTGATGTCATCATCATGTGCCAGGAAGTGTTTTCCTGAGTGTTCTGGAGTGGTTTCTGGAGTGTTCTGCAGCACCTGCTTTCAATTTTCAGCACAGTCGCAATTTGCGACACCCACTCGCAAATTGCGAGTCCGTTTTTTGCACGGTCGCAAACAGCGGACTCGCTATCTGCGGTGCGACTCCGGGTGCGAGTCGCAATTTGTCCGGGCAAATTCTACCTGCATTCCAGTTAGCGACACGCAAATTGCGAGTCGCACATGCTCGCAAATTGCGAGTCGCTAATTTTTTTGTACCTACATCTGGCCCGTAGTGCTTTGTGAACATGTGCACCAACAGTCACATCACAGCCATGCAGATGTCAAGGACTGGAACGTTGTTTGCCAACACAGTGGTAGCAGCTTTTGCCCTGGTGGAATGAGCTCTCAGACCTTCCTGAGGCTGCTTTTTGGCCAGTACATAGCCAATCTTAATACAGACAGAGTCCTTTTCTACACAGTCTTTCCTTTCTTTACCCCCAAAGAACCCCACGAAAAGCTCACCGTCGAATGGTCCTTGGTTCGATTGATGTAAAAACGTAAAGCTCTTTTGTGGCCCAACTGAGGGAGTCTGTCCTACACTTTGGAGGAATGAGGTGGGGCAAAGATCACTGGGAGAGTGATGGATTGCCGAACGTGGAACGGTGTCACAACTTTATGCAAGAAGGCAGCTCAATTCCTCAGCACAGGTATGTCTGGAAAAACAGTGATGTTGGGCTGGTGTACCGATAAGGCCTTGAGTTCAATCACTGGACAAGGTGAAGTGATTCCAATGAGGAAGATAGGGCCAGATGTATGAAAACAGTGCGAATCGCAAAATGCGAATTTTAAGAAATCACACTTTCCGAGTCGCAATTGGCCATGTAACAAAATTGCGATTCGGAATTAGCGATTTCTTAAAAATGGCTATTTGTGGTCTGCGAGGCCCATTTACCGAATCTCAATTTGCATTCTCGCAATTTGCTATTTTATTGCGATTCGGTAAAAAATCGCAAAATGCGAGAAAGTTCGAGAATGCACACCTGGAGGTGATTGATGACTCATCAGCAGGAAATTAGTCATCCCAGGCAGGTACAAAAGCCACACCCAAGCCAGCATCCAGAGTGAGAGCAGCCCAGCCACTGTGAGGAGCACTGTGAAGGAGCAGCATCATCTGAGCCACCATGGAGCCCCAAGGTCCTGGAGCAGAAAAGCAGGAGAGGAAGCGCAAGCTCAAGTTCAGTGAGCAGGAGCTGGAGATCCTAACAGAGAAGGTGGTGAGGAGCCATGACCGCCTGTTTGGCAAATCTTCCCTCCAGGTGCCAGAGAGCGAGAAGAGGAGACTCTGGCTGGACATCCAAATGAAGATTTGCACCATTGGATTGGCCCAGCACTCCATAGATGAAATTAAGAAGCGCTGGTATGACCTGCGGTCCCGGGCAAAGGAGAGGGTGGCAAGGCGACTTGCAGAGGCCAGGACCACAGGAGGTGGACAACCAACGGAGCCACCTGCCACACCACTGGAGGACCTGGTGGAATCAACCCTCCTACCAGAAGCAGTGACAGGGGTCACTGACATAGACACCTCGGCCCAACCAAGTACCAGCCAAGGTAAGTGCAAAATCTGTTGTGTGAACACTGTATGTGCATGCATAAAAGCCCCTTAGGAATTAGCATGTAATGTGAAGTAGTGTGTGAAGTAGTCCACTCCACATCTCATTAGCAGCAAAAATATGCATTATGGGAGTCGTGGTACACAAACTAGAACAGACAGTGGCATGATAATGTTAGCAAGCATAGGGACACCCAAGGTAACACAACACACACTACACCATGTACAGCAGTATGTATAGTATTTTTGCCATTTCTGGACAGATAATGTAACATACAGAACTGACATGCTGCATATTGTTGTTGCAGGTGGGCCTGGCACAACAGCCACAGCAGTGACGGGTGTAGCGGACACGGACACGCAGCTGCCCTCAGACAACAACACCAGTGGGTCCAGCAATCTTCCTACTGTGCACCGCAGGCCTAGGCCGTTACCACTACCGGACCTCAGTGGTGACTCAGATGTGCAGCAGGAGAGTTCCGGCACACCATCCGCATCCGGGATGCGCAGCCAGGTACCGGAGGACAGGGGTCCTGCAGCGCGTCGTCCACGTGCCCCAGTGTCACTACAGCAATTGCAGGAGGCAGCTGAGGGTACATCCGTGTTCGGTGGACTGGAGGCTGCAATGTTGCAGCAACAACGGCAGCAAAATAGAAGGATCCAAAGTTTGGACAGGAGCCTCAGAGTCCACAATCGGAACACGGTCGGACTGCATCAGAGACTGGACACCCTCAATGAGAACATCAACCAGCTGCGTGAGGGACAGGTACAGGCCACTCGTGAGTTGACAACTGCTGTGCGTGACCTGTGCGAGGAGCTGCGACAAGAACGCCTGAGTAGACGCAGACATGAGCACCGATTCCGCACCATGTTGGCGACATACTGCCGGTCATCCAATCGCTTGGTCAACTCCACCGCCCTCATCGCCCGTCGTGCTGTGGCGGCCCAGGTCGAGGCTTCACACACCAGCAGGGATGTAGTCCAGGCCCTTGTCCAGATCACCACTGTGATCGAACAGGTAATGGGACAGAGGTCGGCCACTCCGAGTGAGGTTGCCTTGGGTGACACGGAGAACACCTCAAGCCTCAGCAGTGTGCACTTACCAGCTCCAGACCACAGACGGCACAGTGCCAGGCGCAGCACTGCCACAGAGCCTGACATTCAGGGTTCCAGTGATGCAACTGGGCACCCCAGTGGTGTGCGAGGGAGGAGGAAGTGACTTCTGCCTCATTGACTCTGGTGTCCCCACTATGGAGTAATAGTGTGGGACTCTGTTCATTTTCATTTTGACAATCCCCCTTTTATTTTACACATCACAATTCTGAACCTGCCGTAAAGGAATACATTTTATTTCTCACTATAGCTACAGTAGTCAGTAGAGTTTGATTGTACATACTCATGTCTGGGATGGTTGTGTGTGATGTCAGCAGGCCTTTGCCGTCCCTCTGCTGCACTGGTCCT
Organism: Pleurodeles waltl; assembly: GCF_031143425.1. Classification (NCBI taxonomy): domain Eukaryota; kingdom Metazoa; phylum Chordata; class Amphibia; order Caudata; family Salamandridae; genus Pleurodeles; species Pleurodeles waltl. The sequence continues at coordinate 202,092,865 of NC_090442.1, read as the reverse complement.
GTCTGCTGGCTGTAGAGGTGGTATGGGATCGTCATCCTCAACTGATTCAGTGTCACTGATTTCTATAGGTATGCCACTGGTTGTAGCTATACTGTGCAAGATTGTACAAGTAGCCACTATTCTACATGTGGTTTCTGGACTGTACTATAGTGCCCTTCCACTCTTGTGGTGGCAACGGACGCGACTCTTCAGGAGGCCAATTTGTGCGCTCCACCACGTTGCTGGTTGCCCTGTGTGCTGCATTGTATCTCCGTTCTGCCGGTGTGGTCGGGTTGAGGTAGGGTGTCATCATGTAGGTGCGCACTGCATAGGCACAGTCTCCTGAAAGGAACAGAAGGTTTGTTGGGTACCTCAGCCATCTGACATGGGTTTGTTACTTATGCGCCAGTGTAAGAAGTGACAACACCTAGTAGATATTGTAAAGAAATGGCTCCCTGTTGCAGTTACCCCCCACTTTTTGCCTGATACTGATGCTGACTTGACTGAGAAGTGTGCTGGGACCCTGCTAACCAGGCCCCAGCACCAGTGTTCTTTCACCTAAAATGTACCATTGTCTCCACAATTGGCACAGCCCTTGCACCCAGGTAAGTCCCTTGTAATTGGTACCCCTGGTACCAACGGCCCTGATGCCAGGGAAGGTCTCTAAGGGCTGCAGCATGACTTATGCCACCCTAGGGACCCCTCACTCAGCACAGACACACTGCTTGCCAGCTTGTGTGTGCTGGTGGGGAGAAAATGACTAAGTCGACATGGCACTCCCCTCAGGGTGCCATGCCAACCTCACACTGCCTGTGGCATAGGTAAGTCACCCCTCTAGCAGGCCTTACAGCCCTAAGGCAGGGTGCACTATACCACAGGTGAGGGCATATGTGCATGAGCACTATGCCCCTACAGTGTCTAAGCAAAACCTTAGACATTGTAAGTGCAGGGTAGCCATAACAGTATATGGTCTAGGGAGTCTGTCAAAAACGAACTCCACAGCTCCATAATGGCTACACTGAATACTGGGAAGTTTAGTATCAAACTTCTCGGAATAATAAACCCACACTGATGCCAGTGATGGATTTATTAAAAAATGCACACAGAGGGCATCTTAGAGATGCCCCCTGTATTTTACCCAATTGTTCAGTGCAGGACTGACTGGTCTCTGCCAGCCTGCTGCTGAGAGACGAGTTTCTGACCCCATGCGGTGAGAGCCTTTGTGCTCTCTGAGGACAGAAACAAAGCCTGCTCTGGGTGGAGGTGCTTCACACCTCCCCCCTGCAGGAACTGTAACACCTAGCAGTGAGCTTCAAAGGCTCAAGCTTCGTGTTACAATGCCCCAGGGCACTCCAGCTAGTGGAGATGCCCGCCCCCTGGACCCAGCCCCCACTTTTGGCGGCAAGTCCAGGAGAGATAATGAGAAAAACAAGGAGGAGTCACTGGCCAGTCAGGACAGCCCCTAAGGTGTCATGAGCTGAGGTGACTCTGACTTTTAGAAATCCTCCATCTTGTAGAAGGAGGATTCCCCCAATAGGAATAGGGATGTGCCCCCCTGCCCTCAGGGAGGAGGCACAAAGAGGGTGTACCCACCCTCAAGGACAGTAGCCATTGGCTACTGCCCTCCCAGACCTAAACACACTCCTAAATTCAGTATTTAGGGGCTCCCCAGAACCTAGGAACTCAGATTCCTGCAACCTAAGAAGAAGAGGACTGCTGAGCTGAAAAACCCTGTAGAGAAGACGGAGACACCAACTGCCTTGGCCCCAGCTCTACCGGCCTGTCTCCCCCCTTCGGAAGAAAACTGCTCCAGCGACGCTTTCCCCAGGACCAGCGACCTCTGAATCCTCAGAGGACTGCCCTGCTCTAAAAGGACCAAGAAACTCCAGAGAACAGCGGCCCTGTTCAACAAAGACTGCAACTTTGTTTCCAGAGGAGCAACTTTAAAGACCCCTGCAATTCCCGCCAGAAGCGTGAGACTTGCAACACTGCACCCGGCGACCCCGACTCGACTGGTGAAGAAACAACGCTACAAGGAGGGCCCCCAGGCGACTCAAAGACTGTGAATAACCAAAGTTGTCCCCCCTGAGCCCCCACAGCGACGCCTGCAGAGGGAATCCCGAGGCTCCCCCTGACTGCGACTGCCTGACTCCCAGATCCCGACGCCTGGAAAAGACCCTGCACCCGCAGCCCCCAGGACCTGAAGGATCGGAACTCCAGGGCAGGAGTGACCCCCAGGAGGCCCTCTCCCTTGCCCAGGTGGTGGCTACCCCGAGGAGCCCCCCCCTTGCCTGCCTGCACCGCTGAAGAGACCCCTTGGTCTCCCATTGATTCCTATTACAAATCCGACGCTTGTTTACACACTGCACCCGGCCGCCCCCGCGCTGCTGAGGGTGTACTTTCTGTGCTAACTTGTGTCCCTCCCCGGGGCCCTACAAAACCCCCCTGGTCTGCCCTCCGAAGACGCGGGTACTTACCTGCTGGCAGACTGGAACCGGGGCACCTCCTTCTCCATTGAAGCCTATGCGTTTTGGGCACCACTTTGAACTCTGCACCTGACCGGCCCTGAGCTGCTGGTGTGGTGACTTTGGGGTTGCTCTGAACCCCCCAACGGTGGGCTACCTTGTACCCCAATTTGAACCCCGTAGGTGGTTTACTTACCTGCAAGAACTAACAATAACTTACCTCCCCTAGGAACTGTGAAAATTGCACTGTGTCCACTTTTAAAATAGCTATATGTGTTTTATGTAAAAAGTATATATGCTATTGTGATTATTCAAAGTTCCTAAAGTTCTTACCTGCAATACCTTTCAAATGAGATATTAAATGTAGAATTTGAAACTGTGGTTCATAAAATAAACTAAGAAAATATATTTTTCTATACAAAAACCTATTGGCCTGGAATTGTCTCTGAGTGTGTGTTCCTCATTTATTGCTGGTGTATGTACAACAAATGCTTAACACTACTCCTTTGATAAGCCTACTGCTCGACCACACTACCACAAAATAGAGCATTAGTATTATCTCTTTTTGCCACTATCTTACCTCCAAGGGGAACCCTTGGACTCTGTGCATACTATTCCTTACTTTGAAATAGTGCATACAGAGCCAACTTCCTACAGATATCCTTCACCAAACTCCCCAGCTAGCAGTCTTGTGTGAATGCCGCTGTGACGAAAGATGTATGAATCATGTGTACTCCCTGGGTACCTGGACACGAGATCAGTTATGATGTAGGTGGCATTGCATATCTCCTGTTTATTCATGGAATGTTGGTGTTTACGGTTTCGGTACACATACTCTGTGACTGATGGTGGACATATTGCCACATGTGTGCCATCTATGGCACGTAGGACATGGGGGAAGTGTGCAATTTGATAAAACTCTATTATTGTCTGCTGTATTTCCTGTGGGGTGTGGGGGAATCGGATGTACTGTTGGAGTTTGCTTAGCATGGCGTTGATAAATGCATTGACAAATCAGGAGAGGGTGCTCTGTGTTACCCCCCAGCCGCTGCTATGACCCCTTGATAGCTCCCTGAGGTAAGTATGTGGAGGGTGCATGATACCTGCACATGGGTGGGTATGCTATGTGTCCTTAGTGTTCTGCGCTGCAGTATGGGTTGTAGCTCAGCTATAAGATCAAGAATCATGGCTGAGTTCACCCTATACCTCTCAAATATGTCCTCCTCTGTCAGGTCAAATAGTGTAATGCGCACTCTAGAAATGCGCTCCCGTCTCCTCCTCCCTCTCCTCAAACCTGCCAGGATCCTCATCCTCCTCGCCATGGCGTAGAGTGCAGCCATTGTGGTGGGGGGGTCTGAGGCATTCTGGGCCACTTCATATAGGTTGCACCTGGTGACCACCTGGTTTCACTTAGTGGTATTTTGCATGTGCAAAATGCCATTCTGCGAAAAATCGCTAATTGCGATTTTTTGATGCATCTCTTTGCGATTCGGATTTTGCGATTCACATTTTGCTCCTCGCAATTTCCTACTGGAAATACCGAATCGCAAAATGCGACTCGTAAAACCAGGCCGCAACGCAAGAAATCGCAAAATTAGCAATTTCTTGTTTTTGGTCTGCGAATGCCTTTCAGGCATCGCAGACCACGTTTTTGCACTCGCAAATGGACGATTTTTGCGATTATCACCGTTTGCAAGTGCAAAAACTTTTCATACATCTGGCCCATAGTCTCTAAGGTCAGAAGACACAATGAGCATCTGTGCATCAGCTGGAAGGGAGTACACAAGAAAAACACTCAAGACGTGGCTGAGGTCCCACTGCACATCACAAAAGGTTTGGGAGGGAACATGTGCGTTGAATATTTATAACCACTGTACAAAAAGTTGGCAGTGCTATGACAATTGCCGTCATCTCCAGCATGTTTACAAAGAGGGACAAATATATTTATTCAAGGCACTGATATATTATATTCTGCAATAAGCCCCATTAAGCATACACTGATCAGCCAGTGGGCTGCAGCTAGGGCAAGTGGAAGGAGCATCATGCCAAGGACCTTGAAGACTCCTTAGCCTTACCACCACTATGCAGGGCCACTGCAGTCCTAGAAGCTATTGGAACAGCCAGGCTGATACACTCTTGTTGCTCATGTAGTAATTCAACATCTGGCTCATGCAGTTATCCTTTCTGTAGGAGGTAAGGGATTTATCAGACTAGAGTTAGTTGTCAAACTTAATCCTTTTGGATGGTCACAAGAAGGATTTGTTAGTTCACTGAAAACTCAAGATTTTATAGGGCTCTAAAGGTCACAACTAGTTTGACCCACTCCCCTCCTGTTACTTGGCACGGCACGGATGGGACAACTGTTTAGGTAAGGATAGCTTTACACTTTCTGCTATTAAAAAAAGGCCATCTTTTAGGCTATAATCTTGGTCAAAGCCATAAGGCCTCAATAAAAGTGAACAACAGCACCCTGTACTAGTAGAGTTTGTTCCACATAGTTAAACCGAGGGACTTCCTGTGCTCCTACTGGATGAGTTCAGGGGAAGAAACTGGTGGGAATCATAGAAATCCAAGATGGGATTGATTCCTTTGCCTTTTTTTTTTTTTTTTACAAAGCGGTAGAAGTTTTTAGGTGCTGCATCCGCCCTATTAATCCTAGATGGAGGAGCCTCTCGACCGTGTGCAGCATTTGTTATAATGCCGACTGGGGCAAAAATGACTTGAACGGGGACAGTGAGAGCTGTAGAAGTTAGCCATTTTCACCATGAGGACCATGCATTGCTGCTTATCTAGTGATAGCAGCGAACAGAAACATTTCTCTCCCATTAGAGTGTGGTAGGGTTCCTGAGATGGCATACAGAAGAGTGGTGGGTCCCTGAAAAAGCTTTGGGACGTCTTGGCTTGTGTAGAGGGGCCTTAGTCTTCCCTCTAAAGCCACTCCTCTTTGGTTGCTGGCTGCTCCATGAGGAAGTGGAGTTTCCTCCCTGCGGTTTGGAATGAGTGGAAGTCAGCAAAGAAAGGGGGGTGTTCATAGCACTACCATTTGGATGGCACTGTACGTATTGTACTGCTGGAAGCCATTGTGAATTGAGGAATCAAACAAACCTTCTAATCAAATGAGATGCTGATAATTTCTCTTGTATCCCCACAGAAGGCCCCCTGCCTTACCACATCCTGCAATTAAGCTGGAGAGTGCCCCAAGTTAACATTTTCCATTCCATTCCATCAATCAAAGCCCCAGCGCCAAAAAACATGGACCAGATGTTCCATCCATAGATGTGGTGAAAAGTAACATTGAGCTTTGGTCTCACTTCACACAAATGTGTTCAAAAACTTTCCTCGAGACAGCTTCCCTGGGTACCTGGTCCTAGTTAATGAATGAACAATGGATGAAATCCAGATCTGTGGCTGGGGGGGAGTGTTTGAAAAGTTTCAGCACTCTGTCCATCATCCTTTTGTGTTAGTAAAGTCACTAAGTGGAAAGGTGTAGGAGGCTGCATCTGTATATACTATATCAAAAAGAGATACAGTGTGCACAGAGTCTAGGCGTTCCCCAGAGGCTTAAAAGAGGCTAAAGTAGATAACACTAATGCTCTCTTTTGTGGTAGTGTGGTTACAGTTTCAGTCTCCGGGTTTAAGGAACTCCACCAGTTGGGGTTCCAGTTGACCCCAAACACCAACCACCAGCAACACGGGCTGGCGGGGTGCAGAGGTCAAAGATGAGCAATTTTAACGCGGGCGCTTATGGAGACAGGGGGTACTTGGAATCAAGCCTGCCTGTAGGTATGTACCTGCGGCTCAGAGGGAAGACCGGGGGGATTGAAGGAACAATGGAGGGGCCACAAGTAGGCACCAAACACACACCCTCAGCGGCACAGGGGCGGCGGGTGCAGGGTGCAAACAGGATGTCGGGCTTCCAATGCTGGTGTATTAGGGGACTCAGAGACTGCAGGCGAGGTCCAGGGAGTTTCTTGTGCACACTACGGGTGGACAAGGAGGAGGGCCACCTGCTGAACGTTGCTGCACCAGAGGTCGGGTTCTCCAAGGCCAGGAGCGGCGGGTGCAGTGTGTCTTTAGGCATTAAAAAAATCTTCATCCAGAGCTTCGTGGTCAGGGTGGTCCTTGGAATTACCTCTGCAGGCGTCGTCGTGGAGGGGTGAAGAGGTCAACCCAGGGTGGGCACTTGCTTGCATTCACCTGGACACCCCTTGTAACTGGGTGGATCACCTGGACACGGGCCGTTGGCGTCGGGTGCAGAGTGGTCAGGACTCATGCATTCGAGGTGAGGCTTGAGTCCTTGGTTGTTGGTTTTTCTTGAACAGGGCCGCTGTCCTCAGGAGTTCTTGGTCTTTTTGGGTGCAGGGCAGTCCTCTGGAGCTGAGCAGAGTTCACTGGTCCTGCTAGATGTGTCGCTGTTCTTTTGCAGGTTCTTTGAAGCAGGAGACAGGCCGGTAGGGCTGGGGCCAAAGCAGTTGTCATCTTCCTTCTTCGATGCTGGGGGTTTCAGCTAAACAGTCCTGCTTTTTTTCGTAGGTTGCCAGAAATCTAATGACTTGGGTTCAGAAAGGCCCTTAAATCCTAGATTTAGGGGTGTTTTAGGGGTCAGAGGGCAGTAGCCAATGGCTACTGTCCCTGGAGGTGGCTAAACTCTCCTTGTGCCCACTCCCTTTTGGGAAGGGGGCACAAAACTAATCCTATTGGTCCCTGTTCTCCAAACCAAGATGGAGCATTCTTCAGGGAGGGGGACACCTCAGCTCTGGCTGGAGTGGTCACCCCCTCCCTGTTTTCCCTAATTGTCGCACCGGATTTGCCACCTAAAGTGGGGCTTTGTCCGGGGGGCAGGCAACTCTACTAGCTGGAGTGCTCTGGGAGTCTGTAATCTGAGACTTGAGCCTTTGAGGCTCACCACCAGGTGTTACAGTTCCTGTAGGGGGGAGGTGTGAAGCACCTCCACCCAGGACAAGCTTTGTTTCTGACCACAGAGAGCACAAAGGCACTCACCCCCATGTGATCAGAAACTTGTCTGAAAGTGGCAGGCTGGCACAGACCAGTCAGTCCCACACTAGCAGTTTGGCTAACATACAGGGGGCTTCTCTAAGATGCCCTCTGTGTGCATTTTTCAATAAATCCCACACTGGCATCAGTGGGGGTTTATTGTGCTGAGAAGTGTGATACCAAACTTCCCAGTATTCAGGGAAGCCATAATGGAGCTGTGGAGTTCGCAATGACAAACTCCCAGACCATATACTCAATATGGCTACACTGCACTTACAATGTTTAAGAATGGACTTAGACACTACAGGGGTATATTGCTCTTTGCAGCTATGCCCTCACCTGTGGTATAGTGCACCCTGCCTTAGGGCTGTGAGGCCTGCTCGAGGAGTGACGTACCTATGCCACAGGCAGTGGTTTGTAGGCATGGTACCCTGAGAGGAGTGCCATGTTGACTTTGTCTTTTTCTCCCCACCAGCATACACAGGCTGCACAGGCAGTGTACATATGCTTGCTGAGGGGTCCCCCAGGGTGGCATAATACATGCTGCAGCCATGGAAACAAAGGTACAGTTTTGGGGAAAGAACAATGGTGCTGGGGCCTGGTTAGCAGGATCCCAGCACACTTTCAATCAAAGTTGGCATCAACACTAGGCAAAAAGTAAAAATGGTGGGGGTGTAACCATGCCAACAGTGGCACTTTCCTACACAACACCCCCCCCCCCCAAACAAAAGGGGATGAGATTAACCTTTCCCAAGTGAGTGTTCATTATCTAAGTGGAAGAACCTGGAAAGGCTATCTGTATTGGCATGGGCAGTCCCAGGCCTGTGTTCCACTACAGAGTCCATTCCCTGTAGGGATATGGACCACCTCAAAAGTTTAGGGTTCTCACCTTTCATTTGCATTAGCCATCTGAGAGGTCTGTGGTCAGTTTGAACAACAAAGTGATTACCAAGCAAGTATTGTCTCAACTTTTTAAGCAACCAAACCACATCAAAGGCCTCCTTCTTAATGGCACTCCAACGCTGCTCCCTGGGGAGTAACCTCCTGCTAATGAAAGTAACAGACTGGTCAAGGCCATCATTATTGGTTTGGGACAGGACAGCTCCTATTCCATGTTCAGATGCATCTCTCTGCACAATGAACTGCCTATAATAATCTTTTAGCTTTAAGAACTGGTGCTGAACACATTGCTTCTTTCAGGGTGTCAAAGGCATTTTGACAGTAAAGAGTCCATTTTACCTTCTTTGGCATCTTCCTTGAGCTCAGTTCAATGAGAGGTGTCACAATGGACCCATACCCCTTCACAAACCTCCTGTAATAGCCAGTCAAGCCAAGGAATGCCCTCACTTGAGTCTGGGTTTTTGGAGCTTCCCAATCCAGAAATGTCTGGATCTTGGGCTGTAAAGTTTACACTTGGCCTCAGCCTACAAGGTGGCCCTGCCCTATTTGGCATTTAGATGCTTTAATATAGAGGTCTGCTGATTGCAAGGCCTGCAAAACCTTCCCCAGGTGATCCTGGCAGCTGGAGCCAAAGACAGCAATATCATCTAGATATGCTGCACTAAAGGACTCCAAGCCAGCAAGGACTTGATTCACCAACCTTTGGAAGGTGGCAGGGGCATTCTGTAAGCCAAAGGGCATTACAGTAAACTGGAAATGTCCATCAGGTGTAGAGAATGCTGTCTTTTCTTTTGCTCCAGGTGCCATCCTAATTTGCCACTACCCTGCAGTCTAGTCAAAGGTACTCAGAAATTTGGCTGCACCTAATTTGTCAATCAGTTCATCTGCTCTGGGTATGGGGTGAGCCTCTGTCTTGGTGACAGAACTGAGCCCTTTGTAGTCCACACAGAACCTCATTTCTCTCTTGCCATCTTTTGTATGAGTTTTGGGGACCAAGACCACTGGGGTAGCCCAGAGACTGTCAGAGTGCTCTATTACCCTTAACTCCAGCATCTTGTGGGCTTCTACCTTGATGCTCTCTTTGACTTGGTCAGTCTGTCTATATATTTTGATTTTGACAGGTAAAGTGTCTCCTGTGTCCACATCATGGGTACACAGGTGTGTCTGACCAGGGATCAAAGAGAAGAGCTCAGCATACTGCTGTAGGACTTGCCTGCAGTCAGATGGCTGGTGGGCAGAGAGGGTATCTGTTAGACCTGACAGCCCTAGGGTGGTCACCACTAGCTTTTTGCCTGCCTCCCTCCACTTTTTAGACACTGTTTTGCTGGCTTTTAGACTCTGCGCACTTTACCACTGCTAACCAGTGCTAAAGTGTATATGCTCTCTCCCTTTAAACATGGTAACCTTGGTTCACACCCAATTGGACTATTTAATTTACTTATAAGTCCCTAGTAAAGTGCACTGTATATGCCTAGGGATTGTAGATTAAATGCTACTAGTGGGCCTGCAGCACTGTTTGTGCCACCCACTTAAGTAGCCCCTTTACCTTGTCTCAGGCCTGCCATTTGGCATTTGAAAAGTACTTGCCGAGCCTAAACCTCCCCTTTCTCTACATATAAGTCACCTCTAATGTGAGCCCTAGGTAACCCCTAGAGCAGGGTGCTGTGTGGGTAAAACGCAGGACATGTACCTGTGTAGTTTACATGTCCTGGTAGTGTAAAACTTCTAAATTCGTTTTTACACTACTGTGAGGCCTGCTCCCTTCATAGGCTAACATAGGGGCTGCCCTCCTACATTATTGGAGTTGTAGCTGATGATCTGAAAGGAGTAGGAAGGTCATATTTAGTATGGCCAGAATGGTAATACAAAATCCTGCTGACTGGTGAAGTTGGATTTAATTTTACTATTCTAGAAATTCCACTTTTAGAAAGTGAGCTTTTCTTTGCACTTAAATCTTTCTGTGCCTTACAGTCCACGTCTGGCTGGGTTTAGTTGACAGCTCCTTGTGCATTCACTCAGACACACCCCAAACACAGGGTACTCAGCCTCACTAGCATACATCTGCATTTTGAATGGGTCTTCCTGGGCTGGGAGGGTGGAGGGCCTGCCCTCACACAAAGGACTGCCACACCCCCTACTGGGACCCTGGCAGACAGGATTGAACTGAAAGGAGACCTGGTGCACTTCTAAGCCACTCTTTGAAGTCTCCCCCACTTCAAAGGCACATTTGGGTATAAAACAGGGCCTCTGCCCTACCACCTCAGACACTTCCTGGAGAAAAAAACTTGTAACCAGAACCTGCATTCTGCCAAGAAGAACTGCCTGGCTGCCCAAAGTACTCACCTGACTGCTTTCTACAAAGGACTGCTGCCTTTGCTGTTGCCCTGCTGCCTTGCTGAACTCTTGCCTTGCTGCAGAAGTGCTCTCCAAAGGCTTGGATAGAGCTTGCCTCCTGTTCCCTGAAGTCTCAGGGCCAAAAAGACTTCTTTCTTTCAACTGGACTCCTTGTGCAGCGAAAAATTTGACGCACAGCTTGCTCCGCTGTGAAAATTTCACTGCACGCTGACCCGGGGCAACGCCGCTCGACTTTGCAGAGAAAAGATCGACGCGGCACCGGCGGCGCGACTGGAACTTCGACGCACAGTCCGCCTGGACAATGCCGCCCGACTTCCAGAGAGGAAATCGACGCAGCGCCTGCCGTGAGGAAGAAAATTCCACGCACAGCCCACCGGAACAACATGCTGCCGGACAACAAGCCCAGACCCCGGGGTGTCTGAAAACCCCACGACACACAGAGGAGACTGTCCGCACGCCGGAAATCGACGCAACGTCTTCCCCGCGTGAAAAATAACGATGCAAGTCCGTGTGTGAAGGGGCGAAACCGACGCACACACCATTTTCCACGCACCTCCTCCTCTGTGGCCCTCTGCGGAGATTTTTCACTCCAAACCAAGTACTTTGTGCTTGAAAGAGACTTTGTTTGCTTTTTAAAGACTTAAGACACTTCGGGGGTCATTCTGACTCCCGCCGTCCGCGGTATCCGCAGGGCCGGCGGGAGCCGCCAGAATACCGCTGCGCGGTCACAAGACCGCCGCGGGTATTCTGGGTTTCGCCAGAAGGCCGCCCGCCAGCCCAGCGGGAAACACCTTTCCACAAGGATGCCGGCTCAGAATGGAGCCGGCGGAGTGGAAGGGGTGCGACGGGTGCAGTTGCACCCGTCGCGATTTTCAGTGTCTGCATGGCAGACACTGAAAATCATGGTGGGGCCCTGTTACGGGGGCCCACGACACCCCATACCGCCATCCTGTTCCTGGCGGCCAAAACCGCCAGGAACAGGATGGCGGTATGGGGGTCGGAATCTCCATGGCGGCGCAGCAAGCTGCGCTGCCATGGAGGATTCCCCAGGGCAGCGGAAAACCGGCAGTACACCGCCGGTTTTCCGTTTCTGACCGCGGCTGTACCACCGCGGTCAGAATGCCCTTGGGAGCACCGCCAGCCTGTTGGCGGTGCTCCCGCGGTCCCTGGCCCTGGCGGTCCATGACCGCCAGGGTCGGAATGACCGCCTTCATGTCACTTTTCAGTGATATCTCTACAATTTCTTATTGCATCTTTTATCGTTTTGACCTGCAAATATCCAGATAAATATTATATTTATACCCGTGTGGTGTATTTTTGTGGTGCTATATTGGGTTATTGTATGATTTGTTGCACAAATACTTTACACATTGCCTTCTAAGTTAAGCCTGACTTCTCAGTGCCAAGCTACCAGAGGGTGGGCACAGGATAATTTGGATTATGTGTGACTTACCCTGACTAGAGTGAGGGTCCTTGCTTGGACAGGGGGTAACCTGACTGCCACCCAAAGAGCCAAGACCCCATTTCTAACATTGATGAGGATAGGACTTGTATTTGTGCAGTGACATACAGTAGCTAAGTATTTCACTACCTACCCACAGTTGAAAGTCAACTTGATTTTTATATTCTTTCTGCAATTTCATTTTTCCTGACAATTTTGTTTACCAAAATCCTCACTCAACATGTCTCTGGCTGGGTCTCAAGCAGGAGATTTTGACCTAGCCCTGTTGGAGACATACACTGTCAAACAGCTGAAAAGGTTCTGTAGGGAAATGGGAGTACCCACCCAAGGTGCCTCCAGAAAGGAGGAATTTCAAAAGGCGCTGAGGGCCTGGGCAGAAGCCCATTCAGAGGAGGGTGCTGAGGAGGAAAGGGAGCCAGACGATGGCCCCCCAGAGGATTTGTTGCCATCAGTGGATGTTACCACTGCAACTGTGCCTCCTGCAAAACCAGGGAGCAGTGTCTCTGATCAAAGCCTGACCGCAGAGGAAAGGAGAGAGAGTTTCAGTTGCAAATGGCAAGGCTAAAAATTGAGGCTCAACAGGAGGAAAGTAGGGCAGAGAGAGAAGCCAAGCAAGCTGAGACTGAAAGAGCAGCCAAACAGATTGAGGCTGAAAGAGCAGCCAAACAGATGGAAGCTGAAAGAGCTGAAGCTGCAGCTGAGAGAGCTTTGGCTGAAAACAAACTATTGTTGGCTCATGAACTGAGTCTCAAGGAGCTGGAGATCAAGGCAAGACAGTCTGAGTCTAGCAGTAATGGTGGCAGCATACAGACAGGACCTGCTGGAGAGAAGAAGGTTTGTATACCCAAAAATGTGGTGCCCAGTTTTGTGGTGGGAGATGACATATATAAATGGTTAGCTGCTTATGAAGTTGCACTAAGGGCTCATGAGGTTCCTAAAGGGCAATGGGGTACAGCTATGTGGAGTTATGTGCCACCATTGGGGAGGGACACACTTCTCACATTGGACATAAAGGATCAAAACACATACCCACTTCAGAAAGCCATTTTACTTGCCAAGTTTGGGCTGACCCCTGAGGGATACCGTCAGAGGTTCAGGGACAGCACCAAACAATCCACACAAACATGGGTAGATTTCTTTGACTTTTCCAGTAAGGCACTGAATGGATAGGTGCGGGGCAGCAAAGTAGATGATTACAAAGGGTTATATGACTTGATTCTGAGAGAGCATATACTCAGTATTTCTTTTACATAGTTGCGCCAGCACTTGGTAGATAGTAAGCTGACTGATCCCAAGAAGCTTGCTGAGGAGGCGGACCTCTGGGTTAGCACCAGAGTGTCCCGAAAGGTATCTGGGGGGGACACCCACAAAGGTGGTCAGGGTTCACAGCAGAAGAAAGGGGGGGGAGATAAACTTACAGATAAGGAACTCTCAAAAGGCCCCCAAAAGAATTCCCAGGGAGGGGGTGGCAACTATTCCTCTTCCAGATTTGGGAAAAAGCCAGGGAATTTTGATAAATCATCAGGGAAATTCATCCCCAAATGCTTAGAGTGTTACCAGTATGGTAACACTAGAAAAATGGGAAGGCAGATGGGCAAAGAAAAGAGATAAGGAGAAAGGTGACAGTCCAGGGTCAAGTCAGACCAAAGCCTCACCCGATACAGAATCAGTAATAATACTACCCATGAGAGAAACCGCTAGTGGTATCTTAGTACATGTACCGTGGTCCAGAGGAGACATCCTATCCTTTACTAACGACTATCCCAGATTGAGGTAGAAACCGATCGAGTGGTATCAGCAAACAGATAGGTTTGTGAAGCTTGCGAAGTGTCTCTGGGAAGACTTGAATACCTTGTTCGAGATCATTGTTCCGCCTGATTTGTGGCTCGAGTGTAAGAGAGGGGTAGATTGGCCGACGAAGGAGCCGGCAAGGGATAAGGTGACCAGAGCTCCCTCTGAGGAGGTGATGAAGTACTATCATAAGGTGATTGAGTTTTTGAAACAAAAGGTGTCGCCGAAGGTGACTGATTGGCAGAAGATTGACCGGACCTCGCAAGAGGTTAAGGAATCAATACATGCTTACTATGAGAGGTTGTTAAAGGCATTCAAACACTACAGTGGTACTGAGACCATTGAGCCGAAAGACATGAACCATCTCGTGTTTAGATTTGTTGAAGGGTTAAGACAAGAAGTTAACCAGATGATTAAGAATCATTTGATTCGTTGCCAAGCGAAGCTGATTGATGAGGTGTTGCAGTATGCGAAATACTGAAGCGACGAAATTGAGTTAAAGCAGAAAAAGCTGAAAGAGAAATTGATGGTGATGCAGATAAGGGCTGCACAGGCAGGAATACAGGGAAATGGAGTCCAGCAGATGATACAGCAGGAACCGCAAATGAATGGTGTGTTCCAGGCGCACCAGAGGGGTCGAGGCCGAGGGTTTGTGAATCGCAGTCCAGACTTGAATACCATTGTGGTTCAAAATGACGTACAAGGAGTGAAAAAGATGTCACCATGTCATGCGTGCGGGGGCGTGGGGCACTGGAAACGGGAGTGCCCGAATGTGGTACAGGATGGTGTCATTCAACAAAGTACTAATGTCTGTACATTGCAAAATGTACGAGGTCCAAAATTGAGACATCAAAATCCAAATTTTCAAAATAACTTGTTACAGATGCAAGGGGTACAGCCCATGTAGCAGATGCAAATGCCGCGTATTCAGCCAGCGCAGATGCAGCAAGTACAACAGCAGGTTCCTATGGTACCTAGACAGCAAATGCAATTACCAATAGCTCCAATGGGACAGCAGCAGGTCATGCTTCCTCAACAGGTCACAGGTCAGGTAATGAGTCAAAATAATACAGTACAGCAATTCCCATTATGAGGTGAAAATGGCATGAATGAAGAATGGTTGGATGACAGCTCAGATAGCGAAGAGTGCAGGCTTGCAGCATCCTTAGAGGCAGACCAGAGGGGTCCCTATGTGGAGGGGAAGGTAATGGGTTACAAAGTTTCATTCTTGGTCGATACTGGAGCCACACGCTCTACAGTCAGGAGTGCAGAGGTTCCGAAATTACCACTTTCGGGGCGTACCATAAGGGTAGTCGGAGTAGCAAACCAGTACCTGACAAACCCGATTACAGATCTAGTGCAAGTTGAGATCGGCATCTTCCAGGGACTGCATAGATTTGTAGTTTGTGATTCAAGTCAGGTATCCCTACTGGGAAGGGACTTACTGTGTGTTAGAAATGGGGTTTTTGGTTGGCAGTCAGGTTGCCCTCTGTCCAAGCAAGAACCCTCACTCTAGTCAGGGTAAGTCACACACAATCCAAAATCAGCCTGTGCTCACCCTCCAGTAGCTTGGCACGAGCAGTCAGGCTTAACTTAGAAGGCAATGTGTAAAGCATTTCTGTAATAAATCATGCAACACCATAGCATAACACCACAAAAATACACCACACAGTATTTAGAAAAATATATAATATTTATCTGGGTATCTTCAGGTCAAAACGATCAAAGTTGCAATACGAATTTGTAAAGATATAACTGAAAAGTGATAGAAAGTGTCTTAAGTCTTTAGGAAGTAAACAAAGTCTCTTTTAAACACAAAGTACCTGGTTTCTGGTGGAAAATCTCCTCAGAGGGCCACAGGAGAAGAGGTGCGTGGAAAACTGGTGTGTGCGTCGATTTCTCCTCAGCACACACGGACTTGCGTCGTTATTTTCCACGCGGGGAGTCGGGCGTCGTATTCTGGCGCGCGGTCAGTCTCTTACTGTGGTTTGCGGGGAGTACCAGATGTCCCGGGTCTGTGCGTGGATTTTCCTGCTTGTTTTCCGGCTGCGTGTCGTTCTGCGGGGCTGCGCGTCGAAGTTTTGATCTCACAGCAGGTGTCGCGTCGATTTCTCCGGCGGAGTCGGCGGCGTTGTCCTTGCGAGGCCGTGCGTCAAAATTTTGATCTCACGGCAGGCGTCGCGTCGATTTCTCATGGAAAGTCGGGCGGCGTTGTCCTTGCGAGGCCGTGCGTCAAAGTTTCGATCGTCCCGAAGACGTCGCGTTGATCAGCGTCGGTGTGCAGCGTTTTTCTTGCCGCGGAACAAGCTGTGCGTCGATAAGTTCGGCGCACGGAGCGTCCAAGAGGAAGAGAGAAGTCTTTTTGGTCCTGAGACTTCAGGGAACAGGAGGCAAGCTCTATCCAAGCCCTTGGAGAGCACTTTTACAGCCAGACAAGAGTTCAGCAAGGCAGCAGGCCAACAGCAAGGCAGCAGTCCTTTGTAGAAAAGCAGACAGGTGAGTCCTTTGAGCAGCCAGGCAGTTCTTCTTGGCATGATGTAGTTTCTGGTTCAGGTTTCTTCTCCAGCAAGTGTCTGATGAGGTAGGGCAGAGGCCCTGTTTTATACTAAGTTGTGCCTTTGAAGTGGGGGTGACTTCAAAGAGTGTCTAAGAAATGCACCAAGCCCCCTTTCAGTTCAATCCTGTCTGCCAGAGTCCCAGTAGGGGGTGTGGCAGTCCTTTGTGTGAGGGCAGGCCCTCCAC
Organism: Pleurodeles waltl; assembly: GCF_031143425.1. Classification (NCBI taxonomy): domain Eukaryota; kingdom Metazoa; phylum Chordata; class Amphibia; order Caudata; family Salamandridae; genus Pleurodeles; species Pleurodeles waltl. The sequence continues at coordinate 202,076,176 of NC_090442.1, read as the reverse complement.
CCTCCCAGCCCAGGAAGACCCATTCAAAATGCAGATGTATGCAAGTGAGGCTGAGTACCCTGTGTTTGGGGTGTGTCTGAGTGAATGCACAAGGAGCTGTCAACTAAACCTAGCCAGACGTGGATTGAAGGGCACAACAATATTTTAGTGCAAAGAAATGCTCACTTTCTAAAAGTGGCATTTCTAGAATAGTAATATTAAATCCGACTTCACCAGTCAGCAGGATTTTGTATTACCATTCTGGCCATACTAAATATGACCTTCCTGCTCCTTTCAGATCAGCAGCTGCCACTTCAACAGTGTATGAGGGCAGCCCCAATGTTAGCCTATGAAAGGAGTAGGCCTCACAGTAGTGTAAAAACGAATTTAGGAGTTTTACACTACCAGGACATATAACTACACAGGTACATGTCCTGCCTTTTACCTACACAGCACCCTGCTCTAGGGGTTACCTAGGGTACACATTAGGGATGACATATGTAGTAAAAGGGGAGTTCTAGGCTTGGCAAGTACTTTTAAATGCCAAGTCGAAGTGGCAGTGAAACTGCACACACAGGCCTTGCAATGGCAGGCCTGAGACAGGGTTAAGGGGCTACTGAGGTGGGTGGCACAACCAGTGCTGCAGGCCCACTAGTAGCATTTAATCTACCTGCCCTAGGCACATGTAGTGCACTCTACCAGGGACTTACAAATGAATTAAATAGTCAATCATGGATAAACCAATCAGTAGTACAATTTACACAGAGAGCATATGCACTTTAGCACTGGTTAGCAGTGGTAAAGTGCCCAGAGGTCAAAAGCCAACAACAACAGGTCAGAAAAAATAGGAGGAAGGAGGCAACAAGTTTGGGGATGTCCCTGTCAAAAAGCCAGGTCCAACACTGTGCAAGACAAAATGTTTGATTACCTGTTCCAATGATGAAATCGAAGTACAGACAAATAGTGACGATGAGGGAGATGAAGGTCAGTTTTCAGAGGAAGAGACAAGTACGGCAAATGAGGATTATCCTTTAATTACTTTGTTTCCGATGCTTACAATGATTGACCTACCTGTCGAGTTACAGGGAACAGTGACAGAGAAAGTGTGGGATCTGACAGGAAAGGAAGTGGGATTAATAAAAGGTGTGGAACCAGTTAAAGTACAAGTGAAGCCGAATGCAGTGTTTCCCCAGGTGCCACAATATCATATGGCACAAGATGTTGAAGTGTCACAGATTTTCTGAAACAGGGAGTCCTGAAAGAAGTTTTGAGTAGTCCATGTAATTCTCCAATAATGGGTCTGAAAAAGCCCTGTGGGAAAGTTCGGATTGTGCAGGATTTGAGAAAAATAAATGAGATTGTGGTAAAATGTTGCCCCATAGTGCCCAATCCAGCAGTGATCATGTTCCAGGTCCCGTGTGATGCTGAACGGTTCACCGTTATAGACTTGTCACAAGCTGTCTTTTCAATACCTCTTCACGAGGACAGTCAATTTTTGTTCAGTTTCAAATTCTTGGATAAGGTGTACAGTTGGTGCAGAATTCCTCAAGGGTTTTCTGAATCACCGTCCATCTTTAATCAGATATTGAAAAAGGATTTGGAATCTTTAGTACTGCCTTTTAACTCGACTCTAGTGTAGTACATCGATGACTTGCTGATTGCATCTAAAACAAGGGACAACTGTAAATATGATACAATTGCCTTACTGAATCATTTGGGAAAGAACGGACACAAGGTGTCACCCAAGAAGCTGCAATACTGTCAGAAAGAGGTGAAATACCTAGGGCATCTAATTGAAAGAGGGTCCAGGAGAATATTGAAGGAAAGAATAACAGCCATTTTGCAAATGAACCCTCCAACAACAAAAAGGGATGTCAGAATGTTTCTGGGAATGGTGGGCTACTGATGCCAGTGGATACCCAACTTCTCGATTATCTCAAAATCTTTTATAAAACTGACAGGCAAAGAAATCAAGGATGAGCCATATACCATAGCCTTGTCCAAAGAAGAGCTTGAGTTATTCATGGAATTGAGGGAGTGCAGGGCACCAGCACTGGGTATGCCTGATTATACGAAGCCTTTTCTACTGTTTTGTCATGAACGTGATGCTTGTTCTTTGTCTGTCTTGACACAGGTCCATGGAGGTGCAAATCGCCCTGTAGCGTATTTTTCAGCTACCTTGGACCCCGTCGCAGCAGCCTTACCGGGTTGTTTGCGTGCAGTTGCAGCTGTTGGTCAGAGCCTTACGCAGTGTGAAGGCATAGTCATGGAATACCCCCTAACGGTGATGGTTCCGCATTCAGTTGAAATTTTGTTGACTCGGACCAAAACTCAGCACATGACTAATGCCCGACTTACTAAATATGAGACAATCATTCTAGGGTCACCAAATGTCTCCTTGAAAAGATGTACTGTGTTAAACCCGGGAACTTTACTTCCTGCTGAGAATACTGAAATTAACAATGAGGAAGAGTTTGAGCATGATTGTCTTGAGGTAACGGAATTATGTACCAAACCACTACCTGATATTCAAGATACACAGTTAAAGGAAAATGATTGCATCATGTTTGTTGATGGGTCTTGCTTGAGGGACTCCGTCGGTACACTGAGGGCTGGTTACGCTGTATGTACCATAGCTGGTATCATTGAAGCTTCCTGGCTCGAGAAAGTGTTTTCCGCACAAGTGGCAGAATTAATTGCCCTTAATAAGGCATGTCACGCAGATCTGAATCTGAGAGTCACTATCTATACTGATAGCAGATATGGATTTGGAATTGTACATGATTTTGGCCAACTGTGGTCGCAGAGAGGTTTCATGACCTCTTCTGGTTCTCCTGTGAAAAATGGGGAACAAATAAAGGACTTATTACATGCGATTCAGTTACCTCTTGAAATTGCCGTGGTGAAATGCAATGCTCACGTTAAGTCACAATACTTTGTGTCCATGGGAAACGGTTATGCAGATCAAGTCGCAAGGTTTTGCGCATTGAACTGTATATCATTCAAGGAACAGTGGGAATTGTTACCGCAAACTGAAAATGACACATTTTTAAACCTTGCATCAAGGGTGGTTGATACCCTAGATTAGTTAAAGACATTACAGGGTCGTGCTAGCAAAGAGGAAAAACGTTCCTGGCAAAGAATGCAATGTGTACAGAGGGCTGATGATTTATGGGTCTCAGAGGAGGGGAAATTAGTCTTGCCAAACAGCCTTCTATCACAGTTCGCAAGATTAGATCATGGACAGGCTCACCTTGGGAGAGATGCAATGATCAAGTCATTCAAAATCGATTGGTTTAACCCAAAATTCAGGCACGCCGCAGAGGTTACTTGTCACATGTGCATCATCTGTCAACAGATGAATGCCAGAAAAGGGACTGTGGTAACTTTGAGCCACATTGGGAGAGCTGGTGGTCCTTTCAGCAAAATGCAAATGGATTTCATTGAGATGCCTGTTTGTGGAGGATTGAAGTACGTGCTTGTGAATGTGTGTGTTAGCTAGCTGCTGCTTAGGGAACTAATACCAAGGTTCGGGTTTCCGGTCTCTATAGAATCAGATAGGGGCAGACTCTTCGACAATGAGGTGATTAAACCCCTGTGTGCCGCATTAGACATCGAACAAAAGCTATATTGTAGCTACCGCCCTGAAGCATCAGGACTAGTAGAGCAAATTAATGGTACTCTGAAATCAAGAATGGCAAAGATGTGCACAGCTACCAATATGAAATGGCCAGATGCATTGCCCTTAGTGCTGATGTCAATGAGGAACCGCCCTGATAAGAAAACAGGACTTGCCCCCCATGAGATCCTCATGGGCAGAGCTATGAGATTACCAGTAGTACCTGCGAATGCTCTAGTGAATATCACATATGATATGGTGTTGGATTACTGCAAAGGTTTGGCTGACGTGATTCGTTCTTTCTCTCACCAGGTAGAGGCTAACACATTGCCAACGATTGGAGATCCAGGTCACACCCTACAAGCCGGTGACTGGGTGGTTGTCAAGAAGCACGTGAGAAAGTCGTGTTTGTAGCCATGTTGGAAAGGGCCGTATCAAGTGATCTTGACAACAACCACTGCTGTGAAATGTGCAGGCGTTCCAAATTGGATACATGCCAGTCACACAAAGAAGGTAATGTGTCCAACTGACGAGGAACTTGAAGTTTCCGGCACAACAGTTCCAGGAAGAGAAGTGTCAGGGCTAGAAAGTAGCCAAGAAGGAACGGAGACTGCAGGAGAGCCCACTGAGAACAGCCTCGTCCCTCAAACAGTGAATGAGTTCGAGAGAGGTGACAGAGCGCCTATCTCAGTAGAGGCGCCAGGAGAACTAAGTCAGGGAGAGGTTCTCGCAGAAGTAGACGGATACGGGTTAGAACTTGAACCAGTTACAGATCAAGAAGAAGAAGGGGAAATAATAGAAGGAGATCAGAGTGTACCGGCATCTCCTGAACCAGTTGCAGGTCCATCACGTGAAAACACCATATCACAAGAAGAGGGTGCTATCCAGCGTCCTGAAAAGACATATCGGAAGAAGACACATAAGGGTGATAACTGTCCAGAGAAACCACTTTTAAGGATAAGAAGCATTCCAGGTGAAACAATAACAGAGGAGACTGATACATCCCAAGTGGAAGATCTAAGTGAAGGAGAACTGCAAGGTGAAAGCAGGTTGAAGAGAAAGAGAGTCGCAAACAGAAGATATACAGGTCCTGAATGGGCGTATGCTACAACATCTGAATGGCAACAAGAATTCTTAGCATTCTGTTTTGATCGAGGAGTACCAGGTCAATACTACGGTTCCTGAATTGTTAAAAATCGAAATTGAAAACTGAGAAAAGAGACTTATAAATTACCGGATGTGACCTTAAAACCTGATTTGACTTTGAGAAACCTGATTATGACAAGCTGCTAACCTGATTTAACAAAGGGGTCCTGGAGCGAATGAAAATGCTGTTAATATACGCAGGGAGCAAGAGAAAGAGAAAAAGAGTTCTATATCATCCTCGAGTTGATTGTTATTCTGCTATCTGATTCTGTACAGACATGGCGTATAATAGAAGTAATAATGAGGGAAGTAAGGTGTGTGGTTAGTTAAGCCTTATAATAGGTATTGTGTGTGCAATAATAATTGTGGGAATGCCGTGGTTGGAGAAAAAGACTATTAACGCTACTTCAAAACCTGAGACTACAACATTAACACCATGGGAGAGGTTTGAGCAGGATGCAAGACACTTGCATGAGGGAACTAATTCAAAAGGGGAACTTTCTACTAATGTCTTCTATCGCTTGCTGAATGAGTATGTGGAGACCATGAATGCAAAAGACTGTTATGTGTGTACCGAGATTCCTTCATCTGTGCAAGAAGGGGTTACCTACCATAGTCTTCCTTTAACATACAGGATTAGCTGTAGTTTGCTACTAACCAGATTCTATTATCAAGAGCATGTGCAATACTTTTATTCAAATCTGGATGTTGTGTTTTCTTTTGTGCCTGTGATTAAATTCCTGAACAAGCTAGCTAAGGAACATGATATAAAGATAATTAGAGGATTCTTTGAGCCGACGCTTACATTTGGAACTGATTATGCACATCACAACAATCTGACCTGCTTACTGTCACCTGTAGAGAAAAGCTTTTTAGATCACACTGATGATAGACGCAAAGCTTTAAAAGAAAGATTAGAAAATGGGTTCGAGAAGCGCACATATGCAAATGATTATGCTTACACCGCAATCAAAACGCAAGGCAAACTAGCTATAGATGCATTACATGTAGGTAGGCTTTGCATATATAGGCCAAAATCTGAAAAGGACAATTTGTTTGTGGGAACGAGTGAATGTAGACATGTGTTTTTGTTTCAGAGTAAGTGGACATTTTTGTTGAATGGACAGGATCCAGCGATCCCTGGGATCAATTACATCTGTGGACTTAATGCTTATTGCCGTCTCCCTAAGGGATGGTATGGGACATGTTATTTGGGAATAGTTTTCTCAAAGATTTACCAGATTGATGACTTAAAGCAAATACCTAAAACGTCTGAATTACAACATGCTAGACAAAAACGAGAATCAGTGGCTGCTGTCATTGGTGATATATTTGGAGCTATAATCCCTTCAGTAGGGGTTATCTTGAATTCTATGAAGATTCAAAAGTTGTCTACTATTGTGGATAACATGCTGACAAATTTTACAGGGGCTATACTCCTGATGGATACTGAACTTGCTGCAGAAAGAGCTATGACTCTTCAAAATCGGCTTGCTTTAGACATTCTTTTAGCAAAAAGTGGAGGGGTCTGCAAGATGCTCAACGAGCGCCATTGTTGCTCGTTCATTCCGGACAATAGTAAAAAGATTAGGGGTATGCTTACTAACCTAACTAGAGATAGTGCAGATTTAAAGGATTTGAAGGAACCTGGAGTTTGGGAGAAATTTGGAAAGGGAATTGCCAGAGTAGGGAGCTGGTTTACCAACATTTGGAATGGGGTACTTGCAACAATACTAATGGATCTATTAATTGTTCTGGCTTGTCTATTAGGATTATGGGGGGCATGCAAAATTAATGATAAAATTATGAGAAATTGGACTAAAAGAACCAGGAGAAATGAAGAAAGTGAAAGAGAGAAAATGTTCAATGAAATTTGGGAGAGTTCACATAAGGGACAAGATGTTGAAATGCGCATAATGCGTAAAGTGAAAAATTTAAAAAATGAAAGGTTAAAGGGAAAGGTTTGTGTGATGACGAGCGTTATCAGAGGAGGGACTGAGAGAGCGTACCTTACATAACCTATATTAAAATGAAATGCTTATATCAATGTGTAATGATGCTGTATAGAAAACAATAATAGTGATTTTGCTTAAACGTGCACCTGAATAATGACCATGAAGAGTGGCCACCAATGTATACGCAAACTAATAATGATGAATAAAATGTTCATGTTATGATTCAATTAAGTTTATATTAACATTTATGTTACTGCATCCATAATGAAAATCTTTCTAGGCCTTAAATTAGCGTGAGCTGTAGTTTTAGCTGCCCAGCTCTCACATCAAATGCATTTTTCTGTTTCTCCAGTGTGCTGACTCGCAAAGGGCCATGACCCTGCAAATGTTCTTTTTCTTCAACTTGGAAGACGATTGTAACCATATAAATTCCGTTCCCAAGCGCATATTCGATGCCTTGGTTTAAAAGTATGAGTAAAGTGAAACAAATGTAGATTAATGAAACATACAAGGTAATTTAGACCGATGGACAATGAATCTGCTGACCAAAAGACGTGCCAAAGAGTGAAGTACCGCCAGATGTGCCACCTCCGAAGACGTCAATTATGAAGACCAATCAAAGAGTTATGAATTAATGTGGGGTGACAATTGGGATTACTTAATGCTAAATTTGATAGGTTAAAGATAGTGGGGTATAGTAAGTGTCCAATAGAATTTTGGGGGAATGTACTACGAAAAAGGGATAAAAAAACCCATGTCACAGAAGGATCATTAGAATTAGGTAGGGAATGCTATTGATTTTATCCAGAAACTCTGTCACTCTGTTTGGTGACTTTGAGACTCATTAAAACCATCCTCACCCATAGACTGCACATTTACACTTCTCCTCCTTACGAGGGAAGTGCCCCTATGCCCTTTAGCTGAGTCTTGACTGATGGCGTTTGACTGATGTCCTGAAGACGAAGACTGATCCTGTGTGCTGACCTAATCTTTGGAGGGTAATTATGACAGTGCAATTTGTAATTTGTCTGTTTGCTTTTCCTTTCTAGGTACCAACTGCTTGCTTTTGATAGAGTCCGTAGTTAGATGTTTTCCAAATTGGTGTTCTAAATTGTTTTGCATGAAGCCCAACATGCCAATGCTAATTAGTGGGTAGGACAGGCGATCATCAGGTTGACGCAAATGGACAAACGACTGACAATGCTTTGTTGAACTGACGTGATATCAATATTATGCTATATTCTTGATCTATGTTCACGCCGTGCTATGTTCTGATGTTTATGATTCTTGCCTTATTGAAATCTTATCAAAGTTGCCATATCGTAACTATGCTGTTGTGTTTCTTGGCTTTAAGATTGACGCACTTAATCTTAGATTGTAACTAATAGGGAATAAAACACATAAAATTCTATCAATTGGTGTGGTTATTCATGGCTGGAAGGTCATGATTGCACCGTCAATTTGATTAATGACTTTGACTAAAGTGAAATGTATTGTTGTGATAAATATTGATGACATTATTGATATATTGATTGACATATTGATCAGCTATCTCGTCCTACGGTGTCTCTCAACTGGGTCAAAAGATTCATTGGCCTAAAACGAGTCCTAATGTGTAATAAATTAACATAAAAGGACGCGTTAACACCCACATGCCCCAAAATACTTCAAAGTATAGGCAGTGGGTCACCATTGATGGGCAAAGGGTGGAGGCTCTGCATGACACAGGAGCCAGTATGACTACTGTCAAGAGTCAGCTGGTGTCAACAGAGCAGATAGTCCTTAATACATTCCACCAGGTCATAGTCGCTGACAATCGTGAGAGTCACCTACCTGTGGCTCTGGTTCCCATTGAGTGTGGGGGGGGATCTGGTACTCTGAAAGTAGCTGTGAGTCCTGCCATGTGTGCAGATTGTCTGTTAGGCAATGATCTTGAGCATACTGCCTGGAAAGAGGTAGAGCTCCGATCCCACCTTGAGATGTTAGGTTTGCCTGAGTGGGTCTGCATGACCACACAGTCCATGGCTGCCCGGGAAGGGAGTCAAGGGCGTCTGGAGCCTGGAACATTGGCCCAGAGAGCTGCAAAGAGGAAGGGCAAGAGGCACGGGAAACCCGCCTCAAATGTTCCCACGGTGATGGAGGGGGCCCCTGAGGAGGAAGAGGCCCCTGAGCCAACTGGGGAGGACATAGCTGACCTGGGTAACCTACCTGAACTTGCTGGCTGGCAAGTAGAGGGTGGGCCAACCAGGGCAGAATTTTGCAAGGCGCAGAAGGAATGCCCCACCCTTGAGGGTCTGAGGCAACAGGCCACAGCCCAAGCAGCAGGTGACGCCTCTGACACTCACCATATTTACTGGGAGAATGATCTCCTTTACAGTGAGCCTAAGGTTCCAGGTCTTGGGGCAGCCTGTGTGCTGGTGGTCCCCCAGCGTTACCGGGCCTTCCTACTGGGATTTTTCTTGGGACAGGCCATTTCTCCAGTTTCGTGTCCATGCTGTTTAAAGTTGTCACACCAGGCTTTCTGGGGATCAACGTTTTCATTCTTGTACCCATTTGTGGAATGTGAAGAGGCTCGGGGCCCACCCTCCTGAGAAGGTTTTTGGGGCCCTTGAGAAGACTCTTTGTTTTTGTCCTTAGGTGTCTCACCACCCATCCCCTGGGGAGGTTTTGTGACCCCTTCGTTTTGGTCACCCACTGTGGAAGTGTTGGTCACTCTAGTCTTGCCCCAATAATCTGCCTTCTTTCCCAATTCTTGGGGAGAAAGTTGACCAAGTCTACCAGATATTGATGCAACTTGTCATTGAAGCAGTTACTTAACAGGTGTTCCTTCATAAACAAATCATAAAGCCCATCATAGTTATGCACTCCATTGCCAGTTATCCAACCATCTAGTGTTTTTACTGAGTAGTCAGCAAAATCAGCCCAGGACTGGCTCAAGGTTTTGTGAGTTCCCCCTGAACTTTTTCAGTTTTCTCTCTCACCCCATTTATATTGCTGCCACCATTAATGGGTGTTAAATCCATTTCTGCTCTCTCCTTTTCTATAGCCAGGAGTTGCTGCTCCAAGGCTAACCTTTTGGATATCCTTGCTAAAAGGATGTCCTCTTCATTGAGGCTGTCCCCAATGTTCCCAGAGGAGCTGGACGGCCCTGTGGAAGATCCAGAACTAATGAGTTCTATCCTTGGAGACAGGGATCTTGGGATCTTGGGACCCTTGTCTCCCTAGTTAGTTGAGGGGGGGGGGTCATCTTCCCTGTTTGAGTGGAATTCTTCTTCCTCAGCAGGGTGGTCCCTGGTGTACTCTGCAAAGAGCTCTTGGAGCTTGACCTTGGTAGGGTTGGAACCTGTCTTAATCTTTTTCAGCTTACAGAGGGACCTTAACTCTACCATCCCTAGATGGAGGTAAGGGATGAGGTTGAGTTCCACCACCATTTCATCTGAGCTGCTCATTATGTTTACTAAAAGCTGGGATTACTTTTTAGAAACAAAAAACTATTTCTACTAATTAAATCCTAACTTAAAATAACTTTTACATCTAAAAATGAGATGCTATGGGGACTTAACCAAGGCCCTAGCAGGAATTTTTCCAAATTTAGAAAAATATGCCAAATTCAAAAATCAGTTTTCTAAAGGCAGTTTTGGAATTTAGCCGTGTAATCAGGTATTGGCTGAGTAGTCCATCAAATGCAAAGTCGGAGACCCCACCGCTGATTCACCAATGTAGGAAGCTGGCTCTGTATATAGGGCCTCATTCTGAGGCCGGCGGGCGGCAGTCGCCGCCCACCTGGCGGGAACCGCCATATGGCTGCTCCGCGGTCAAAAGACCGCGGAGGCCATTCTGGCTTTCCCGCTGGGCTGGCATAGGCACTGCAGGGGCCCCCAGGGGCCCCACGACACCCCTCACCGCCATCCTGTTCCTGGCGCCGCCATGGGGGATTCCTCAGGGCAGCGGAAAACCGGCGGGACACCGCCGGTTTTCCTGTTCTGACCGCGGCCATACCGCTGCGGTCAGAATGCCCTGCGGAGCACCGCCAGCCTGTTGGCGGTGCTCCCGCCGACCCCGGCCCCGGCGGTCCTTGACCGCCGGGGTTGGAATGACCCCCATAGTATATTAAAAAAAGATATAGGACCCCATTATGACATTGGTGGTAAATTCCAAATGCCGCCACGGTGACTGCCACCAACAAACCGCCACGGAGGCGGACATCCATATGCCAGATTATGACATACACACACAAAACTGACAGAAACCAGCCACAACCACAAATCCGCCAGACCCAACGAATGTGCTAAACTGTCAGAACAAGCACCTATACCGTTACGCCACTAAAACAAAGCCCTCCAAATAATGACCCACAAATCACCAGGGTGGATATTCAATGGCGGTAAACCATTGGAGGTGCATACCGCTAAGGCAGAAATGGCCACCCAAAAACAAAACAAGACAACATTGGCCGGAACCAAAAAACCAAACCTGATACAAATACACCCACCGCACACACCCACCAACAGCAGTATAAAACACACCCGCACAACACCCACAAACATTTGCAAACACAAGAAGACTGCTACACCTTGCCAAGCCAATCCCAGAGACAACTGCACACACATACCACAACTACCCATACATCAGTCACGCACCACACACCCCACCACATCACTCATCACCCTCTACACAACACACACACCACCCATGTCCCCAGAAAGGCACCCCTGTTTCACTTATGAGGAGTTGCGGGTCATGGTGGAGGAAATATTCAGGGTAGAGCCACAGCTGTTTGGAGCACAGGTACAGCAGATCTCCATTGCCAGGAAGATGGAGCTATGGCGGAGAATCGTGGACAGGGTGAACGCCGTGGGACAACCTCCACGCACAAGGGACGACATTCGGAAAAGGTGGAACGACCTACGGGGGAAGGTGCATTCCATTGCAGCAACGCACCAGCTCGCCATCAGGAGGACTGGTGGTGGACCCCCACATTATTTGACCCAGACAACATCGGTGGCAAGGAGTGGCATAGCAACCCAGTCCCCCACCAGAAGATGCCCTCAGTGATGAGAGCAACTCTAGAGGTCTCAATCTGGATGTACTCCCTCGCCCATCTGGAGCCACTGGTCAGTCTGCTACCACATCCCACAGCCAGTCCACCACAGGGCCCCCCTCCGACTAAAACACCACAGCAGCCAGCCAATGCCCCCAAACTTCTGCCCCCAGGACACGTCAATCAGGAGTGTGCCCACCTGTACAGGGACCCAAGTCCACATCCCACAGGCAAGACGATGAGGGTCCTGATGTAAGTGGGAGTGGGCACACCGTTCAGGGGACACAGGCACACGAGTCCAGGGACAGTCATAGGTCAGCTGTGCACCAGTGGGAGGACAGGCCCAGCGAACCAACTGTCCAGGAGGCACTCACTAATGTCCTTGGGGCATACGAACAATCCCAGGACAGGATGGGTCGGGTGCTCAACATCATTCAGGAGAACCAGCAGCTGCAGGGGGATTACCACCCGGAGGTCATGCAACAAGTGCAGGCCTTGAATACCACCATGGCCGCCATTGCAGGGGTGCTGCGTGATATGGCGAACATCATGCAGGAGTACACAGCACACCAGCAGGCCCCTACCACTAGCCAGTGTACTGACCAGCCCTCCACATCTGCTGCAGCTAGTGGACAGGAGGCCCTGCCACAGGACTCACAGGCGACCAGCACCCCTCCCCCTGCAGAAGGTGAACCACCCCGCAAACGTTTCCTGCAACCCAGACAGACACCAGAGACAGTTGCCAAGACCAAGACCACCGCCAGGAAATAAGTCCCTCCCCTCCAGAATGTCCTCCTTGTGTTCCGCTGAGTCACCTTGTTCACTTTTGACTGCCATTACTCCTCTTCCTATGGCCCCTTGGACACCAGACCTGTGCTACAAACAGACTGGCCCACTACACTGGACTTTTGCCAACCATCACCCCACTCTATTGCACTTTGCATTTAGTACCTTATTTACAAATAAACATCCTTGAATACAACTTGAGTCTGGTGCTTTATCAGAAAGAAATGTGCAATGCATTGAACTGTATTGAACTGCATGATCCTGTGCAAATGTCCTCTAAAGTGTGAATCCATCCAACAAATGTTCAGCAGTCTGTAGTCATCATATCAGTACACTGTTGTAACCACAACTTACAACATCTGCAGTAAGGGAAGGCATAGGTGACAGTCAATTGTGATGCAAAGGTAGTGATCAGCACAATACTACAGCCACACAGCACATCACTCAAATGGAGACATGTATAGATCAACATTTTTTACCTGAGTGTCATTGGAAGTACTGCTGAATGATATGTGTCCTGTTCTCCATATGTTCCTCCTCTTGCTCCTCCTCACTGTCCTCAGTGTCCACTGCTGCCACAGGTGCATTGTCAACCCCATTCTCCTGCAGATAGGGCACATGGCTCATGAGAGCCAAACTGTGCAGCATGCACCAGACCACCACAATCTGGCAGACCTTCTCAGGGGAGTAGCATGGGGATCCACCTTTCAAATGGAGGCACCTGAACCTGGCTTTCAGGAGACCGAAGGTGCATTCCACAATCCTCCTAGTACGCCCTTGAACATCATTGTACCGATTTTCAGCCCCTGTTCTCGGATTCCTAACAGGGGTCAACAGCCAGACGAGGTTTTGGTAGCTGGAGTCACCTGGAAGAAGTGAGGGACTCACATTAGCCATACACAATGGCATAGGGGAAGACTCCAGTAGGCAGACACTGACATACATTGGGTGGGGACCCAAGCTTACCTATAAGGCACACTCTGTGCCTCTATAGTCATGACGTGGGAGATGTACTGGTCAGCAAGGCACACCATCTGGACATTGAGAGAGTGGAAACTCTTCCTATTCCTGTACACCTGTTCATTTTCCCTGGGAGGGACTCAGGCAATATGGGTCACATCAATGGCCCAGATCACATGTGGTATGTGTCCCATGGCATAGAATCAACCAATCAATCAATCAATCAATCAGGGGATTTGTAAAGCGCACTACTCACCCGTGAGGATCTCAAGGAGGAGGGAGAAGGTAGGAGGAGGGGGAGGTGCTGCTACTGCTCGAACAGCCAGGTCTTGAGAAGTTTCCTGAAGGTCAGGAGGACTTTGGTCTGGCGCAGTTGGGTGGGAAGAGTGTTTCACGTGTTGGCGGAGCGGAGGTGCCGGGTCGGGGTGTAGAAGGAGAGTCGTCTGATGAGATATTCTGGTCCGGTGTTGTGCAGTGCTTTGTGAGCGTAGGTGAGGAGTTTGAAGGTGATTCTCTTGTTGACTGGGAGCCAGTGCAGGTTTTTCAGGTGGTCTGTGATGTGGCAGTGGCAGGGGATGTCCAGGATGAGGCGTGTGGAGGCGTGCGGAGGCATTCTGGATGCGTTGCAGTCTCTTCTGGAGTTTGGCTGTAGTCCAGTTTGCTGCTTACGAGGGCTTGGGTGACTGTTCTTCTGGTTTCAGTGGGTATCCATTGTAGATCTTTTGCAGCATGATGAGGGTGTTGAAGCAGGAGGAGGAGATGGCGTTGACTTGCTGGGTCATGGATAGTGAGGGGTCCAGGATGAATCCTAGGTTGCTTGTGTGGTCAGTGGGATTCAGAGCGGGTCTGAGAGTGGCAGGCCACCAGGAGTCATCCCATGCGGAGGGGGTGGAGCTGAAGATGAGGATTTCCATCTTGTCGGAATTTAGTTTGAGGCAGCTGTTCTTCATCCATTCGGCGATGGCCTTCATTCCTTCGTAGAGGTAGGTCTTGGTGGAGTCCTTGGTGGGGAGAGGATCAGCTGGGTGTCGTCGGCATATGAGATGATGTTGAGGTTGTGGGATCGGGCGATGTTAGCGAGCGGGCCATGCAGATTTTGAAGAGTGTCGGGCTGAGGGACGAACCCTGGGGTACGCCGCAGATGATTTTGGTGGCCTCCGAGCAGAATGGGGGGAGGCGGACACTCTGGGTTCTGCCGATGAGAAAGGAGGTGACCCAGTCCAGGGCTCTGTCATGGATTCCAGCATTGCAGAGGTGTGAGGGTAGGGTGTGGTGGAAGACTGTGTCGAATGCGGAAGAGAGGTCCAGGAGAATGACAATCACTGACCTGGGGGAATGCGATGCAGCTACGCATGTGTTTGAGCAAGGCAGCCAAAACCCTTCAAAGCACAATCGTGAACATTGGCTGTGACATTCCTGCAGTTAAGCCCACAGTCACCTGGAAAGAACCAGTTGCCAGGAAATGGAGCACTAATAATACCTGCCCAAGAGGGGGGAATTATTGTGGTGCAACAGATAGCAGGTAGCAGATCAGGCTCAAATTGTGCACACAGCTCTGTGATTGTGGCCCTGTCCAGATGATTGGTGAGTATGATGTGCCTGTCCTCCAGTGTAGCTAAGTCCACAAGGAGTCTGTACACAGGTGCATGCCTCCTCCTCCTATTCCTCTGCAGTGGTTGGTATATAAATGAGCCAAAAGTTAAATGGGTGTGACAACAGGACCTACGGACGCACAACATCAGACTACACAGAGCATGAATGTATGTAGGGCACTAGACTTTTCTAGGTGTGCACAGCCGACACCAATGACGAACATTTTAATTCAATACATGAGTACTAGCAGTAGGAAATGGCAACCGCCTATCCTGTATGCAGGGACAGGTGGAAGTGACCTCACTCCACTGACGCTAGGCATCATAGCAGATGGGGGTCTGCACCGCTGTGCAATTCCTCATTGGCTAACATGGGGCTCTATGGAGTTCAGGAACCAATGGTTTATCAGTGCGGGCGGTGACGGTGTTCACTGCCGCAGCCGTGACCGCAATTTTCTTTCTACCACTTCACTTGATTTCCGACTTTCCACTCAACGGAGCACCCACTGCAGGAAACGGTGGAAGGACCTGAGACGCTGGATCTGGAAGACCGCAGAGGCCCAGCTAGGGACGGCCTCCCAGTGAGGGAGGGGTGCCCATCGGAGCCTGACCCCCCTAATGGCCTGCACACTGACGGTGGCCAATCCTGAGTTGGATAGGTGCTTGAGGGCAGCTCAGCAGCCACAAGGGGGTGAGTACAGTGTGTGTGGTATACATTATTTGTTGCCTGGCATGGGATTTGGGTGCACAGTTCTAGTCAGTGGATGCCCCAATATGCCGGTTTAGACATTCCTGCATGGTCCTACTTAGCTATGTAGGGTGGTATGCATATTTGGTATTGGTAGCTAGCTAGCTTGCCATGGCAGTTAGGGCTTCGTTGGTCCCAGTAGATGTGCAGATGGTAGTGTTTGGGTTCCTACCTACTGTAGTACCTATGCAATGGTTTGTCACTGTCTCCCACACTGCACATTCTTAGTCCCGGTGAGTGATTGTGATGTGTATGCCATCTGTGATGTTGGTGCTGTGATTGACCCTGTGCTCCCTTTCTTTCTCCTTCCCTTCTCCTTTTGTCATCCTGTCCATGTGTGCATTAGCATCATCTGGCGAAGGAGCAGGGGCACCGGTGAGTGAGGGAGCTGCAGCCCACGGGACCCTGGAGGCAGAGTCCAATGACGCTGAGGGAACCAGTGGGTTGGAAGGCAAGGAGAGCACTATTGGTGAGACTGGAGCTGATACAACTGACTCTCATTCCTCCTCCGATGGAAGCTCCCTGGTGGTGGCGGACCCCTCTGGGACCACGCCAGCTACTTCATCTTCCGTCACCCCCCATACCATCACTGCCCTCCCAATAGCCCCCCACCCAGTTGCCCGTGCCCTCTCACCCAGGAGGGTGGGCGTCTCCTTCACCATAGCCACCTCAGGCCCTGCCATTGGCACAGTGAGCATGGGACCAACGTCTGGGCATACACCTCCCACTTAGGGTGACTTTAGCAGCACAAAAGGATGATAGATAGAGTACTGAAACTTTTCAAACACTCACCCCAAGTCACAGATCTGGGTTTAAACCATTGTACTTTTGCTGACCATGCCATGCTAGGGTTTGGTTCTGGGCAAATGGGAAACTTACTGAACCTTTTAATTTCACTTTCAGAGTGCGGCAAGGCTGTGTCTTGGCACCACTGCTTTTTATCCTTTACATTAATATTCTGAGCACATTTTTAACTAATGTTTGTTAGGACATCTCTTTAATAGGGAGGAGGCCATCCCAGTATTCCTGTACCCAGACAACACAATTTTAATGGCCTGCACACCCAATGATTTCCGTAAGCTGGTTGAACCTTTTGCCTAACTCATGGTCAATCTGGCCCTATCAACTAATTTAATAAAGCCCAGATTTTGGCTAGTGGCCCTAAGAGGTGTAGGGTAACTTCCCTAGACTGTGGGACTCAACGTTTAGCCAGTTTAAATACCTTTCTATTTTTGGGAGTCATGTTTGACTCCTCAGGTACATGGGTCTCCCACATCTCAGATAGCACTATAAAATTAACAAGAGTCACTGGTGCATAGTTGCATCTCCCAAGACTAATAGGTCAAAAGGGTTTGTCACCCCTTTTAAATGTGTATAGGTGAGGGGGCTTGGCCAAGATGGCGGCTTGAGCGGATGCGCTGGTCCGGGCTCCGCCGCCCGGGCTTCTGAAACCGCCTCAAGACTCCCGAGCGGGAGGGCCCGTGGGGCCCGGCCGTGGTGCCTGACTTGGCGGGACTCCGAGGCACCCCAAAGAATTGAGGACGTCCGCTGCTGGATTGTCACGCATGAGTTGCAGTGCGTCCTGGGCCTGTGCCTGCGGCCGGCGCGAGAGGAGGGCCGCGGTCCCTGCTGCGACGTAGGCCTGAGGCCCGGTGGCCCGCTGCTCGGACGAATGAGAGCAGCGGTGCACATGGAGAGGGCCGAGAGCTTCCGGTGAGGCGAGCTCACGACGAGAGCCCAGCGCTGCGCAGGGTGTTGGAACTGGGGAGCAGAGGTACCCGCCTTGCTGGGCCTACTGGAGAGGGGCCCTAGAGACGACAGAGAGAGGACTGAGGTGAATCTGTGCTGCGGGGTGCTGTGCTAGAGGAGTTTACGGGCACACAGTGGGATTGGGCCACAGGTCGGCGGTGCTGTCGGCCCACGTTGGCCTTATTCAAAGCTGAGTTGGACTGCTTTGTGAAGAAGCCCGTGGGGCACCCTGCAGCGTGCAAGGCTGACGGCCACTGGCAGGAGTGTATGGCCAGGAGAACACGACCCCTGGGGGCGACGCGCAGAGGTCCGGCTGATATACCTGTGCCTCCACAGTTAGAGGGCAGGGGTGATGGCGACCTCCAAGACCAAGCGGGACTGGACGATAAGAGATATGCTTACTGAGGGACGTCCAGTCCCGGGAGAGGCCCCTGAGGAGCTGCCGTTTCGTGAAGCCCCCTGAGGCTCGGAGGGAGACAGCAGAGGATGAGGCGGCCCCAGTTACAAAGGCTTTCCTTACCTCCCTGTTTGAATCTCTCTGCAGCGACTTGCAGGAACTTCGCAAAGACATATCTCAGGAGGTGAAGGAGTTACGGGTCGAGCTTACCTCCCTGGGTGAGCGGGTAACACAGGTTGAAGATGGTAAAACAGCCCGTGGTGAGGAAGTGGCGGACCTACAGCAGGAGGTTATTCGCTTGCGGGAGCAGCAGGACCTCCTCCAGATGGCGGTGGGGGACCTGGAGAATCGGTCGCGCAGGCATAATATCCGCATTAGGGGGGTACCGATCGGAGCTGAGAAGGAGGACATTGGAGACTTTGTGGTGGCGTTGTTCCGCTCTGTCCTCGACCCAGAGGAATCCCGGGAGATCGTCCTGGATAGAGTCCATCGTGTGGGCCCTTCTGGTGGAACAGGGGCCGCCCGCCGGATATTTTGGCGTGTGTCCACAACTTTGGGCTGAAAGAAAGCATCTTGCAGCAAACGTGCAACCTCCCGCAGGTCCACTTTAGAGGACATCAGCTCCAATTATTCCAGGACCTCTCAGTTCGGACTCTGCAATGGCGGCGTGAGTTTAAACCTATTACAGATCACCTGCGAGCACATGCTGTGTTGTACTCGTGGGGTCACCCGTTCTGCCTTGTCTTCCGCTGGGAGGAGCAGCTTCACCAGGTGAAATCGTTGACGGAGGCGAACCGGATCCTGGGTCTGCAGGAGGACACCCAAGGCCCGGACCTGAAGCTGGGGTCAGCTGATGAGATTCACCCACGTTGGCAGAGGAAGGAGAGACGGAGAAATCAGCTGTGCCCTACTGTGTCGGAGCAAGTCTCAGAACGTCAATCGGCAGTGAGCAGTGTGGCGACTGGGACAAGTGCCTAGGCGATGGGAGCCAAGGAGCTGTGGGCCGCTTGTTGCGGGCCTATGGCCCTTTGAGCAAGGCCTGGGCGGCGGAGTCGATGGACTTAGTGGATAAATCTGTGTGGTTCTACGGCCCTGCTGTGACTTTTTCCTCTTCGTGATGTGTGTGAGAGGACTTTTTTGCCCTGAGCACCTGCTGTGCTTTATGGTTATATGTTGGTATGCTTCCCGGAGAAGCTGGCACTTTTGGGTTACAGTGGGGTGGCTGTGCGACCTGGAGCGGCTGAGGTGCTGCTCTGGCCCTTGGCCCCTCCGTGGATCCCCTTTCCCCCTCAGCAATCTTTTCCCTGAGATGTATGACAGTTAAGTGCTTAAGTCTGAATGTCCGTGGGCTTAACAGCCCGACCAAGCGGTTGGCGATATTGTCGGGGCTAGAGAAATCTGGGAGTCAAATCTGTTTACTACAGGAGACACACTTGCTGCATAAGGACACATTTTGCATGCGTTCGCGGTGGTTCCCTAGACAACTCTGGTCT
This sequence comes from Pleurodeles waltl, assembly GCF_031143425.1. NCBI lineage: Eukaryota > Metazoa > Chordata > Amphibia > Caudata > Salamandridae > Pleurodeles > Pleurodeles waltl. The sequence continues at coordinate 202,056,711 of NC_090442.1, read as the reverse complement.
TCGGCAGCCACGAAGCATGCTGGGGTGGCAATACTGCTCTCAAGGACCTTTCCTGGGGAAATAGTTGGGAAAGTACACGAAGTGCAAGGCAGGTTTCTGGCTATCAGAGTAAGATTTGGGCCCTTCTTCTTCACTGTTGCCTCTCTCTATGCTCCAAATGTCCAGCAGGAGGCATTCCTGAGACAGGTGGTTTCCCCGACGCTTAGCTCGCCGGACAGTGCCATTCTGGTAGGCGGAGATTTTAATCTGGTGATGGACAACGAGCTTGACCACTCGGGCCAACGCTTTGGGCAGGCGGGGGTGTTATTGGAGGCGGGATGTCAGTGGGTGGCTGAATGTGGGTTGGAGGGTGTGTGGAGGAAGTTACATCCTACGCTCTGAGATTATTCCTTCTATTCAGCAGCGTCCAAGACCTATGCACAGCTCGATCTTTTCCTGGCCTCACACGAGTTTATGCCCCGAGTCAGGGAGGCCACGATTGAACCTAGGGCCTTGACCGATCATGCTCCGGTTACTGTAGAGCTTATAATGGAGATGGGCCGGGTGGGTACCCCGAACTGGCGCTTTAGGGATTCCTTGCTCCATAGTTTGACAGTGGTGAGTCGCTCCGGCGCGCGATCTCGGACTACATTAGCTTCAATGACGATGGCAGCACTTCCATGGAGACTGTCTGGGAGGCCCTGAAGGCTGTGGTGCGGGGCGAGGTAATGGCACTGTCCGCAAGAGACAATAAGGCAAGGAGGGAGATAAGGGAGAAGTTGGAGGAGAGGGTGGCTGTACTGGAGCGTTCCCATAAATCCACCGGTGCACCTAGAATTTGGCAGGAGTTAGAGAAGGTGAGGCAGCAGCTGAAACAACTGGATTGGGATAGGGCGGACTATGCAGTAGTGCGACTTAAGCATAAATACTATATTGGGAGCAACAGATGAGGAAAGCTCTTGGCGCACCGGCTACGAGCGCAACGGGCGGCGGCGGCGATAAAGCTAATCCATTCCCCTTCTGGGGGAGGGAGGCCCACACGAGCGACCAGATTGCAGAAGCTTTTGCGGAGTTCTACCGGGGGTTATATGCGACGGATGAGCGGGACGATGAAGCCCTGGAGTCTTATCTAGAGGGCATAGCAGTCACCCCTCTTGGGGAGAGGGAGGCGTCCCTGCTGGACCAGCCGATAAGAGCAGAAGAGGTTATATCGGCAATCTCACGCCTAAAGGTTGGGAAGTCCTCTGGTCCCGACGGGTTCACGGCATTATTCTATAAGACCTTCTGTGTGGAGCTCGTCCCGCTCCTGGTGCGGCTTTTTAATTCCTTCCAGACGATGGGAGCCCTGACGCCTAGTATGTTAGACGCTACCATTGCTGTTATACATAAGCCGGATAAAGATCCAGAAGAGTGCGCTTCATATAGGGCGATTTCGCTCCTGAACATTAATGCCAAGCTGTTTACCGGGATTCTTGCATGTCGCCTCAATCCTTATATGCCGGGTCTTATCGATCCGGATCAGTCAGGTTTTATCCCAAACCGACAATGTGGTGATAACATGAAGCGGCTTCTGCATTTGTTAGATAAAATAGATCAATCTCATAGGGAAGCGCTCTTTTTATCTATAGACGCCGAAAAGGCGTTTGACAGGGTTCATTGGCCATACCTCTTTCAGGTATTGAGGCGTTTTGGTCTATGTCCTGGGTTTAGGTCTTGGATACGATGCCCCTATCAGTCCCCTAGGGCGGCGGTTCAAGTTAATGGCGTGCTTACCCTACCGTTCCCGGTTAGGCGTGGGACTAGACAGGGATGCCCGCTCTCCCCCCTCTTGTTTGCGCTATATATGGAGCCCCTTGCGCAGTGTTTGCGGGACAGTCCCTTGGTCTCCGGTGTGAAATTTGGCGAAGACCACCATCTCATTACTCTTTATGCAGATGATGTGATCCTTACTGTTGGGGAGCCAATGACCTTGTTTCCTGCGCTTATGGAGATACTAGCTGAGTTTAGCCAGGGTTCGGGATTTAAGGTGAACATGCAGAAATCCCAGATCCTGAGCTTGTCGGTGAATTCGGACCACGAGGAAGACTTGAGAGCTAGATACCCCTTCCTGTGGTCGCCTTCGTGTCTTTCCTACTTGGGGGGTTGAGCTGGCAACGTCTGCTGCGAAGACAGCGAGCTTGAATTATACGAAGTTGGTCCACGAGGTACAGTGAGATATGGAGTTGTGGGGGAGACCCAAGCTGTCTTGGCTGGGCCGGGTGGCGGCGGTCAAGATGATTATTTTACCATGCATACTATATGTGTTTCAGGTGCTTCCACTGACCCCACCCCCTCGGACGATCGCTACTCTTCAATCGGCGGTTCTGAGGTTTATTTGGGAGGGTCGACTGGCGCGTCTTCCACGACAGGTTTTATATCGCCCTAAGAGTGGGGGGGGGACTGGCGATTCCGTGTCTTTCGCGTTATTTCCAGGCAATGCAGCTGTGCTTTCTTTTAGAGTGGAGTCGCCCGCTCACGGAGAAACATTGGTGCTTTATGGACCAAGCGGTAGCGGGCTCCCATATATGGAAGGAGCCTTGGCTCCGACGTCGGCACAGGGCAGGGGGACTTTATTCTTCCCCGGTCACGGGAGCAACACTGCGAATATGGGACACTGTGGCCTGTCGTTCGGGCTGACGTCTTTTCCGTCCCAGATGACCCCCATAGGCGCAAACCCTGACTTCGAGCCTGGACTCAATCTAGAAGGCCTGAGACGCTGGTACGAGGGGGGTTGTAGGAGAGTGGGAAGCCTCTTTGATGAACATAGGGTACTGTCCTTTGACCAGATGAAGGAGATGTATGGCTTGCTGGAGGCGGATAGGCTGATGTATTATCAGGTCCGGCACTGGGCCCTTCTGCCGGCTAATAGAGCATTAATAGATAGGCCTCTTACATCATTCGAGAAATGGCTGTTGCTAAAGTAGGACAATAAGGGTGTCATCTCGGAACTTTATCGACTCCTGCAGGGGGAGAAGCGCCTGCCCAAGTCAAGGGGACAGCTGAGATGGGAGAGGGAACTGGAGAGGGAATTTACAGATGAGGAGTGGGACAGCATATTCTATAGAACGCACCACACAGCCTATAATGCAGCAGGGACAGAGACATCATATAAAGTGGCCTCCTACTGGTATTACACTCCAGCACGTATCCACGCATGGAGTCCTGATAAGTTGGACCTGTGCTGGAGGGGTTGTGGAGCCACAGGTACATTGGTGCACTTACTCTGGCACTGTCCCAAGTTACATCGCTATTGGGAAAGCATACTAGATGATATAGATACACTGAGATCCCAAGGTTCCCATCGTATATTGTGCTGGGGTTACCCAATCCCCTTACTTTTCCTTTGAGATCGCTAAAGGGGAGGCAGATGGCCCTGGCGCTTAATGCTGCGCTACAGCAGATCCTAGCTCTCTGGGGTACGGACAGGGTCGCGACGCGGTGGCATGGCTCCAGAAGCTGTGGTTTACACTTGCTATGGAGATACTCACTTTGGCCTCCCAGCAGCGAATGGGTGATTTGAGTGTATTATGGAAGCCATTCCTTCAGATCCTATCCTCAGAATTTACTGAACTGACATGCCCGGCCAATCTGAGAGTTTTGAGATTGGCTTGATTTTGTGCAGAATGCTGTGAGGAAAGACCCCGAAAGGCTGGAGTTGGATGGGGGTAAGGGGTAGAGGCGTGGAGAGATAGGTAGATGGCTTGGACTCTGGAGGGGAAGCATTGTTAGTATGTTTTTACTTATATGTTTGGGTGGCTCACATCTGCGGGACTCACAACCTGGAAGACTATTGGAGGTCGCCAGCCTACTCTCTGGATTGCGAAATGGGGGTTGGCGGAGAGACCACCTTTGGTGCGGTCCAGAGGTTAAGAGGTTAATGGGAGTAACTTCTGGCGACGGAGTTGTGGTCTTTGCTGGAGCGATATATTTCATCTATTGCCCTGAGATGTGTTGTATTTTGTGTGTTTATACTTTCAAAATAATAATAAACAGATTTGATCCATAAATGTGTATAGTACCAGTGTGTTCGAATAGCTAGTTATGGTCCAGTATTATGCAGCTTACACCCATTGTAATCCTCTGCAGGTTGAGGAAAATTGACTACGTTGGCATGTCTGGAAGATGTCAGTAAACTGGCCACCAAAATAATTATGGCTTTCGATTTGGTCAAACCCTGAGATAACCCTGAATAGGGCTATTATTAAGGATTGTCTATTGCAAGAAAAGGGAAGAGCTATCCTGTGAATTGGTTATGCTGACACATGCCTAAAAGGTCTTGGTCACTCTGAGCTATTTACCTCACCATCCTCTATTCAGAAGGAGGATAAAAAGATAGTGAAATCCCTTCTTATGAAGATAAGACAACCCTTAAGGGAGCACACTGAATGATATAAAAATGCAGTGCAGTATTATTTTAACTTGAAAGAAACAGATGCCATGGACCCTTATATATCCTGGGTGTTAGACTTGGCATCCTTGGCATGGTTTCCCCTCTTATTTTGCCTCTGCTTCCTGTATTTTTGACTGTATGCTGGACTACGTTTTTGCTACTTTTGGTACTCTGGGCACTTTAGCACTGCTGACCAGTGCTAAAGTGCAAATGCTCCCTGTATAAATTGTGATTATGATTAGGTTCACAGGGGTCTGCCTTTAAATACCTTTTAAGTGCAGTTTCTCATTGGGAGCAGCTAGAGATTTCAAGTTTGGGATCTCTGAACTCTCAATTTTTAAAATACATCATTCGGTAGAGTTGGTTTTTAGATTGTCAGTTTGAAAATGCCACTTTTAGAAAGTGGGCCTTTTCTTGCTTAACTATTCTGGACCTCTACCTGCCTGTGGAATCCATGTCTGGGTCAGACTGACAGTTGGGCTATTTGTGAATTCCCTCTAGACAGTGACACAAAGGGAGCTGAGTTGTGTCCTGCATATCCTGATGAGTCGCTTGGGTTAAAGTAGGGAGGGAGGAGCTGACACCTGCACCTCAAGAAGAACTTATTCCAAGGAGAAGAGCTGATGAGGTGGACAAGGAGTACTGACCCTTTGCTGTGTGTGCTTTGCTGGGTTGGCCTGCAGTTGCTGCTTCTGCCTGAAAAAGGACAAAGACTGGATTTTCCTGTGTATCCTGCTTGAGAAGTTTCTCCAAGGGCTTGGACTGAGCTTGCCTCCTGTTAAGAAGTCTCAGGGACATCAAAGACTTCATCTGCCAGCACCTGGGCTCTCTTGCTGAGACCCTCTGACTTGCCAAGCCCAAGTGGTACCACATCCAGTCCTTGGAAAGAGAAGCTGGCAGAATCAGAGTGAAGAATCCATGCACCAGAGGTGAGCAGCAGAAAAATCGACGCAGCGCATGCACTGTGGCTGAAAAATTGACGCAGCACAGATGAAATTGACACATCGCCTGCTCATAGCAGATTCATCGCTGCTGGGCATCTGGATTTTCCACGCATCATCCATAGACGTCAAAATCTTCAACATCACTGACCGGACCCGAGGCTGCTGGTATGGAAACCCTGTAAACATGGTTCCGACCTGCCACTATGGTGAGTGTGAGTGCAGTTTTAAACTGCCAATTTAACCTGGCATATGTACCCATTTGTGAGGCCCAAACCTTCCCTTTTTCTACATACAAGGCACCCCTAAGGTAGGCCTGAGGTAGCCCCATGGGCAGGATGGAGTGTATTTAGAAGGTTGAACATGTACGGGCGGGTTTTACATGTCCTGATAGTGAAATGCTGCCAAATTCATTTTTCACTATTGCAAGGCCTGTCTCTCCCATAGGTTAACATGGGGACTGCTTTTAAATATCTTTTAAGTGTAATTTCCCATTGGGAGCCGATACAGATCTAGAGTTTGGGATCTCTGAACTCACTGTCTGTCTGTCTGTCTGTCTACTGATTACATGTCTAGGTCAGTATGACAGTTGGGCTGTTTGTGTATTCACTCTAGACAGTCACACAAAGGGAGCTGGGGTGTGCCCTGCGTATCCTTATGGCCCAGCACCAGGGCGATGAGCCTTCCTCAACTAGTGTGGTGTGAGGAGCTGACACTTGCACTTCAATAGGACAAAGCAGTCTCCAACCCCCTGGAGTGTGCCTGGCACCAGGTCAGGGAAAGGCAGGGTCTTGTGCTTCTCTTTGAAGTGCCTACTTCAAAGACAGAAGTGGGTATAAATACTGGAACTCTGACACCACATAGTTCGAATCCTTCTTAACTGAGGACATTCTACCAGGAAGAGAAGCTGGATGCTGTAGGAGAGACTGACACTCTGCCTGTTGCTTTGCTTTACTGGCCTGCTGCTTGCTGCTTTTGTCCTGGGAGTCAAAGGACTGGGCTTTGCTTTCTACATCCTGCCTCCAAAGGTTCTCCAAGGGCTTGGGCTGAGCTTGCCTCCTGTGAAGAGGTCTCAGGGAGATCAAAGACTTTATCTGCCAGCACTTGGGTTCTCTTGCTGAGAGTCCTGGCTTGCCAAGTGGTGCCAAATCCAGTTCCTGGGCCCTTGGGAGTGAGTTGTGGTGCAACCAAGAAGAAACAAAGCAAATCAATTCCAGAGCGACTCTGAAACCAGTGCCACTATCCGACTCCACGCCACTGCCTGCACCAGAGCAGTGGTCCCCGCTGAGTGCAACAACTGTGACAGATGCCTCAGGTTCGATGCTGCCGCAGCACTTCCGAAGTGCCACCACAGCATGAGTCTTGAGTGCTGTGTCACCGACCCCCATGACACCCGACTCCAACCATGCTGCAGTACCTGTGGCCCCGTGGTGTGATTGTGACATCGCGAAGTCGATGCCTCACACCTTGACCTGCTGGATTAATCAACCCTGCCGGGTCGTAAGTAACTGATGCCTCGCCACCAATGCAGCATCATCTTCCTTGCAACTATAAGGAGCAGAGGCCTCATCTTCCCTGCCTAGCAGTAAGGAACCAACGCCTCACTTCTCCGGTAGCAGTAAGGAACCGATGCCTCACCTCTCTGGTAGCAGTAAGAAACCGATGCAGCACTGGCTCCAACTACGCCTCACCTCCCCGACTCTGTGCAACATCTTTGTTTCCTCATCGTTTTCCAAGGTATTGTACCTGGGGTCCATGCGACTCCGTGACGAGCCTGCACTCACTCGCTAGTGGCATTGGACTGTTAGGAACCACTCTGTCAAGACACCAGGATAGCCTTAGTTAGAGCTATTGTGTTTCTAAGCACTTTACTAAAATGTAATCTTTGAAAAAAATTATTTTTACTTGTGTATGTTGGATTTTTTGTTGGTTTGGTCATGTTTTACTCAGGTAAGTATTGGTTATTTTTCTAAACTGGTGTAGAGTACTTTTGTTGTGTTTTTACTGTGTGTGTGTATGTGTGTGTGAATGTGGTGTGAGGGTGTGTGTGTGTTGTGTACAAATACTTTACACATTGCCTATGAGATAAGCCTAACTGCTCATGCCAAGCTACCAAGGGGGCGAGGAGGGGTTATCTTAGCTGTGTGGCCCCCTTACCCTGACTAGAGTAAGGGGCCCTACTTAAGCAGGGTGCAAACCACTGCCAACTGAGACCCCATCTCTAACAAACGCTGTTGGAAATGACCTTTTTTCAGGGTCACCCCCAAAGTTTTGCCTTCCTCCTTCTCTGACCTAATTTTTGCAGACTTTAGGACTCTGCGCACTGTACCACTGCTAATCAGTGCTGAAGTGCATATGCTCTCTCCTTAAAACATGGTGACATTGGCTCATACCTAATTGGCTTACTTAATGTATTTGTAAGTCCCTAGTCAAGTGCACTACATGTACCCAGGGCCTGTAAATTAAATGCTACTAGTGTGCTGCAGCACTGGTTGTGCCACCCACATATGTTGCCCCCTAACCATGTCTCAGGCCTGCCTCTGCAGTGCCTGTGTGTGAAGTTTCACTGCCACTTCGACTTGCCATTTAAAGGTACTTGCCAAGACTTAAACTCCCCTTTTTCTACATATAAGTCACCCCTAAGGTAGGCCCTAGGTAGCCCATAGGGCAGGGTGCTATGTAGGTAAAAGGCAGGACATGAACATGTGTGTTGTATATGTCCTGGTAGTGTAAAACTCCTTAATTCGTTTTTACACTGTTGTGAGGCCTGCTCCTTTCATAGGATGGCATTAGGGCTACCCTCATATACTGTTTGAGTGGTAGATCCTGATCTGAAAGGAGTAGCCAGGTCATATTTAGTATGGCCAGAATGGTGATACAAAATCCTTCTTAATGGTGAAGATGGATTTTATATTACTATTTTAGAAATGCTACTTTTAGAAAGTGAGCATTTCTCTACACTTAAATCCTTCTGTGCCTTCCAATCCACATCTGGCTAGGTTCAGTTGACAGCTCCCTTGCGCATTCACTCAAGCCAACCCCAAACACAGGATGCTCAGTCACCCTTGCACACATCTGCATATTGAATGGGTCTTCCTGGGCCGGGAGGGTGGAGGGCTTGACACTTACATGTCAAAGGACAGTAGCCTACCCTCACACAAAGGACTGACACACCCCTTACTGGGACCCTGGCAGACAGGATGGAACTGAAAGGGGACCTTGTGCACTTCTAAGCCACTCTTTGAAGTCTCCCCTACTTCAAAGGCACATTTGGGTATTCAAGCAGGGTCTCTGACCCTACCAACTTAGACACTTCTTGACAAGACACTCTTGGCACAGACACTTCCTGGAGAAGAAACCCTGAACCACAACTTGCATTCTGCCAGGAAGAACTGCCTGGCTGCCCAAAGGACTCACCTGACTGCTGCCTTGCTGTTGCCCTGCTGCCTTGCTGCTCTCTGGCTGTGCTGAGAAGTACTCTCCAAGGGATTGGATAGAGTTTGCCTCCTGTTCCCTGAAGTCTCAGGACCAAAAAGACTTCATTCCTGCAAGAAGAACTCCCTGTGCAGCAGAAATCGATGCACAGCTGGTAGAAAATGACGCACAGCCTGCATCACAGTGAAATATTCACTGCACGCCGAACCGGGACAACAGAGCCCGACTTCGCAAGGAGAACATCGACACAGCACCAGCGTAGCAACCGGAAATTCGTCTCACGTGACACTGGATTGACACACAGCCGTGCCGGAACTACCCAGCCCGACTTCCTGGGAGGAATTGACGCAGCGCCTGCCGTGCGGTAGAAATTTCCACGTAATGGCCACCGGATCGACGCAGCCCCTGTGACTTCATCCTGTCAGCGCCGGATTTCAACGCATCATCCCCGGCGCATCTGAAAACCCCACAACCTGAAGAGGATCCAAGACCGAGTGCCGGAAATTGATGCAAAGCCTTCCATGTGTGAAAAATAAACAACGCATCACCGTGTGCGGCCAGAGAAATCAGCTCCTGTTTTCCACGCATCTCCTCCTCTGCGGTTCCTTGTGGAGATTTTGTACGCAAACCAGGTACTTTGTGCTTGCAAGAGACATTTATTGCTTTTAAAAGACTAAAGACACTTTTCATTTTTACAGTGATATTTCAACATATACTTGTTGCATCTTAATCATTTTGACCTGCATTTTACCAGATAAATATTATATATTTTTCTAAACATGGTGTGGTGTATTTTTGTGGTGCTATACTGTGTTATTGCATGATTTGAACAAATACATTTCACATTGCCTTCTAAGTTAAGCCTGCCTGCTCAGTGCCAAGCTACCAGAGGGTGGGCAGAGAATAATTTGGATTGTGTGTGACTTACCCTGACTGCCAACCAAAGACACCATTTCTAATAAACGCTTTCTCAATTTACCCTTGGAATTCAGTCATGAATCCGCCCTGAGTACTTGCTCATGAGATGGTTCTTCTGAGCAAACCCTGCTCCATTTTCTGTTTTTTTTTCCTTTTAATTTATCGATGTTCACTAAACAATTCTTGCTACTGCTATTCTAAATTGTTGGACTTTCACTAAATGCAGTTGTTAAGCAATGAAAATGTTTGCTATTTGATGGGTTCCTTTATTAAATCTGCTGTGTATTCGAAGAAAAGTATGTTCTATTGACCTCTTCCATGTCCCCTGTTTTCAGCATTGATTTTAGTGTACCTTGCATCAGTGTTATATTTTTATATCTTCTATATACTTTTTCATTTCGAATTTGATGAATTGCTGTATTTTATCGACCTATTAGTTTTTTTTTCACATTACATTACGTAAGTAACTACGGCACGTGAATAAAGAGTTTTCTATTCGATATCACCAGAGACTCCACTTTAAGGTCTGAAGATTTAAACCCGACTGCTGCTAAATTGATAGTGTCAATGATGTCTCAGGACATCTTTATCTTCTGGTCAGCACTCTCATTGCTAAGCTAAACATTGAACTCACGTTCCTCCTGAGCATAGTCTGGGCCCAATGAGATACAAATTTCAAAGTCATGCATGTGTGTGCCCATAGCTGATTTTTATGGCAACAGCATGCATGAGGTGGGGACTACCTGGAAGGTATATTTTATTCCCACACGTCAAAATGGACATGGCCTCTATCCACGTAGAAGGACAGCACTTTATACTACAGGGAATCAGCCTTCACCAACACAAAATTAATTGCGGACTTATAGGAGACAAAGGGTAGATTGTTTTAGGGAACACAGTATTTTATACTGAAAAACATTTGACATTGATTACTCAAAAAATACGTCCTAAACGTCTCCCATTCTTCGGCAGGGGCCTCAATGGACAGCATTGTCAACGTCTTAAGGGTCTCAGCAATGGTCTCCGACTTACTGTCAAAGGCTTTCACGTGTGACCTCTTGTGGGGAGGAGTCCTTGATGCTGACCCACAGGAACACCCCCATCCCTGATTGTCCAGTAGAAGTGGACAAAGGTGGGTCTTGGTTATGCAACTCCATCATGAGTGCTGCAATTGGGTAGCTTAAGAGACTAGGGTGGTAAGGGGCAGTTCATCTTTGTGAGTCTGTTTATCCCTTGTCTCTTTTGGAGGAAGTATCTCAACATGAGATTTGGGGTGGAGCCTCCTATGCCTTTTCTTGTGGTGAGGCTCTAGCCTCATTGGCACGTGGAGCCTTACTTCACAACTACTACCTGCAGAGCGTAAGGACTGGGCAAAAACAAAAAAGCAAACTCCTGCAGGGCCTTCAAAAGTCCATAGAGGCATGTGCTTGATGAACCATGCCTTGTGATGCTTGTTTCTATTGCGAAGCACGCAGGAAGAATTTAAACAAGTATTTGGTTAAACCGGTGTCTTGCCTGCACGTAATACACAAAATAGCCAGATGATGGTACCACTAGCCTGTGCATTTCAAACGCTGTAGCAGAAAGAGAGTGGAGCAGCTTCACCTGCCATGTAAATGTTCCTACAGGTGTAAATAAACATCAGCGATATGTGGTGGCTGGGGAAGTATGGGACATACACATTAGCGTGGCCAGAAAACTGCTGTTGTAGCCATAAGCTAACATTTAAAAGGAGGGGAGACCACACGCAGGGACGTTGTCAATCCTCCGCTTTAGAACTACAGACTCATAATTAACGCGAAAGGGTTAGGCGGTGAGTGAGTGGATAGATAGATGTGCGAGTGAAATGGTGGATGAGTAAATAAAGGGGTGGATGGATGAATGAGTGAAAGTATGGATTTAGAGATGGATGAGTGAAAGGAAAGAAGGATGAATGGATGGGTGTGTTAAAGGATAGATGGATGATGAAAGGATGGGTAGATCAGTGAGTGAAAGGGTGGATGAGTAAATGGGTAAAGGGATGGTGGATGGATGAGTGAAATAATGGATGAATGAGTGAAAGGGAGGATAGATAGATGACTGGATGAAAGGGTGAGGGATCGATGAGTGTAAGGATGGGTGGATGATTGAGTGAAAGGATGAATGGATGACTGAAAGGGTAAATGGATGAATGGATGTGGGTGGATGGATGGGTATGTGTAAAGGTGGATGGATAGATGTGCGGATGAATGAGTGAAAGGATGAGTGAATGGAAGGGTGGATTGATGGATGAGTGAAAGGGTGGATGGATGAATTAGTGAAGGGTGGATGGATGGATTGATGATGAGAGGATGGGTTGATGAGTATGAGTGACAGGATGGATTGATGAGTGAAAGGGTAAATGGATGGAATGAAGAGTGGATGGATGGGTGGACTGAGAGAAAGAGTGGATAGATGAGGAGTGAAGAGATGGATATTTATAGATTACAACCTTTTATAAGATAAATGTTTAAGCTGAGCATTTACATTTTTATTGGTTTATATGTGCTATAGAAAGGTAGTGATATAGATTAATAAAACATTAATAAAGAATGTGAATGTAATGCTTCTTTGTTTTGCAGTTTACCTATGCTCCCTGATAGATGTGGAAACCATTAGTTGGTTTGCACCTTATAGTGTATGTAGATTCACTTGCTTTGCATACTCCATGCCATCTAGTGTTAGACTTGGAAATTACAAGTTTTTCTTTGAAGTACAGGTTCTGTTTAGTGGGAATTTGTACACTTGAACCCCCTTAATGGATCTTGCACAATGTGTGATTTATAGCTACATACATTTACCTTTAACAAAGTATCACTCCTCCCCTTGTCTGTGTAGAGTCTACACATATACCCGTCTCACAAATATATAGGCCCTGGGTTGGTGGTGAAGACCGCCAAATTACAAGTTTGGTGGCTTGGCCGAAGCCAAACCACTAATACTCTGCCCGTCCCACTGCTTTTCCGCAGTCCACCTGGCTGAAGCTGAGCACCCGCAGCAGGGCAGACGCTGTAATACCGCTAGCAGTATTTCGACGGGGAGACTACCAGAATTTTTCTGGTGGTCACACCACCAGAAAAAGCTGGCGGTCTTGTATTCCTGTCACCAGGATACACACGCACACATTTCCATATACCCGCACGCTTGCACTCACACACTTCTACACACAAACACACCCCCACTCACCCACGCAAACGCGTCATACACACCCATTCACACTGACATAAATACATAAACACCACTGACACGCACACATTCACTCCCCCTAATTCCTCACCCCAGCGCATACCCACATTCACACACCCCTTCACCCGCAGGCATCCATTCACGCCCCTCCGCACCGCATAGACCCATTCACTCCCCCCTTCGCCACTGCACACATGCACTCACCCCATCCACATTCACCAACATACACGCACCCACCTCCCCCCGCATTCAAGACACTCACACACACACACACCCCCCACCCCTCCTCCCCTGTCAGGCTATCACTTACCTGATCTGTCGAGGAGGTTGTCCGGGAGGGGACAGGTCCTGGCGCTTTCACTGCTGGCAGCACCCCGCCATCAGGACACCTCCAAGCCGTATTAGGGGTCGTAATACAGCATGTGGCATCCTTTTGGCATGGCAGTGCCAGGGGTGGAACTGCCTCTTTCCTGCCAACCGCCAGCACAACTGCTTTCAGATTTCTGCACGACTCTGACGGCAGTCGTAATGCGGCAGTCTTTCGGCACCTGCAACTTTGGCAGTCTTGTAGAAAGACCGCCAAAGTCGTAATGAGGGTCAAAATCTTAACACCTCTCCCTTGAAGATAAATCTTACATACAACACGATCAAACAGTTCCATTGAACTCAACCATGGTAGACACATAGTGTGTGGTATTCCACTGTTCAGCACACCTAACAAAATATCCATTTGAACTCAAAATCCACTTCTGTGTCTTCCAGCTTGTGAGTCAATGTTCCAGGGCCAGCAAAGACCACATTCTGTTGTACCACTGTGCCACTGGGGATGTCTCATTCTTTTTCCAATTAATAGCAATGACTAATTTCCCAGATTCCAAACATTGCAGAACCAAATACTCGTGCATTTGTATACTGGAGCCTTAGGCCAAGAATAAAAACTGCTGGGTCATCAGGCAAGGGGTAGTCCAGTATTTGGTACAAAGTTCTCCCAAGCTCTTCTCAAAATGGCTTTACTAATGGGCAATCCCACCTTATGTGGGAAGTTATATTTTGTGTACCTAATCCCTCCCATCATCCCTGGCTAGTATTTTGCTAAATGCGTTTTAAGCATTTAGGAGGGTAGTATCAGCCATATGTCACTTTGTAATGGCCTCCTTGATTATTAATACTTGTTGAACACTAATGTATGTCATGACTAAGGTTCTCCCATTGGTTTGATGTGATTTCTCTTTTATGTGCCTACTTCCAAGTTGTCATATGTGGTGTGGGGGAATGGGGTGCATGGCCAGGCTACCTAAGATGGCGGATGCCCTTTGGTGAAGGTCCGGTGCTGTGGGCCCTACAATCCACATTCATCCTGCCACTACACAGGGTAATTCCAGCCCAAACCCTCCGAAGGCTTCAGAGAATCATAGCGGAGGCGGCATGTGCTCTTAGCCACCATTGGCTCAGATCAGAAAAGCCTGCGGCAAGGCAGACCACATAAGCCCTCCGACCTGAGGGAGCTGCGACCGACACCAGCAGCCTTACTTCACCTGGCGAGTGCGTGACTCCACCATTGGACTGACGCTGTGACATGTGCGTAGCTGGCAAGCAAAACCTGGCAGCCGTGGGTGACCCCGGGCTGTAGCACAGCCGCTATCCAGGGTTCACAATACAGGAAGGACACCAGCAACACACAGCTTCTACCAGGGACAAGCCGGGACTGCATCAGTGGTCATCGACACAGAATACTCGCTGAGCACCCTGAACAGAACAAGACGTTCATAAGCCGATGCCGGGGAAGCAGCCTGACATCGACAACCTCCGATACCTGAAGACTGGCCACGAGACTGGTGCAGCTTGCAGGCCGCCAATGGAAAAGTGCGGCCTGCACCTGATGACTACAGCACTCAGAGCCTCCCCAGCCTGTAAGTACCACAGCGGCATAATACTCTGGATCCCCACTCATTGAAAGGCCCGCTCTCCTCTCCCCTCTGGGGCACTGAAAATATAGTCGCCATGTGGTCGGGTGCATAGGGCCTGCAGAGGAATCCTTCAGCCCGTCCTGAAGCCAAACGCAACTCACCCCAAGTGCCGGGAAATCTAATTGTGACCTCACATTGGCCCATTCCGGGCGACCCTAAAGGAGGAAGCGGCAGGGACCTGTGTCTTCATTGACCTTCACCCCAGTTGGTCGCATCGTGCCTAGGCGGCGGCTGTGTAGGGGCCTTCTGTGACAGAACCAACCCCCAGGTCCCTCACGAGGGATCCAATTGCCAAGAGAGTAACGCGAGTGGAGTGAGGCCCCCATCAACACCCACAAACCCAAATGGTGGGGGAACGCTACATGCTCCAGAGTATCGGCCCATCCCACATGAGACTGCCAAAATAACTGGTTCCTGACAGCCAGGCGAGGTGAAGTGCCCCGCATCCCGGCCAACAACAGTTCCTTCTACGGGGGTCCACATTCGCTCCTCGCACCCCCTGACCACCTACAGAGGAGAGGCTGCCTGTGTGGCTGGTTCACTACTGTACAGAGGCCAGTTCACACACACTGAAACCCAGGGCAGAGACTGGGAGTGGGTGCCAGTGGAAGCCCCCCCGTCACCTTCATGTCACAGAGAATCATCTGTGTGAGCCTTTGTCAAGTTACTTGCTGCACCTTGGGTAAGGACCCTGTAAATCACCCATCTGCTTATTGCGGCTTGAGCACACCGTAATCCTCTGCAACACATGGCATGGATCCCGTATACCCAAACGTAGACTGCAAGGCTCATAAAAGCATTTCCCCACCTGAGCAATATCAGAGCTGATCTTCTGAGAGTGGTCCTCCTCTTCTTCAAGTTCTTCTCCTCGCTGGTTACGAAGTAAGGCACCAGGTGCGCAGGACATCCTCAACCCTACCTCAGACTAGCCCAGACTGGCCCCCAGAGGGGATGGCACGACTGCCCTGGTGTGGTGAAGTCAGGTGGCCCATGCCAGCACCCCCCAGTGGTGCAATGGGCAGGCAGAAATCAACAAAGGCCCATTTGTGGCCATCCTAACTGATTCCTTCCTCACTCTCCTGGTGAGAAGATGGGGACTCACAACCACCTCCACCCCGGCTCTACATCCAAATTAGATGCCATACTTCAGGCTATTGAATCCTCGTGCCAATTTGTTGAAGCACGTACAACAGAAATTTGAGGGGAATTTGGACTCTTCCGCAACAACCACAGAAAATTGGCCTCCAGAGTTACTGAGACATAGCGTACCCTCACAGAATTAAAGCCCCACCTTACAACTCGAGAACAAGCAACATGGGAGCCTGGAACACAAAGCTGGAGACGCAGTAGGAAGAACCTGTTGTAATAATATCCGTGTGGTGGGCCTACCCAAGGGAGCAGAAGGATGTGGCTCAATACTAGACTTCCTAGAGGACTGGGTGCATAGCTTCACATCAGCCCAGTCCCTCTTGCATTACTTCGCCTTGGAAAACGATGAGTGCCTGCACGCATGCCAACCCCAGGGGCCCCCCACGCCCTGAAATTGTGAAACTCCTACACTACAAGGACAGGGATGCAATCCTGCACACAGCAAAATAGGCTGCTCCCCTTGCATATGAAAACTGCAAAGTCCCACTATTCTCGGGCTACACTGTGCACACCCGGTGCCATCGTTCCTCCTACTCATCTCTGAAACATCGACTATGATAACTGAACATTCAGTACTCCATACTCTTCCCTGCAAAACTGAAAGTTCTGCATGGCCAGCGAACCTACTTTCTCACCGAGTCAGAATCCACCTGGGAGTGGGTGGAGGCCTATATTGAAGGGACACAGCAATCACCACCTTTATACAGCTGTGTGCAACACCTCAGAGGGCGCAGAGGCCGCCAAGGTTGTCAACTAAATAAATCAATAGAGAAAGTCAGAAGTTGGCAATAGAAGCAGCAGTCACCCTCCATCATTCCACCTCAGCACAGTACATGGACAGTAGCCCTTCTGGGAACAAAGATGAAACAGCCACAAGCAATTTAGGTCACAGGGGACTCCTGTCCAGCCCACTTGTCACACCACAGTCTGTGAAGGACCTAATTTAAGACTTGACTTCCTACTCCTTAAGTAACTCTGTGTGAGTGACCCCTTGGGGAGGCTGCTCCCTCACAGCTGGTTGATCCACCTACCAAAATAATCAGCTTGATTGCAGGTACGCAGCTCCCACTTCACTCCAGTACTGTTTCTGCCACTGCTCCACTCTTCATATTGGCTATCAGAGCAACTGTTTGGGCGTGCAGCACCTTGCCACAGGCTCTGGTCTTCATTTTCGTATTGATGTTGTTATTTGCAGTTCTCCCCTTTATTGCACAAGCAGGGCAATTTTCATGCACTTGCGGGCAGATATGGGCACATTGGTTGATAACATTTCCTCAACTCCTTCCCGTACCCGTAGCCCCATTTGACTTTGTCTCATGGCTACCAGACACAGCATATGATTTCGCACCCTAAACATGCGGGGGATACATCTCAGCACATCGGCGCTGTGCCGTATACTCTTACATCAAGCAACAAAGGGTGCATATTAACTTTCTCCAGGAGACTCATCTCACCCAATGCAAGCTTCAACACCTTGGCATGCGTTGGTTTGGCACCATATATGGAACAACATACTCAGCCTTTGCTAGGGGCGCTCTGTTGTGCATACTTGCAGGTACCCTATTCCAAACTCTTAATACATAGATATGGAGAGCAGATATGTGCTTTTGAAGAAACACCTAGATGGAGACCCGATACTCCTGAGCTGCATCTATGCCCCAAACAAAGAGCAGTCACCCTTCTGGGCCACCCTATTGCGAGTACTCGCTCGATATTCCGTGGATCCTGGTGGGGGGGGCTGCAATAAAATCTTAGATTTATCCGTAGACCGATCCCATCCTCCACCACTACGACACGGCCACATTCACAGCACCTTAATAGTTGGACCAAACAATGGTCCCTACAGGATGTATGGAGGTCACATAACCCCACACATGCTTATACTGTCATTGCTCTGCCTTGCATAACTCGCGTAACTTATTCGGCCTACTGGATCATTTTCTGTGCTTCCCCTATTTACTCGCACCAAGTACACATTCTGACTATCTGGGCTGTGTCCTCTTAGACCATGGCGTCCATATAGTAGACTTTGAATGGCGTGCCCCACATCCACCTGTCCTCACCTGGTGAAACAGCACGCCAAGCCCTCACAGACACCAAAAAGCAGCAAGCAGAAGTTGTTGAGCGCCTCCGGTGCTACAACTTTGCCACATATACATGCCGCGTACACGCAACAGGAGACAAACCAGGAAGTATCCTTGCATGGCTAGCCCACCAGGAGACAAACAGCCCCTCAATCACTGATATCCTGACCACCACGGGTCAGGTGGCACAGTCCCAATCAGCTATACTTAAAGCTTTTAGCTCATATTATGCAGAAGTGTATCAGGAACCTGCCACCTCCAGTCTTGAACAAGAAGGTCTAGATGGGCTAAATACACGGTCTGAAGTTAAGCAGGCTATCCATGATTTGGCCCGTAATAAAACACCTGGCCTAGACAGGATCCGTATTGAGTACTACAACAGGTTCTTGACCCACTTGGTTCCTAGATTGGTAGAGTTGTAAAACGAGGCCCTCACCACCAGCACCCTCTTATCCTCCCTGTAGGAGTCGGTCCTGATCTCTATGTTAAAACCAGACCGCGATCCCACTTTACTATCCTCTTATCGGCCAATAGCAATATTGGCAGCTGACTCCAAAATCCTAGGCAAGATGCTAACAGAGTGCTACCTACAGGTTCACCCCACCCTAATCCAGCCCAATCAAAATTGATTTTTACCTGGGCGAACTACATCTAACAAGATCAGACACCTATTCCATATCATGGACCAGGCTTCCATGCGATTTCCATGAGCACTATGGGGGTTATTGCAACTTTGGAGGAGATGTTAATCCATCCTAAAAGTGACGATAAAGTGACAGATATACCACCAGCCATATTACGAGTTCCATAGGATATAATGGACTCGTAATACGGCTGGTGGTATATCCGTCACTTTACCGTCACTTTTGGGACGGATTAACACCTCCTCCAAAGTTGTAATAACCCCCATGTCTGATATTGGACCTCGAGAAGGCCTTTGACTCTTTGTAGTGAGATTACCTTTTTGAGGTCCTGAAGGCAGTGGGCACAGGTCGGCAACTCCTCGCATATACCAAACTACTATATATACGCCCTACGCCCAGGGCCCACATCAGCTGTCTCATCTCTCCTCTGTTTCCTAGCAAACGTGGAACCCATAAGGGATGTCCTCCCTTTCCCATCCTATTTGCCATTGCCATGGAACTGTTTGCCCACTGGCTCCACCAAGAAGGCCTACAATGGGGCATCCTATTGGATGACACCATATATGCTGTGTCACTATATGCGAACGATCTGATGCTATATGTTTGCAGCAAGGTTATCTATATGTTGCCTATTGTGACTACTTTTCAGGACGTTGCCACCACCTCAGGATTGTGCATCAATTGGCAGAAGTCATGCTCCTTCCTATTGTGGCACAAAGCGACCCCCCCTGAGGGAATTTACATAGGGGACACCCCCCCTGGCCTGGACCACAGCAGCAGGCCACTATTTGGGGATCCGCCTCTATCAAACTCAGGAAGACTTGTTGGAAGGTAACTTACAGCATGCGTTGACAGCTCTAAAATACTGCTGGCTCTCAAGGGAAAAATCATGTTATCCAAAATAATTGTCCTCCCTGCCTCCTGTGCTATTTTGTTAATGTTCCAGTATTCCCCTGCCGGCACTTTTTTAGAGAATTTGACCAATTACCAGGAAACCTCATATGGGACGGTGGGCAGTGATGGATATCCCCTTGCAATCTCCAGCTACCAGTGGAATGGGAGGACAAGGAGCTCCATCATTAGAAATGTATTATCTTTCAGTGCAGCTCCAATGGCTCTCCTGATGGCTGGCTGGGAGGAACTTATACAAAATGAGTACGGGTGATGGACCCCCCCACCACCACCACCACCACCACCACCACATACTATGCCAATTCCTTCATCCCACCGTTCAGATGCAGCAATCGTGGTCCCTCCATGTATGGGTAGCTCGGAAATACCTGACCAGGGCCTTACAACTGATGCGGCAAGACACCCATTAGTCCCCGGAGGGCCCCCTCAAGGACCTACCTGGAACCCTAGGGCCCTTCACAGCAGTACAACTTATGGAATAGCATTCCCAGTCCCTGACAACAATGGGAGACCTCTTCCAGAATTCTCAGTTGCTTCCATTTGACCAACTCCACCAGGATTAAGCCATCCTCCCAGCCAATTTTGGACACATGGACAACTACTAGCAGCTCTTCACACACTTTGGTGAATAACGGATGAGGAGCTGCCGACACATGCCGTGATCCACGCCTTATACACTATGGGAGAAGGGCAACACCTCAACACATGGTTTTATCCTGCACTTATTGGGTTCTCATTGACATCTCTACCAGCTGTGGGAAGATGACCTGTGGAGGCCCCTAAATGATGCTGAATGGTCTAGGGCACTGGAGTCTCTACAAACAGTATCCAGGAATGCCTACTTTAAAACTCTATGCTTCACAGGACTTACTGTAAAAAAAAAACACTGCTATGTATTTAATAGTCACATCCAAATTTATTATTCATCCAAGTTACCTCCAGCTCTTTCCTATAGTTTCTCTCTCCAACAACCACTTTCTTCATTCCATAGTCTTAGTTTCACATTCTACATTGCATAGTAATATTCCATCAACTCTACACATCTCCCCCTTCTATATATGATAACATTTAATCCCTTCGCTGCCAGGCCTTTTCCCCCTCCTGTGCCAGGCTTTTTTTTGTCTATTTGGGGCAGTTCGCGCTTAGGCCCTCATAACTTTTTGTCCACATAAGCTAGCCAAGCCAAATTTGCATCCTAGGGATTCTAGAGGTACCCAGACTTTGTGGGTTCCTCTGAAGGAGGCCAAGAAATTGGCCTAAATACAGTGAAAAATTTGTTTTTTTTAAAAAAGAAATGGGAAAAAGTGGCTGCAGGAGAAGGCTTGTGGTTTTTCCCCTGAAAATGGCATTAACAAAGGGTTTGCGGTGCTAAAATCACCAGCTTCCTAGCTTTCAGGAACAGGCAGACTTGAATCAGAAAACCCAATTTTTCAACACAAATTTGGCATTTTACTGGGACATACCCCATTTTTACGATTTTATGTGCTTTCAGCCTCGTTCCAGTCAGTGACAGAAATGGGCGTGAAACCAATGCTGGATCCCAGAAACCTAAACATTTCTGAAAAGTAGACAAAGTTCTGAATTCAGCAAGGGGTCATTTGTGTAGATCCTACAAGGGTTTCCTACAGAAAATAACAACTGAAAAAGAAAAATATTGAAATTGAGGTGAAAAAACCTGCAATTTTTCTCTACGTTTTACTCTGTAACATTTTCCTGCAATGTCAGATTTTTTTACAGCAATATACCGTTACGTCTGCTGGGCTCTTCTGGTTGCAGGGATATATAGGGCTTGTAGGTTCATCAAGAACCCTAGGTACCCAGAGGCAATAAATGAGCTGCACCCTGCAGTGCGTTTTCATTCTATACCGGGTATACAGCAATTCATTTGTTGAAATATGGGGAACAGGGTCAAGACTGATATGCATTTGGCTGGGTCCAAACTGGAATGGCATGGTGAGCAAAAAAACTGATGGATTAAACCCAGATCTGTGACTGGGAGTGAATGTTTGATTTGGTCTACATTCCGTCCATCAACTGTTGTTTTTGTATTTGTCGCCCCAAGTGGGAAGGGTATGCCCAGACGTGGGTCCCGTGTTCGCTGTGCCACCAGATTCAAGCTAGCCTGGCTGAAGAGGGGTGATACCCCGAAACCGGTCACAGGATGCTTGTTTCTGGTCCAGGAAGGACCTGGCCTGGCAGTTCGGGATGGACTGTTCCCATGGAGAACAGGGTCAAGACTGATTTGCATATGGCTGGGTCCAAACTGGAATGGCATGGTGAGCAAAAAAACAGATGGATTAAACCCAGATCTGTGACTGGGAGTGAATGTTTGATTTGGTCTACATTCCGTCCATCAACTGTTGTTTTTGCATTTGTCACCCCATGTGGGAAGGGTATGCCCAGACGTGGGTCCCATGCTCGCTGTGCCACCAGATTCAAGCTAGCCTGGCTGAAGAGGGGTGATACCCCAAAACCGGTCCCAGGATGCTTGTTTCCGGTCCAGTGAGGACCTGGCTTGGCAGTTCCGGCTGGACTGTTCACATGAGGAACAGGGTCAAGACTGATTTGCATATGGCTGGGTCCAAACTGGGGTGGCATGGTGAGCAAAAGAACGATAGATTAAACCCAGATCTGTGACTGGGGGTGAGTGTTTGCATTGTTCAGCACTCCGTCCATCATCCTTTTGTGTTGCTAAAGTTGTCCTAAGTGGGAAGGGTATGCCCACACGTGGGTCCCTTGCTCACTGTGCCACAGGATTCAAGCTAGCCTGGCTGATGAGGGGTGAAACCCTGAAACCGGTCCCAGGATGCTTGTTTCCGGTCCAGTGAGGACCAGGCTTGGTAGTTCGGGCTGGACTGTTCACATGAGGAACAGGGTCAAGACTGATTTGCATATGGCTGGGTCCAAACTGGGGTGGCATGGTGAACAAAAGAACGATGGATTAAACCCAGATCTGTGACTGGGGGTGAGTGTTTGCATTGTTCAGCACTCCGTCCATCATCCTTTTGTGTTGCTAAAGTTGCCCTAAGTGGGAAGGGTATGCCCAGACGTGGGTCCCTTGCTCACTGTGCCACTGGATTCAAGCTAGCCTGGCTGATGAGGGGTGAAACCCTGAAACTGGTCCCAGGATGCTTGTTTCCGGTCCAGTGAGGACCTGGCTTGGCAGTTCGGGCTGGACTGTTCACATGAGGAACAGGGTCAAGACTGATTTGCATATGGCTGGGTCCAAACTGGGGTGGCATGGTGAGCATAAGAACGATGGATTAAACCCAGATCTGTGACTGGGGGTGAGTGTTTGCATTGTTCAGCACTCCGTCCATCATCCTTTTGTGTTGCTAAAGTTGCCCTAAGTGGGAAGGGTATGCCCAGACGTGGGTCCCTTGCTCACTGTGCCACTGGATTCAAGCTAGCCTGGCTGATGAGGGGTGAAACCCTGAAACCGGTCCCAGGATGCTTGTTTCCGGTCCAGTGAGGATCAGGCTTGGCAGTTCGGGCTGGACTGTTCACATGAGGAACAGGGTCAAGACTGATTTGCATATGGCTGGGTAGCATGGTGAGCAAAAGAATGATGGATTAAACCCAGATCTGTGACTGGGGGTGAGTGTTTGCATTGTTCAGCACTCTGTCCATCATCCTTTTGTGTTGCTATACCTGTGGATTTTGGCATCTAGCTCAGCCGGCACTTGGGGAAACCTAGCAAACCAGCGCATTTTTGAAAACTAGAAACCCAGGGGAATCCAAGATGGGGTGACTTGTGGGGCTCTGACCAGGTTCTGTTACCCAGAATCCTTTGCAAACATAAAAATTTGGCCAAACAAACACTTTTTCCTCTCATTTCGGGGACAGAAAGTTCTGGAACCTGAAAGGAGCCACAAATGCCTTCCACCCAGCGTTCCCCCAAATCTCCCTGACTAAAAATGGTACTTCACTTGTGTGGGTAGGCCTAGCGCCCACGAAAGGAAATGGCCCAAAACACAACGAGGACACATCACATTTTTTCACAGAAAACAGAGGTGCCTACCTGTGGATTTTGGCCTCTAGCTCAGCCGGCCCCAGGTGGGGCAGAAATGGCCTAAAATAAATTTGACCCCCCCAAACCTTCCCCTTGCCTACGGGGTCGCTCCCCCTGCATGACATTGGCGCAAAAAAAAAATCCCCGGTGCCTAGTGGTTTCTGCCACCTTGGGGGCAGATTGACCAAACATCGGCCAATCTGCCCCCAAGGGGGGCAGATATTGTCTAAATACAATTTGCCCCCCAGGGGAGCGACCCTTGCCTAATGGGTCGCTCCCCATCTCTAAAAAAAACAACAAAAAAAAACCCACAAAAATAACATTTGCCCTGGCGCCTAGAGGTTTCAATGGCCTAAAATAAATTTGCCTCCCCACCTTCCCAAACCTCCCCCCCCCCAGGAGCGACCCTTGCCTATGGGGTCGCTCCCATTGCGTGACATTGGCGGAAAAAAAAAAATCCCCGGTGCCTAGTGGTTTCTGCCCCCTTGGGGGCAGATTGACCTAAAATCGGCTGATCTGCCCCCATGAGGGGCAGAAATGGTCTAAATACAATTTGCCCCCCAGGGGAGCGACCCTTGCCTAAAGGGTCGCTCCCCACCTCCAAAAAAAACAAAACAAAACAAAAAGAAAGAAAAAAAATGATCCCTGGTGCCTAGAGGTTTCTCCTCCCCCTGGGGGCAGAAAAGGCCTTCCAAAAAAATGCCCCCCATTGGGAGCGACCCTTGCCCAAGGGGTCGCTCCCTTATGACAATTTCAACAAAAAAAAAAAATTCCCTGGTGTCTAGTGGGCGTTTCAAAAGCCAGATTGCAAGACCTAAAGCAATCCTTAACAGCAAGAGTATTAGGCGTGGGTCCTAGTTGGGTTAATCATCTGTATGGAATCCAGAGAGCACTTAATAATCTGCCCAGCAGGTCCCTGAGAGGGCGCACCCCATATGAGGTGCTGGTTGGAACACAAATGTATGTTCCAGATCTTGATGGCTCAGCACGTAGGCAGCAGGCATTTTTTTTTACATAAATGAATGTGTCACTGTCTTGCAGGAATTCAACAGTTCAGTGATGAAAACACATCTGCCTGTGCTGCCTCCTTGGGAATAAGAGCTGCATCAATAACATCTACTGGCTGGGTTCCAAAAGTTGGGGATCTAGTGTGAAAAAAGATTGCTGTCAAAAAGGAGTTTGGTCATTCATATTGTGCACCTCTTCCAGTCCTGGGAATACACAGTACCAGAACTGTTATTCTACCACTGCTGCATGGTTCAAAGGAAAACCATTTGTATTCATTGATAATGTCAAGTTGCACCACGTGGCCGATCCTACACAGCAGACCTAGAGGACCCCGGGGTAGTTCCCAAATCTCTCTCACTACAGACCAGGAAGTTCCACTACAGGTTTTGAGCAGTGATACTGACACTTCCCCGAGCTTTGGGTGGGTGGAAAATGATCATTCATCAGTACCACTATCTTTATCTGGGACAAGAAACGTCCAAAATAATGAACAATTCTACTCAAATTCAACTCAAACTAATGGAACGATTTACTACAAACCACCAAAGGAAACTTCTGCCAGTTCTCCGTTTCCTCACACAGCTTCAGTCTTTGCACAAACTGCTTCTGAATATTTTGCCGACATCAATAACTCTTTCACTGGCTCATCTTCTTCTTCTGCGACACCATTGTTAAGAGCATGTAAGCTGAGAAATTGTCTTGAAATTAACTATTTTATTAGTCCGTGGAACTATCTGGCTCTTACTAACTGTACTTGCCTTTCTCCCTTTGGATTGGGTTTGTCATAGTCTTTTTCTTATTCATACATGGTCATTACCTTCCTGAACACTCTTGTAGTGATATTTATTGTTTGCCCACTGGCTCCATGTCGCACCACTTTGCACTTGACTTAGCTGTCCACCGTCACATTATCAGTCACAAGTTACAGACTCCATTTTGTATTAAACTTAGCCTTAGCTTCACCGCCACGTTAAAAGTGTGAGTATCTTTCCGTACATAACATGTTATGCATCGTGTTTTCAATTCTACGTGTCTGTTTGTTCTTTTCTCACCAAAGGGCTAGGACATAACATGGAGGAGTCAGTCAGTCAGCAAGATAAGGATGTTCTAGAATGATGTTTATGGTACAGCAGGGAACGGTTTAGTTCTGACACCTTTGGATTTTGGCCAAGTTCTGACATGTTTCTTTCAAAGCTGACCTAAGATAGCCAGCATTTTTTAATACTTCTTGCGAAGCGAGAGGGTTTTATCTACAAATCTCCTTCTTTGCTCGTTTAAGGTATATAAGAGACCCAGGTCGACATTGGGAGATTCAGAGACCTCAATCAGGATTGAGACGTCGAATGCCTGATATGTTTCCCGTGAGAGTAGATCTCTCTTTCTCGTTGCAGTCGAACCGGGGTCAACGAGTTGCTGGCAGGAGACGGATGAAGCACCAGATAGGCCCCACCGTGATGCATTTTAAATAATGATTAGCTTTGCATTGTGTATGAATACATATATATATATATATATATATATATATAGATATATATCAATAAAGGTGTTTGTATCTTTGCATGTATATATTTGCTGTTTATAGATTGAAGATTCTTTGTACATGTTCTTACTTCATTGTTGCACATTTTAAAAGTGCACTTTCGGTTATACTGACCTTCCTTCACTAGCCTTGCGGAGAGATATAATCAATGTCTTATTTAGACTAAGTAGTGCATTCCAGACTCCTTTCAGTGTGTGTATTTTGGCTTGGTCAGCAGTATGGCAAAAAGCTCTGCAGTCAAATTGGTGGATGAGATCCTAAAACCTCATCTTTCCTCACATACGGTTTGTAGAGACTTGTCCCTAGTGAACATTCCAGCTATACCAATTCCTGATGGGATTGTTTTGGATAAAGTAACTTTTGATATATTTGGCCCGAATGAGGTTCTTCAAATTCCTTACGTTTTCAAACTTTCAATGAATGATGTTATAACACCTGGGATTGTTTCCGATGACTGGGATGCAAAAACAGTTGATTCTATGCTTTCTGAGCCTGAATATTTTACTGTATTTGAAAGTGAAAATATTTACCAATTAAAAGAAAAATATGGAGATATGGTCTGTTATAATTATTATGGACATGATTTCATTCATAGAGCAAGCACCTTGCATATTTTTTGGGGCATAATGTTCAAAAAGCTGAGTGCTATTATTTTAAATTGCCTCCAATGGAAATGCACAATGTATTGATTTATTCTGATTCCTTTCTTTCCCAGTTGGCTATAGAAGGCTATGAATAACATAATTGGATGAAGATGTTTTACTTAAAGAGTGTTTGGGGAACTAAAAATTGGCAAATACATGGATGGTTATTTGGAGCATTCCTGATACATTTGCGTATGATATTCTTGAATGACACTGTGCAACAAACACGTTTGGCTTTGCAAAAATTTAAGAATTGAATGCGCCCAGTATCCCTACTCCTGCAGTATTTCACAAATGGCAAAAATGTATTAATGCAATGGAAGAATGCCAGACGGGTGGGTCCAGAATGGAACATTAAACACTACACTTTCAAATCCTGGCCGGTGGTTATTGTGGCCAGTGGACACAAATGGTTGTCATACACGTTCTGTAAACTCCACGGGCAGTTTAGAGCAAGCAGACCAGACCCTTGTTGTGTGTCATCGGAGCATTCAGGTATTGCGACAACATACAGTGTATGAACATTATGCCAGCAATGGTAAAAAGTTCCTCACTAGACGCTGTACAAGAACACCTCAGTCTCCTGTCAAATAACATAGACTTATAAGATTTCCTGTTAGGCCTCAGAAGACAGTGTAAAAAACACTTCTTATATGCAATTTAGAACAACATTTTGAAACTTTCACAACAAGAAGCTGCTGCACAGTTAAGGCAAATAGATCAGGAAAACTTACAGAAAGCATTAGCCGTATTAGATAATGGGCTTAACACCTTGTCTGACCGCATATACATTCTTAACAACATAATTTCTTCTGCAACTGACATAGTGCAAAATGATATGTCATCTTTGCAACATGACCAGAATCAACTTAGGTCCACTATGCAGTTGGGTTGGACTCTTCAGACATTGAAAAGTGGTCATGTTTCCTGTTTGCTGCATTTAATTTGACACAACAACAACAAATAATGGCTAAGAAAGAAGCAACTTATGTTATGTTGAACAGTGAAAAGTTAGAAAAGTTGCTTTTTACTGTGGCAGTATGGTTAATTCATGGGATTATCAATCTGCCTATTTCAACACTACAGTTCACATCTTGCTTGAAACACATTCCAGTAGGCAGATATGAAAGGCTAGGAGATAGCTACATTCATGAGGTGTGGGAGCTACCCTTCACGTACAAGTGTTTCAATGGCATGAAAGAGATCTTTCTTACTGGCAGCAGATGTGAGACCTCAAAGAGCCATTCAATGGTCTGTAAGCGGCTGTCCTTACACGGAGCATGTAAAGCTTCTGCAGCAAATTTTACTTGTCTGAAGGGAGTTCCTGTCCCCTTGATTCAACCAGCATTCCAGGTGCTCTCAAATGGAATTCATGTGCTTGTAAACAGTGAGGGCTTTTGTGGAATGTGAGCCAGAATTGCCTATGTAGTTTTGGTCTCCAGAATTGTCACCTGTTGCGGTAATGTGCTTTTCCCCCCAGGCAACAGATGAAAGTAGCAGATATTTGGCCTCATATTGCTACTTCTAAAGTAAATTTTGAGAAGCTAAGCAGACTAAAAGCTCTATTGATTCAGAAACATGTAGCGCTGATATCTGCCTGTGAGACCTATGTGCTTCAAGTAGCAAGGTCATCTGCAGAGATACAGTCCCTTTAAAATACAAACTTTCCGAGACACTGCAGTGAACTCATGGGATGAATTTTCAATGTGTCCAATACTGCCGGGATTGTACAGTTCTTTAAGGTTCTGGGTTTGTCAGCACCTTTTCTTCTATATTTGGTATAATACCTTCAGCCATACACTCAATATTTTTGAGTATTTTGGGGGGGATTTCCAATTATTTTGGCCTTAATTGATGCCATTTTGCTGGTACAGGTTTTTATTCGCAATAGCAACCCCATCTCAGCAAGGAGAACTGATGGAGCTTCCACAAGCACAACTGTTTCATAAATGCAGGATGCTGTATTTCGGAGCACCACTCCTTGAAGAATTAGAGTGCAACTGGTCTTTATCATTTAGACCGCTCCTGGACTGTGTGCAGCATGTGTTTTGTTGCTTTTGGTGCCTTTTTGAATGTGCACTGCATTTGTGTCTTTCTACATGGCGCTTACTTTAATTGGACACTGATCTGTTGATGTTCTTGTTGAGGACCCATTACCAGACATACGTGTTGAGGGTGCGTCTGCTACGGGAAGCCTCCTATAAGCTGACCTTTGTGGATCAAATGGCTCTTGGTACTTTAACGCCTGGCACTACCTGGAATGGTGCCCCTTGGTAGGAGCTGAGGCTTTGGAACTTGAGTGCTCTTTGGTTTTCCTTGGCACCGATTTGGTCACAGTAACACCTGCCGAAATGGGATCTTTCCTTGATTCAATTGTCATGGATCCTGTTGGCGATTTTCAAAATGACAATGACTTCTGATATATTGTTGACATTCAGCCTTTATTAACAAGATTGCTAAATTCTAAATTGACCATTATTATGCTTGTCAACTTGAATAGTTGTGTACATATTTTAGTTTAATTTTAATGCAGTCAAATTGGGCTGACCTCTACACTTTGAAGTGACAAGGGCAGGGTGTTGTGAGGTTATTTTAGCAGCATTTTATAAGCACGTTATTTTAGCCATAGGCCCCCAGCTTGTGCCCTTTAGCCTAGAAAACAATTCATTTTATTATTTTAGCAGATGGTTCATTTTGTGTTTTTTAAAATTGTATCTGATGTTTGCTCTGCTTATAAATTGTTTACATTTTTTGGCACAACATTTTAACTCTTTGCTTTGCTCAAGGCTGTAAACAATAATGTCAGTACAAAGTAGAACATCATATTCCCTGTCATTTCATGAAAACATACATGTTAGGGCAGTTTTCTCAGAACACCAGATGTTTTATTATAAAACACCTCTCTGTTCCTATACACTAGAGGGAAATTCCAGCCAGAAGTTGCCACTGCATGCTTTTCGCTTTATTGCAGCTAACTGCCAAGACTAGACATCTTTTCCGCCTACATGGGAGAAGACTCTAAGTAGACCAATAACCCATCTTTACTACTACCATATTCAGGCATGGGGGTGGTATCTTCCTAGGGTTCCTGAAGGCGGATTAGGGCTAACACTGCTGTGCTCTAGCATAGAACTTTAGTGGATTAGGTAGGAATTCCAAAACCTAGCATTGTGATACTATGGTGGGACTTTTCTTATTTTTCACTTTTTTCGTCACTACTCTGCTAATATTATGTTTCATTATCCTTATCATTGCAGTACATTTCTTTTTTTTCTAGAATGCAGCTGATTCAATAAAATTAATTGAATCAATTCCTGCTCCTGTTTGTCTTTGCATGTGTGGGATGAATGTTACTGAGTGAAAAGGGCAAGATCCGTTCCACCCCAATTTCCCTGAGAAATCAGAATGTCATGCACACGGCTGCCACAAATCACCTCTACTCTTTGGTACTGGTGAGGTACTGCTAGCTGGGTCAGGCCAAAAGTTGTCACACAGTGTGGAATTGGACTCAGCCCCCCACAAACTGGTAGTGTTGCCACCGAATCCAGCAGTCTCATTGTTATAATGAGAGCCAACACAACAACATCTTCCCCCTTCTGCATATGATAACATTTAAAGTATATAACAAAACAACAAAATAATAATGTGAACAATAACACAATGAAGCAATAAAATATTACATATGACAGAATTTCCCACAATGAGGCATTAAACTTTTATAGTAAGAATTCATATATTTACAACTCATTCTCCTCCAACCATTGTGAACATTTGTACAAGTTCTCCAAACTCCACACAGATCCATCCATTAAGATAACAACACTTTCCCTCACTTCTTTTACTTGTATTGGTTTGGAGAACTTACTTTCTCCTTTTCTGGTGGTACCACCTCTTCTGATTGCCACCCAATCATCCTTCTTGATTTCTATCATTTTAACACCTTTTCTTGCATCACAATACTCCTTGGACTTTAGTAGTTTTTTTGCCACATCCCATTCCACAACGCACCAATCCGCACACTCATTGCTTTTCAACCATCCTGAAACCTCTTTTAAACCTGGCTCTCTCTCCCTTTCTGAGACATGAATGGTGACACTCTAGTCACTCAATGAGGCGTTATCCTATGTGCCAAATCAGTTTCTTCAATTCACTTCTCCTAAGTAACCCACGAGCCAAAGAAAGCTGAAAATTCTCCATGATCAAACAGTTGACTCTTTCGACTAATCCATTAGCTTCCGACCTGAACAAAACCCCTCTCTTTCATGTTTGACACCCATTCTATCCAAAAATTCCTTCATGCTCCAAGAGACAAACTGCACCCCATTGTCAGATGCCAATATCTTAGGAATACCTTCATCTATGAACACTCTTTCTAAAAATCCAATCACTCTCTTGGTATCTACAGAATTGATGCTTTCAATAACAAACCACTTATAATGATAATCAATCAAAACCATCATATATTTGCTTTTTTCATCAAGTTTTGTAATCAAGAAAGTCAATGGATACCCTCTCCCAGGGTCTCTTGGGTAAACTCACACATCTCAAAGGAGGTTGCCTCACATTTTTCATTTATCACTATTAGCACATGCATAGCATTCTTTCACTACACTTCCAATGCTTTCATCCATCGCAAGCCACTAGAAAGACTGGCGGACCCACCTTTTCATCATATTGCAACCCGGGTGCCCTTCATGCACAATTTGAATGATCTGTCTTCTAAGTCCTTCGGTGGTATGATTTGGCTCCTCCTCCACAACTCCCATTACACTCACTTAACTCACCCTGTACATTAGGATAACTCTTCATCTGGGCACTGTAGGCTTGACTATTATCCCACCCTGCAGATTTTTACCTCCTTACGTCTTGCAGCAAGGCATCCTCTGACGTAGCCATGTCCCATTTCACCTTGTTTAGGGCCACTTCTTCCTTTCGTTTTGGTACTACATTGATATCCTTTTCTGCACCATGTTTCAACTTTTGTAAAGGCATCCTGGACAAGCAATCAGCAACTACATTTTTTAAACCCTTCATATATTCCATTTCAAAATTGTACTCCAACACTGATAGCATCCACCTGGCAATTACGGGTGTTATATTTCCTTTCAAACCTTTCCCTCCTGTAAACAAATGGATTAGGGGCTTATGATCGGTTTTAATCTTTAAAGGTAACCTTTAAAGATAACCACCACACACAAAGTTTTTGTAATGCTTGGTTCCCCAGCAACAAGCCAATGCTTCCCTTTCAATGACAGAGTAAGAAGATTCTGATTTTTTGAGACATCTTCAATTGAAACCAATTATTTTATCTTGACCCTCCTTCACTTATGTCAGCACACCCCCAGTGCCCATATTACTAGCATACGTAGTTATGTAAGTTTTCGCCATTAATCAAAATGTCCCAATGTGGGAGCTTGGAAAATACCTTCCCTTATCTTGTTGAAGGCCATGTTACACTGTTCATTCCATTATTTTTTTGTAATTTTTTTCATTAATAGTCTCAAAGGTTGCACGGTTTCTATAAATTCAGCCACAAATTTGGAGCAATACTCCGCTAACCCTTGAAAGGATTTCAATTTATCCTTATTTGTAGGTATAGGCACTTTTCCACAGCCACGACAATATTTCTTTTGGGTCTGATGCCATCCTTGGAGATTTCAAGCGCTAAGTATGTGACTCCTGTTTTCCTCAATTGACACTTCTCTTTCTTTATTGTCAAACCATGCTTTTTGAGATGTTTCATCACATTGTTCTTGAGTTTGTCATGCTCTTTCTTGTTCTTTCCCATAATTACAATGTCATCTTGAAAACGTAGAACTGGCTTGAGTCCTTCAAATATGTATTTCATCATCCTTTGGAATGCTGCAGAGGACGATGCTAACCCAAAAGGCATCCTAAAATAGCAGGAAGCCCTCAGCGGTGTAGCAAATGAAGTCAGAGGTTTAGAATCTTCATACAAATCTATTTGATTATATGAGGCAGATGTTGGAAAATGGGTTATTGGTAAGGGCAGGTGCGTACCTATACTTAACAATAGGCTACTAACCTCCACTTAGGTCTAGTTAGGTCTCAGTAAATTAAACCCAGCTCAACCCTTGGTAGCTTGGCAACAAGCGACAAGGCTTAACTTGGGAGACAGAGTGTAAAGCATTCAGATATCACAAAACAGTAATTAAATAAAACACAGGAAACAGTTTAAAAATCGGAAACCAATTTATAAAAATAGATTATATTTTTCTCTTTAAAATGACACAAACACGAATGAAATCGGTTAAGGGGAACCGGAGATAAGATTTTTTAAAGAATTATTGTTTTCTAGCGCCTAGAAACAAAAAGTGTCAATCTGGTCATCTGGTCGCACTTCGACCGGGGCAAAGTCAAAGTTTAAGGCCAACCACGTTGGAGCCCGGATCGGCTACAGCCCGCGGGAGGCCTCGGTCAAAAGTTTACCTTCGGACTTAGTCATTTTCCTGAAGATTTTCTTCAGCGGAACGAACCTGCCAGTCCAATCTGACCTCCTGAAACTCTTCCTCGGATACGCGTCGCAGGAACTCTCGGTGGAGATTTTTACCTTCAGACGTAGTCATTTTTTTCGAAGTGAAAATCCTTCGACCGGGGCAAACCTGGATCTTGATCCAACGTCCTTTGAGCCCTCCTCGGATACGCAGGCTGGGAGGTCCTGGTCAACTTCCTACATTCGGACTTAGGGCCAGATGTAGGAAGCATTCTGCATGGTGCAAACTGTGAAAATCGCAGTTTGCGCCATGCAAAATGCTCATCGCGATGCTCATTCACAATTTGCGAGTCGGTACCGACTCGCAAATTGTGAATGCGACTCGCAAATAGGAAGGAGTGTCCCCTTCCTATTTGCGACTCGCATCGCGATGCTAAATTGCTTTGTGACCGCGAATGCGGTCGCAAAGCAATTCGCAGTTACCACCAGTGTCACATTGGTGGTAACCTATTGGGACCCCTTCCCCTTTGTGAATGTTGCCCAAAATGTTTTTTCAGAGCAGGCAGTGGTCCAATGGACCACTGCCTACTCTGAAAAAACAAAACCAAATGGTTTTGTTATTTTTTTTATTTTGCAACTCGTTTTCCTTTAAGAAAAACGGGCTGCAAAATAAAAAATAAAAAACTGCTTTATTTAAAAAGCAGTCACAGACATGGAGGTCTATGTGTCTTCAGCAGGCCACCATCCCTGTGAGTGCAGGGACTCGCTATGGGGTCGCAAAATGCGACCCACCTCATTAATATTAATGAGGTGGGTTTTTGCAACCCCATAGCGAATCGCAGATGGTGTCTGAGACACCGTTCTGCATCCGATTTTGCGAATCGGAAATTGCGAGTCGCACCGACTCGCAATTTCCAATTCGCAAAATCGGAACTTCCTACATCTGGCCCTTAGTCTCTTTTTTGGAGAATTTCTTCACTGGGACGAACCTGCATTTCAGGCCGGGTCGCGGTTGAGGCAAGCCGGCTCGAGTTGCCGTGGCGGGTCCGTCCCTCTATGGAGCTTTTTTTCAAAAGATCTCCAAACATCTGGATCTTCTTCCAGATGTTCCTTTAAGGTTCTTTTGGGGTCCACAGCTCACCACAAGGTTACAGAAGCTCTGAGACGATCCTTGGGGGTGTGACTTACAACTCCCAGAATGCACCTGGCGCAAACTCCTTTTTGGCCACTGGACAGTGGTCAGCTGGTCGGTTTCTTCAGGAGTTGGTGCAGGGGACTCCGGTTAGCAATTTTTCACCTGTAGCAAACAGGGAGTACTTCCTTGAACCAGTTGAAGCCAGGCAAAATCCTTCTTGTGGTGAAGCCCAAGTGTGCAGCTGGTGCAGTCCTTCAGAGTGCAGGGTCCAGCAGGGCAGTCCTTCTTCTCCTGTAGTTCTTCCTTGTTGGAATCTGTTGGGGATCTGAGGTGTGGGTGCAGGTCACCCAGTTTTATCCCTGCTCCTGGGTGAAAAACAGGGGGGTCCTGGTTCTCCAATCAGGTGCACGGTCTTTCCCCCTGTGATGACCACTTCATGGGAAGTGTGGCAAAAATCAATCCCAGGGAGCACATTCCCCAAAAATCCATCATGGCTGAAAGTGATTTTTGGAGGTTACATCTGGCTGAGCCCACCCACTGGTGTGGCTAAAAATCCTAAACACACCCCTCTCCTGCCCTCTCCTAATCTAATCAAGGGGGGACCTAATTGTCTGGGTTTGCAGGATGTGGGGGTGTTGCTGGGTTGCCTCAAATGTCCTTCTCTGCCTTTGAAGACCAGTTTGGCAGCCCTCCCCCTTCCTGCCTCACCATCTGCTGAGGGGAGATCTCCTCCCACAGGCAAATCTCTTTGTGTGAAGCCAGGCCACTTCACACCTCATCAAGGCAGCCTGGCCAGGCTGCTAGATGCTTGCCAATCAGAGCACAGCAGCAAAAACACTGCAGGGCTGAAGTTGGCAACTTTTCAGGTAAACTTTAAAACTCTTTACCTGAACAAGTTATATTAAATCCCACAACTGGAAGTTGTGGGATTTATTATAACAATTAATTTGATACCAAACTCTTGGTATCTTTTACTTAAGGGGACTTTTAAAATTAAAATAAAGTCTCCCCATTCTAGCCTATGGAGGCTATTCACTACAATGAGGGAAAAACAAATTTGGCTGTTTTACCTCACCAGAGCTTAAAAAACTATTTTTATAAGGTCCCTGCTTATAGATACATGGCACCCAGCCCTCGGGGCACACAGGGCACACCTTAGGGGTGACTTATATGTAAAAATAAGGTTGTTTTAAGACTTTAGCATTTCTTTTAAATCCAAAGTCGAATTTGCATGTAACTTTAATTTAAAAGCACCCAGCAAGGCAGGCCTGCCTTTAAAATGACACTGGGCACATCAGCAGTGCACCTATGGGGCACTACCTATGCTTGGGCCCCTAAACCTCCATGCCCTACCATATACTAGGGACTAATAGGTAGGGTAACTTTGCCAATTATAATTAGCCTAATTTGCATATCCACTTTACACAGAGCACTGGCCCTGGGACTGGTAAGCAATACCCAGGGCACAGCCAAGAGTCAGTAATCACCAGTACCTCTACAAAAGTTTGGGGGTGACCAGGGCAAAAAGGAGGACTTTCCTACACTGCCCCCCTCCAGATGAAAGGTGATGGGTACTAAACCCTGGTAGTCTTGATCAGCTAAGTGGAAAAACCTGGAAAGGCGATCCGCATGGCACTATAAACTCCTTGCTATAGTCAGGGGCCAGTAACACCGGTGCTGAACACATAGCCTGTTTTAGGGTGTCAAAAGCTTTCTGACACCCTGGGGTCCAAATGACCTTCTTGGGCTGTTTCTTGGAGGTAAGTTCAGTTGGGGGGCCACTATGGTAATTCTGAACAAACCTTCTGTAGTACCTAGTCAGGGCAAGAAAGGCCTTGACCTGAGTCTTGGATTTAGGAGCCTCCCAATCCAGGATAGTCTGGATCTTGGGCTGGAGAGGTTGTACATAACCTCCACCAAAAAGGTGGCCCAGGTACACAACTGAGCTTTGCCCTATCTGACACTTGCTTGCCTTGATAGTCAGACCTGCTTGAAGCAGGACCTGAAGCACTTCCTTCAGGTGGACCAGGTGGTCCTCCCAGGTGGAACTAAATACAGCTATATCATCCAGGTAAGCTGCACTGAAAGATTCCAACCCAGATAGGACTCTATTCACCAACCTTTGGAAGGTGGCAGGAGCATTTTTCAGGCCAAAGTGCATCACCTTGAACTGAAAGTGGCCCTCTGGTGTGGAAAATGCTGACCTCTCCTTAGCTCCTGGATTTAAGGCAATCTGCCAGTATCCTGAGGTCAGATCAAATGTGCTCAGGAATTTGGCAGCCCCCATCCTATCAATGAGCTCATCTGCTCTAGGTATGTGGGGTGAGCATCAGTCCTAGTGACTGCATTTAGACCTCTGTAATCCACACAGAATCTCAATTCCTTCTTCCCACCTTAGGGATTAGGTTTGGGCACCAGTACCACTGGACTGGACCAAGGACTGCCAGAGGGCTCAATTACCTTGAGCTCCAACATCTTAGCCACTTCAGCTTTGATGTTGGCCTTGACCTGGTCAGACAGCCTGTATAGCTTGTTCTTGGCAGGTTAGCTGTCATCAGTGTCAACGTCATGGACACACCAATTGGTGAGTCCAGGGGTCAGGGAGAACAGACTAGCAAACTGCTCCAAAACTTTCCTGCAGTCTCTTTTTTGCTGGTCTTTCAACTTGGGAGAGAGTACCACTCCCTCCACTGACCCATCTTGTTCATTTGAGGACAGGAGGTCTGGCAGAGGTTCACTCTCCTCCTCATTCCCTTCATCAGTGACCATCAGCATGGTCATGTCTGCCCTGTCCTGGTGGGGTTTCAATCTGTTGACATGCAGGATCCTATGAGGATTCCTGGGGGTGCCAAGGTCCACCAAGTAGGTGACCTCACCCTTTTTCTCCACAATTGGATAGGGCCCAGTCCATTTGGCCTGAAGTGCCCTGGGAGCAATGGGCTCCAAAACCCACACCAGCTGTCCTGGGTGATACTCAGGCATGGCAGCCTTCTGGTCATGCCAGCAGCTTCATGAGCTCTTGGGTGGCCTCCAGGTTTCTGCTTGCCTTCTTCATGTACTCAGCCATGCATGACCGCAGGCCCAGTACATAATCCAGCACATTCTCCTTGGACTCTTTGAGAGGCTTCTCCCAAGACTCTCTCACCAAGCACAATGGGCCTCTTACAGAGTGTCCAAACAGTAATTCAAAGGGGCTGAATCCAACCCGCTTCTGTGGCATCTCTCTGTAGGCAAACAGCAGGCAGGGGAGGAGAACTTCCCATCTCCTCCTGAGTTTGTCAGACAAACCCATGATCATGCCCTTCAGGTTCTTATTCAATCTTTCCACCAGACCATTGGTCTGTGGATGATAGGGGGTGGTGACCTTATGAGTAACACCACACTCATCCCACCTGGCTTTCAGATAGGCAGACATAAAATGTGTGCCCCTATCTGAGACCACCTCCTTTGGGAACCCCACTCTGGTGAACACACCAAGTAGGGCCCTAGCCACTGCGGGAGCAGTGACTGTCCGGAGGGGTATTGCCTCAGGGTGGGATGGTCCACAACCACCAAAATGTACCTGTTGCCTGAGGCAGTTGGTGGGTTTAGGGGACCAACAATGTCAATCCCCACCCTCTCAAAGGAAGTCCCAACCACTGGCAGTGGTATCAAGGGAGCCTTTGGCTTGCCCCCTACCTTGCCACTGGCTTGGCAGGTAACACAGGAGCTGCAAAACTCCTTGACTTTTTCTGACATTTGGGGCCAATAAAAATGGTTGACCAGCCTGGTCCAGGTCTTGGTCTGTCCCAAATGTCCAGCTAAGGGAATATCATGGCTTAAAGTGAGGAGGAATTATCTATACTTCTGGGGGACCACTACTCTCCTGGTTGCCCCTGGTGTGGGTCCCTTGCCTTGGTGTAGAGAACTCCATCCTCCCAGTAAACCTTGTGGGTCCCACTGGTATCCCCTTGTTCTTGCCTGGCAGCAGTCTGCCTTAAGTCCTCAAGAGTGGGACACTCTCTTTGTCCCTGGCACAACTCTTCTCTGGTGGGCCCACCTGCCTCCTGCAGTTCTGCCAAGTCATGTACAGCTTGCAGGGGAAGTGGCCCTCCCTCAGAGGTCAGATCCTCCTCCTCAGGTTTGGATTCCTCCTGATCCTCTGTACTTGTGGGGGCTGGCAGGCCAGACCCAGTGCCCTTTCTCTTCTTCTTGGAGGCTTGGCCCATCATTCCAGGGTCCAAGTGTCCAGCACTTCCTTGTTGTGCTGCCTGTGACCTGGTCACAGCACAAACCCATTCAGGGAGGTCCAGCATCTGTGCATGGACCCTTCTCTCCACCTCTGACCATTCAGATGCTTCAAGATCATTTCCCAGCAGACACTCTACTGGGAGGGCAGGAGCTACAGCTACCTTCTTATGGCCAGTCACACCTCCCCATTCCAGGCTCACCATGGCCATGGGATGGAGCTGGGTTCTGCTATCTGCATAACTCATTTGGTGGAAGACACCAGGTAAGACTTGTTCTGGAGAAACCAGCTTCTCTGTGACCATTGTCACACTGGCTCCTGTATCTCTCAGAGCTTCCACCTCAGTCCCATTGATTTTTAGGCCTCTGCCTATACCTCTCCATGCTGGGAGGTAAGGTGACCATAGTTGCAATGTCCACCCCACCCATGGATACTAAGTTGACCTCTGTGTACCCTGATCCCAGGCCTGGGCCAACTTCCACCCCATCCCTACACTAGCAATCCCCTGGGATTGCCCACCACTGGGGGGCTTCTTGGAGCAGATAGTATCTCCTCTTTTGTGTCCAAGTTGATGACACTCAAAGCACTTGCCAGCCTTAGCAAGCTCCTGAAACTTTCCTGCTTTAACAGGATCATAATGCTTCCCCTGATACCCTTTCCCCTTAGAAGTGGAATGGTTTGGGGCTCCCCCACCCTGAGAAGTTTTTGGGGACTCTTGTGAGGACTCCTTGGGATTTTTATCATCTTTCTCTTGGTTCTTCCCCTGAGAAGAACCATGTCCTCCCTTTTTCTGATCACCCCCTGGGGGTTTCTGTTTAACCCTAGTTCTTAACTAGTCATCTGCTGCCTCCCCCAGCTCTCTGGGGTTGTTCAACTTAGAGTCAACTAGATACTGGTGGAGCTTCTCTTGGACACAATTGGTTAGAAGGTGCTCCCTCACAATCAAATTGTACAGCCCCTCAAAGGTACTTACCTTGTTGCCCTGTATCCAGCCCTCTAGTGCTTTAACTGAGATGTCCACAAAGTCCGCCCAGGACTGGGTGCTTGTCTTTTGGGTGTCCCTAAACATGAGCCTATACTGCTCTGGGGTCAGACTAAACTTTGTAATCAAGCATCTCTTCATACTGGGGTATGAATCTGCCTCCTCTCCCCTCAAGGTTAGGAGCCTATCCCTCCCAGAGTTGGGGACCAACTCCCAAAGAAGTGAACCCCAGTACTGAGGCTTAACTCTCCTCATCTGGAAGGCCCTCTCAAAGGCCCCTAGCCACTTATCTATGTCATCCCTCTCTACATATGCAGGAACCACCCCCTTGGGTAATCTGGGGCAAAATCCCCCACCCATGGACACCTCAGCTTCTCTGTCGCTGCCACCATCTCTTTTCTCTTCCCTTGCCCACTTTTTCTTTTCTAGGGCCAGCTTCTCTGCCTCCAAAGCTTTGAATGGTAGCTGGGC
This sequence comes from Pleurodeles waltl, assembly GCF_031143425.1. Lineage (NCBI taxonomy): Eukaryota > Metazoa > Chordata > Amphibia > Caudata > Salamandridae > Pleurodeles > Pleurodeles waltl. The sequence continues at coordinate 202,016,575 of NC_090442.1, read as the reverse complement.
CTCCAGCTCTCTTTCCCTGAAGGACAGGTTCTCTCCTCCTGAAGGGACCCCCTTCCCCCAACTAGCTTTGGGTATGCCCCTAGTGACTGTGTGTAGTGAGGACCAGTCTTCCTCCTCCTCACTTAGGCTCAGATGCCCTCCCTCCCCTGAGTGGTTGGAGCTAGCATCTTCCCCTACTTCTTCCTCCTCTGGAGCTTCCTCTGGGCCTACTTCTTGGGCCTCAGCCCATGCTGTCAGTGATTTAATCAGGACATGCTTCCTGAGGTCAGTGGTTGCAGGCAACCCCCTTGCAGTACACAACCCCCTAAGCTGGACTACTGTCAGTGTGGGTAGGCTAGCCAGATCAAGCTCCATGGTTCCCTAGTTTTGAGTCAACAAAAACCTTTTGCAAAAATTGGAAACAAGAATTTAGAAAAATCACAAAAATGCAATAATTGAAATTAATCCAAATGAAAAACTGAAAAACATTTTTTGCACTAGGACAATTTAAAGGATTTTTTATTTGTTTTACTTAAAACTGTAACATGATACTGAAAACAAGTACAGGATCCCACCGCTGCCACCAAAAATGTTGGAAAATGGGTTATTGGTAAGGGCAGGTAAGTATCTACACTTAACAATAGGCCACTAACCTCCACTTAGGTCCAGTTAGGTCTTAGTAAATTAAACCCAGCTCAACCCTTGGTAGCTTGGCAACAAGCGACAAGGCTTAACTTAGGAGACAGAGTGTAAAGCATTCAAATATCACAAAACAGTAATTAAATAAAACACAGAAAACAGTTAAAGAATCCAAAACCAATTTATAAAAATATTTTATAGTTTTATCTTTAAAATTACACAAAAACGAATAAAATCAGATAAGGGGAACCGGAGATATGAATTTTTAAAGAATTATTGTTTTCTAGCGCCTTGAAACAAAAAGCACCAATCTGGTCATCTGGTCACACTTCGACCGGGGCAAAGTCAAAGTTTAAGGCCGACCGCGATGGAGCCCGGCTTCGGGCTTAGTCGTTATTCTGAAGATTTTCATCAGCGGGACGACCTCCTGGAACTCTTCCTCGGATACGTGTCGCAGGAACCCTCGTGGAGATTTTTACCTTCGGACTTAGTCGTTTTTTCAAGATGAAAATCCTTCGACCGGGGCAAACCTGGATCTTGATACGACATCCTTGGAGCCCTCCTCGGATACGCTGGCTGGGAGGTCCCGGTCAACTTCCTACATTCGGACTCAGTCTCTTTTTTGGAGATTTTCTTCACCGGGACGAACCTGCAATTCAGGCCGGGTCACGGTTGAGGCAAGCCGTCCCTCTATGGAGTTTTTTTTTTAAGTTCTGCAAACTTCTCCAAACTTCTGGATCTTCTTCCAGATGTTACTTTAAGGTTCTTTTGGGGTCCACAGCTCACCCCAAGGCTCCAGAAGCTCTGAGATTATCCTTGGGGGTGTGGACTACAACTCCCAAAATGCACCTGCCGCAAACTCCTTTTTGGCCACTGGACAGTGGTCAGCTGATCGGTTTCTTCGGGAGTTGGGGCAGGGGACTCTGGTTAGCAATGTTTCACCTGTAGCAAACAGGGAGTCCCTCCTTGAACCAGTTGAAGCCAGGCAAAGTCCTTCTTGTGGTGAAGCCCAAGTGTGCAGCTGGTGCAGTCCTTTAAAGTGCAGGGTCCAGGTGCAGGACAGGGGTCCAGCAGGGCAGTCCTTCTTCTCCTGTAGTTCTTCCTTGTTGGAGTCTGTTGGGGATCTGAGGTGTGGGTGCATGTCTGCCAGTTTTATCCCTGCTCCTGGGTGAAAAACAGGGGGGTCCTGGTTCTCCAATCAGGCGCACGGTCTTTCCCCCTGTGATGACCACTTCCTGGGAAGTGTGGCAAAAATCAATCCCAGGGAGCAACATTCCTCAAAAATCCATCATTGCTGAAAGTGATTTTTGGAGGTTACATCTGGCTGAGCCCACCCACTGGTGTGGCTAAAAATTCTACACACACCCCTCTCCTGCCCTCTCCTAATCTAATCAAGGGGGCACCTAATTATCTGGGTTTGCAGGATGTGGGGGTGTTGCTGGGTTGCTCCAAATGTCCTACTCTGCCTTTGAAGACCAGTTTGGCAGCCCTCCCCCTTCCTGCCTCACTATCTGCTGAGGGGAGATCTCCTCCCACAGGCACATCTCTTTGTGTGAAGCCGGGCCACTTCACACCTCATCAAGGCAGCCTGGCCAGGCTGCCAGAGGCTGGCCAATCAGAGCACAGCAGCAAAAACACTGTAGGGCTGAAGTTGGCAACTTTTCAGGTAAAGTTTAAAACTCTATCTGAACAAGTTATATTAAATCCCACAACTGGAAGTTGTGGGATATATTATAACAATTAATTTGATACCAAACTCTTTGTATCTGTTACTTATGAGGACTTTAAAAAATTAAATAAAGTTTCCCCATTCTAGCCTATGGAGGCCATTCACTACAATGAGGGAAAACGAATTTGGCTGTTTTACCTCACCAGAGCTTAAAAAACTATTTTTATAAGATCCCTGCTTATAGTTACATGGCGCACAGACCTAGGGGCACATAGGGCACACCTTACGGGTGACATATATCATATATGTAAAAAATTAGGTAGTTTAAGACTTTGGAACTACTTGTAACTTTAATTTAATTTAAAAGCACCCAGCAATGCACGCCTGCCTTTAAAATTGCACTGGGCACCTCAGCAGTGCACCTATGGGGGCACTACCTATGCTGGGGTCCCTAAACCTTCATGCCCTACCATATACTAGGGACTTATAGGTAGGTTAACTTTGCCAATTATAATTAGCCTAATTTGCATATCCACATTACACAGAGCACTGGCCCTGGGACTGGTAAACAGTACCCAGGGCACAGCCAAGAGTCAGTAACCACCAGTACGTGCCCAAGACGTTTGGGGGTGACCAGGGCAAAAAGGAGGACTTTCCTACTGCAGACATATCCAGCACGCTAAAAACCATGCCTTTACCCATAGACGTTAGCATTTCTGAAATATTGGGGAAAGGCTTCCTGTCACCCACATGTTTCTGTTTAAACAGCATAAATCAACACACAACCAAATTATGCCCCCCTCCTTTGGAGCTACCACAAAAGGTGCTAACCATTTGGAAGACTCGATAGGTTCTATGATGCCTTGTTCCAAGAGTTTATTAAATTCATTTTTTAGAGGCTCCCTCATTAAATGCAGAATATTTCTTACTTTAAGCACCACCAGAACATCATTTTTCTTTAAAGTTATTCTGTGTGGGAAACCCTTGAGTTTTCCAAAGTCATCACTAAACACGTCAGGATATTTCCCCATCACAGTCTTATCCCAGGTTGCTTTCACTCATCTCCATGTTATGTACCTCAGCAGTCAGAACTGGTTTCTCAGTGTTGGATGTTCAAAAATAGGTTGAGATCTTTCTGATGATGCCAGCTCAGAAGCTCTGATCCTTCCTTTGTCATATATACTCAGCCCAGTACCTTATTTGCATTAAAAGTTACTGTCATCCATGTCATTCCCAAAATGCCAATAGTTTTTCTACCATATCCCATGGCTTTAATACCAGATTTATTCCATTCAGGATTAACCTCCTTCCTATTCTTACGATAGCCAACTCTTGATAACAATGTGTACAAGCTTCCCAAATCTGCTAACATTATTACACTACAGTCATCAAGGCCTACGTTACAATGGGGTTTTTCCAATCCATCTGCGCTCTCCCTACTCACATCCTTGATTAAAGAAGTTGTATTAATCATGTTTTCGCCATCCTTGCGATGGGTCCCTTTATCTCCAGATAAAACTATATTTACGCACTCCCTCCCGTTCTTTTAACAGTGAGGTTGAGTCCGCCCAGGTGGCACTGTCCTACTTTGGTGGGGCTGGGTGGTCAAATGATGAAGCATGACACTATATAGTGTGTGAGACCACCTAGTCCGTAAAGGAAATACCCCCTTCCCTCACTCACCCCACACATCACCCACACCACCCGTTTTCTTCACCCAGCGAGGTCTAGGAGCCCACGGATAATTTCTCGTGACTGTAGCTCCATATCATTGGTGAACCCCATACTTTTCTGTGTTGATTAGTTTTAGATGTAGGGAGCTAGTATGGGCTGATTCCCACCAAATACATGTTTCTTATCTCCCTTAAACTTTCTGGTTGTGTTACAAATGTTACTTATCTTACACAGTGCTGAATGTTGGTGGTGCATTTGTCCAGTTAATTTTTGTAGGACGGATCATGGCTAGCCATAGGATGACCGCTCAGCAGGTTGTTGGTGTGCTTTTTGAGTCGTCTTCTGACCATGATTATGAGACTGACTCTGCATCTGAGGCAGAGGAGGAAGTGCAAGATTCTGGAAGTGAATTTTCTGTCAGAGAGGAATCATCTGATGATGAAGCCGCTCTCAGGGCTGATGAAGGGCCTGTTTTAGAAGAGGACACTGATGTGCCAATGGTGCAGCAGCCAGTGGCTGAAAGGCTTCCCGTTGGAAGACCTGACAGGTGGGTTGCACCAACCATGGAGCAGCCACAGTTGCCTGCGTTTACTGGTTTCCCTGGGTGTCGAGTTAATATGGAAAACATTTTGCCTGTCAACTTTTTTGAGTTGTTTATGGACAATCTATTTTTGGAAGAGATTGTTGAGCAGACTAATTTGTATGCAGAGCAGTATTTGAGGGACAACGCTGCCAGACTTAGGCCACACTCTAGAGCTAGCCGGTGGATTCCCATAAATCTGGAAGAGTTGAAAAAGTTCTTGGGTTTAACTTTTTTGATGGGGCTGATAAGGAAGCCATCAGTGTCTTCATATTGGTCTACTAGTCCCTTGATAACAACTGCATATTTCCTGCAATCATGAGTCGTAACCGGTATGAACTTCTTCTTCGGATGTTGCATTTTGTAGATAATGCTTTAGCCTTGCCACAAGATCACCCTGATTCTGACAGTCTTTTTAAGATTAGACCAGTCCTTGATCATTTGGTAGATCGGTTTTCAGAGATCTATGTTCCAGGCAAAGACATATCTGTAGATGAGTCTTTGGTCCTGTTCAAGGGTCGTTTGGTTTTTAGGCAGTACATTCCTAGCAAGAGGGCACGGTATGGAATTAAGATGTATATGCTGTCTGAAAGTAGTACAGGATATGTTCATAATTTCCGGGTCTACACTGGTAGGGGTTCCAATATTGACCCCCCTGGTTCTCACCCACTTTTGGAGTTAGTGAGAACATTGTGTGGGAACTTGGTAGACGACTGTTTAACAAAGGCCACCATTTATACGTAGTTCAGTTGTTCAAGGAGTTGTTCAGAGTGGACACTGATGCTTGTGGCACAATCCGCTCTAATCGGAAAGGCTATCCAACAGAGCTTGTCTGTAAAAAACTTGAGAAGGGACAGTGTAGTGCCTTGCGGAATGATGAGCTGCTAGCTCTGAAATTTGTAGACAGGAGGGATGTGTACATGCTAACTACCATCCATGACGAGAGTACTTCATCTGTGGCTGTTTGGGGTCAAGTTGCTGAGCTGCGCAAACCTGTGTGCATTTTAGACTATAATAAGCACATGGGTGGTGTTGATAGAGAAGATCAGAGGTTGGAACCTTAGACTGCTGCTCGTAAGTCTTATGTTTGGTATGAGAAATTAGCGTTTCACCTGTTCCACTTGGCAACTTTTAATGCTCATGTTGTGTTCAAGGATAGTTCTCCAGAATCAAGGATGACATTTGTGAAATTTCAGGAGTCTATCATAGCGAGCCTTGTTGTGCTGGAACAGGCAAGAGTTCCTAGAGAAGCAGTGGTGGAGGATATGGCTAGATTGAAAGATCGTCACTTTGCTGAGCACATTCCTCCCACGGCCCAAAAACACTTTCCTGCTAAGAGAGTCTGTGCTCGAAGAGGGATCAGGAAGAAGACTAGGATGTACTGCCCTGATTGTCCTTCAAAGCCTGGGCTGTGTGTGGGTGGCTGTTTCAGGAGCTACAACACACAGAAGAATTATTGGGAAATTTTGTGAGCGTAAACTGCTGTTTTATATTTTTATATGTTCAGTTTCACGGTTGACATTACTGTCATGTATTCAGTTAGAGCTTTTGTGTTTGTAGTTTTGTACTTATTTATAATTAGTGCTTTCTTTGTTGTTTAAAAACAAAAAATAAGTGATGGCAGTGTGCGTGGGGTGGCGCTTGGCTGGCGGTGTGAGTGGGGTGGCGCTTGGCTGGCGGTGTGCGTGGAGTGGCACTTGCACAAGACCATTCACGCCACCAGCCCAGCACATTACAACACTTGCATCAACAGACAGCGCGACTCAAGGGCCCATCACTTTCATACGCCCACATGCCTGATACAGCAATCACACCAGCTGATGAGAGTGATGTGTCCACGTTGTGTTTTGAGGCATTTCCTGTCGCGGGCACTAGGCCTACCCACACAAGTGAGGTATCATTTGTATCGGGAGATGTGGGGGAACGCTGGCTGGAAGGAAATTTGTGGCTTTCTCAGATTCCAGAACTTTCTAACACCGAAATGTGAGGAGAAAGTATTTTTTAGCCAAATTTTGAGTTTTGCAAAGGATTCTAGGTAACAGAACCTGGTGAGAGCCCCACAAGTCACCCCATCTTGGATTCCCCTAGGTTTCTAGTTTTAAAAAATGCAAAGGTTTGGTAGGTTTCCCTAGGTGCCGGCTGAGCTAGAGGCCCAAATCCACAGGTAGGCACTTTGTAAAAAAACACCTCTGTTTTCTTTGGGAAAATGTGATGTGTCCACGTTGTGTTTTGGGGCATTTCCTGTAGCGGGCACTAGGCCTACCCACACAAGTGAGGTATCATTTTTATCGGGAGACTTGGGGGAATGCTGGGTGGAAGGAAGTTTGTGGCTCTTCTCAGATTCCAGAACTTTCTGTCACCGAAATGTGAGGAGAAAGTGTTTTTTAGCCAAATTTTGAGGTTTGCAAAGGATTCTGGGTAACAGAACCTGGTGAGAGCCCCACAAGTCACCCCATCTTGGATTCCCCTAGGTCTCTAGTTTTCAAAAATGCACAGGTTTGGTAGGTTTCCCTAGGTGCCGGCTGAGCCAGAGGCCAAAATCCACAGGTAGGCATTTTGCAAAAAACACCTCTGTTTTCTTTGGGAAAATGTGATGTGTCCACGTTGTGTTTTGGGGCATTTCCTCTTGCGGGCACTAGGCCTACCCACACAAGTGAGGTATAATTTTTATCGTGAGACTTGGGGGAACGCCGGGTGGAAGGAAACCTGTGGCTCCCCTCAGATTCCAGAACATTCTGTCACCGAAATGTGAGGAGAAAGTGTTTTTCTAAGCCATATTTTGAGGTTTGCAAAGGATTCTGGGTAACAGGACCTAGTGAGACCCCCACAAGTCACCCCATCTTAGATTTCCCTTGGTGTCTAGTTTCTACAAATGCAGAGGTTTGTTAGGTTTCCCTAGGTGCCAGCTGATCTAGAGGCCAAAATCCACAGGTAGGCACTTTGCAAAAAACACCTCTGTTTTCTTTGGGAAAATGTGATGTGTCCACATTGTGTTTTGGGGCATTTCCTGTCGCGGGCACTAGGCCTACCCACACAAGTGAGGTATCATTTTTATAGGGAGACTTGGGGAAACGGAGGGTGGAAGGAAATTTGTGGCTCCTCTCAGATTCCAGAACATTCTGTCACTGAAATGTGAGGAGAAAGTTTTTTTAGCCAAATTTTGAGATTTGCAAAGGATTCTGGGTAACAAAACCTAGTGAGAGCCCCACAAGTCACCCCATCTTGGATTCCCATAGGTGTACAGTTTTAAAAAATGCACAGGTTTGGTAGGTTTCCTGAAAGGTCAGAGTCGTCGATGTAAAGTAAGTCCTTTATTCTTAAGTAAATGCGTATAACAGCTCCTTCACCCGTTCCTCCCGCACCAACCTCTCTCCACAACTGCCAACCCTCCCGCATTCCACTTTCCCCCGATGGCTCGTTCCATTGCACGGAACCCATGACAACGGCACAAGCCATCTACACGACCCAACACATCTTTTCCCTTTACAACAAAATTAACAAAACGATAACTGGAATGCAAAATATAACATACACATAAATTGATAAATTGCATGAATCATATTGCAGTGCAAAATTATCTATAACTATATACATGACAAAATTTCATATAATGCACTTCGCACACATCTACATCAATAAATTTACTCCAAAACATAGTCATTAAATCTCTTAGGTGGGATGATTACTCTAGCAGGACGTTGGCTGGGTGGATTGATTATTCTAGCAGGAAGTTGGCTGATAGAACCTTAGCAAGAGTTTCGTTCATCACTTCCATCCGACATACCTAACAAGCCTCTGTGTTTACTAGTATTGGTCAAGGAAATGTTGTCCTTGTTCCACCATTTGCCGTCTTCCAACTTAACGGCACTATCACCCACTTGTACAATTTTCTTCCAACCACTAAACCTAGATTGGCCCTTAACTCCTATTCTCGGAGATTTCACCCTCACCCAATCTCCTTCCTTCCAAACAAATCTACGGTGATGGGATTGTTGCATACTCTGAACATTTCTCTGTTGAATATATTTCTGTTGAGCTTCCTTCCGTTTCTCCATCACCTTGTCCACTCTATACCAAGGTGCTTCGAAACACCCCATCCATCCTCTGGTTAATTTGGATGATGGAATGCGACCACGTAACAAAACAAAAGGAGACACCAGTGTATCAGCATTGTTAGTAGTGCGTATAGCCCACAACAACTTTGCCAACTCAGATTTACAATGCAAACCACTAGCCTTGGACAATTGAATATTGTCTTTGAGAACTCTGTTAAATCTCTCTACAAGTCCGTTACTCCTAGAATGATACAAGGAAGTCTTTGAATGTCTAATACCCCAAAAATTCACAAATGCTCTAAATTGACCAGAAGTAAATTGGCTTCCATTATCTGTTAAAATTTCGTCTGGAACTCCCTCCTTTGCAAAAACACCTTCCAACCACTGTATTATACTACTAGAATCTGGAATTTTTACAAACTTGACTTCTGGCCATCTACTATAATAATCAATGAGTACCAAACCGTACTCTTGAGATCCATATGATAAATTGACAGGTCCAATTATATCAACAGCTATTTTACTCCATGGTTTGTCTGGTACTCTAACAGCTTCAATTGGGCTAGGTGCTGTGATTTGAGATTTGTCACTGACAGCACAACACATACAATCCCTTACAAAATGCTCCACACACTTGTCCATGCCAGGCCACCAGAAACTATCTCTGATCCTCCTCTTCATGGCTCTTATGCCGATGTGACCCTCGTGTGTCAAGTTCAAGACTTTTCCTCTCATACCCTCAGGCACTACTAACAACTCTGACCTAAATAATAATCCATTGATTACAGATAATTCGTCAAATACATGTTTGTACTTGTTACTTAGATCCTCTTCAGAATCCCATTGCGACCATCCTACAACAACCCCTTTAATATCCAGATCCTTCTCACATGCATTCCTCCATTCCTGTTCATCTAAAGCGCCATCCAATTGTTCGTTTACTAAACACACAACCACTTCATCATCCACACCCTCAGATTTATTCTCTGCAGCAGACATTCCAGAAGAATCAGTGCTAGTTAATCTTGATAAACAATCAGCTAGGATATTTTTTCTTCCAGGAACATACTCCAACTTGAAATTATGTTCAGACAACCTGTACTGCCATTTGGCAATTCTTGGTGTAGCTTTTCCTGCACCTTTAGTTGTAAATAGTTGCAACAAAGGCTTATGGTCGGTTCTTACAGTAAATCGTGTACCCCACACGAATTGTCTAAAATAACTTATGCCCCACCAGCAAGCTAGGGCCTCACGCTCGATCACTGAATATGTCGCTTCGGCGCCTCTCAAACTCCTTGATGCAAATGCTACAACTTCCTCTCTACCATCCCTTCTTTGTAATAAAACAGCACCCAAACCTTTCTGGCTGGCATCAGTCATAATGATGGTATAATCATTGGTGTCAAAAGGCTTCAGTGGAATGGCATGAGCAATTTCTCTTTTTATATTTACAAATTCATCATTGCACTCGGCATCCCACAAAAACTTTGTGTTTTTTTTCAACAAATTCCTTAAATTGTAAGATTTATCTTAACAATTGGGTATAAATTTCGCATAAAATTCTATTAAACCCATGAAGGATCTTAATTGGTCCTTATTTTCTGGACACCCAAAATCATCAATCGCTTTCACCAAACTCATCTTGGGTCTGATACCATTCCCTGACAACTCAAAACCCAAATAACTTACTGAGGATACACCAAAACAACACTTACTAGGACTAAGAGTCACTCCTTTTGATTTCAACACTTCCAATACCTGACACAATCTTTTGTCATGTTCACACATATCCTTACCGTAAACCAGAATATCGTCTTGAAATGCCTTCACTCCACTCATTTCCCTGAACATACTCTCTACTGTCCTTTGAAAAACAGCAGACGCAGAGGCCAAACCGAATGGCATCCGCTTGAATTGAAATAAACCAAAAGGTGTTATAAAGGCTGTATAGTGTCTAGAACTCGGATGTAAATTAATTTTATGGTACGCAGATGTCATATCAAGTAGGGAAAATATTTTCCCATCCTTGATAGACGATAACATTTCTGAAATGTTGGGAAGAGGGTACTGGTCCACCCAAATTTGCTCATTAAGGTCACACAAATCCACACACATGCGCAGTGAACCATTAGCCTTACGGGCCAAAACTACAGGTGCAGCCCCAATCAGATGATTCGATCGGTTCTATTATATCCTCCGCACACAACTTATCTAATTCTTTTTTTAAACCATCTTTCAAAATGAGGGGAACTTTGCGCACCTTATGGATTTTGGGTTGGGTATTGTCTTTAACTTTGATCTTATGAGAAAATCCCTTGTACAAACCCACGCCATTTAAAAAAAATTCAGGATAGCGGAACTCCCACTTATCACACTTAACTGAAGATACCTGCATATATTCCTTCCTCATTACCACTTGATCAGGGTTATTAGGATCTAATACTATATCCAATTTGCCCTGATCAAACCACCCAAGGAGACACGCATCATCCTTAGCCACATAAATTGTAGAAGATGTAACATTATTCTTGAATTTAAGTTCAGCATTGAATTCTCCTATCACCTCGATGGATTTCCCTCCATACCCTATAGGTCGAATTAGTGACTGAGATAAAGTTAGTCTTTGACTTTTGAATAGATCATTCCACTTGTCTTCGCTTAGCAGTGTGAAAGGGGAACCGGAATACGCCATCATTTTAATCTGAATGGCATTTATCTCAACTAGGCAAAAGGTTCTTTTCATACTGTGTTTCAAGCCATTAATTAACAAATCATTATCATTAAGAACAAATACTTCCCCTTCATCACTACTAGAAGAAGGAGCATTATTAGAGACAACACTGTTGACTTTGTTTGATTCTTGTTTGGTTGCTTTTGTAGACTTACACACTCTAGCAAAATGTCCTTTTTTATAACATATGGCACACATCTTATCAACAGCCGGACAAAATTTTGCATTTCCCAAGTGAGCCGTGCTGCCACACCTATAACATTCTAGGGATTTATTGCTAAACTTCTTTTCAGTTTTGCTAAACGTAGCTTGAAGCGAATTGCTGTTCCTTTTGTTCCCTTTCTTGTAGAAACTTTTAACCGCTAGCACATCTGGTCGTGGATTTTTATCTTCAGAAATAGACATTTGTTCCATAAAAGACACAGTGCTTTCGATCCTGGTGGCGATTTCTAATGCTTTTTGCAGGGTAAGATTTGCTGTGGATAACAAAGCCTCCTGCACCTTCTTGTTGTTGGTCTTTTCTACGAGTTGGTCCCTGATCATTTCTTCCTCGAATTCTTTGTAGCCACATGAAACTGCTAAAAGTCTTAAGGCACCCACATAATTGGAAGCGGATTCACCTTCAGCTTGAACTCTCCTATAAAATTTGTGTCTTTCTAATGTAACATTTTTACACTTGACAAACCTCACGTCCAAAGATTTAATTGCAGTTTCATACTCGTCCTCTACGCCATCACCTTCACCTTTAATCACAAGAACTGTAACCTTAGGCGTGTATTTAAGAATTTTGCGTCCTTCACACCCCAAACAATGTCTAAAAATGGCAAATTTCCTCTTATGGGTGAAAGTTTCACCTTCAAGGGCGTCTAAATACGCTTCGAAAGCCTCCTTCCACTGTTCCCAATCAGAATCAGGGGAAACAGGATTGGGAATAAATGGAGATGGTGGAGAAATGGATTGGTGCATTTTAATATGTATGCGTCTTAATTGTGCAAACAGAATAAAACATGCACTGTGTTAAAACAAATGTGTTGCCACCCGTAAATTGCAAGGCGTATGTATTATCATACACATTGAATTGTCTTCAAAACAAAATTAAATACTTAAAGATGGCTGCTTGACGTAACTTGTCCATTAATGTAAGTTGAACCAATTTAAAATGGCCGCTAAAGGTGTGCGTGTCACCGTGACACGCAGATCAGATATGTGCGACCAACATAAAATGGCCGCCAACTTTGAACAGCGTTGAATGGCCAACCAGCATTGACAATAAGAGCCTGCCTCCACGGTTGGTTCTTACTTGGTAAATGTGTCCCGGAACTTCTTCCGTATTTCCTGCGCCGACAAAGTGTAGCCGAAGGAATCCACTGTGACAGGAACCGAAGCGATCTTGCGTAGGGAAGAAGAAGCTGGTTATATGCTTCTATAACGTCCTCAGGTACCCTCGTCGCCACTGAAAGGTCAGAGTCGTCGATGTAAAGCAAGTCCTTTATTCTTAAGTAAATGCGTATAACAGCTCCTTCACCCGTTCCTCCCGCACCAACCTCTCTCCACAACTGTCAACCCTCCCGCTTTCCACATTCCCCCGATGGCTCGTTCCATTGCACGGAACCCATGACAACGGCACGAGCCATCTACACGACCCAACATTTCCCTAGGGTCCGGCTGAGCTAGAGGCCAAAATCTGCTGCTAGGCACTTTGCAAAAAACAGGTCAGATTTCAATGTAAAAATGGGATGTGTCCATGTTGCGTTTCCTGTCGTGAGCATTAGGCCTACCCACGCAAGTGAGGTACCATTTGTATTGGTAGACTTGGGGAATACAGAATAGTAAAACAAGTGTTATTGCCCCTTGTCTTTCTCTTCATTTTTTCCTTCCAAACGTAAGACAGTGTGTAAAAAAGACATCTAATTGAGAAATGCCCTGTAATTCACATGCTAGTATGGGCAACCCGGAATTCAGAGATGTGCAAATAACCACTGCTTCTCAACACTGTATCTTGTGCCCATTTTGGAAATACAAAGGTTTTCTTGATACCTATTTTTCACTCTTTATATTTCAGCAAATTAATTGCTGAAAACCCAGTATGGAATGAAAACACATTGCAAGGTGCAGCTCATTTATTGGCTCTGGGTACCTAGGGTTCTTGATGAACCTACAAGCCCTATAAAACCCTGCAACCATAAGAGTCCAGCAGACATAACGGTATATTGCTTCAAAAAATCTGACATTGCAGGAAAAAGTTACAGAGTAAAACATTGAGAAAAATGGCTGTTTATTCCCCCTCAATTTCAATATTTTTTTTATTTCAGCTGTTATTTTCTGTAGGAAACCCTTGTAGGATCTACAAGAATTACTCCTTGCTGAATTCAGAATGTTGTCTACTTTTCAGAAATGTTTAGCTTTCTGGAATCCAGCATTGGTTTCACACCCATTTGTGTCACTAAGTGGAAGGAGGCTGAAAGCATACAAATCATAAAAATGGGGCATGTCCCAGTAAAATGCCAAAATTGTGGTGAAAAATGGGGGTTCATCTACTCTTTGTACATAAGAGAAAAACTTGTGTCGCTCTAGCACAACATTTATCTTAGTCACATTATCTTGACTTGTGTATGTTGGATTTTTGTAGTTTTGCTCTTGTTTGATTTAGATAAATATTGTCTATTTTTCTAAACTGGTGTGGTTTCCATTTTGTAGTGTTTTCACGTATAACTGTGTGTGTTGGTACAAATACTCTACACATTGCTTCTGGCTTAAGCCTTTCTGCTTGTGCCAAGCTACCAAGGGAGTGAGTGGGGGTTAACAAGGTGGTTTTCTCCTTTGCCCTGAATAGAGTGAGGGTCCTTGCTTGGACAGGGGGTAACCTGACTGCCAACCAAAGGCCCCATTTCTAACATTGGTGATCAGCGGTAATGATTGGACTTGTATTTGTACTTGACAAACAGTGATTAAGTGTACACTACTGTTTTCAGTGCAGACCATTATGTGACCACATACCACTTGTTTTTGTGTTTTTCTCTTTTTGGACTTCATCTGCTTCCATTTTTGTGATTTCTGAACTCTTTTTACTCTTCCTTGGAACTTTGCACTTTTGTCTTGCCATCATGTCTCTATCTGGAGATGCATCTGCTGGAACTGTATTTGAGATGGAGAATCTGGAGAGTTATATAATGGCTCAACTGAAGCAGTTCAGTAAGGATCTTGTCTCTCCCAATAGGAGTTCCGCCAGGAAGGAGGAGCTACAAAAGGCACTGAGGGCCTGGGTGACACCTGAGGAGGTTGGGGGACACACAGAGGAGGATGAGGGTGAGGAGGTGCAACACAGCCAGGAGGGTATAGTAGAGGTACCTGTACGGCTTTGGGGGGAGGGTCTCCAGGGCAGATAGCAGTGTGTCATCCAAGGGGCCTGACTCCTGAAGAGTTGCAGGACAGACAGTCAGAGAGGGCTCACCAGTTGCAGTTGGAGAAACTTAGGATGAAAATGGAAAGGGAAATGGAGGAGAGGAGAATGGCCATAGAAGAGAAGAAAATGCTCCTGTCTCATGAGCTTAGTTTGAGGGAACTAGGTCAGATAAGCCAGTCTAGTAGAGAAGATCTCATTAAGGAATACAAGAGGGACGATGACATATACTTGGGCTTTAAGGGGTATGAATCTGCTTTCCACATGAAGATGGTCCCTGAAGCACGTTTGGGGGCTGGTCGTGGAAGCACTTTAAGGTAGAGGGGTGGGATACTCTGGCATCGTTAGGGAATCCTCAGGGACTCACTTACTCTATCATGAAGGACACCCTACTCAGAAGGTATGGTCTCACCCCTAAGCAGTAGAAGTACAAGTTTAGGTCCTACAAAAAGAAGGAATCCCACACATGGTTGAAATGTGTTGACTCTTTCTACAGGTCACTGGATGGTTGGGTGAAGGGAGTAAGGTAACAAATTATGAGGGACTTTATAACTTAATTGCTTGGGAGCAATTGTACAGTCTTTGTTTTCCAGAGCTGCACCAGCTCCTGATTGACAGCAAGCCGACTAACCCCAGTAAGCTTGCGCAGGAAGCGGACCGTTGGGAGAGCAACAGGGTCCAAAAGAGGTATGGGGGAGACCACACCAAGGGTGGGCGGGGTCCCTCTCAGAAGAAGTGGGGGAGGTAAGGGTAAACAGGGGGAGTTCTCTAAAGGGCCCAACCTTGTTCCCAGGGTAAGGATTCCCAGCCCCCAGTTGAAAAGAGACCCTGGTTTCTAAAGGGAAACCTGCAGAGGAGGGTATCAAGCTTCGTCTTTGGCTTACTGTCCAGACCAGAGGGAGATGGCGTGCGGCCTCGATTCTTGCAGGTCCGGCTCTGGCCCAGGTAGGGGTGACCCCTTCCAGTAGCCACGGTGCTGTTGACAGTTATACGCCACTACAGTCCGTGCCCTCTAGAAGGAGTCCCTGAGGAAAACCACCATAGGGAAAAAACTTCCAGACAGGAACTCCCTGGAAGAAAGGAGGACACAAGAAAAAAATCTGAATCTTGAAACCAGGAAAAAACACAAGAAGTACAGGCAAAAACAGGAACAAAAACTGGATTACAAAAAAAGAAGACCAGCTGGAGCGTGACCACCACCGGAGAAGTGTTGCAACGCAAAGAGAAGAGAAATCAATGCCCTTATATACCCCTAGACAGCAAGTGACAAACAGGAAAAGGAAAAATGGCCATCTTGGATTGGGAAGGGGTAATAGAACTAGATAGGAAAAAATGCCGTAGGAAGAAGGGAAGCAGGTGCATGTAGGGAACCAGAGAAGAGAAAGGTATGATGGGAGAACAGGAAAGATGGCTTCCCAAAAGAAGAGAAGAAGAAGAAAGCCAAAGAGAGAATCCCAGGTGAGTGGAAGGCCAAGCGGGGGGGTCGAGGACCTTCCCCTAAATTCTGTGCACCGTGCAAAATGTGCGGCGAGAACCGAAGACCAAGTCTGAGCTCCTGTCCCCGCCGCAGTAGTGAGGACAGCACGAGGCTGCGAAAAGGGGGCCCCGTAAAATGGACCGCAGCCCCCGCCGTGACCCAACCAGGCGGCGCCACAGGTCCCCGCGATGCAACAGTAGGCTCCTCCCGAGGCCCCAGGTTTGTGAGGAAAAAGGCAGAAAAAACGACAGACCAAGAGAGGGGCATGCACCAAAGAGTCATCCTCCCAGGTGCATTCACTCATAGGATAGCCCTTCCAATGGACGAGATATTGAAGGCGTCCACAGAAATACCAGGAGTCATAAATCTCCTGGGCCTCGTATTCCGGCATGTTGTCTACCAATTGAGGAGGAGGATAGGAGAATTGTCTCTGAAAAGGATCAGGTACATATGGTTTAATCTGAGATACATGGAATACTGGACGTATTCTCCAAGTCCGGGGTAGACGAAGATGAACAGAAACAGGATTGATTTTTTGAAGAACCAGAAATGGACCATAGTATCGGGGTCTAAACTTATTTTGGATTAACCGGAGAGGTAAGAACTTGGAGGAAAGCCAGACCTTATCATTGATTTGATAAGACGGAGCCTCACAACGTCTCTTGTCAGCTATTCTTTTCATTTTTATCTTGGTGGCCTGAAGATTGTATGGCGCGTATGCATCGAACAAACGTTGATTCTCTGAGTATACCAGCAAAGGCCTTAGGATGGAATCCATATGACCAAAAAAATGGGGAAACCTTTGAAGCACTATGCAATGCATTATTATATGAAAATTCGGCAAGAGGTAAATACATGGACCAGTTACTTTGAGTAGCATTGCAAAAACTTTGTAGATACTGTTCAAGTCTTTGATTTAACCGTTTAGTGTGTCCATTAGTCTGAGGATGAAAACCAGAGGAAAGAGCCACATCGATCTTGAGTGTTTTACAGAATTGGCTCCAAAATCGTGAGATAAATTGGGAACCAGGGTCTGAGACGATGACTTGTGGGACTCCATGAAGCCGGAAAATGCCTTGAATAAAGATTTGACTTAGTTCATTGGCCGTGGGTAACTTTTGGACTGTTTTATTTGGCAGGAACAAGGCTTTCTTGTGAAAATAGTATTCCTTATCCTTACGTAATTGTGGACGTAATTTATTCATTTCAGTCTCTCCTAGATTGGAATACTCGGAGTGAACTTTGTCAAGAAAGGATTACACAACCCCAATGATCTTATCAGGTACAATTAGGTTTTGTGTGGTAGAATCACTAGACTCCGGATAGTGTCGTAATAGGGCATCAGCCAGAATGTTTTGGGAGCCAGGGATATACGTGATGTAAAAGTCGTATTGGCTGAAGAAAAAAGCCCACCGAGCTTGATGACTATTTTGCCACTGAAAGTTTCTTAGACACTGTAAATTCCAATGATCGGTTCTTGCCTCAAAAGATTCTTTAGATCCCATAAGAAATTGTCTCCATTCTGTACAAGCCGTCTTCAAGGTGAGCAGTTCTCGTTCTAACACTGAGTAATTACGTTCAGAGTCGGAGAGTATGTGGGAAAGGTAAAATACGAGATGTTCTAATCTATCATCACTTTGTTTTTGTAGCAAAACGGCCCCTATGGCTTTTCTGAGGCCACAGTGACAACAATTAATTGTTTGGTGGTATTTGGATGCCGTAAAAGAGGAGCTTGAGTGAAAGCATGTTTTAGCGTTTGGAAGGCTGCTTCTGCATCTTTGGTCCAATGAAAACCTTTCTGCAGATTTTCCTTTTTTTAAGAGTTTGAGTTATATGACTGGTCTGCTGGGCAAATTCGGCTATGAATTGACGGTAGAAATTGGCCAGTCGTAGAAAACACTGAGTTTCTTTGATGGAAGAGGGAGATGGACAATCCAGAATGGCTTGAACTTTGTCTGAATCCATAGCAATCCCTACTTGGTTCATATGGTACCGCAAAGTACGTTACTTCAGCCTCATCAAATTCAAACTTTTCTGGCTTGCAGAAAAGATGGTGTTGCCTAAGCCTTTTTAAGACGTGGAGCACATGTCCAGTGTGTTATTCAGGGTGAATGGAGAAGATAAGAATATCATCTAAATAGGCAACCACTGTTTGGTGTAAAAGGTCAGAAAAAATGGCGTCCATAAATCTCAGAAATATAGAGGGAGCGTTGGTAAATCCGAAGGGCATTACCCGATATTCAAAATGGCCAAAATGGGTTCTGAAGGCTGTCTTCCATTCATCGCCCTCTTTTATCCTTAAAAGATGGTAGGCTCCCCAAAGATCTAATTTGATAAATCTCTTGGCTCCTCTGACTGCTTCTAGAATATCTTTGATGAGGTGCAGCGGGTAGCTATCTTTTGTGGTGATCTTACTTAATCCTTGAAAGTCTATGCAAGGGCGCAAGTCTTTTGTCTTCTTCGGTACGAAAAAGAGGGGGGCCCCTGAGGGAGAAAAAGAAGGAGAAATCAGTCTGCTCTGTATATTCTTTTCTAGGTATTATTTGAGGATTTACTTCTCAGGCTCAGTAAGAGAATACATTCTCCCAAAGGGGACTACAGCATTAGGTTCTATAGGAATGGCACAATCATATTCCCTATGAGGCAGAAGTACTGGTTTATCAGGTTTTTGAAAAACATCAGCATACTCCAGATAATGACTGGGTACTCCTTGAAGGAGGTTGATGGAACAGTTTACTTTAGTTGACACCATTTTCTTTGGGACCAATATGTTCCTGCTGAGTAACAGTGCTGTTGGCAGAATTGGGAGGATAGAGATATAGGGCCAGATGTAGCAAAGGGTTCTTCCCATTCTGTGTCAATGGGAAAATGTGTTCGTACATATGGCCCTTAGTCCTAGCTTCCCAATTAATGTAGGGATTGTGCAGAGTGAGCCATGGGATACCTAGAATCATGACGTGTTTTGGTGAAGAGATCAAATCAAAAGAAACATATTCCTGATGCTTCCCAAATTGTAGACACAGGGGAGGTGTGGTATTAGTAGTAGGACCAGAAGCTAACAGAGAACCATCTACTGTATGGACTTGTTCTGTTATGTCCTTGGGTACCCGAGGAATTTTCCTTTCCAGAGCCCATGTTTCATCTAAGTAGATTCCACTGGCCCCACAATCCAACAAGGCTAAAGCTTTTTCTTCATGGCCAACAGCTAATAGAAGGGAGATAGGTAGAAGGAACAGAGTTGTTATTTCTTCTCTGGAGGAACAGATGGAAGGTATCTCAGCATATCCCGTTCTCCCCCTTCTCAAAGAGGATGGGAATTAGCGTTTCCCAAGTACCTCGCCGGGCGAATGGGATAAGCACGAATTAGATGACCAGAAGCACCACAATAAAGATAGAGGCCTTCATTACAACCCTGGCAGTCGGTGATAAAGCGGCGGTAATACCGCCAACAGGTCGGCGGTAAAAAAAATGGGATCACGACCACGGCGGAAACCGGCAACACAGACAGCCATTTTAACACTCCGACCGCCACGGCAGTAGCAACAAACACCACGGCAGTCACTGTCAACAGACAGGCGGAAGACAATGTACCACCCACCCTATTACAACCAACCAATCCATCAGCTTTTCCGGGGCAGTACGAATGCCATCAAAAGCACGGCGGAAACATTACCCAGAAGGGGAACCACTCACCTTTCAACACTCAATGAAAAACCAGGACGCCATGGAGCCCAAACTACAGGTCCGGCCGATGCTGGTGTATCTGTTAATACACGAGGAACACCAAAGACGGTGGCAGTGACAACTACGGTGAGTACTGCACCTAGCACACAGGCGAGGGAGGGAGGAAAAAAAGAGTGACACACACACATGCAACACGCAACAGTCCCACCTCCACCATCACCCACAACACCATATACACAAACACATGCAGCAATAGTACATTTACACCCTGTAACCCCCTGGAAGAACGCAAAGACAAAAAAGAATTGAGTGCAAATAGTGATATTTAGAATTATGCAGATAAAGTTAACGATTGAAAACAACAGTATATATAAATATTTACAATATGTACAGAAGGCCGTACATTGTCCATTGCAAATGTTCATGGCCCAGTGGGCAAAAAAACATGGGCGAAGCCCACACTTGACTCCTGCCTCAAAACGGAGAGAACTCTACAGGAGCATCAGGTCGAAAACACACAGGCACCTCAGGGGAAGGGGAGGGGGGCACCTCAGCCAGAAGATGGTACTATGCCACGGCTCCTGGAGGGACAACATGCCCACAATGGTGTCCTGGGGAGTGCAAAGCCACAGTCTCTCAAGTGGGTGGTCTGCCCACTGCTTGGTCCTGGGGAGTGCAAAGCCACAGTCTCTCAAAATGGATCTAGAGGGGCCTTGTGCCCAGTTTGCTTCATCCTGCCATGGAAAGTGATAGTGGATGCATATCTCCACTGGTTCTGGAGGGGGCTTTGTGCCCAGTCTGCTTCATCCTGCCAAGGAAAGTGATAGTGAATGCATATCTCCAGTGGTTCTCGAGGGGGCCTTGTGCCCAGTGATGCTGCACCTGGGGTGTGGTAGTTCCCATTCCCTCACCTGGGTGTCTGAGGCATGAGATGTTCAGGGAATAGGTAGCATGATACTCCATAGAGGCAGACTCCATCCTGCGGCGACTTAGGCTGAAAACTGCTGGTAGTTCCGGTGCTGGTGGTGGTGCTTCATGTGGTGGGTGGAGAGTCCTGGCCGCCTCCTACATCCCCGGACGGCTGCCCACTGGGGATGCTGCTGCTGACAGATGTAGTGGCACCGGCTGGGCACGCAGCTGGGACCTTGGCACTGGCAGATGCAGTTTTGGAGGAGGCCTTGCTGGGTGGGTCGTGCTTCTTGGCCGTGCTGCATGCTGGCACCTTCTTCACCTTGGAGGAATGGGTTGGTCCTTTGCAGGGGTCGGTGGCACACTGGAAGCCCTGACCGGTGCCCCCTTTGATCCCCTCGGACTTGCTGGTACCACAGCGGATGCCGACTTGGTGGCTGAGGTGCTGGCCTGGGATCTTGACACACTGGCCCGAGGGGAAGGACGGGGAGAGGCGTAGGGAAGAGGTCAATGTTTGCCAGAAAAAGGTTTTTAGACACACTGGGAAGATGGAGAGGGTTTGGGGTGGAGGAAGTGGGAGTGGTTGTAGGAGGTGTACGTCTGCTGAGTTTGGGTGAAGGTGCATGGGCTGGATGTTGTGGTGAGGTGGATGGCTGTTGGGTGGGCGGGTGCTTGCGTTTGTGTACTTTGGGAGGAGGGGTCACAGACACACTGGGAGAGGACACAGGGGACGTGTGCCTGGTTGTAGGGGTGGTGACTGCTCGTGAGGGCTGTGTTGTGATGGGCATGCTGGTGATGGACGTAGTGGATGAGGACGTAGTGAATGCAGGTGTGAGTGGCGACGATACTGGGAGGGGGTGGACGACAAGGAGGAAGGGGACACAGTGGAGGCAGTGGATGTTGGTGTGTCCGCATGGGGATGGTGCTTGTGTGAGTGCCTGTGGGATGAAGTGTGGTGCTTGTGTTTGCCTGAGCCACTTCTGTGTGTTGATTTGGGTGATTGTTGGTCTGAAGGTCTGCTTGGGATAGGCTGGGGTTGAGGGGATTGGGCCTGGGTAGAGGAAGTTGGAGGGGGGAGGCTAGACACAGGGACAATGGCTGCCATCAGTGCTGAGGCCAGAGCCTGAAATGCTCTCTTCTGTTGGGCCGCGGTATGCATTTGTTTGTTGCAAATGCCTCTCGACACCCTGGATGGCATTCAGAATGGTTGACTGCCCAACAGTGAGGGATCTCAGGAGGTCAATAGCCTCCTCAGTGAGGGCAGCAGGGCTGACTGGGGTGGGCCTGAGGTGCCCGGGCGAAGGAGATGCCCACCCTCCTGGGTGAGCGGACACAGGAAACACGCTGAGGGGCTGCTAGGAGAGTGTTGCTGGTAGGGGGGGGTGGCGGCTGTACCTGTTGTTGGGGTGGCCACAGAGGTGTCCGCCACTGCCAGGGAGCTTCCATTGGAGGAGAAGTCGCTGTCACTGGTCTCCCCTACTGTCCCCGTCGTGGTGCTCCCCTTGCCCTCCGTCCCACTGGTGCCTTCACCCTCGGTGGATTCGGCCTCATGGGCCATGTGGGATGCAGCTCCCTGTGTCACTGGTGGCTCTGCTCCCCTGCCAGATGATGCTAATGCACAAAAGGACAGGGTGACAAAACAAAAAGGGGGGGAGAGGATACACTTGGTCAATGCCAACACTACCGTTGGCATACACAACACAGAGAGCTACCCTATGCACTAGGCCATGCCCAACCAGTCACTAAGGTAGTCACAAGCCCATGGGGTACAATGCCTAACGCCAGCATCTGCACACCTGACACCCACAGGACCCTGCCCAGTAATAGATGCCCACTAGTGCTTCAGAGGCTGCATACAAGGGACCTACCCTGCCATAATCGCCCTGGCCTAGGGGATCCCACAGCCCACATCCCCCACCCAGCTAGCTCCTAACGCGCGCAAAGTCAGGATTCAGAATCTGTACCCACTCCCCTGTGGCTGCTGTGATGCCCTCAAGCGCCCATCCAACTCCGGATAGGCCACCGCCAGGATGCTGAACATCAGGGAGGTCATGGTGCGACGGCCACCCCTTCCACGTTGGGAGGCCAGTCCCAGCTGGGCCTCCGCCGTTTTCTTCGTCCAGTGGCGCAGTTCATCCTATCTCTTGCGGCAGTGGGAGCTCCGTCTGTGGTAGACCCCAAGGGTCTGCACCTCCTTGGCGATGGCACGCCAGATACCCTTTTTCTGGTAGGCGCTGACCTAGAGGGAAAATACAGCAGAAAAGGAAATTACCCACCAGTCTGGACCGGCATACTCATTGCCCCCCACTTCCCACCCATGACCCAGCGCACATACACTGACCACCTCTCATGCAGTACTCAGGCTAGGACGCATCAGCACCACCCAACATGTGGCTTACACCACTCCAAACATGCATTGCCCACACATCATGCTCACAGTGTACTCACCTGTTTGTCTAGAGGACCGTAGATTAACGTGTACTGTGGTAGGTCCCCATCCACCAGTTTCTCCAACTCCTCCGCAGTGAATGCAGGGGCCCTTTCCCCAGACACGATAGCCATTGTCACTTCCAGACTCAGGTCACAGCAGCACTTGCAGTGTAGGTCCTCTCCTGTTGACGGTCAGGTAGCAAGTGAGTGAATAGTTAGAAAATGGCGGTGTCGTCCGCGGCGGTGCGTACCGTCACCGCTGGCGTACATCGCCATTGGCTCCTGGAACCCATAGGGCCCAATAATAACCAATGCGAATCTGCGCGGCGGTCACCGACCACCTACCGCAATGGCGCACAACACCAGCGCACTTATCTCATTTCCACTTGTCCCTCCTCA
Organism: Pleurodeles waltl; assembly: GCF_031143425.1. Lineage (NCBI taxonomy): Eukaryota > Metazoa > Chordata > Amphibia > Caudata > Salamandridae > Pleurodeles > Pleurodeles waltl. The sequence continues at coordinate 201,992,949 of NC_090442.1, read as the reverse complement.
CAGGTCAAGCAGCCGCCATTTAGGGGGGCACATGGCATGGCACCTAACTGCGTCACAGCAGACATTGACCCATCAACTGACTCTCGACTTCACATACTGCTTGTGTGACCTAAATTCAGCAACGGTTGTGCATTCTATGTGGAAATATGACCTTCTGCTCACCGTTCTTCTCCATAGGCTACAACCGCTGAGGCTGATGATGAGATGGTGGCATCCTCCGGTGTACAGACCCATGGTGGACCTGTCGACAATGGAGGACAGACACATTATCATCACATAAAGACTTGATCGTGCCACAATTCAAGAACTGTGTGCACAATTGGAGCCGGACCTGATGTCAGCTATCTGGCAGCCCACAGGAATACCCCCTCTAGTGCAGGTTCTGTCAGTGCTGCATTTCCTGGCAAGTGGTTTCTTTCAAACTACAGTGGCCATGGCATCAGGAATGTCTCAGCCAATGTTCTCCAACGTGTTGTCCAGAGTGTTGTCTGCCCTGCTGAAACACATGCGCAGCTACATCATGTTCCCTCAGGTGGATTATTTGGCCACAGTGAAAGGTGACTTCTAAGCCCTGGGGCACATCCCCAACATCATTGGTGCCATTGATGGTACACATGTGGCATTTGTCGTCCCCCCCCCTGAGAAATCAACAGGTTTACAGGAATAGAAAAAGCTATCTCTCTATGAATGTGCAGACGGTGTGTTTGGCAGACCAGTACATCTCCCATGTGAATGCCAAATACCCTTGCTCTGTGCATGATGCCTATATCTTGAGGAATAGTAGCATCCCTTATGTGATGGGTCAACTCCAGAGGCACCGGGGGTGGCTGATAGGTGAGCCCAAGGTCCCCACCCAGTATAAGTAGGTGTCTGGGTATTGGGTTGTCCCTAAGGGTTAGTGTGTGTCTAACAGTTGTCCCTCGATGTTTGCAGGTGACTCTGGTTACCCCAACCTCTCATGGCTACTGACTCCAGTGAGGAATGTCAGGACAAGGGCAGAGGAACGTTACAATGAGGCACATTGGCGTTCAAGGAGGATTATTGAAAGGACCTTCAGCCTCCTGAAGGCCAGGTTCCGGTGGCTCCATCTGACAGGTGGATCCCTGTACTACTCACCCAAGAAGGTCTGCCAGATCATCGTGGCATGCTGTATGTTGCACAACCTGGCCTTGAGACGTCAGGTGCCTTTTCTGCAGGAGGATGAGCCTGGAGATGGTCTTGTGGCAGCGGTGGAGCCTGTGGACAGTGAGGAAGAGGAGGCAGATGAAGAAGATGTGGACAACAGAACAAACATTATACAGCAGTACTTCCAGTTACACACAGGTAAGAGACTGCAACTCAACTTTACTTTTCAGTAATCTTTTGGATATTGAACATGGCAGCCTCTTACCCTCTGTCTATGGACACTGACTGTAGCCTTTGGATTCCCTATTTTTCAGATGTGTGTGCCCCATTCTGGCTCCTGCTGTATATACTGCTGCCCACCAAAGGTCATCCTGTAGTATGTTTCACTGAACATTTTCATTACAATGCTTTGATAATGTTGTACTAATACATTTTGCGAATCATTACACTGACTCCAGTATGGTATTTGTTTCAAGGGTGTTTATTTTTGTGCCAATAAGTATGGGGTATGTGCAAGGGGCTGGGGTGATGGTGGAGGATTGTCCATTTAGAGTCCATTCTCTTGGTATCACAGGTGCATTGTCCAATGGGGCATAGGAAGGGGAATAATGGCAGTTCAAGGTGGACAGGGTACCAAAGTGGGATTGAAGGGTGACAATCAGGAGAGTCTTATTTCCTGGCGGGGGTCTTGGCAATGTTCTCTGTCTTCTACCTGGATCGCAGGGACCGATTGCGTGGTGATTCTCCTTCTGCAGGGGGTGGGGTGCTGGTGGCCTGTTGTTCCTGTGGCGGGGCCTCCTGTCCACTAGCGCCGGCAGAGGTGGAAGGCTGTTCATCGGTTTGGCTAGTGTCAGGGGCCCGGTGGTGTGCCACTGCCTCCCTCATGGTCTTGCCCATGTCAGCCACCACCTCTGCAATGGTGACCAGGATGGTGTAAATTTTTGTTAGGTCCTCTCTGATCCCCAGGTACTGTCCCTCCTGCAGCCTCTGGGTCTCCTGCAACTTGGCCAGTACCTGGACAATGGTCTCCTGGGAATGGTGGTATGCTCCCAGGATGTTTGAGAGTGCCTCGTGGAGGGTCGGTTCCCTTAGCCTGGCCTCCCCCTGTCGCACAGCAGTCATCCCAGTTTCCCTGTTGTCCTGTGCCTCTGTCCCCTGAACCGTGTGCCCACTGCCACTGACCCCAGGTCCCTGATCGTCCTGTGTTTGTGGGGTTGCCTGGGGTCCCTGTAGTGGTTGACACACTGCTGATTGATGTGTCCTGGGGACAGTGGTATGGGCCCGCTGGGTGGATGCTGTGCTGGTGTTTCGTGAGGGGTGAGGGTCTGTGGTGGGTTGGGACTGTGGCAGGGCAACCAACTGTCCAGAGGTCCCTGATGGGCCAGGTTGGTCATCCAGATCCAGGCGTGCAGGATTGCTGTCATCACTGTGGGTCTCTTCAGGGGGGGCTGGCACCTCCAGAGGGGGTCTCTGACGTCACCTGCTGGCACTGGCCACTCAGAGCAGTCCAGTGTGTCCCCAACACCTCTGTTTCCAAGATGGCAGAGGTCTGGGACACACGGGAGGAGCTCTGGGCATCTCCCCTGGGACGTACTGGTCAGGGGAGTGGTCACTCCCCTTTCCTTTGTCCAGTTTCACGCCAGAGCAGGGCTGGGGGATCCCTGAACCGGTGTAGACTGGCTTATGCAGAGATGGGCACCATCTATGCCCATCAAACATTTCCAGAGGCTGGGGAGGGTACTCCTCCCTAGCCCTTCACACCTATTTCCAAAGGGAGAGGTTGTAACACCCTCTCTCAGAGGAAATCCTTTGTTCTGCCTTCCTGGGCCAGGGCTGCCTGGACCCCAGGAGGGCAGAAACCTGTCTGAGGGGTTGGCAGCAGCAGCAGCTGCAGTGAAACCCCGGGAAAGGCAGTTTGGCAGTACCAGGGTCTGTGCTAGAGACTCGGGGGATCATGGAATTGTCTCCCCAATGCCAGAAAGGCATTGGGGTGACAATTCCATGATCTTAGACATGTTACATGGCCATGTTCGGAGTTACCATTGTGACGCTATACATAGGTAGTGACCTATGTATAGTGCATGCGTGTAATGGTGTCCCCGCACTCACAAAGTCCGGGGAATTTGCCCTGAACGATGTGGGGGCACCTTGGCTAGTACCAGGGTGCCCACACACTAAGTAACTTGCCACCCAACCTTCACCAGGTGAAGGTTAGACATATAGGTGACTTATAAGTTACTTATGTGCAGTGAAAAATGGCTCTGAAATAACGTGGACGTTATTTCACTCAGGCTGCAGTGGCAGGCCTGTGTAAGAATTGTCTGAGCTCCCTATGGGTGGCAAAAGAAATGCTGCAGCCCATTGGGATCTCCTGGAACCCCAATACCCTGGGTACCATATACAAGGGAATTATATGGGTGTACCAGTGTGCCAATGAGAATTGGTAAATTTAGTCACTAGCCTGCAGTGACAAATTTAGAAAGCAGAGAGAGCATAAACACTGAGGTTCTGGGTAGCACCACACAGGGAACACATCCTGGGCACATACTATGAGCACTGGGGTCCTGCCAAGCAGGATCCCAGTGACACAAGGGCAAAAACAACATACATACAGTGAAAAATGGGGGTAACATGCCAGGTAAGATGGTACTTTCCTACAATGGGTGTGTTTCCCTCTATGATTGTGCTTTTACCTGTCGGCTTGGCCTTGTGTGAGTGGTGATTTTGTGGGCTGGGTGATTCTCTCTATTGGGCATGCTGGGGTGATGGGTGCCCATGCAGGTCTGTGATGGGTGTCCATGCATTGTTGTTGCATGCAGGGCTTGGTATTGGGTTGGGTGGGTTGTGATAGTGGGGTATATGGGAGGTGGTTGAGTGATGGGGTGAGGGTAGGGTAGGAGTTTGTGATGGCATGCAGGTAGGGTTGGGGATATAATAGTAAAGATTTAGTTGTGGGGGAGGAGGTGGGGGTCCACCGCCAGTCCTCTGTACAGCAATCTGGTGTCTTGAAACCACAGAACGCACCTTCCCCCGTAGGTCGTTGCACCTCTTCCTGATGTCATCCCTGGTCCTTGGGTGCTGTCACACAGCATTTACCCTGTCCACGATTCTCCGCCATAGCTCCATCTTCCTTGCAATGGAGGTCTGCTGCACCTGTGATCCAAATAGCTGTGGCTCTACTCGGATGATTTCCTCCACCATGACCCTTCGCTCCTCCTCAGAAAACCTGGGGTGTCTTTGGGGTTCCATGGATGTGGTGTGAGTGATATGTGTGAGGATGTGTGGGGTGATGTGCAGGGTGATGTGTTGTGTATGCTGTGATGTGCCTGAATGGTGTATGGGTGATGGTGTTCTGTGCCTCTGATTGAGTGGGTGCTCCTGGCTTGTCTCTCTCTCAGTTGGCTATCTTTTTTTTCATAGTAAGGGGTTGTGGGTAATGTGGGTGTGTATTTTATAGTGGTCTGAGTGTATGGGTGTGGTCTGTGTATGTGTGTCAGGTGTGTGTATTTTGAATTGTCCAATGTGGTGTAGTTTTGTTTGAGTGTGTGTATTTTGAGTGCGGCAGTGTGTACCGCCAATGGTTTACTGCGACTGAAAGTCCGCCATGTTGATTTGTGGGTCGTGATACTGTGGGCGTATTCCTGTTGGCGTAACGGAGTGGGTTTTTCTATCGCCAGTTTATCACTGACCTTTGGTCTGGCAGACTTGTGTGGGTGTCTATATTGTGGCAGTATTCTATGTGCGGGTCATAATACCCGTGGTGGATTACCGCCGTTCTCACGGTATGTTGGCGGCTGTCAGCACGGTGGCAGGCGGCATTTACCGCCAGGGTTGTAATGAGGGCCATAGTCCCTTCCTTCATCTAGTTTCACGTTCACTAGCCGATAAGGGTCCGCAAGCCATGTCAATTTGCATAGGTTCCTCCTCAGAAGTTCCTTTAGTTTCAGGACGAGTTTCTTCATAACGATGAGGTAGTGGGTGTGTACTTGCAGAGGATGAAATACGATTCTTTTTCTTTTCCATTCTGCGTTCGCGAAGACGATATTCTATGGCAAGTGTTAAGTCCATCAAACTCTGAAGATTCTCTACTCTAGAAGAATGCACTAATTCGTCTTAGATCTCCTCCTCCAGTCCCCTTCGATGAAGAGTAATAAGGGTACGTTCCACCCAAAAGGTTTCTGCTGCCAGTTGTCTAAACCATGTAATGTATTCTAAGACGTCCTGACTGCCTTGTTAGATGTTGCATAAGGCTTCTTCTGCAGAAGTTTCAAGTCCAGGACGCTCAAACATGTGCTTGAAGGCAGCGATGAAGGCAGGAAAATTAGACAGACGGGAATCATTGGAGGTTACCAGAGGAGTTGCCCAGGCAAAAGCCAGATCGGACAGGGCACTGATTAGGTATCCAACCTTGGTCTCATCTTGCGTGAATTGTGACAGTCTAAATGCAAAATAAATTGTGAGGGCATCTAGGAATTCACGCAATTTATTAGGATCCCCTGGAAAACGGGATGTAGAGGCAGAACCCGTGGGAACATCAGTGGTCCTGGAAGTCAAGGCTTGGCGTAAGGCCGCGTTTTCATTTCATAGCTGTTGTAATTCCTGCGCTTGTTGTTGGATAGTCAGGAGCAAGGACTGGTTCGTTTGTTGAGTATTTGTCGAAGGGTCCTCCATGGTGCTAGGTCTTTGGCTTACCGTCCAGACCAGAGGGAGATAGCGTGCAGCTTCGATTCTTGCAGGTCCGAGGTAGGGGTGACCCCTTCCGGTAGCCACGGTGCTGTTGACAGTTATACGCCACTACAGTCCGTGCCCTTCAGAAGGAGTCCCTGAGGAAAAATCCCGTAGGAAAAAAAAAAACAGACGGGAACTCCCTGGAAGAAAGGAGGACACAAGGAAAAAATCAGAATCTTGAAACCAGGAAAAAACACAGGAAGAACAGGCAAAAACAGGAACAAAAACTGGATTTCAAAAAGAGAAGACCAGCTGGAGCGTGACCACCACCGGAGAAGTGTTGCAACACAACGAGAAGAAAAATCAATGCCCTTATATACCCCTAGACAGGAAGTGACAAACAGGAAAAGGAAAAACAGCCATCTTGGATTGGGAAGGGGTAATAGAACTAGATAGGAAAATACGCCATAGGAAGAAGGGAAGCAGGTGCATGTAGGGAACCAGAGAAGAGAAATGTATGATGGGAGAACAGGAAAAATGGCTTCCCAAAAGAAGAGAAGAAGAAAGCCAAAGACGGAATACCAGGAGAGTGTAAGGCCGAGGGGGGCGGGGACGGAGGACCTTCACCTAACTTCTATGCGCCGCGCAAAATGCGTGGCGAGAACTGAAGCCCAAGTCTGGGCTCCCGTCCCTGCCACAGTAGTGAGGACGGCACAATGCCGGAAAAAGGGGGCGCGGCGGGTCCCCGCGGCCCGGAAAATTACCGCAGCCCCTGCTGCGACCCGACCAGGCAGCGCCGCAGGTCCCTGCGATGCAACAGAGGGTCCCCACAAGTTTTATGCATGTGACCAGGTGAGTCATGTGAGGGGGGGATCCCAAATTTCCCTAGTGGACATAGGCACCCAATGGTGCTCAAGCACAGGGCTTGGCCAGTGTAGCTCTTGGGGAGGAGTTGCTTCCAGGTGGGTGGGAGCCAGCTGAGATGACCCTTGCCTCACTAGGTGACAGTGAGATGGTCTAGAGAACTCTTGTGCCTGAGAACACTAAGAAGTACAAGCAGTAGGTAACCATCAATGGACAGAGGGTGGAGGCTCTGAGGCACAGGAGCGAGTGTGACTACTGTGAGAAGTCACCTGGTGTCTGAAGAGCAGATAGATCACCATGTACTTCACCAAGTAGTTGCGGTAGACAACTCAAAGCGGATGCGCAGAGAGGTGCATGTTCCCTTTGAAAGGGGGGGTGTCTCAGGTGCCTTGAGAGTAGGTGTGAGTCCAACCATGTCTGTAGATTGCCTGCTTGGCAATGACCTGGAGGATTCCCCTTGGAAGGAGGTGGAACACAGGTCTCACTTGGAGATGTTGGGTCTGCCTGGGTGGGTGGGTGTCCACCCGGTCAATGGCAGCCCGTCAGGGTGATCAGGAGACCCTGGAGCCTGAAAGAGTGGCCCAGGTGTCTGCCAGAAGGAGGAAGGGCAAGGGTCATGGTAAATCAGCCCCAGAAGTTTCCATGGTCTGGGAGGAGGCTGACATGAGGGGGACACCCCGGAGCCTACAGGGGAATAGGTGGCTGAACTGGGGGAGGTTCCTAAGCTGACTCAGTGGCAGCAGGAAGGGGGACCTACCAGGGCAGCATTCAGTGAGGCACAGAGAACTTGTCCTACTCTCTAGGGTTTGCGGCGACAGTCTGCAGACCAGGCGTCTGGCAATGAGTCTTGATCACAAGTGATCTACTGTGAGGATGGCCCTCTAAATAGTGAGCCTAAGTTTGCTGAGCCTGGGTATTGGACTTTTTTGCTTATGCAGGGTCATCCCCAATCTTTTTGCCTCCTGCCTCCTATTTTTTTCTGACCTGTTGCTGTTGGCTTTTGAACTCTGAGGACTTTACCACTGCTAACCAGTGCTAAAGTGCATATGCTCTCTCTGTAAATTGTATTGTTGATTGGTTTATCCATGATTGACATATTTGATTTACTAGTAAGTCCCTAATAAAGTGCACTGGAGGTGCCAGGGCCTGTAAATAAAATGTTACTAGTGGACCTGCAGCACTGGTGGTGCCACCCACATAAGTAGCTCTGCAATCATGTCTCAGACCTGCCATTGCAGTGTCTGTGTGTGCAGTTTTAACTGTAAATTCGACTTGGCAAGTGCACCCACTTGCCAGGCCCAAACCTTCCCTCTTCTTACATGTAAGGCACCCCTAAGGTAGGCCCTAGGTAGCCCCAAGGACAGGGTGCAGTGTATGGTTAAGGTAGGACATATAGGCCCTCATTCTGACCTTGGCGGTCGGCGGAGAGGCGGCGGTCGGACCGCGAACAGACCGGCGGTATTAAAAATGGCATTCTGACCCTGGCGGGAACCGCCAACACAGACAGCCAACTTAACACTCCGACTGCCACAGCGGTACAAACAAACAGCGCGGCGGTTCCCGCCAACAGCCCGGCGGCAGACAAAGTACCGCCCACCCTATTACGACCCACCAACCTGCCACCTTTTCCGGGGCGGGAGCACCGCCGATAAGAACACGGCGGAAACAGACTACGAACGGGAAAACGCTCACCTCTACGCACTCCACGCGAGATTCCGGCAGTATGGAGCCAGAGTTACAGGTCATCCCCGCACTCCTATTCCTCCTCATATACCAGGAGCACGCCCGGCGGCGCGGAAGACATCGGTGAGTACTGCACCTACGACACAGGGGAGGGAAAAGATTACCGGCACACACCCACCCACCCACACCCACTACAACACACACATCAATGCATTCCCACAGATCACTGTCACAACCCACAAACCACCCCCCTCCGAAATAATGCAAAGACCAAAAGAAGAGATCATAAACGGCCAGATATATTGAAATATGGACACCAGTAATCCAAATAAATAAATAAATAAACTATGTACAAAATATATACAGCTACTAAATGTAGTCCAACCACTGTCCGTGGATCACAGGGGTCCTGTGCAAAGGGGCAAGGCCCAGTCCCACGACAAGAACTCCACGGAGAGAACACTGCAGGGGCATCAGAAAGAAAATAGGACAGGCACCTCAGGGGGAAGGGAAGGGGGGGCACCTCAGCCACTTGAGTACACGACGCCAGATCCACGAGGGGACTCCATGACCACTGGCCCATCCTGGGGAGTGCAAAGCCACAGTCCATACAGTCCATACAGTGGGTGGCCTGCCCACTGGGCCATCCTGGGGAGAGCAAAGCCACAGTCCATACAGTCCATACAGTGGGTGGCCTGCCCACTGGGCCATCCTGGGGAGAGCAAAGCCACAGTCCATACAGTCCATACAGTGGGTGGCCTGCCCACTGGGCCATCCTGGGGAGAGCAAAGCCACAGTCCATACAGTCCATACAGTGGGTGGCCTGCCCACTGGGCCATCCTGGGGAGAGCAAAGCCACAGTCCATACAGTCCATACAGTGGGTGGCCTGCCCACTGGGCCATCCTGGGGAGAGCAAAGCCACAGTCCATACAGTCCATACAGTGGGTGGCCTGCCCACTGGGCCATCCTGGGGAGAGCAAAGCCACAGTCCATACAGTCCATACAGTGGGTGGCCTGCCCACTGGGCCATCCTGGGGAGAGCAAAGCCACAGTCCATACAGTCCATAACAGACCCCACTGCCACTGGAGGAGGCAAGTTGGCCAGAGGACATCCTGCAGCCCTGCCCGAGATAGATCCTGCCCTGCCACGTCTGCCAAAAGGCCAGCGGTTCTTGCCCTGAAGGGCCCAGTTCAGCGGTTCTTGAGACGGCGGGGCCCAGTTCAGCGGTTCTTGCCTTGAAGGGCCCAGTTCAGCGGTTCTTGAGACGGCGGGGCCCAGTTCAGCGGTTCTTGAGACGGCGGGGCCCAGTTCAGCGGTTCTTGAGACGGCGGGGCCCAGTTCAGCGCTTCTTGCCTTGAAGGGCCCAGTTCAGCGGTTCTTGAGACGGCGGGGCCCAGTTCAGCGGTTCTTGAGACGGCGGGGCCCAGTTCAGCGCTTCTTGCCTTGAAGGGCCCAGTTCAGCGGTTCTTGAGACGGCGGGGCCCAGTTCAGCGGTTCTTGCCTTGAAGGGCCCAGTTCAGCGGTTCTTGAGACGGCGGGGCCCAGTTCAGCGGTTCTTGCCTTGAAGGGCCCAGTTCAGCGGTTCTTGCCTTGAAGGGCCCAGTTCAGCGGTTCTTGAGACGGCGGGGCCCAGTTCAGCGGTTCTTGAGACGGCGGGGCCCAGTTCAGCGGTTCTGGAGACGGCGGGGCCCAGTTCAGCGGTTCTTGAGACGGCGGGGCCCAGTTCAGCGCTTCTTGCCTTGAAGGGCCCAGTTCAGCGGTTCTTGAGACGGCGGGGCCCAGTTCAGCGGTTCTTGAGACGGCGGGGCCCAGTTCAGCGCTTCTTGCCTTGAAGGGCCCAGTTCAGCGGTTCTTGAGACGGCGGGGCCCAGTTCAGCGGTTCTTGAGACGGCGGGGCCCAGTTCAGCGCTTCTTGCCTTGAAGGGCCCAGTTCAGCGGTTCTTGAGACGGCGGGGCCCAGTTCAGCGGTTCTTGCCTTGAAGGGCCCAGTTCAGCGGTTCTTGAGACGGCGGGGCCCAGTTCAGCGGTTCTTGCCTTGAAGGGCCCAGTTCAGCGGTTCTTGCCTTGAAGGGCCCAGTTCAGCGGTTCTTGAGACGGCGGGGCCCAGTTCAGCGCTTCTTGCCTTGAAGGGCCCAGTTCAGCGGTTCTTGAGACGGCGGGGCCCAGTTCAGCGCTTCTTGCCTTGAAGGGCCCAGTTCAGCGGTTCTTGAGACGGCGGGGCCCAGTTCAGCGGTTCTTGAGACGGCGGGGCCCAGTTCAGCGGTTCTTGAGACGGCGGGGCCCAGTTCAGCGCTTCTTGCCTTGAAGGGCCCAGTTCAGCGGTTCTTGAGACGGCGGGGCCCAGTTCAGCGGTTCTTGCCTTGAAGGGCCCAGTTCAGCGGTTCTTGAGACGGCGGGGCCCAGTTCAGCGGTTCTTGAGACGGCGGGGCCCAGTTCAGCGCTTCTTGCCTTGAAGGGCCCAGTTCAGCGGTTCTTGAGACGGCGGGGCCCAGTTCAGCGGTTCTTGCCTTGAAGGGCCCAGTTCAGCGGTTCTTGAGACGGCGGGGCCCAGTTCAGCGGTTCTTGCCTTGAAGGGCCCAGTTCAGCGGTTCTTGCCTTGAAGGGCCCAGTTCAGCGGTTCTTGAGACGGCGGGGCCCAGTTCAGCGGTTCTTGCCTTGAAGGGCCCAGTTCAGCGGTTCTTGAGACGGCGGGGCCCAGTTCAGCGGTTCTGGAGACGGCGGGGCCCAGTTCAGCGGTTCTGGAGACGGCGGACGGTCTATGGCCAACTGCTAATTGCCTGGTGGTGCCCTCCTGGGCAGCGGGGATGGTGCTCCTTCACTGCCCACCTGGGCTGTGGGTGGTGGGGCCCTCCTGGCCAGCTGGGCTGGGTCCTCCCTGGGCAGCGGCTATGGGGGTGGTGGGCTCTCCCGGGGCAGCTGTGCCGGTTCCTCCCGGGGCAGCGGCTATGGGGGTTGTGGGCTCCTCCTGGGCAGCAGGCCTGCTGCCTGACCTCTCCAACTTGCTGCCCTTGCCCTCCTTAGTCGTCGGCCTGTGGCCCTTGCCTCCCTTTGGAGCTGTGGCTGGTGACTGTCTCTGGGTGGTGTCCGGGGGGGATGTAGAAGGCGGGCTCCTGCGGCGCCCCTTCCGCCTTCTGCTCCTCTTCCCAGGGGGTGGGCTGGCTGTCCCCTTGCTGCTGGGCGAAGATCCAGACATGCGGGCTGGCGGGCTCCAATACCCCTGCACCCTTGTCAAGGGGGCTGCAGGGCTGGTGGTGGCTGAGGTGCTCTTCTTACCCCGACGAGAAGGAGGGGGGGGCTCAGGGTCAGGAAAGAAGTTAGTAGTGGCGAGGAAGAGCTTCTTGGGACAATGGAGAGTGGTAGGTACAGTGGGAATGGGAGTGGAGGGAGAGGATGTGGTTGTAGGTGAGTCACGTTTGCTGTCTTTGGGTGCAGGTGCAGGAGGGATAGGCTGTCGTGAGGTGGATGGCTGTTGGGTGGGTGGGTGGCTGCGTTTGTGTGGTGTGGAAGAGGGGGTGACAGACACAGTGGGAGAGGACACAGGGGACGTGTAAATGGCAGTGGGGGTGGTGACTGCACGTGTGCGGACTGGAGTGGAGGGTGTGCTGGTGATGGAAACACTGGCTGATGGTGAGGTGAATGGAGGTGTGAGTGTAGACGTCACAGGGAGGGAGGAGGGAGACGAGGAGGTGGGGGTCACAGAGGTGGTAGTGACTGTTGGCATGTCTGCATCGGAATGTTGCGTGTGTGAATGTCTGCGTGATCTGTGGTGCTTATGTTTGGATGAGCTTCTCTTGGGTGTTGAGGTGTGTGCAGGCTGGTCTGATGGTGTGGGTGGGACAGGCAGAGGAACAGGAGACTGGGAGGAGGGAGTTAGTAGAGGCAGGCAGGAGACAGGGACAATGGCTGCCGTCAGTGCTGAGGCCAGAGCCTGGAACGATCGCTGATGGGCAGCCTGACCCGAATGAATGCCCTCCAGGTACGCATTGCTGCGATGAACCTCCCTCTCCACCCCCTGGATGGCATTCAAAAGGGTAGTCTGCCCAACAATGAGCGTTCGGAGGAGGTCAATGACCTCCTCACTGAGGGCAGCGGGGGTAACAGGGGCAGGGCCTGAGGTGCCTGGGGCGAAGGAGATGCCCGGCTTCCTGGCAGAGCGGGCACGGGGCGAACGCGGAGGGGCTGCTGGGAGGGCGGAGATGGTGCGCTGGGTGGCGGCTGTACCTGTAATGGCGGGGGGCACGGATGGTGCCACCCCCGCAAGGGAGCCCCCTTCCGAGGACGTGTCCGTGTCGCTGCAGGCTCCAGTCGTCCCCGTCGTGGAGCTCCCCTCGCCCTCCGTCTCACTGGTCCAGTCTGACTCTGTGGCATGGCCCTCCTGGGCCATGTGAGATGCAGCTCCCTCCTGCCCCGATGCCACTTCTCCTCCGCCTGATGATGCTGATGCACACAAGCACAGAAAGACAAACAAAAAGGGGGGGGGAGAGAGAAATAAAGGGATATTGAGTACATGGATCTCCGGTACAGTTAGCGGACATGACAGACACAGATGCCCCCTGCACTAAGTTGCGCACTTGGGGTCCGCTACGCATTCCGTGGAACATGGCCTACACGCCTAGAGTTGACAACTGCACCCATGGATGACACGGCCCAGGGATGGCTGTACTGACACACTACTGAGGGTGGTGGCTGGGGACACAGGGGCTTACGGGGGTGCCCAGCCTACAGATATCGCCCTGGCCTAGGGGGACCCACAGCCCTCCTCCCCCACCCAGACACCTCCACTGCACGACAACAGAGTAGATGATGCTTGTACTCACCCCCTTGTGTCTGCTGTGCTGCCCTCACGCGCCCATCCAAATCAGGGTAGGCCACCGCCAGGATCCGGAACATCAGGGGGCTCAGTTGACGGCAGGCACCCCGCCTACGTTGGGAGGCCATCCCCAGCAGAGACTCGGCGGTCTTCTTGGTCCCGCGGCGGATGTCCTCCCACCTCTTGCGGCAGTGGGTGCCCCGTCGATGGTGGACCCCCAGGCCCCGGACTTCCTTGGCGATGGCACGCCAAATCCCGATCTTCTCATGGGCGCGGACCTATGTGACACGTACAGGGAGGGAGAAATACCACGTTCAAGTTACTCAGCATTTTCCTTTCCAGTGGCCCAACGCCCCCCATCCCCGCCAGGCCCCCCGCCAGGCCCCCCGCCATGCCCAACATGCCCCCCATCCCCGCCAGGCCCCCAAGCCAGCCAGTGGCCCCAAATCCAGATAGAATTAAACTCACTTGTTGGTCTGGAGGACCGTAGAGTAGCGCATACTGGGGGAGGACCCCATCCACAAGTTTCTCCAACTCCTCTCCAGTGAAGGCAGGGGCCCTTTCCCCAGTCGCAGCAGCCATTGTCCCTTCCAGACCGAGGTCACAGCAACACTTGCAGTATAGGTCCTCTCCTGTGAAAGTTCAAGTCGCAAGTGGATAAGTAGATAGAAAATGGCGGTCACGTCCGCGGCGGTGCGTACCGCGGCGGTGCGTCCCGCCACCGCCGGCGCCCTTCGCCATTGGCTCCTGAAACCCATAGGCTTCAATGTTAACCAATGCGGCTTCGCGCCGCGGTCTTGGCCCGCCGCCCGCCGCGGTGTGCCACGCCAGCGCATTGACCTCACATCCCATTGTCACACTTCACAGGTCAGGCAGCCGCCATTTCCAGGGCCCACATGGCTCAATTTCAACTGCGTCACACAGGCCTAGGCCTTGCATAGCCACTCATACACGCCATTCACTGCATAGAGAATCGTATACTGTGCTAGCTGTGAGTACGTACCTGTGGGTTGCCTGACTGTGTGCTCCATGTTGTCCTTCCTAGGCACCGTCCGCTGGGTTGGGCGAGGAGACGGATGAATCCTCCCGTGTACCGACCGCTGGTGGACCTGTCGACAATGGAAGAACGCCACATTATCCTGACCTACCGTCTTAACCGTGCCACTATCCATGAACTGTGTGCCCGGCTGGAGCCCGACCTGATGTCCCCCATCCGCCAACCCACAGGGATTCCCCCTCTGGTGCAGGTCATGTCAGTACTCCATTTCTTGGCAAGTGGGTCATTTCAGACAACCGTGGGAATTGCTTCTGGGATGTCTCAGCCCATGTTTTCAAAGGTGTTATCCAGAGTGTTGTCTGCCCTGATGAAATCCGTGAGGAACTACATCATTTTCCCTGAGGTGGGCGAACTGGCTACAGTGAAGGGTGATTTCTACGCCCTTGGACATATTCCCAACGTAATTGGTGCCATTGATGGGACCCATGTGGCTTTGGTTCCCCCAAGAGACAGGGAGCAGGTGTACAGGAACAGAAAAAGTTACCATTCAATGAACATCCAGGTGGTGTGTTTGGCTGACCAGTACATCTCGCATGTAAATGCCAAATTCCCAGGGTCAGTGCATGACGCCTACATCCTCAGGAATAGCAGCATCCCTTACGTGATGGAACAGCTAGAGAGACACCGTGTATGGCTATTGGGGGACTCTGGGTACCCCAACCTGTCGTGGCTACTGACCCCAGTAAGGAATCCCCGGACCAGGGCAGAGGAACGGTACAATGAGGCCCATGGGCGTACTAGGAGGGTGATCGAACGCACCTTTGGCCTCCTAAAGGCCAGGTTTCGCTGCCTGCATATGACCGGGGGATCCCTAATGTACTCACCTAAGAAGGTGTGTCACATCATCGTGGCCTGCTGCATGCTTCACAACCTGGCTTTGCGCCGCCAGGTGCCTTTCCTGCAGGAGGATGGTCGAGACGGTGGTGTTGTGGCAGCGGTGGAACCTGAGGAGAGTGACGAGGAGGAAGACGACGGGGCTGAAACAGACAACAGGGACAGAATCATTGAACAGTACTTCCAATAGGACACAGGTAACATTTCAAAGATAATTTAGTAAAAGTTAACTACTCTGCAGCATCTCTGCTGCCTGTCTATTTGCCCCAGTGTATGATGACTGAGTTGTGGCTTTTCCCTCCCTATTTCAGATCTGGGGTCCCCACTACGAGTCCTGTGCTTCGTTTCCCCATGGACTACAGCTTTGTGGCAGCTGTTTGTTGACTTCACCATGTACAAGGACATATTTGCACTGTCATGTCAATTACAATCTATTGAAATCACAGCCAGACTCCTGATATTTTGGTGCAAAATAGGTGTTTATTGAAGTGCTCAAAATGGGATGGGTGGTTTCAAGTGGGTGGGGCTATGGTGAAGGAATGTCCATGGCAGAGTCCAGAGTAACAGTCACACAGGTGCATTGTCCAGAGGCCTGTGGAGAGATGGAGCATGGGCAGTTCGAGGATGGACAGGGTGACAATGTGGGACAGTGGGATGACATCAGGTGGTATCCATTGCTGGCGGGGGTCTTGACATCCTACTCTGTCTTGCGAGATCTCAGGGCCCTCTTGCGGGGTGGTTCTTCTCCTGCAGGAGGTGGGGGTCTGGTGGGCTGCTGCTGTGCGGGGGCCTCCTGTCCACTAGCGCCGGCGGAGGTGGATGGCTGTTCTTGGTCCCGGCTAGTGGCAGGGGCCCTTGGGTGTTGTTCAGTGTCCGCCCTGCTGTTTACGAGGTCCTGCAGCAGCCCTACCATGGTAACCAGGGTGGTGTTGATGGCTCGGATGTCCTCCCTGTACCCCCGATAGTGTTCCTCCTGCAGCACCTGGATCTCCTGGAACCGGGCCAGTACCGTCGCCATCGTCTCCTGGGAGCGGTTGTATGCTCCCATGATGGTGGTGAGGACCTCGTGGAGAGTGGGTTCCCTGGGCCTCTCCTCCCCCCCCTGTCGCACAGCTGCCCGCCGAGTTGCCCTGTTTCCCTGGGCCTCTGCCCCCTGGCCGGTGTGCCCACTACCACTGCCCCCAGGTCCCTGTTGTTGTTGGGGTGGTGGGTTATCCTGGGTGCCCTGTAGTGGTAGACACACCGCAGATTGACGCGCCCTGGAGACAGAGGCATGGGCCCGCTGGGTGGGAGCTGTGCTGGTGTTCCCAGAGGGGTTAGGGTCTATAGTGGCCTGTGCCTGTGTGAGGGGAACCGACTGTCCAGAGGTCCCCGATGGTCCGGGCTGGTCATCGGTGTCCAGATCGACAGAGCTGCTGTCATCGCTGACGGCCTCTTGGGTGGGGGGTGGGGATAATTCTGGCCCCTCCGCCGCGGTGTGTTGACGGTCGGGTCCTGCAGGGGTATAGAGGTATGGTTATAGTTTCAATGTGTGGCATATGGGTGTATCTGTGGGTTCCCGTGTCCCCAAGTGCTGGCATTCGTGTGTGGGGGCTTTGGTGAGGGTGGCTTGTGGGGGGGATGTGTATATGCATTGGGCATGCTTTGGTGATGGGTGTCCATGCTTAGTGGACGCATGCAGGCCTAGGTTTTGGGATGTGTGGGTTGTGATGGTGAGACATAGGCGGGGAATAGGTGTGCTGGGGGTGGGGGTGAGGATGGTGGTGGGGGTGAGGATGGTGGTGGGGGTGAGGGTGGGGGTGAGGATGGGGGTGGGGGTGAGGGTGGGGTTCGAGGATGGGGGTGAGGGTTGGGGTCTGATTTGGCATGCAGGTGGGGGGGAAGCAGTATTGAAGCTTCAACTTACCAGTATCCATTCCTCCGCCGACTCCTGCGAGGCCGTCAGGATGCAGGATGTTCAAGACTTCCTCCTCCCATGATGTGAATTGTGGGGGTTGAGGTGGGGGTCCTCCGCCAGTCTTCTGCACAGCGATGTTGTGCCTGGATACCATGGAACGCACCTTCCCCCGTAGGTCGTTCCATCGCTTCCTGATGTCTTCCCGATTTCTGGGGTGCTGTCCCACTGCGTTCACCCTGTCGACAATCCTCTGCCATAGCTCCGTCCTCCGGGCAATGCTGGTGTATTGGACCTGTGTGCCGAACAGCTGGGGCTCTACACGAACGATTTCCTCCACCATAACCCTGAGTTCTTCGTCTGTGAAGCGGGGTTGTCTTTGGGGTGCCATGGGGTGGTGTGTATGATGTGTGGGGTGGAGTATGTGTATTTAAGTGAGTTGAGTGTGGTGGTGTGTGTTGTTT
This sequence comes from Pleurodeles waltl, assembly GCF_031143425.1. Lineage (NCBI taxonomy): Eukaryota > Metazoa > Chordata > Amphibia > Caudata > Salamandridae > Pleurodeles > Pleurodeles waltl. Next base: position 201,975,548 of record NC_090442.1, on the reverse strand, counting down.
TGTGTGTGGATAGTGTGTGGGTGATGGTGGTGAGTGGCTGTGGCTGTTATGTTTTGGATGCTGGTGTCTCGCTCTTGCCTTCTTTACGATTTTGTAAGCGTAGGGGTTTGTGGGTGATGTGGGTGGGTGTTTTATATTGTATTGTGTGTGTGGGAGTGGTGTGTGTATGTGTATCAGGTGTGTGGGATTCAAATCGTCCAATGTGGGTGAGTTTTGTTCGTTGGTGGGTATTCTGACCGCGCCGGTGTGTCCCGCCAATGGAATACCGCGTTTGAATGACCGCCGCGTGGATTCGTGGGTCGTAATGGCATGGGCGTATTTCTGTTGGCGTGACGGTGGAGGTTTTGTGACCTCCACCTTTCCGCCGACCGCTGGTCTGGCGGTCTGTTGTGGCGGTCGGATTTTCGGAGGTTTGCCTTCTGCGGGTCAGAATGACCGTGGCGGGTTTCCGCGACCGCGGCGGGATTATGGAGGATTTCTGACCGGCGGTAGGCGCCTTTTACCGCCGAGGTCAGAATGACCCCCATAGTAATGTGTTTTATATGTCCTGACAGTGAAATATTGCTAAATTAATTTTTCACTGTTGCAAGGCGTGTCCCTCTCATAGTTTAACATGGGGGCTACCTTTAAATCTGATTAAAGTGTAGATTACCTTTGGGAGTGGATGGACATGTAGAATTTGGGGTCTCTGAGCTCACAATTTAGAAATACATATTTTAGTAAAGTTGATTTTAAGATTGTGTGTTTGAAAATGCCACATATTAGAAAGTGAGCATTTTCTTGCTTATACCATTTCTGTGACTCTGCCTGTTTGTGGATTACCTGTCTGGGTCAGTTTGACAGTTGGGCTGGTTGCAACTCACACTAGACAGTGACACAAAGGGGGCTGGGGTGTAGTCTGCATTTACTGATGAGCCATCTGTGCTAGGAGGGAGGGAGGGGAGGAGTGGTCACTTACACCTGAAAGGGCTGTGCCTGTCCTCACACAATGCAGTCTCCGACCCCCTGGTGAGCGTCTGGGGCCTGGCCTGGGCAAGGCAGGATTTCACATTCAAAAGAGACTTTACTTTGAAGTAGGCCTACTTCACAGGAGAAATTGGGTATAAGAAGGGCACCCAAAACCACAGACTTTAGAACACTTCTGGAAACAAGAGGAACCTCTGCCTGGAGAAGAGCTGAAGAGCTAAGGAGAAGTGCTGCCCTGCCTGTGACTGTGCTTTGTGGAGCTATCCTGCAGTTGCTGCTTCTGCCAGAGTAAGAGGGCAAAGACTGGACTTTGTGTGCCTTCCATCTTGTGAAGAAATCTCCAAGGGCTTGATTTAGAGCTTGCCTCCTGTTGTTTGAAATCTCAGGGACAGCAAAGACTTCTCTCTGCCAGCACCTGGCGTCTCTGGAGAGACTCCTGCTCTGACAAGTGGTGCCCTTATCCAGCCCCTGGGCCCTTGAAAGGAAAGCTGGTGGAAATCCAAGGAAGTCGACTTCGGACCGACTCCGCTGCTGAATCCGGTGATGCCGCCTGCACCCAACTCCGTGATCTACACTGGAACGCGACTACCTTGGCAGGCCCAACGCCGCTGCAGCCCCCCTGAAGTCTGCGACTCCGTGGAAGTCGCTGCACCATGTCGTGACCAACGGCGCTCGAAGTGCGCCGATTCAATGTTAATGTTAATGGTAATGTACTTGGGGGTCTGCGCGACTCCGTGTCCGGCGCCGCTGGTGTTGGCTTGTTGGGAATGACTCCGTCACAACACCGTGTTAACATCTCATCGAAGCATTTTGTGTTTCTAAGCGCTATTTGTGAGTTTAATCTTTAAAAAATTCAGAACTTGACTTGTGTATGGCGGAGTTTTGTCGTTTTGGTCTTGTTTTATTTAGATAAATATTTCCTATTTTTCTAAAATGGTGCCATGTCATTTTGTAGTGTTTTCATTAAGTTACTGTGTGTGTTGGTACAAATACTTTACACCTAGCACTCTGAAGTTAAGCCTACTGCTCTGCCAAGCTACCAAGGGGGTCAGCAGGGGTTAGCTGAGGGTGATTCTCCTTTACCCTGACGAGTGAGGGTCCTTGCTTGAAGGGGGTAACCTGACTGTCAACCAAAGACCCCATTTCTAACATTGGTGATCAGCGGTTGGGATTTGGACTTGTATTTGTACTTGACATACAGAGATTAACCGCTTCGCTGCCAGGCTTTTTCCTCCTCCTGTGCCAGGCCTTTTTTTGGCTATTTGGGGCAGTTCGCGCTTAGGCCCTCATAACGTTTTGTCCACATAAGCTAACCAAGCCAAATTTACGTCCTTTTTTTCCAACATCCTAGGGATTCTAGAGGTACCCAGACTTTGTGGGTTCCCCTGAAGGAGGCCAAGAAATTACCCAAAATACAGTGAGAATTTTGTTTTTTTCTAAAAAATGGGAAAAAGTGGCTGCAGAAGAAGGCTTGTGTTTTTTTTCTCCTGAAAATGGCATCAACAAAGGGTTTGCGGTGCTAAAATCACCAGCTTTCCAGCTTTCAGGAACAGGCAGACTTGAATCGGAAAACCCAATTTTTCAACACAAATTTGCCATTTTACTGGGACATACCCCATTTTTATGTTTTTTTGTGCTTTCAGCCTCCTTCCAGTCAGTGACAGAAATGGGCGTGAAACCAATGCTGGATCCCAGAAACCTAAACATTTCTGAAAAGTAGACAAAATTCTGAATTCAGCAAGGGGTAATTTGTGAAGCTCCTACAAGGGTTTCCTACAGAAAATAACAACTGAAAAAGAAAAATATTTAAATTGAGGTGAAAAAAACAGCAATTTTTCTCTACGTTTTACTCTGTAACTTTTTCCTGCAATGTCAGATTATCGAAAGCAATATACTGTTACGTCTGCTGGACTCTTCTGGTTGCGGGGATATATAGGGCTTGTAGGTTCATCAAGAACCCTAGGTACCCAGAGCCAATAAATGAGCTGCACCCTGCAGTGCGTTTTCATTCTATACCAGGTATGCAGCAATTCTTTTGCTGAAATATAAAGAGTGAAAAATAGCTATCAAGAAAACCTTTGTATTTCCAAAATGGGCACAAGATAAGGTGTTGAGGAGCAGTGGTTATTTGCACATCTCTGAATTCCACGGTGACCATACTAGCATGTGAATTACAGGGCATTTCTCAAATAGACGTCTTTTTTACACACTCTCTTATATTTGGAAGGAAAAAATGTAGAGAAAGACAAGGGGCAATAACACTTGTTTTGCTATTCTATGTTCCCCCAAGTCTCCCGATAAAAATGATACCTCACTTGTGTGGGTAGGCCTAGCGCCCGCGACAGGAAATGCCCCAAAACACAACGTGGAAACATCACATTTTTGGACAGAAAACAGGTGTTTTTTGCAAAGTGCCTACCTGTAGATTTTGGCCTCTAGCTCAGCCGGCACCTAGGGAAACCTACCAAACCTGTGCATTTTTGAAAACTAGAGACCTAGGGGAATCCAAGATGGGGTGACTTGTGGGGCTCTGACCAGGTTCTGTTACCCAGAATCCTTTGCAAACCTCAAAATTTGGCTAAAAAAACACGTTTTCCTCACATTTCGGTGACAGAAAGTTCTGGAATCTGAGAGGAGCCACAAATTTCCTTCCACCCAGCGTTCCCCCAAGTCTCCCGATAAAAATTATACCTCACTTGTGTGGGTAGGCCTAGCGCCCGTGACAGGAAATGCCCCAAAACACAACGTGGACACATCACATTTTTTTAAAGAAAACAGAGGTGTTTTTTGAAAAGTGCCTACCTGTAGATTTTGGCCTCTAGCTCATCCGGCACCTAGGGAAACCTACCAAACCTGTGCATTTTATAAAACTAGAGACGTAGGGGAATCCAAGATGGGGTGACTTGTGGGGCTCTGACCAGGTTCTGTTACCCAGAATCCTTTGCAAACCTCAAAATTTGGCTAAAAAAACATGTTTTCCTCACATTTCGGTGACAGAAAGTTCTGGAATCTGAGAGGAGCCACATATTTCCATTCCACCCAGCGTTCCCCCAAGTCTCCCGATAAAAATGATACCTCACTTGTGTGGGTAGGCCTAGCGCCCGTGACAGGAAATGCCCCAAAACACAACGTGGACACGTCACATTTTTTTAAAGAAAACAGAGGTGTTTTTTGCAAAGTGCCTACCTGTAGATTTTGGCCTCTAGCTCAGCCGGCACCTAGGGAAACCTACCAAACCTGTGCATTTTTGAAAACTAGAGACCTAGGGGAATCCAAGATGGGGTGACTTGTGGGGCTCTGATCAGGTTATGTTACCCAGAATCCTTTGCAAACCTCAAAATTTGGCTAAAAAAACATGTTTTCCTCACATTTCGGTGACAGAAAGTTCTGGAATCTGAGAGGAGCCACAAATTTCCTTTCACGCACCGTTCCCCCAAGTCTCCCGATAAAAATGATACCTCACTTGTGTGGGTAGGCCTAGCGCCCGTGACGGGAAATGCCCCAAAACACAACGTGGGCACCTCACATTTTTTTAAAGAAAACAGAGGTGTTTTTTGAAAAGTGCCTACCTGTAGATTTTAGCCTCTAGCTCAGCCGGCACCTAGGGAAACCTACCAAACCTGTGCATTTTTTAAAACTAGAGACCTAGGGGAATCCAAGATGGGGTGGCTTGTGGGGCTCTGACCAGGTTCTGTTACCCAGAATCCTTTGCAAACCTCAAAATGTGGCTAAAAAAACATGTTTTCCTCACATTTCGGTGACAGAAAGTTCTGGAATCTGAGAGGAGCCACAAATTTCCTTTCACCCAGCGTTCCCCCAAGTCTCCCGATAACAATTATACCTCACTTGTGTGGGTAGGCCTACCGCCCGTGACAGGAAATGCCCCAAAACACAACGTGGACACATCACATTTTTTTAAAGAAAACAGAGGTGTTTTTTACAAAGTCCCTCCCTGTAGATTTTGGCCTCTAGCTCAGCCGGCACCTAGGGAAACCTACCAAATCTGTGCATTTTTTAAAACTAGAGACGTAGGGGAATCCAAGATGGGGTGACTTGTGGGGCTCTGACCAGGTTCTGTTACCAAGAATCCTTTGCAAACCTCAAAAGTTGGCTAAAAAAACACGTTTTCCTCACATTTCGGTGACAGAAAGTTCTGGAATCTGAGAGGAGCCACATATTTCCATTCCACCCAGCGTTCCCCCAAGTCTCCCGATAAAAATGATACCTCACTTGTGTGGGAAGGCCTAGCGCCCGTGACAGGAAATGCCCCAAAACACAACGTGGACACGTCACATTTTTTGAAAGAAAACAGAGGTGTTTTTTGCAAAGTGCCTTCCTGTAGATTTTGGCCTCTAGCTCAGCCAGCACATAGGGAAACCTACCAAACCTGTGCATTTTTGAAAACTAGAGACCGAGGGGAATCCAAGATGGGGTGACTTGTGGGGCTCTGACCAGGTTCTGTTATCCAAAATCCTTTGCAAACCTCAGAATTTGGGTAAAAAAACACGTTTTCCTCACATTTCGGTGACAGAAAGTTTTGGAATCTGAGAGGAGCCACAAATTTCCTTCCACCGAGTGTTCCCCCAAGTCTCCCAATAAAAATGATACCTCACTTGTGTGGGTAGGCCTAGCGCCCGTGACAGGAAATGCCCCAAAACACAACGTGGACACATCAAATTTCTTGAAAGAAAACAGAGGTGTTTTTTGCAAAGTGCCTACCTGTAGATTTTGGCCTCTAGCTCAGCCGGCACCTAGGGAAACCTACCAAACCTGTGCATTTTTGAGAACTAGAGACCTAGGGGAATCCAAGATAGGGTGACTTGTGGGGCTCTGACCAGGTTCTGTTACCCAGAATCCTTTGCAAACCTCAAAATTTGGCTAAAAAACATGTTTTCCTCACATTTCGGTGACAGAAAGTTCTGGAATCTGAGAGGAGCCACAAATTTCCTTCCACCCAGCGTTCCCCCAAGTCTCCCGATAAAAATGGTACCTCACTTGTGTGGGTAGGCCTAGCGCCCACGAAAGGAAATGGCCTAAAACACAACATGGACACATCACATTTTTTGCACAGAAAACAGAGGTGTTTTTTGCAAAGTGCCTACCTGTGGATTTTGGCCTCTAGCTCAGCCGGCCCCATGGGGGCAGAAATGGCCTAAAATAAATTTGCCCTCCTACCCGGGAGCGACCCTTGCTTACGGGGTCGCTCCCCTTGCGTGACATTGGCGCAAAAAAAAAGAAAAAAACGGTGCCTAGTGGTTTCTGCCCCCTTGGGGGCAGATTGACCTAAACTCGGCTGATCTGCCCCCAAGGGGGGCAGGAATGGTCTAAATACAATTTTGCCCCCTAGGGGAGCGACCCTTGCCTAATGGGTCGCTCCCCATCTCTAAAAAAACAAACAAAAAAAAACACACAATTTTTTTGCCCTGGCTCCTAGAGGTTTGTGCCCCCCTGGGGGCAGATCGGCCTAATAATAGGCCGATCTGCCCCCCCTGGCCTAAAATAAATTCACCCCCCACCTCCCCAACTCCTCCCCGGGAGCGACCCCTGCCTACGGGGTCGCTCCCCTTGCGTGACATTGGCGCAAAAAAAAAAAATCCCCTGTGCCTAGTGGTTTCTGCCTCCTTGGGGGCAGATTGACCTAAAATCGGCTGATCTGCCCCCAAGCGGGGCAGAAATGGTCTAAATACAATTTGCCCCCCAGGGGAGCGACCCTTGCCTAAAGTGTCGCTCCCCATCTCTAAAAAAAACAAACAAAAAAAAAAAAAACACAAAAATAAAATTTGCCCTGGCGCCTAGAGGTTTCCTAAAATAAATTTGACCCCACCCCCAAGCCCCTCCCCCCCCGGGAGCGACCCTTGCCTACGGGGTCGCTCCCCCTGCGTGACATTGGCGCCAAAAAAAAAAATCCCCGGTGCCTAGTGGTTTCTGCCCCCTTGGGGGCAGATTGACCTAAAATCGGCCGATCTGCCCCCAAAGGGGGCAGAAATGGCCTAAATACAATTTTCCCCTCCAGGGGAGTGACCCTTGTCCAAGCTTTTTTGAGCTTCCAGCGCGATGGGAGGAGGCCCTGTGACAAATCAGCGCACAATCGCGCGCTGATGTCACGGGGGTGGGGGCTTCCCCTTCCATCCCTGCCTTGGGGGGGTGGGAGGGAGCACAGGGAGGCAGCGCTGGCGCTCCCCCCAGTTCCCAGGTGCAGGACGAGGTGATCTCGTCCAAGGCACCCGGGAACAAGTGCCTTGGACGAGATCACCTCGTCCAAGGCACCCTAGGGGTTAAGTGTACACTACTGTTTTGATCTCAGACCTCTACGTGACCACATGCTACTTGTTTGGTGATCTTTCATTTTTCTCTTTGGGACTCCTTTTTGTTCTACTTCCATGATTTTGCTGATCCCTTGACTGATTCTTTTGACTTCATTGGGAACTTGTTTTCTGGCGTTGGAACTTTGCACTTGTTGCCATCATGTCTCAATCTGGAGATGCAACAGCTGGAGCTGTGTTTGAATTAGGGAAACTGAAGAGGTACTCAGTTGCTCAAATGAAACAGTTCTGTGAAGATCTTGCCTGTCCCGTTAAGAGCTCCACCAGGAAGGGGGAGCTGCAAGAGGCATTGATGGCCAGGGTGACAGCCAAGGAAGCTGGGGGGCACACAGAAGATATGGATGGGAAAGTGCAGAGTCTACACCGTAGTGTAGTATAGGTACCTGTTACACCTGGGGGAAGGGTCTCCAGGAGTGGTAGCAGTAGGTCCTCTAAGGGTCTGACTCCTAAAGATGTGCAGGACAGACAGGCAGAAAGGGCTTGCCGGTTGGAGGCAGAAAAGTTGAGGATACAAAGGGAGTACGACAAGTGGAAAAGGGACTTCGAGATAGAAACTATGATTTTGGCTTATAAGCTAAAACTGGAAGAGCTGCCAGTCAGGAGGGCTGAGTCCAGCTGGGATGGTGGCAGCAACAATTTTATATCCAGTGCTGCTGAAGAAGTGCACATGCCCAGAGATGTGGTGCCCTACTCGAAGGAGGGAGTTAACATACGACAGGAGGTTCAGGGTTATGAGGTAGCTCCAGTGATGTACAGGGTCCCTGAGGTGGATTGGGGAACTGGCATGGGGAGTCATATTCCTACTGGTGGGAGGGGCACTCTACTGACTCTAGGTGAGAGTGACAGGGAGAGGGGTTCCCCCCAGGTAGAAGTCCTGGTTATGGAGTGTGAAGATATCCCAGAAGAGTGTGGGTTGAGTGTCAGGACCAGTCAGGTACTGTTTCACCAGTCCCAGGAGGGTGATGTGGGGTGCTTTTTCAAGGCTGAGTCACTGGATGGTTGGGTGAAGGGTACTTTGGTTAATTCATGTGAGGGGCTGAGTGATGTAATTGCTGCAGAGCATATGTCTAGTCCTTATTTTCCAGAGCTATGCCAACACCCGGTGGAGTGTGAGTTCTCTGACCCCAGGGAACTTACACTGCAGGCAGACCTTTGGGTGAGTACCAGAGAGTCTGAAGAGGCATTGGGGGGGGGGGGGGGTGTTCCTGAGAGGAGTGGTCTAGGTAGTTCCCAACCAGGTGAGGTAAGGAAGGATTGTAGTATCCCAGGTAGGTCCAAGTGTAGAGGGATGGGTGAGGAACCCCATGTCCAGCCTCAGAGGAGAGGGAATGGGGATGGGTTGAGGCCCAAGGTGCCCGAGATCCCGTTCCAGGTCCTGGAGGGTTCCATGAGGGAACACCAGGAGGGGAGCCTAGCCTGTACCATAGGGCCAACTGTTAAGGGAGACCTCACAGTGTCAGGAGAACTTGGGGGGGTGGCTGTAGCCAGTGTCCCACCGGTTCTGGTGTCTGGCAGTACCACTCCTAGTGAGGGGGTGCAGAAGTCCAGACAGAGGGTTATGAGGGGGTTGCGGACCCCAGTGGAGAACCTGGAGGGTCAGGGGTCAGCTCTGAGAGCAGAGCCCCCCCAGGAATGACCTTGGTGAGACCATTTCTGGGATGGGGGGAATCCAGACTCTGTCAGATGGGCAGAGGTCAGGAGACCTGTATCAGCCGGACTCTTGTGTGGCCCTTGGGGATGGTGTGTCCCTTGAGGGCGGTAAGTGTGCCCCCCTGGAAGTCCTGGTGTGCCGCAGGGTGGTGACTCTGGGTTGGATGACCAGGTTTAGAGGGTAAACTCTGACCTGGTGGGTGTAAGTATGCCCCCCAGGAAGTCCTGGGTTACCAGGCAATGGTCCAGTCTGTGGGTACAGACCCTGGACTGGAGGATCAGGTGCAGGGGGTAAACCCTGACCTGAAGGGGTGGGCAGAGTGATTTCAAGGGGTACTCTCCCCGAGGGGGGGTGCAGAACCCTGAGAGTAGGGGCAGGGGAGAGAGAGCCTCACCCCAGGCCCCAGTGCAATCTAACGGTACAGACCCTGGATTGGAAGGCCAGGTTCAGGGTGTGTCCCCCTGACCTGGAGGAAGGGGCCACTGCTAACAGTGCCCCTACCATGTTGTCTTCTGGGGGGGCCACTCCTTGTTGGGAGGTACAGGACCCCAGAAGGGAGGGCAGGGGGATGGAAGCCTCACCCCTGGCCCTGGTCAAACCTGAAGGTACAGACCCCAGGTTGGAGGACCAGTTGCAGGTTTACATCCCTGTACTGGTGGGAGAATTGTGCAAGACTGCTTCTACAAGCACCCTGACAATTTTGGACTCTGGGGTTGCCGCTCCTGCAGGGAGGGTACAGAGCCCCAGAGGGGAGGACCAGGGTCAGGTTGTCATCCCTGACCTGATGGAAGGGAGAGTGGCCAAAGGGTGTCAGGCACCTGGGGCTACCATCCCCCACTCTCCACAGTCACAGTGGTTGGAGAGGCCTGAGGTCAGGCTCTCATCCCTGACAGGTGTAAGGGGTCACTGTGGCTTGCTTTCCTGGTGGACAAAGTTGCCCCTGGGGGGAGGGGGGGCACGAGAGTCACACCTCAGGGGAGGAGTGGGCAACACCCCTGTGTTGGCCCTGGTGGTGCTATCTGCCCATTGGAATACATCTGTGAGCAAAGTAAAGCTAGGTGCTGCACAGATGGTATCTGCAGATGTGGAGAAGGGTTCCCCATGGATTAACTTAGTGTGCCCTGAGAGTATGGACAGAGGGATCCAACTGGAGTCAGGAAGGCGTAGAACTGGAACATGCCCCTGCTGTTGTGGGCCTGGGTCCTTGTTCTATCGCCCCAATCAGGAAAGTACATCAAGTTATTGATTGTTCTCCAGTGGCTTTAGGCGGGTAGGGGGTCGTGTTGGACTTTTGCTTATGTAGGATCATCCTGAATCTTTTTGCCTCCTGCCTCCTATTTTTTTAGGACCTGTCGCTGTTGGCTTTTGAACTCTGAGCACTTTCCCACTGCTAACCAGTGCTAAAGTGCATATGCTCTCCGTGTAAATTGTATTGTTGATTGGTTTATCCATGATTGGCATATTTGATTTACTAGTATGTCCCTAGTAAAGTGCACTGGAGGTGGCAGGACCTGTAAATCAAATGCTACTAGTGGGCCTGCAGCACTGGTGGTGCCACCCACATAAGTAGCTCTGTAATCATGTCTCAGGCCTGCCATTGCAGTGTTTGTGTGTGCAGTTTTAACTGTAAATTCGACTTGGCAAGTGTACCCACTTGCCAGGCCCAAACCTTCCCTTTTCTTACATGTAAGGCACCCCTAAGGTAGGCCCTAGGTAGCCTCAAGGGCAGGGTGCAGTGTATGATTAAGGTAGAACATATACTAATGTGTTTTATATGTCCTGACAGTGAAATATTGCCAAATTAGTTTTTCACTGTTGCACGGCGTGTCCCTCTCATGGGTTAACATGGGGGCTACCTTTAAATCTGATTAAAGTGTAGATTTCCTTTGGGAGTGGATGGACATGTAGAGTTTGGGGTCTCTGAGCTCACAATTTAGAAATACATCTTTTAGTAAAGTTGATTTTAAGATTGTGTGTTTGAAAATGCCACTTTTAGAAAGTGAGCATTTTCTTGCTTATACCATTTCTGTGACTCTGCCTGTTTGTGGATTACCTGTCTGGGTCAGTTTGACAGTTGGGCTGGTTGCAACTCACACTAGACAGTGACACAAAGGGGGCTGGGGTGTAGTCTGCATTTCCTGTTGAGCCTTCTGTGCTAGGAGGGAGGGGAGGAGTGGTCACTTACACCTGAAAGGGCTGTGCCTGTCCTCACACAATGCAGTCTCCGACCCCCTGGTAAGTGTCTGGGGCCTGGCCTGGGCAAGGCAGGATTTCACATTCAAAAGAGACTTTACTTTGAAGTAGGCCTACTTCAAAGGAGAAATTGGGTATGAGAAGGGCACCCAAAACCACAGACTTTAGAAAACTTCTGGAAACAAGAGGAACCTCTGCCTGGAGAAGAGCTGAAGAGCTGAGGAGAAGTGCTGCCCTGCCTGTGACTGTGCTTTGTGGAGCTATCCTGCAGTTGCTGCTTCTGCCAGAGTAAGAGGGCAAAGACTGGACTTTGTGTGCCTTCCATCTTGTGAAGAAATCTCCAAGGGCTTGATTTAGAGCTTGCCTCCTGTTGTTTGAAATCTCAGGGACAGCAAAGACTTCTCTCTGCCAGCACCTGGAGTCTCTGGAGAGACTCCTGCTCTGACAAGTGGTGTCCTATCCAGTCCCTGGGCCCTTGAAAGGAAAGCTGGTGAAAATCCAAGGAAATCGACTTCGGACTGTCGCCGCTGCTGAATCCAGTGATGCTGCCTGCACCTGACTCTGTGATCTTCGCTGGAACGCGACTACCTTCGCAGGCCTGACGCCACTGCAGCCCCGCTGAAGCCCGCGACTCTGTGGAAGTCACTGCACCACGTCTTGACCAACGCCGCTCGAAGTGCGCGGATTCAAAGTTTCGCACAGACTCCGCGATCCACGTTTTCGTGCCTCGGCTTGTTTTCACTCTTCACCAAAGGTACTGTACTTGGGGGTCTACGTGACTCCGTGCCCGGCGCCGCTGGTGTCGGCTTGTTGGGAACGACTCCGTCACAACACCGTGTTAACATCTCATCGAAGCATTTTGTGTTTCTAAGCACTATTTGTGATTTTAATCTGTAATAAATTCATAACTTGACTTGTGTATGTCAGATTTTTGTCGTTTTGGTCTTGTTTTGTTTAGATAAATATTTCCTATTGTTCTAAACTGGTGTTGTGTCATTTTGTAGTGTTTTCATTAAGTTACTGTGTGTGTTGGTACAAATGCTTTACACCTAGCACTCTGAAGTTAAGCCTACTGCTCTGCCAAGCTACCAAGGGGGTAAGCAGGGGTGAGCTGAGGGTGATTCTCTTTTACCCTGACTAGAGAGAGGGTCCTTGCTTGAACCAGGGGTAACCTGATTGTCAACCAAAGACCCCATTTCTAACACTGGGTCACCCGTGTGCTGGTGGTACCCCAGTGCTTCAGAGCCTTTCTACTGGGTCTGGCTCATGATGTGCCTTTAACTGGACATTTGGGGCAGGACAAGACCTTTGAACTGCTTGTCACCCACTTCTCCTGGCCCCAAATGCGCAGACACTCAGATGCACACTGTAGGTCTTGCCAAACTTTTTAGGCAAGTGGCAAGATTGGGGGGAAATGTAAGTCTCCCCTCCAACCTTTTCCTGTGGTCAGCACCCCCTTTGAAACAGTTGGTATTGACATTGTGGGGCCCCTGGATCCCAAGACAGCCATGGTCAATAGTTTTATCCTGGTCTTGGTGGAACATGCCACCTGGTACCCAGAAGCCTTTCCTTTGAGGTCAGTCGCCTACCCTATGGTGGGACGTGCATTGATGGGGGGGCTTTACCGGTGTGGGGTTTCCCAAGGAGGTGGTATCTGATAGGGGTACCAACTTCATATCACCATATATGAAGTCTTTGTGGAAGGAGTGTGGGGTGACATATGAGTTCATCACTTCTTATCACCCCCACAAAGTAACGGTTTGGTGGAGAGATTCAACTGCATCTTGAAGGGCATGATCATGGGCCTTGAGGCATAAGTGGGCTGTCCTCTTGCCACGCCTTCGGTTCGCCTACAGGGAGGTGCCTCAAAAGGGTCTTGGATTTATCCCTTTTGAGTTACTATATGGCCACCCTGTCAGGGGACCATTGAGTCTGGTTAGAGAAGGCTTTGAGAAAGCTCCCTGTAAGCCCCCCCCAGGACGTATTCAATTACATGCTGGCTTTCGGAAACCAGACAGCCTGCTTCAGGAAGCTCACCCAAGAGAACCTAGAAGCAATCCAGAAAGATATGAAGAGCTGGTATGACCAGAATGCCACTCTGGTTGAGTTCCAGCCTGGCCAAAAAGTGTGGGTGATGGCCCCAGTGGATCCTAGGGCTCTCCAGGACAAGTGGACTGGGCCATTTGAGGTGGTGGAGAGCAAGAGTAATGTCACCTATCTGGTGAACTTGCACACTCCTAGGAACCCTTTGAGGGTCCTACATGTGAACCGCCTCAAGCCTCATTTTGAGATGACAGAAGTGCCAATGCTCCTTCTAACAGATAATGCGGTGGGTGAAGAGAATCAGCCTCTTCCTGACCTCCTGTCTGCTAAGGAGAAAGATGGGTCTGTGGATGGTGTGAACCTCTCCCCCCTCACTGACCCCAGAGCAACAGAGGGACTGCCGCCAGGTGTTGGGACAGTTTGCCTCATTATTTTGCTTGATCCCAGGGCTCACTCATTTGTGTACACATGATGCGGACACTGGGGACAGTCCTCCTGTAAAACATAAGGTTTATAGAGTGACTGAGAAGGTTAGGGCTAGCATCAAAGATGAGGTGTCCAAGATGTTAACATTGGGGGTTATTGAGTTTTCTAGCAGCCCTTGGGCCAGCCCTGTGGTCTTCGTCCCTAAAGCTGCGGCTCTTGGTGCTACTACAGAACTCAGTTTCTGTGTGGCTTACCAGGGACTCTATGTGGTCACTAAGACTGATGCGCACCCCATCCCCGAGCTGATAAGCTCATTGATCGGTTAGGGGCTGCCTAATATCTAAGTACTTTTGACTTGACCCGTGGATATTGGCAGACTGATGGGCCTAGGAGAGGTCTGCATTTTCCACCCCAGATAGGCACTACCAGTTTAGGGTGATGCCCTTTAGGATGGAAAATGCCCCTGCCACTTTTCAGAGACTGGTTAATCAGGTGTTGGCTGGACTGGATGATTTCAGTGCAGCCTACCTTAATGACATTGCTGTGTTCAGGTACACTTGGAAGGAACACTTGCAGCACCTCTGCAAAGTGTTGGAGGCCCTGCAGAAGGCGGGCCTTACTATTAAGGCAAGCAAGTGCCAAATAGAGCAGGGTTCTGTGGTGTACTTGGGACACCAGGTGGGGACTGGCCAGGTGGCACTACTACAACCAAAGATTGACACCATTCTGGCTTGGGAGCTCCCCAAGACCCAGACTGAGGTGAGAGCCTGTTTAGGTCTCACAGGCTGTTATAGGAGGTTTTCCATGGCATATGGCACTATTGCTGCTCCCTTGACTGAGTTAACTTCTAAGAAACAGCCACAGTTAAAGAAGGTGATCTGAATTGAGTCTTGTCAGACAGCTTTTGATGCCCTGAAGGCAACCATGTGCACGGCACCTATGCTGAAGGCAGCAGACTTCTCTAAATAATTTGTTGTGCAGACTGATGCTTCAGAGCATGGTATAGGAGCATTATTATCACAACTAAATGAAGAGGGCCTAGTTCAACCTATAGCATTCATTAGTAGGAGGTTACATCCCAGGGAACGTTGGTGGAGTGCAATTGAACGTGAAGCTTTTGCTGTGGTCTGGGCGCTGAAGAAGCTAAGACCCTACTTGTTTGGGACTCACTTCCGAGTTCAGACCGACCACAGGCCGCTCAGATGGTTAATGCAGATGAGGGGTGAGAATTAAAAACTGTTGAGGTTGTCCATTTCCCTACAGGGGATGGACTTTATGGTGGAACACCGCCCTGGAACAGCACGAGCCGATGCTGATGGTCTGTCTAGATTCTTCCACATGAGTGAAGAGAACTTCCATGAGGTTGGGTAGTTCTCCCCACTTTCAGCTGGGGGGGGACACGTGTTAGACCTGGTATCCTTGGCATGGTCTCCCCTAACTTTTTCCCTCTGCTTCCCAGGTTGTTGACTTTGTGCTGGACTCTGTTTTTGCTTTTTTTGTTACTCTGGATACTTTACCACTGCTGACCATTGCTATACTGCAAGTGCTTCCTATGTAAAATTGTATGTGTAATTGGCCTTTCTCTGATTGACATATTTGATTTACTAGTACCTAGTAAAGTGCACTAGAGGTGCCTAGGGCCTGTAAATCAAATGCTACTAGTGGACCTGCTGCACTTATTGGGCCACCCACATGAACAGCCCTATAAACATGGCTCAGACCTGCCACTGCAGTGTCTATGGGTGCAGTTTTAAACTTCAAATTCAACCTGGCAAGTGTACCCACTTGCCCGGGCCATACCTTCCCTTTTCATACATGTAAGGCACCCCTAAGATAGGCCCTAGGTGGCCTAATGGGCAGGGTATGTTAAAGATGGGGCACGTACTGATGTGTTTAACATGTCCTAACAGTGACATACTGCCAAATTCGGTTTCCACTGTTGCAAGACCTATCTCTCTCATAGGGTAACATGGGGGCTGCCTTTAAATATCCTTAAAGTGTTGTTTCCTTTTGAGAGCAGATAGAAATATGGAGTTTTGTGTCCCTGAACTCACAATTTAAAAATGCACCTTTTAGTGAAGTTGGTTTTAGATTGTTAGTTTGAAAATGCCACTTTTAGAATGTAGGTTCTAACCATTCTGTGACTCTTCCTGTTTGTGGATTCCATGGCTGGGTCAAACTGACAGTTGGGCTGTTTGTGAATCTCCTCTAGACAGTGACACAAAGGGAGCTGGGGTGTAGCCTGCATATCCTGATGGCCCATCTGAGCTAAAGTGGAGGGAGAAGTGGTCACTTATACCTGAATGGGCTGTGCCTTCCCTCACACAATGCAGTCTATAAACCCATGGTGTGTGGCTGGGGCCAGGCCTGGGCAAGGCAAGATCCTGTAAACAACAGAGACTCCCCTTTGAAGTTTGCCTACTTCAAAGGCAGAAAGGGGTATAAGTATTGTACTCAAAACCCCAGACTTTAAATCACTTCTAGAACCGAGAGGAACCTCTGCCCGGGAGAAGAACTTATAAGTGCTGCCTCTGCCTGTAACTGTGCTTTTTTGGGCTATCCTGCAGTTGCTTCTTCTGCCTGTAAAAGGGGACAAAGTCTGGACTTTGTTGTGTGTTAGACATGACAGCTTTAAGGTGGTCACTCTGTGCACTTTACCACTGCTAACCAGTGCTAAAGTGCATATTCTCTCTCCCTTAAACATGGTGACATTGGATCATACCCAATTGACTTATTTAGTTTACTTATAAGTCCCTAGTAAAGTGCACTATATGTGCCCAGGGCCTGCAGCACTGATTGTGCCACCCACATAAGTAACCCCCTAACCATGTCACAGGCCTGCCATTGCAAGGCCTGTGTGTACAGTTTTACTGCCAATTCGACTTGATATTTAAAAGTACTTGCCAAGCCTAAAACTCCCCTTTTTCTACACATATGTCACCCCTGAGGTAGGCCCTAGATAACCCATAGGGCAGGGTGCTGTGTGGACAAAAGGCAGGACATGTACCTGTGTAGTTTAAAATGTCCTGGTAGTGTAAAACTCCTAAATTTGTTTTACACTGCTGTGAGGCGTGTTCCTTTCATAGGCTAACATTAGGGCTACCCTCACATGCTGTTTGAGTGGTAGATTCTGATCTGAAAGGAGTAACAAGGTCATATTTAGTATTGCCAGAATGGTAATAAAAAATCCTGCTGACTGGTAAAGTTGGATTTAATATTACTATTTTTGAAATGACACTTGTAGTAAGTGAGCATTTCGCTGTACTTAAATCCTTCTGTGCGTTACAATCCACATCTGGCTGGGTTACTTGACAGGTTCCTAGTACATTTCACTCAGACAACCAAACACAGGATGCTCAGTCACACCTGCACACATCTTCATACTGAATGGGTCTTCCTGGGCTGGGAGGGTGGAGGGCCTGACACTTATGTTTGAAAGGACAGTGGTTTGCCATCACACAATGGACTGCCAAACCCCCTACTGGGACCCTGGCAGACAGGATGGAACTGAAAGGGGATCTAGTGCACTGCTAAGCCACTCTTTGAAGTCTCCTCCACTGCAAAGGCACATTTGGGTATTTAAACAGGGCCTCTGACCCTACCAACTCAGACACTTCTGGACAAGATACCACTGGTGAAGAAACTCTGAACAAGAACCTGCAACCTGCCAAGAGGAACTGCCTGGCTGCCCAAAGGACTCACCTGACTGCTTTTCTGCAAAGGACTGCTGCCCTTCTGTTGCCCTGCTGCCTTGCTGCCCTCTGGCTCTGCTGAGAAGTACTCTCCAAGGGCTTGGATAGGGCTTGTCTCCTGTTCCTTGAAGTCTCAGGGCCAAAAAGTCTTCATCCTGCAAAGAACTCCTTGTGCGGCAAAAATTTGATGCATACCCTGCCAGAAACGACACGCAGCCTGCATCGCAGTGAGAAAATCACTGCACGCCGAATTGGAACAACACAGCCCGGCTCCCCGAGAGGAGATCGACGCAGGGCCAGCATTGCGACCAGAACTTTGACGCACGGCCCACTGGATCGACACACAGTTGAGCCGGAACGACACAGCCCGACTTCCTGCGAGTAGAAACAACTCAGCACCTGCCGTGCAACAGAAATTGCCCTGCATCACCTACCGAATCGACAAAGCTCCTGTGACGTCGTCCTGCATGCCCAGGATTTATCTGTAACATCCCCAGGGCATCCAAATACCCCCCAACCTGAGGAGGATCCAAGTCTTTGGGCTGGAAATCGACTCACGGCCCTGACTGCAGGGAAAGATTTTGGCACATTGTCTGTGTGCGTCCAGAGAAACCGACGCACACCTCCCCATTTTCCACACATCTCTTCCTCTGCGGCCCCTTGCGGATAATTTATACGCAAACCAGGTACTTTGTGCTTGCAAGAGACACTTATTGTTTTTTTAAGAACTTAAGACTCTCTTTATCATTCTCTAAAGTGATATTTCAACGTGTACTTATCAAATCTTTATCATTTTGACCTGCATTTAACCAGAAAAATATTTTATATTTTTCTAAACGCTGTGTGGTGTATTTTTCCTGTGTTATTGCATGATTTATTGCACAAATAATTTACACATTGCCTTCTAAATTAAGCCTGACTGCTCGTTGACAAGCTACCAGAGGGTGGGCACAGGATAATCTGGATTGTGTGTGAGACTTACCCTGACTAGAGTGAGGGCCCTTGCTTGAACAGGGGTAACCTGACTGCCAACCAAAGACCCCATTGTGCATTCCTGCCTGAGAAGAATCTCCAAGGGCTTGAACTGAGCTTGCCTCCTGTTTTGAAGTCTCAGGGCCATCAAAGACTTCCCCTGCCAGCACCTGGACTCTCTGCTGAGACGCCTTCCCTTCCAAGTGGTGTCCCATCCAATCCCTGGGCTCTTGAAAGGTGAAGTTGGCAGAACAAGGATTGAAATCCACACACAGAACATCGTACAGAGAAAGCTCCAACGCAGCTGAAAAACGACACGCCACCCCCTTTGCAGCTGAAACCGACACCCCACCTGCATCACGGCTGGGAAATCGATGCATCGCGGCTGGAGAAACAACGCAACACCCGCTTGCGGCTGCTAATAATGACACAAACACAAACCCCACGCAGCACTGTTTTCTAACACCGTGCAACCGGATTTCTCACTCATCATAGCTGTGATGGCACGAATACCGGCAGGGCCCCAATTACGGGCTGCGGTCAGATCGGCAGTCCGCGTCTCCGACGGCGGTTTCTGCCGCAGACCGCAGCGCAACTTGAAAATTTCCCTTTGGGCTCTGTTTCGCGCTGCGCCCTCTTTTTCCCCTCCTAGTTTTACTTACCTATTTTTTGCAGTTTTTCTTCATTTTTCTCCTTTTCTGTTTTTTTCTTCTTTGGCCATATCTTCTCTTTCCCAGGAGTCTGTCTTTTCTTCCCTGAATGCTTTGCGCCCTACTGTTTATACTATGGCTATTGTCCCATTTACTTTAATGTGGCTTTTCCCAATCCAAGATGGTTTTTTCAATATTTCCTGCATGTCACTTCCTGTTTGTCAGTATTTAAGCGCAGTTGGCTTTCTGTTCCTTGTGTTGCAAACACTTCCGTTCTGGTTGTGCTCCTCGCTCCCGTATCCTGTGATTTTGGACTTCACCTGCTTTTCCATGTCTGCAGTTTTTGTTCCAGACTTTTTTGTGCCTCACTTTTACTTTTCTTTAACATCTTTTTCAGAAGTTCCTTGATCTGAGAAGTTTTTGTTCCAGACTTTTTTGTGCCTCACTTTTACTTTTTTTTAACATCTTTTTCAGAAGTTTCTTGATCTGAGACCAAGTTTGGGTTTTTTCCTCTGGGACTCCTTCTGGAGGTTACGGCCTGCTTGGTGTTCTATTATCAGCAGCACCATGGCTACTGGAAAGGATCGCCCCTACCTTAGTCAATCCAGAACAAGAAATCAGGGGGTGCCCAGAGACCGGCAGATTACAGCAGTAAGAAGCATTCAGGTCGTGGCAGTCGCTGGGTGTCAAAGTCATCGTGAATCTGCACAGATCTGATGTGCCCCACCCGGAAATCGACGCATTGCTCTTTTGCGAGGGAGAAAAATGACTTATCGCCTACCCAACTGGAGAGAAAACGGCACACAGTCTCACTTGCAAGTAAGGAATCAAACAATCGCTGACTTTTCCAATGCACGCTAGCCCGTGCGTCTTTATTTTTGACCCAAACCAGGTACTTTGTGTAAAATCAATATTTCTATTGTTTCCTATGGAGAAAGACTCTTATTCTTTTAAACATTCATATCTTGACTTTTGTATGTTGGATTTTTGATGTTTTGGTCTTTTTTGATTTAGATAAATATTGTCTATGTTTCTAAACAGGTGTGGTGTCCAGTTCCTGGTGTTTTCACTGTATTACTGTGTGTGCTTGTAGTGTTTTCACTGTATTACTGTGTGTGTTGGTATTACACATTGCTTCTGGGTTAAGCCTTTCTGCTCCTGCCAAGCTACCAAGGGGTTGAGTGGAGGTTAACTAGGAGGGTTTCTCCTTTGCCCTGACTAGAGTGAGGGTCCTTGCTTGGACATAGGGTAACCTGACTGCCAACCAAAGACCCTATTTCTTAACACTTGGTGCATGTCATAATAAGAGGAACTGGTAAAAGGCTACCTTTTCAGGTACCTGGTAAACATGCACTAAGGAGACACCAGACATGTTAGATTTTAAAATTGCTCAATGGCTCGTGGTGGAGACACGTTGGGCGCACACACAGCTGGTTCTTTAAATACTGTGTGGCACACTATTTAAGAGCTGTTTATAGCATGCGTGCTAGGCAAGGCAGCAGCTCAGCAAGCAGCGTGTTAATTCTTAAATAGTGAAAAATGCGTTATGTTTAATCCAGCAACCTACGCTGTTAACTTCAAGTGTCACTAGTATTAGTTCAAATGCCACAGGTTCTAATATGCCGGAAAGATTAATGAAGACTTTACTGAGCACATCACGGTTCAATGCAGCCGCCGCACGCTCAGAGACAGTTCTGGTAATTTGATATACAGCTTCTGCTTTTTAAGCTTTTCAAGGTTTGGAAGAACTGGGGCTTGAAATATCTCCTTATTTTTTTTATTTTCCACGCAAATCGCTTTAAGATAATTTTAGCTGCCACTTCCAATGTTTGTCTCAGAGGTTTGTTAATCATTTATATTCCATGCCCTCATCCCATCCTGTCGCCAGTTATGTAAAAAGTCCACCACTCTGTATTTAGCAGTAACATCTAAGTTTGTTCTTCATCCAAGTTACCCCGAACTCTTTCTTACAGTTTTGCTCTCCAACTCCACTTTCTTCATAGAGATACATTCCATAGTCTTAGTTCCACATTCTACATTGCATAGTAATATTCCATCAACGCTACAATTACCTCACACCGTGGTGTTAGGATTGGTCAACAGTATGTTTCCCACGGCAATATTGATTGCCCAAGGTGTCAGTACCCCTCGCCTGACCTCTGACACATGCCGCAGTATAACTACCTTTTGGCAAGCACTACACTGAACTTTGTCCACTGTTACCGAACTTCAAACAGTCAACTCATGGGAATCCACAGCCCTACACATCTTCCTTAGAAGGAAAAATCACAAAGTGAGAGCTTTTTTTTTTAAAAGATGTTTTTTTATTGAGTCAAATACAAGAACATTAACTTAACATTGCAGGACAGAGATATGCAGTTGTGAATATATATGCATAAGGAATATTGTACTTATAAATGCATATTAAACGTACATGAATTAGGCATATACAGAAATATAGTATCAAAGACTCCAAGTTTGAATAAAGAAAGAAGAAAGAGAGAGGGAGAGGGGGAAGAGCTATAGGGATAGAAAAGGGAATCACGTGATAGCCATGTGGAGAGAGAGGTAATAGACATTAGTTACATCGAATGTGGGGGGCGTGGTATACCGCCTAAAATGGCGGCCGCCTAATCCCGGAGCTCCCGTCCCGGGCCCGCCTAAAATGCAGATCCTGCCACGGGGCTGAGCTGCTGTGGTGATAAGTTATCCGGAATATGGGGGAACTGACAGAGCACACCCGGAGAGCGTCTGGGGCGCTCGGCTGGGTGCAGAAATAGATTGCCGGACCTGGCCCTGATCCAGGCCCACGCCGCGCATAGATGGAACACCGAACGGAAGAGGCCACACTGTGGTGAGTGAGGGGAGGAGAGAGCGTCGAGGCTGGTGCCGAGGACGGGGGTCTGCGCGGTGTGCCTGCGGGGATTGACGGGCCCGCTCCTCGGCGCCCCCCCTCTCCGCGCCTTGGATCCTACCTGCGGGGGCACGAGTTGGCGGTGGGGGGCGGGGTGGGGGACTGGAGCCGGACGCACCAGCAGCCCGTCCGTGCATGGGAAAAAAAAGCAGGGGAGCGGCGGCACCCCTCTGACGGAGAGTGCTACGCCGAGGAACCACCAGAACCCTGCCTCCATTTGACGGTAGAACCCCCGTTGGCCCGCCGCCAGAAGACACACAGTGTCGGCCGGAGAGGGAAATACCACCCCAATACCAGCAGAGCCCAACACAAGATTCTGGGGCGATCGCAGGACCAGACCTGCTAAGCCTGGCAGCTGAAGACACACGCAGAAAGAGGGCCCACGAGCTCCAAACTACAGCTAGCAATTATCCCATATAACAAGCGCTCCTCTACGCAAATACTAGCATAGACACAAGCAACAATGGGCCGCACCAAGGGAAAGCAATCAGAAGACATGGAAAGACCATCCCCTGATGACCCAATGCAAGCAACGACACCCGGGGATCAAGCAGATAAACTGGACATTATTCTCCAGGAGATTAGAGACTCAAGGCAAGCAATAGAGAAAAAACTAGGATCAATAACAATCAAGTTAAAAATCCTGAAGGATGACCAGAAAAAATTGTCGGACAGATTGAAACAGGCAGAATCCAATGTCGCTGAGATCCTTCCGACCCACAATGAAAACAAGAATGCCATTGAACGCCTCCAACAGTAGGTACAAACGCTACAAGAACGTGTCAAGGAGGCGGAGGGGCGATCCCGACGCAATAATGTACGCATAATAGGTCTCCCGGAGGGGACGGAGGGCACAACTCCTATGCATTACATAGAACACTGGCTCAAGAAAATAATGGCGGACAAACTGTCAACCCACTTTGCAGTAGAGAGGGCGCACCGTATATCAGGAAAGAGACCCCCTCCAGGCGCACCAGCGCGTCCCTTGTTAGCCCGGATCCTAAATTTTAGGGACAGAGACCTCATACTACAGGCGGCAAGAGATCTAGACCCTATCATAGTAGACAATACTCGAATCTCTCTATACCCTGACTACACACTAACAGTGCAGAGGCGCAGAGCCTCTTTCCAGATAGTGAAAAAGAGGCTACGAACTGAAGGACTGAAATACGCGCTACTATTCTCTGCCTGGTTGCGTGTCATGTTTAATCAGAAAACACACTTTTTTGACACACCAGACTCTGCATGAGACTGGCTGGATGCGACCTTTCCTCACTTGGGGAACGAGGAGCGTGATGCCCTGCCCCCGAGACAGCCCCATCAATCACGTAGGAGCGGACGTGGCAGGATGCAATCGACTCGAAAAAAGACTGGCCCAACTATGCTGCAGGTCCTGGAGGGCCGTAATGGGGCACTGCAATCAGCATACTCCTTACATGGAACAGATTCCTCCCCGCACAGACTTACTTCATCCATAGACAGTGCCGCGGCATCTGATTCAGAAGGCAGCTCAGCGTTGTTCCCTGCTGTCACCCCGCAATCAGCCCGTGACCTCTGAAGGGGGACGCAGTACTCCGTGATCGCCGCTGTGCGCCTGACGCTCGCTGGGTTTGCTTCTTCCTGTATACAGGGTGGACCCGGACGGTCGAGAACCGTACTCCTCGCCATCTACCAAATAATTGGCTGGCCACAGGCGAGAACTATTGACAGTACACCAGTTAGACACCCAGAGCGCAGGCCCCCTTTCTTCGTAGATGCTTCCCCGTTGGTGGTAACGATAATGGTTCTATATAACACGATGGTTTGGCAAAGTCAGTTTGAGCTTCGCCCAGTATTCAGTTAAAAAAGTAAAGTTGGAAGTAGATTTAGAACACTGACATCAATACACATATCGTATATATTATACCAAGAGGAACACCCAGTAACACAGACTTCTAAAGAGACCACTGCATCAATATCTCGATATGACTGCATTACGTGAATACAATATTATAACCTGGAATGTACGGGGAATGGGATCCGTTCAAAAGCGACATAGAATTTTAGCTCAACTAAATTGTTGGAATATACATATAGCCTATTTACAAGAAACTCACCTCACTACCCATGAAGCAACGAAACTCCGTAAGAAGTGGCGGGGCCAGCTCCTACACACAACATATTCCGCGTTCGCAAGGGGAACGGCGGTATGGATACGCTCTGGGGTACCATTTGAAATACTAGAGACCAAAAATGATGATGAATGCCGTTACACACTGGTCAAAGGTAATCTAGATGGGAAACATATAATACTAGGAAACATATACACCCGAATACTGCACAGGATATATTCCTGGAGCGCTTGTCGAGGGTACTATTGCAATGGGTTCACATCCCATGGATAATAGGCGGAGACTTTAATGCACAACGACAGGCAGAGGAATTGCGTAATTGGCTACAAGGATGGTCACTGACAGATATTTGGCAAGCTAGAAACATAGGTATAAGAGAATACTCCTTTTATTCACATCCGCATCAAGTGCACATGAGACTAGATCGGGTAGTGTGCACTACTTCAATGCAGACTCAGATATCACAAACCACATATTTAGGAAAAACATTATCAGACCATATCCCCCTCGAGATGACGCTATTATGAGGGCGGAGATCTACGCCGATCCCCACATGGCGTTTACAGCCCTCAATAGTGGAAGATGATATCTTAAGAACAGAAATATCCCAAGCGATCACAAACTTCTTCTTCGACCACGCGGGTTCAGCATCCTCTTCATTACTCGAATGGGAAGCATTTAAAGTGGTGATAAGGGGTGTGGTGTAGGAGGCTGGACTGGCTTGTAGTGAGTACCTAGGGGTACTTGCACCTTGCACCAGGCCCAGTGATCCCTTATTAGTGTATAGGGTGTCTAGCAGCTTAGGCTGATAGATAATGGTAGCTTAGCAGAGCAGCTTAGGCTGAACTAGGAGACGTGTGAAGCTACTACAGTACCACTTAGTGTCATATGCACAATATCATAAGAAAACACAATACACAGTTATACTAAAAATAAAGGTACTTTATTTTTATGACAGTATGCCAAAGTATCTCAGAGTGTACCCTCAGTGAGAGGATAGGAAATATACACAAGATATATATACACAATACCAGAAATATGCAGTATAGTCTTAGAAAACAGTGCAAACAATGTATAGTTACAATAGGATGCGATGGAGACACATAGGGATAGGGGCAACACAAACCATATACTCCAGAAGTGGAATGCAACCACGAATGGACCCCAAACCTATGTGACCTTGTAGAGGGTCGCTGGGACTATTAGAAAATAGTGAGGGTTAGAAAAATAGCCCACCCCAAGACCCTGAAAAGTGAGTGCAAAGTGCACTAAAGTTCCCCAAAGGACAAAGAAGTCGTGATAGGGGAATAAGGCAGGAAAGACACAAACCAACAATGCAACAACGCTGGATTTCCAATCTGGGGTACCTGTGGAACAAGGGGACCAAGTCCAAAAGTCACAAGCAAGTCGGAGATGGGCAGATGCCCAGGAAATGCCAGCTGCGGGTGCAAAGAAGCTTCTACTGGACAGAAGAAGCTGCGGTTTCTGCAGGAACGCAAAGGGCTAGAGACTTCCCCTTTGGAGGACGGATCCCTCTCGTCTTGTAGAGTCGTGCAGAAGTGTTTTCCCGCCGAAAGAACGCCAACAAGCCTTGCTAGCTGCAAATCGTGCGGTAAGCGTTTTTGGATGCTGCTGTGGCCCAGGAGGGACCAGAAGGTCGCAAATTGGACCAGGAGGTAGAGGGGACGTCGCGCAAGACAAGGAGCCCTCTTAGCAGCAGGTAGCACCCGGAGAAGTGCCAGAAACAGGCACTACGAGGATGCGTGAAATGACGCTCACCCGAAGTCGCACAAAGAAGTCCCACGTCGCCGGAGAACAACTTAGGAGGTCGTGCAATGCAGGTTAGAGTGCCGTGGACCCAGGCTGGACTGTGCACAAAGGATTTCCGCCGGAAGTGCACGGAGGCCGGAGTAGCTGCAAAAGTCGCGGTTCCCAGCAATGCAGTCTAGCGAGGTGAGGCAAGGACTTACCTCCACCAAACTTGGACTGAAGAGTCACTGGACTGTGGGAGTCACTTGGACAGAGTTGCTGGATTTGAGGGACCTCGCTCGTCGTGCTGAGAGGAGACCCAAGGGACCGGTAATGCAGCTTTTTGGTGCCTGCGGTTGTAGGGGGAAGATTCCGTCGACCCACGGGAGATTTCTTCGGAGCTTCTAGTGCAGAGAGGAGGCAGACAACCCCCACAGCATGCACCACCAGGAAAACAGTTGAGAAGGCGGCAGGATCAGCGTTACAGAGTTGCAGTAGTCGTCTTTGCTACTATGTTGCAGGTTTGCAGGCTTCCAGCGCGGTCAGCAGTCGATTCCTTGGCAGAAGGTGAAGAGAGAGATGCAGAGGAACTCTGATGAGCTCTTGCATTCGTTATCTAAGGAATCCCAAGAGACAGAGACCCTAAATAGCCAGAAAAGAGGGTTTGGCTACCTAGGAGAGAGGATAGGCTAGCAACACCTGAAGGAGCCTATCACAAGGAGTCTCTGACGTCACCTGGTGGCACTGGCCACTCAGAGCAGTCCAGTGTGCCAGCAGCACCTCTGTTTCCAAGATGGCAGAGGTCTGGAGCACACTGGAGGAGCTCTGGGCACCTCCCAGGGGAGGTACAGGTCAGGGGAGTGGTCACTCCCCTTTCCTTTGTCCAGTTTCGCGCCAGAGCAGGGCTAAGGGGTCCCTGAACCGGTGTAGACTGGCTTATGCAGAAATGGGCACCAAATGTGCCCATGAAAGCATTTCCAGAGGCTGGGGGAGGCTACTCCTCCCCTGCCTTCACACCATTTTCCAAAGGGAGAGTGTGTAACACCCTCTCTCAGAGGAAGTCCTTTGTTCTGCCATCCTGGGCCAGGCCTGGCTGGACCCCAGGAGGGCAGATGCCTGTCTGAGGGGTTGGCAGCAGCAGCAGCTGCAGTGAAACCCCGGGAAAGGCAGTTTGGCAGTACCAGGGTCTGTGCTACAGACCACTGGGATCATGGGATTGTGCCAACTATGCCAGGATGGTATAGAGGGGGCAATTCCATGATCATAGACATATTACATGGCCATATTCGGAGTTACCATTGTGAAGCTACATATAGGTAGTGACCTATATGTAGTGCACGCGTGTAATGGTGTCCCCGCACTCACAAAGTCCAGGGAATTGGCCCTGAACAATGTGGGGGCACCTTGGCTAGTGCCAGGGTGCCCACACACTAAGTAACTTAGCACCCAACGTTTACCAGGTAAAGGTTAGATATATAGGTGACTTATAAGTTACTTAAGTGCAGTGTAAAATGGCTGTGGAATGACGTGGACGTTATTTCACTCAGGCTGCAGTGGCAGGCCTGTGTAAGATTTGTCAGAGCTCCCTATGGGTGGCAAAAGAAATGCTGCAGCCCATAGGGATCTCCTGGAACCCCAATACCCTGGGTACCTCAGTACCATATACTAGGGAATTATAAGGGTGTTCCAGTAAGCCAATGTAAATTGGTAAAATTGGTCACTAGCCTGTCAGTGACAATTTGAAAGAAATGAGAGAGCATAAGCACTGAGGTTCTGATTAGCAGAGCCTCAGTGAGACAGTTAGTCACTACACAGGTAACACATTCAGGCACACTTATGAGCACTGGGGCCCTGGAGAACAGGGTCCCAGTGACACATACAATTAAAACAACATATATACAGTGAAAAATGGGGGTAATATGCCAGGCAAGATGGTACTTTCCTACATGTGGTGATGAGAGCGACAACTGGAGTACGTAAAGTGCTAACCAGGGAATTAAAATTAATAGAAAACAAGCTACACACACTAGAAAAAAAGGCGATACTAAGACCCTCATCGACTCAACAGCTGCAAGAAGCTAGAGACGAACATACAGAGCTTGTGGAAAGATTACGGAAAATAGACTATATAAAATACTGTGAATGTATCCACAGCGAAGGAGACAAAGCAGGGACTCTATTGGCACGCCTGATTAAAGCTGAACCCCCCCCACACTCCTATCCTGCAGATTATTACGCCACAACAAGATACAATAAAAACACAACTGGGGATAAATACTGCTTTCCATGATAACTACACGACTTTATACTCGGCCCCTACAACTATAAATCGAGCCGAGATAGATGTCTTCCTAGCTGACATTAGGCTACCAAAACTGACAGAGAAGGCCAAGCTGCAATTAAGCGCGCAGATAGCACAAGGCGAAATAAAGGAAACAATCAAAAGCATGGCGCAGAATAAAGCACTAGGTTCAGACGGGTTACCAGCTGAATTTTACTCCCTCTTCTGCCCACAACTTGCCCCACAGTTAGAAAAATGATACTATTCCTCTCTAAAACATGGAGCTCTTCCAGATACAACTAAACAGCCAATAGTCACCTCACTATTGAAACCAGGAAAAGCCACAACTGATATGTCATCTTACAGACCCTTATCTCTGTTAAATACAGAATATAAAATATTAGCAAAAATACTAGCGCAACGACTGCTTAATTACATAGATAGCCTGATACACACGGACCAATGCGGATTTGTCTCGTCCCGTAGTACTTCTCTGAACATTCGTCGACTGTACCATGTAATGGACGCTGCTAAGAGTCATTACCCACACGCAGGATGCCTGTCACTAGATCTCAGACAGGCATTTGACTCCCTGAGCTGGGAATATATGTTTAAAGTATTAGAGAGGTTCAATGTCCCCCACGACTACATACGCTGAGTCCGGTAATTATACACCTCCCCGACAGCAAGAGCACGCACTGGTCAGAAAATCTCAGATACCTACCATGTACAAAGAGGCACCAGGCACTATATGCGGACAACATTATTCTGTATGTGAAAGATATAAGACAGAACCTAGATGCTATAGCACAAATATTCCAAAAATTCACGCCACTATCAGGACTAGCTATAAACTTTGACAAATTAGTGGCGTTCTCCCTCACTGGCCCAGATCCGAGAAATACAATCACATTCGGCGACAAACACCTACAATTAGCCTCAGACACAGTCCGATACCTCAGCATACAAATTTACCACACCCCAAAAGATCTGATGGAAGGTAATTTGCTAAAAGCAATGGCTTTTCATAGATCACAGATACAATTTTGGACATCGCTACCAATATCAGTCGCAGGTAAGCTTGCCCTGGCCAAGATGGTAATGCTACCCCGCTTCCTATATTATTTTATGAATCTACCAGTGAGAATCCCAGAAATTCACTTCAAAACCCTTAACTCGATGCTGGTCGACCTGATTTCGGGGAAGGGTAGGCGTCGTATAGGCCTGGCCAAGCTGCAGATGCCAACAGAGAAAGGAGGCATGGGTGCACCTGACATTAAGGCCTATTGTATAGCAGGTCAACTACAATGGCTGGCATATTGGCTAGCCGGAAGAAATTTACAAGAAATCAAATACACCCAGGAAATGGTTGATAAAGGTCACATACATTCCCTGTTATGTCCTGGTTTCCAAGCCCCGAAGCAACTACCACTCTTATTACGAATAGCTTTGCAATACTGGAAAACAGCACTCAAATATACAAATAAAACAATCCCATACTCCCCCAATACCCCACTTCTGGGACTACCAGTAAACACAGGTATACTGTTCCAACGACAACTACAGAAGTGGTCACAGGAAGGCGTGGACACGGTTGGGGTTTTCTTCAAAGACCAGCATCTACTAGTACACACAGACTTTACACACGAACACAACTTGACTTCATCGCTATTTCTCTTACATGCTACCATACAACACTATATTAAAAACCACTGGGCCCGAGACAGTAAGGAACCCCCCACACATGAACTTGTAAGCGCTGTCTACTCAGTGGGACATGGCAGACATTTGATAAAATGGCTATACCGTGAGTTGAAGACTCATTTATCACCGCCCCTAACCCAACTAAAGACTAGATAGGAGACAGATGTTGGCAAAGAACTGTCAGAGGATGATTGCGAGACAATTCTGAAATACCCTAGTCAAATACTACGTAATACTAGATTTAAATTTATACAGTATGCTATTCTGCACAGGGCATATCTCACACCGCACAAGATACACTTGCTATACCACAACGCATCACCAGGCTGCCCCAGATGTGGCACTGAAGAGGCAGACCTATTACACATGCTCTCGAGCTGCCTGGCCATTACCAATATTGGAATAGTGTTACAAATGTTTTGGGAAAAGTAGCAGGTGCCCCTATGAGCCTGACGGTGGAGACCTGCTTGCTGGGCTTGCTCCCACGCCCGAAGAAGGAGAAAGCACTCCCACGACTAACAAATCTAGCACTCATATTAGCAAAATGCTTACTAACCAAGCGCTGGAAAGCTACAACGCCCCCACAGGTGTCACAGTGGTGTGCAGAGATGCTAGACTGGGGAAAGGCAGAAAGTACAGCACTTAAAAGAGAAGAAAGTAGAGGAATGAGAAATTACCCCTTGGCGGATGAGTGGGGTGAGATACTAGAGAATTTTGTTACAATATGTAGAACAGAAGGGTTTGAAATTAATATATAAACACACAACGAACGATCTGATATTCGTAATCCTAAAATGCCCCCCCAGATGACAGACACATATACTCAGTCAAACACATGCAATACATTATCCAAAGATATGACCAAAAGCAGCGGTCAGGGAAAAGTACATATACTTTACCACTCATAGTAAAGATCGATGATGTCAGATATAGGTTAAGTTTAAGAAGTTAAGTTGTAATCAAACCAGAGTAATGATAGAACTTGATGATTAAAGGTTACATTCTATGCCAATATCATGTACACCATACCACAGCTGAGAAGCTTGTATTGTATCTAATATAAGAGCTTATATACTGAGTCAGAAATGTTATCTGTCAAAGCCATTTGTACAACCAGCAAGGCTGGATCAATGTCTATTTCTCATACAAAAATGCTCAATGTATTATATGTAACGTACTGAAAATATCAATCAATAAAAAGATTTAAAACAAAAAATTATTTAAAGCGAATGTAAGATGAAATAAGTATATATAAGAAGAAAAAAAGGAAATATATTGTCATTTTTTTTTTAAAAAGGAGGAGAAAAATCAATTTCCTTCGCCGTGCGTGAGAGATAGTTACTTAATGGCAATCATAGCTGATGACGTTTGAAGAAAGTTCCTGTTGAATCAAGCTTGTAGCTGTCAAGTCTATGATGATAACATACAGAATTCCACCACTGTCTGAGAGTAATGTTCTTCTAAGATTTCCAGTTAGAAGTACTAATAGAGATTGCAAAAGAAAGCAAAAGGTCCACCAATTTTCCAAGAGGCCTGAATGAACTCCAGATATCGTGTATGCCACCCAAAAACAGTAATTCACATGACATTGGTAAGGAGATCTGAGCTATTGCTGAAATGCGAGACCATATTGAGGACCAAAAAGTAGATAGGGATGGACAGGAAAAAAACATGTGAAAGTCAGTACCCTGCTGAGTGTGGCAGCGCCAACAATTGTCATTTTGTGCAAGTTTGAGTTTGTAAAGGCGTACAGGAGTGTAGAAAAGTCTATTATAAAAAAAATATAGGGTCTGTGTGAGGCTTGCAGTGCGTGCAGTGGAATGTATCTTATACCATATTCTATCCCATAAAGAAGTTGGCAAAACAACACCAAGATCTGATTCCCACAATGTCTCAATAGGTGATTTGAGTCTAGGTGAAACAGACGTTCTTAAAAGTTGATAAATTCCAGCTGCCTGAGGATAATTAGAAGTTACAATCGGGTGTGGAGGTGATGCAAGAGAAGAATGATTATGATGTATATTTATTGAGGGCCTCTTGGACTAGAGTACAAACAATGATATATTGGGATTTCATGCGAATAGGGAGATTATAAATTGCTGAGAGGGTAGTAAAAGGGATGATAGAGTCTTTATGATATAATTGGGAAATGAGAAGAATACCTTTAGTCATCCAAGCCTTCCAACACAAGGTTTTACCTTGTTTCCTAAGCAAACTATTGTGCCAAATAGGACTGTTAAAGAATTGATTAATGGGGGAAAGATGCAAAATTAAAAAAAGGTTTCAGTAAGTTGACTGAATGGGAGATAGTGCTGGGCAACCAGAATTTTGGGGGGGTTAGACCTAAATATAATGGTGGTCATTACAACCCTGGCGGACATTGTTAAAGCGGCGGTAAGACCGCCAACAGGCCGGCGGTAAAAAAATTAGAATTATGACCGTGGCGGAAGCCGCCAACAAAGACAGCCACTTTAACACTCCGACCGCCACGGCGGTATAAACAAACAGCACGGCGGTCACCGCCAACAGACAGACGGAAGACAATGTACCGCCCACAGTATCACAACCTACCAATCCGCCACCTTTTCCGGGGTGGATTCACTGTGGATAAAAACACGGCAGAAACAGCCATTTCAAAGTGAAAACGCTCACCTCTACACACTCCACGAGGAAGGAGGGCACCTTGGAACTCCATATTCTGCCAGCGCTAGTCTTCCTGCTCCTCTACGAGGATCATCAACGCCGGCGGCGAAGACCACGGTGAGTACTGCACCTACAACATAGGGGAGGGGGAGGCAAAAACACAGGGACACACACAACCAACATCCCAACCCCCACCCGACCCTCACCCACTACAACACACACACCAATGCATATCTATACATTACAGTAAAAGCCCCAACCCCCCCGGAAGAATGCAAAGACAAAAGAAAATGAGTGGAACCATTGTAATATATCAAAATACAGTAAGCAAATATATACATATATATACACAATAAACAAAATATACACCATGATTAGTAGTGCAGGTATTGCACCATTCATAGTCCGTGGACCACTGGTCCCAAAATGCATGGGCGAGGCCCACACAAGATACCCAATCCAAACGGAGAGAACACTGCAGGGGCATCAGATTGAAATACAACAGGCACCTCAGGGGGAAGGGAAGGGGGGGCACCTCAGCCGGATGAGTGCACCACGCCAGATCCACGAGGGGGCTCCATGCCCATTGATGTATCCTGGGGAGTGCAAAGCCACAGTCTCTCAAGTCTCTACAGTGGGTGGTTTGCCCACTGTTCAATCCTGGGGAATGCAAAGCCACATTCTCTCAAGTCTCTACAGTGGATGGGTTGCCCACTGTTCAATCCTGGGGAGTGCAAAGCCACAGTCTCTCAAGTCTCTACAGTGGGTGGGTTGCCCACTGTTCAATCCTGGGGAGTGCAAAGCCACAGTCTCTCAAGTGGATGCAGGTCTCCACTGGTTCTGGAGGGGGACTGGTGCCCAGAGTGCTTCTTCCTGCCAAGGACAGACGGAGTGGATGCTGTTCTCCACTGGTTCTGGAGGGGGACTGGTGCCCAGAGTACTTCATCCTGTGAAGGACAGACAGAGTGGATGCTGTTCTCCACTGGTTCTGGAGGGGGACTGGTGCCCAGAGTGCTTCATCCTGTGAAGGACAGATGGAGTGGATGCTGTTCTCCACTGGTTCTGGAGGGGGACTGGTGCCCAGAGTGCAGCACACACCCCGTGATGGTCCCAGTTGCGTCACTGCCCCTGCCGCAAATGGGCTAGCGGTGCTTTCCATGGCGGTCTTTGCCCTGTTCAGCGGTCCTTGGCCTGTTCAGCGGTGCTTGAGTTGCCAGTGTCAGACCTGTTCAGCAGTGCTTTCCATGGCGGTCTTTGCCCTGTTCAGCGGTCCTTGCCAAGGCGGTCCTTCTTTGCCCAGCAGGGCTGTGGCTGGCAGTCCTTCATTGGTCAGCTGGGCTGTGGCTTGTGGGGCCCTCCTGGCCAGCTGGGCTGTGGCTGGCGGTGGCCTCCTGGACAGTGACTCTGGCGGTGGCCTCCTGGGCAGTGACTCTGGCGGTGGCCTCCTGGGCAGTGACGATGAGCCTGGCGGTGGCCTCCTGGGCAGTGACGATGGGGCTGGTGGTGGCCTCCTGGGCAGTGACGATGAGGCTGGCGGTGGACTCCTGGGCAGTGACTCTGGGGCTGGCGGTGGCCTCCTGGCCAGTGACTCTGGGGCTGGCTGTGGCCTCCTGGGCAGTGACGATGAGGCTGGCGGTGGCCTCCTGGGCAGTGACTCTGGGGCTGGTGGTGTGGCTGGCGGTGGCCTCCTGGCCAGTGACTCTGGGGCTGGCGGTGGCCTCCTGGGCAGTGACGATGAGGCTGGCGGTGGCCTCCTAGCCAGTGACTCTGGGGCTGGCTGTGGCCTCCTGGGCAGTGACGATGAGGCTGGCGGTGGCCTCCTGGCCAGTGACTCTGGGGCTGGCGGTGGCATCCTGGGCTGTGACGATGAGGCTGGCGGTGGCCTCCTGGGCAGTGACTCTGGGGCTGGTGGTGTGGCTGGCGGTGGCCTCCTGGCCAGTGACTCTGGGGCTGGCGGTGGCCTCCTGGGCAGTGACGATGAGGCTGGCGGTGGCCTCCTAGCCAGTGACTCTGGGGCTGGCTGTGGTCTCCTGGGCAGTGACGATGAGGCTGGCGGTGGCCTCCTGGCCAGTGACTCTGGGGCTGGCGGTAGCCTCCTGGGCAGTGACGATGGGGCTGGCGGTGGCCTCCTGGGCAGTGATGATGGGGCTGGCGGAGGCCTCCTGGGCAGCGGGGATGATGGCGGTCTTCTCCGCCGTGCTGCTCCTCCCAGACTTTGGAGATTTCTTCTGCCCCTTACCCACCTTGGGAGGAGTCACAGCTGAGTCAACACTCCCCCCAGGACCCCTGTGAGCGGCTTTGCTGGCTGGAGTCTTCCCCCTCTCCCGCCAGGCACTGTCCTACTTCTGGTGCTTCACAGGGGGGGGGACTGGCTGTTCTGTGGCTCCGTGCTACACTGGCTGGCCTGGTGGCCGGTGCACTCCACATACCTGTAACAACAGGCACCATTGGTCCCAGGAGACTTTTTGGCTGAGGTGCTAGTACGGGACCTATGAGTTGGACGGGGGGGGAATAGGTTAAGGGTGGACAGGAAAACTTTTTTGGAGACAGTGGGACAGGTAGCTGGAGGGGATTTCGCAGTGGATGAAGAGGTGGTGGTTGTAGGAGGTGTAACATTTGTGCATTTGGGTGCAGGTGCATGGGCTGGAGGCTGTCGTGAGGTGAATGGCTGTTGGGTGGGTGTGTGCCTGCGTTTGTGTATCTTCGGAGGGGCGTCACAGACACACTGGGAGAGGACACAGGGGATGTGGAAATGGTAATGGGGTGGTGACTGCACGTGAGCGGGGTGTGGTGGTGGGTGTGCTGGTGCGGAACGTAGTGGCTGTAGTGGTAGTGCATGCAGGTGTGAGTGTAGACGAGACTGGGAGGGAGGAGGGAGACGAGGAGGAGGGGGACACAGTGGAGGCAGTGGATGTTGGTGTGTCTGTATGTGTGTGATGCTTGCATGAGTGCCTGTGGGATGTGTGGTGCTTATGTTTGCCTGAGCTTCCCTTGTCTGGTGAGGTGTGTGCAGTGCTGGTCTGATGGTGTGCTTGGTAAAGGCAGAGGTAGAGGGGATTGGGTCTGGGTGGAGGAAGTTGGAGGGGGGAGGCTAGACACAGGGACAATGGCTGCCATCAGTGCTGAGGCCAGAGTTTGCAGGGTTCGATGAAGGGCAGCCTGACCAGAATGAATGCCCTCCAGGAATGCATTTGTGTGTTGCAGCTCCCTTTCTACACTCTGGATGGCATTCAAAATGGTAGACTGCCCAACAGTGAGGGACCTGAGGATGTCAATGGCCTCCTCACTGATGCCAGCAGAGGTGACAGGGGCAGGGGCTGAGGAGCCTGGGGCGAAGGTGATGCCCACGCTCCTGGGTGAGCGGGCACGGGGCGAAGGCTGAGGGGCTGCAGGGAGGGCGGTGCTGGTAGGGGGGGTGGCGGCTGTACCTGTAGAAGTGGGGGGCACAGATGTTGCCGCCACCACAAGGGAGCTCCCATCGGAGGAGGAGTCCGTGTCGCCGGTTGCAGATCCTGTGACTGCCATGGTGCTCCCCTCGCCCTCCGTCCCACTTGTCTATTCTGAGTCCGTGGTGTGGCCCTCCATGGCCATGTGGGATTCAGCTCCCTCGTGCTCCGGTGTCACTGTACCTCCACCTGATGATGCTAATGCACACAAGAACAGGGAGACCACAAAAAGGGGGGGGGGACAGAAGAAAGACAGGTTGAGTGCATGGCTTACCGCTACCGTTGGCGGAACATACAGACACAGCATCCCCCTGCACTACGTCGCGCTGTTGGGCTCTACAGATGCAATTCCTGGGAAATGGCCTACATGGCTATGGACGACATCTGCACACATAGATGACACAGGGGCATGAATACCTGTACTTGCCACTCTACAGAGGTGGGGTGGGGTGCCACATGGCCTTCATTACGGAGGGACCTAGCCTACGGAACTCGCCCTGGCCTAGGGAAACCCAAAGCCCTCCTCACCCACCCAGACACCTTCACTGCACGCAAAGTCCGCTGAATGATGTTGTACTCACCCCCTTGCATCTGCTGAGATGCCCTCAAGCGCCCATCCAACTCAGGGTAGGCCACTGCCAGGATCCGGAACATCAGGGGGGTCATGGTTCGACAGGCACCCCTCCCACGTTGGGAGGCCATCCCCAGCTGAGCCTCCGCCGTCCTCTTGCTCCAGCGGCGAATGTCCTCCCATCTTTTCCAGCAGTGGGTGCTCCGTCTGTGGTGGACCCCCAGGGTCCGGACGTCCTTAGCGATGGCACACCAAATATCCTTCTTCTGGTGGGCGCTGACCTACATGACATGTACAGGGGAAGAAGAGAAGTCATTACCAACTGCACCGTCAAAGTGAGTGGCCCACATCCCTACCCTTGCCATGTGGCACATTCATTCACAGTCCTTCATGCACGCAGAACTGTGCCCCCTTCCTTCTTACAACCAGCCCTCTCCACACAGGCATAGCCCATACAACATGCTCCTTGTGTACTTACCTGTTGGTCTGGAGGACCGTAGAGTAGCGTGTACTGGTGGAGGACCCCGTCGACGAGCTTCTCCAACTCCTCTGCAGTGAAGGCAGGGGCCCTTTCCCCAGACGCACGAGCCATTGTCTCTTCCAGACCGAGGTCACGGCAGCACTTGCAGTGTACGTCCTCTCCTGTCGAAGATCAGGTATCGAGTGATTGAACAGATAGAAAATGGCGGTCACGTCCGCGGCGGTGACGTCCGCGGCGGTGCGTACCATCACCCCTGGCGTACATCGTCATTAGCTCCTGGGACCCATAGGGTCCAATGTTAACCAATGCAGCATTGCGCCGCGGTCTTCGACCGCCTACCGCGACGGTGTACAACGCCAGCGCAGTTACCTCACATCCCATTGTCCCAGTTTAGAGGTCAGGCAGCCGCCATTTCAGGGGCCCACATGGCCTATTTACCAACTGCGTCACACATACCTAGGCCTTGTCTCACAACACAAATACAGGCCACATTTTGTGTATGAATGGTGTTCTGTGTAGACTGTGGGTACATACCTCTGAGTTGTTTGACTCTGTGGTCGCTGTTGTCCTTCATAGGCACAGTCCACTGGGACATGTGAGGAGATGGCGGAATCCTCCGGTGTACCGACCGCTGGTGGACCTGTTGACAATGGAGGAAAGAAGTTTGATCATCACCTACAGGTTTGACCGTGCCACAATCCAGGAACTGTGTACCCAGTTGGAGCCTGACCTGATGTCAGCAGTCCGCCATCCCACAGGAATCCCCCCTCAAGTGCAGGTGCTATCAGTGCTCCATTTCCTTGCAAGTGGGTCATTTCAAACAACAGTGGCCATGGCATCAGGGATGTCCCAGCCTATGTTTTCCAACGTGTCGTCCAGAGTGTTGTCTGCCCTTCTGAAACACATGCGGAGCTATATCGTTTTCCCTCAGGTGGAGGACTTGCCTACAGTGAAAGGTGACTTCTATGCCCTTGGACATATCCCCAACATCATAGGTATCTACAGGAGTGAACAGGTGTACAGGAACCGGAAGAGTTATCATTCCATGAATGTACAGATGGTATGTTTGGCAGACCAGTACATCTCCCAGGTAAATGCTATGTTCCCTGGCTCTGTGCATGACGCCTACATCCTGCGGAATAGCAGCATCCCTTATGTGATGGGTCAACTCCAGAGGCACCGGGTGTGGCTATTAGGGGACTCTGGTTACCCCAACCTGTCATGGCTACTGACACCAGTGAGGAATCCCAGGACCAGGGCAGAGGAACACTACAATGAGGCCCATGGGCGGACTTGGAGGGTGATCGAATGCACGTTCGGCCTCCTGAAGGCCAGGTTCAGGTGCCTCCATATGACAGGTGGTTCCCTATTCTACTCACCAAAGAAGGTGTGCCAGATCATCGTGGCCTGCTGTATGCTTCACAACTTGGCTTTGCGGCGCCAGGTGCCTTTTCTGCAGGAGGATGGTCCAGATGGCGGTGTTGTGGCAGCTGTGGAGCTTGTGGACAGTGATGAGAAGGAAACAGAGGAGAAAGACATTGACAACAGGGACTCAGTCATCCAGCAATATTTCCAGTGACACACAGGTGAGAAAACATTCCTGCCTACTACAAGTACTTTAACACTTCTACTTCTATCCTGTCTGTCGATTTCAACCAGTATATGGTCACTGTGTTGTACATTTCCCTTACGGTTTCACAGGTGTGGTTTCCAACATGTGTCATCTGCTTAGATTCCTCATGGACTTGAGATGTGTGACATAGGTATGTTGACATTACATTTGAAAAAGCAGTTTGTCACTGTCATTGCTAATACACAATTTCGAAATCAAAGACTGACTCCAGATTGTTTTGTGCTTCAAGGGTGTTTATTGAAGTGCTCAATATTGGAGGGGGTTGTAAAATGGTGAGGGGTGATGGTGGAGGAATATCCATGGCAGAGTCTAGTCTATTAATCTCACAGGTGCATTGCCCATATGGGCATAGGAAGTGGAGCTGGGGCACTTCCAATAAAGACAGGGTTACAAAGTGGGACAGTGGTTTGACAATCAGGGTGGTCTCATTTCTTAGCTGGGGTCTTGGCATCGTGCTCTGTCTTGTTCCTGGATCTCAGGGACCGCTTGCGAGGTGGTTCTCCGTCTGCAGGGGGGAGTGCTGGTGTGGTGGTCCTGTGGCGGTGCCTTCTGTCCACTAGCACCGGCGGAGGTGATGGGCAGTTCATCGTCCATGCTAGTGTCAGGGGCCCCTTGTAGTGCCACAGCGTCCCTCCTGGTGTTAAGTATTTCCTTCAGCACCCCTACGATGGTACCCAGGGCGGAGCTGATGGTTCTGAGTTCCTCCCTGAACCCCAAATACTGTTCCTCTTGCACGTGCTGGGTCTCCTGAAACTTGGCCAGGACCGTTGCCATCGTCTCCTGGGAGTGGTGGTATGCTCCCATGATGGAGGAGAGGGCCTCGTGGAGAGTGGGTTCCCTTGGCCTGTCAGCCCCCTGTCGCACGGCAGCCCTCCCAGTTCCCCTGTGTTCCTGTGCCTCCGTCCCCTGGACCTTGTGCCCACTGCCACTGCCCCCAGGTCTCTGTTGTTGTTGGGGTGGTGGGTTATCCTGGGTTCCCTGTAGTGGTGGACACACAGCTGATTAACGTGTCCAGGGGACGGAGGTATGGGCCCGCTGGGTGGGTGCTGTGCTGGTGTTACCAGAGGGTGGAAGGTCTGTGGTGGGCTGTGCCTGTGTGAGGGGAACCGACTGTCCCGAGGCCCACGATGGTCTGGGCTGGTCATCAGGATCCAGTTGGACAGAGCTGCTGTCATCACTGTGGGCCTCTTCTGTGGGTGGGGTGGAGATGTCTGGACCCTCCTGTCTGGTGACATTGGGTAGTGGTCCTGCAGGGGTGTAAAAGCATGATTATTGCATCTGTGTGTGTCATGGTGTGCAATTGGTGGGTGACCGTGTACCCCAGTGCTAGCATTCCTGTTTGGGGGCTTGTGTGATGATGGTTGAGGGGGGTGTTATGGGTATGTGCAGTGGGCATGCTTTAGTGATGGGTGTCCATGCTTTGTTGTGTCATGCAGGGCTTGGTGTTGGGATGTGTGTGGTTTGTGTTATTAGTACATTTGTGAGTTGGAGTGATAGGGGAGGGGGCGTGGGTGGGGGTCTGTGATAGCATGCAGGTAGGGTGGGGAATATGATAGTTAAAGGTTTGACTTACCAGAGTCCATTCCTCCACCGACTCCTGCGAGGCCCTCAGGATGCAGAATCACCAAGACCTGCTCCTCCCATGTTGTTAGTTGTGGGGTAGGAAGTGGGGGTCCGCAGCCAGTCCGCTGTACCGCCAGGTGGTGTCTTGGGACGCCGGAACGCACCTTCCCCCGTAGGTCGTTCCACCTCTTCCTGATGTCGTCCCTATTTCTTGGGTGCTGTCCCACTGCGTTGACCCTGTCGACTATTCTTCGCCATCGCTCCATCTTCCTAGCTATGGAGGTGTGCTGCACCTGGGATCCAAATAGCTGTGGCTCTACCCGGACGATTTCCTCCACCATGATCCTGAGCTCCTCCTCCGAGAACCTGGGGTGTCTTTGCCGTGCCATGGGGTGGTGTGGTGATATGTAGTGGTGTGTGGTGTTTTGTGCGTGGAAGTTGTGTGGGTGATGGTGTTGAGTGCCTGTGGCTGCTAGTTTGTGGATGGTGGTGTCTCTCTCTGGCCTTCTTTCGGAATTTTGGGTCGTAGGGGTTTGTGGGTGATGTAGGTGTGTGTTTTATATTGTATTGAGTGTGTGGGAGTGGTGTGTGTATGTGTATCAGGTGTGTGTATTTGGAATTGTCCAATGTGGCGGTGTTTTGTAGAAGTGTGTGTATTTTGAGCGCGGCGGTGTGTACCGCCAATGGAATACCACGGTTGAAAGACCGATTCGTGGGTCGTGATAGCATGGGCATATTTCTGTTGGCGTGACGGTGGAGGTTTTGTTTTCGCCAGTTTATCACTGACCTTTGGTGTGGCGGACTTGTGTGGGTGTCTGAATTTTGTCAGATTTCGAAATGTGGGTCATAATAGCTGTGGCGGAATTCCGCGGCCGCCGCGGTGTGTTGGCGGTCTTCTGCACGGCGGTAAGCGGCTTTTACCGCCAATGTTGTAATGACCCCCAATGTGTTTATGGGAAAAGGGAGAAATAAATGTTTCTTCCAAAGAGAACCATAGCTTTTGAGGGGCATCATTGAGTGTAGATAAATAGGGATGTATTTGCTTAATGCCAAAAGATTTGTGATAAGTTATAAAGTCAGGGAAATTAACTCCACCCTGTACTTTAGGAAGTTTCAATTTTGAGAGAGAGATTCAGGATTGTTTACCGTTCCACAGGAACTTGGATAGAATTTTATCAATTGAACTAAAAAATAGTTTAGGTATCTTAATAGGAAGCATCGTAAGGAAGAAGTTAATGATAGGGAGAAGCATCATCTTAATGGTGTCCAAGCGGCCCCACCACGTGAGATATAACGGATACCATTTCTGTGTGAGATCTACAAGCTTTGCAGATAAGATTTCTAAATTAGTCCTTAATGTATCCTTAGGAGTAGTGCAGTACCATACCCCAAGGCATTTAATCTTAGAAGAATTCCAAGATAATCCTGCATCAAGGAATACAGAGCCAGTGCAATGAGCATTAAGTGGTAAGACCACTGTTTTGTCTATATTAAGTTTATAGCCAGATACATCAGAATATAAGTTGAGCTCATGCAGGAATGCAGGAAGAGAAGTGTCAGGGTGAGACATGAACAAAAGAATATCATCAACATATGCCATAAATTTGATGTGTGCATTATTAATTTGAAACCCCGTAAATTGTTCAGATGTTTTTAATTGGTATAGAAAAGGTTTGAGAGCCAAAATATATAGTAAAGGAGATAATGGGCATCCCTGACGAGTACCCCTTTTAAGAGGGAAAAAGGGAGATCGGATACCATTTGTTACAACCGAGGAACATGGTGAGGAATAAAGAATGGATATAAAATGTCGGAATTTAGTACCTAGTTTATGCCATTCCAATGCTTTCGACAAGAAACCCCAGTAGACCCTATCAAAGGCCTTTTCCGCATCCAATGATAAAGCTGCCAGAGGAATCTTAAGTTTAGATGCCTTGTTAATAATATTTTAAAAAGTACGGGAATTATCTGCTACATTTCTATTAGGGATAAAACCAGATTGATGAGAATCAATAAGGTCAGGTATATATGGGAGTAAACGGACAGCTAAAACCTTGGCATAGAGTTTACAATCAGTATTAATGAAAGATATGGGTCTATAATTTTTACAGTCAGTCGCATCCCGATCTTTTTTTGAGAATAAGACAAATCATGACCTCTGTAAATGAGCCAGATGCAGAACCTGACATTATAAAGTGATTAAGTAATTGAAAGAGTTTGGGGAAAAGAGACTTAGCAAACTGAATAAAGAATTCTACTGTGAAGACATCTGTGCCTACAGCCTTACCCTTGGGGAGAGATTGTAAAGCTGTATATTGTTCGGTAAGTTGTAGAGGTTGGTCTAAAGGTGAGAGGTCAATCTGCAATGTGTCTCTTGGTTTGAGATTAGAGAAATATTGGTTGAGAGATTCAACTGTTGGTATGTGTTCTGGAGTGTACAGGTCCTTATAGTAAGAAGCGAAACACGATGCTATATCTTTATCTTTAAAGTGTTTAACACCATTGTTATCTGTGATAGATTCAATAGTTGTTTTTTCTTTTTTTTTTTTTCAAATATAGAGCTAGAAGAGAACCAGCTTTATTATTACCACCATAATATCTGGCATTTATTTTCAGGAGGGTGCTGCATGCTTGTTCAGTGGTATATTGGTTAAACTCGATTTTAGCTGAGACTAGTGCTTCAAGATGTGATTTACTAGTTTTGTGAGTATAGTATTCATGTTCTAGGGACTTTATATTTTCAAGGATAGAAGTCGATTTCTGTTGAGCAGACTTATTTTTTGAGTGAGCGTAACTTATGATGAAACCCCTAGAGGCTGCTTTGAATGCATCCCACACAAAATGAAATGATAGTTGATCACTATCGTTGATGTGAAAGTATTCTTCTATAAACTTACTGTAGGAAGCGATAAAAGTAGCATCTGAAAGTAGAGAGTCATTAAACCTCCATGAAGATTTTTCAGAACCATTAAGAAAAAGATCAAGGTCAGTAATCACAGGTGCGTGATCTGAGATCAAAATAGCACCGATTTCAGAGTTGACCATATCTTGCAATAAACCTTTACTCAGAAAGATATAATCAAGCCTAGAATGGGAATGGTGGGTAGGAGAATAAAAAGAGTATTCCAAGAGGTCGGGATTGCATACTCTCCAAGAATCAGAGAGAGAATGCTGTAAAATAAAGTTTTAAAAAGCTTTGTGGGAGGCATGTGGAATGAAACATGATGTGGAACGTCTGTCCAAAAATGGATCGAGAATTTGGTTGCAGTCATCACCTATTAGTAAATTGTTTGAGGAATGTTCAGAGACAATATGTGAAAGATTCTTCCAAAAATTTGGATCTGGATGTGTGGGGCCGTATATATTTAGGATAGTAAGAGAATATTGTCAATTGTAAATTTAACAAGTACCCAGCGACCTTCTGTATCTTGATGCTGCGAAATTATGGTAGGTTTGAGAGACAGAGTATAATTACCCCATTTATGTTTGTGATGGAAGGGGAGTAGAAAATGTCCCCCCACCCATTGTTTTTTAAGCTTAATTGCCTCAGAGTCGTTGAGGTGAGTCTCTTGCAACAAAGCAATGTGGCATTTCAAATTAGGTGAGATAAGACACGCTGAGTTTTAATGGGGTGTTTAAGCCCCTTAACATTCCAAGTAACAGTTCTAAGTTGCAGAACAAGAAGTATTAATAAACAACTGCTATAACAAGGAAAAAACTAGGCATATCAATTTTGCAAAAGCAAAGAAATGGGAAAGAAACAAGATAGTAAAGAAAAAGAAAAGGAAGATGACCTCCAGAAGTTGTATATATATGGATGTGGCAATACAGGGACTAAAGTCCACGAAAGATCAAGAAAACAAGATAGAAAGTGAATACCCCGAAAGGTAGAGGGACAGCGGAGAA
This sequence comes from Pleurodeles waltl, assembly GCF_031143425.1. Taxonomy (NCBI): domain Eukaryota; kingdom Metazoa; phylum Chordata; class Amphibia; order Caudata; family Salamandridae; genus Pleurodeles; species Pleurodeles waltl. Next base: position 201,931,630 of record NC_090442.1, on the reverse strand, counting down.
CCTGAAAAGACAGGCAAGAGTGGCTTCAGCACAAGAAAAGTGATATTAGATATTAAAACATATGAAGGCGAGTTTCATGGAAGAAAAAAAAACATACAAACGAAAAATGTACCATTCAGGAGACCAAATAACGTAATAACTACAGTAAAGGACTGTGACATGAAAAACAATAAAAATCAAAGCTTACCAGTGGAACATGTAGGAGAACAGTGTGGATGGTGAGAAAGGGATACGGTTGGGAAAGGAACATGAGGATTGCACAAAGAACACTATCTAAAAAAATAAATGTATATATATATATATATATATATATATATATATATATATATATATATATGAAAATAATAAGTTGCAGAGAATGAAAACCATGGATATAAATATTAAACATAACCATTACTATTAAACTGTCCAGAAAAATAAAGAAAGGACATTAAAGACTAATTAAATTATATCTTCAAGTAATTGCAGATGCTCCTAGTTCCATTGCTTCTGTTTTGTGTTGGTTAATAAATGTTTGTAGTGCTGAAGGTTCCTCAAACGAGTAAGATTTGTCCTTGAATTTAATTTTGAAAAGGCATGGGTGAAGAAGACCATATCGAATATTCAAGGATTTGAGTAGTTGACATAAGTCCAAAAACTGTTTGCGACGTGCAGCTGTAGCAGGAGAGAAGTCTTGTGTGAAAAACACTTTATGACCTGACCCTAGCAAAGAGCCCATCTTTATTGCTTCCGAGAGTATTTGTATCAAGTCAGTAAATTGGAGAAAGAGAATAATAATTCCTCTAGAATGTGTACGATGGCCAGTTGAAGTCTGTGGACCTAAACGATGTGCCCGTTGGATAGAGAGGGGAGAGGTAGGAGGCAAGCGAAGAATTGAAGGTATTGCTGATTGAAGGAATGCAATCATGTTAGAGCCTTCCGAACCTTCTGGAATCCCAGAAAGGCGAAGATTATTTCTCCTATTTCTGTTTTCTAAGTTTTCAGTAAGCCTTTTAAGTTGAACTATGTCCTTAGAGACCTGAGGATTGACAGTGTTACAATCTTCAAGGTTACTGACTCTCTGTTCCAGAGTACAAATTTGTTGTTCGTGTTGGGACCATTGCTCCTCAATACGTTGCAAGGAGACATTAGTGTTGATCATAAAGGGCTTTAGTGCATGCAATTCCTCCATGACATCATCTAGAGTAATATGTGTAGTTGATTTTTAGGGAGAATCAAGGTCTTTTTTTGGGCGCTTGACGGAGGAAGTATTAGATGTTTTTTTTGCAATTGCGTCAGCAGCATGAGATGAAGAGGCGCCATCCTTTAAAAAGACTGCAGCACTATCCATTGTTGAAGCTGATGGTAGAGAAGATTTAGTTATATGTGTGCGCAACACTCGAAGAGGATTATATAGCCTTAGAACCCGCCGTAGCGGGCTCTACCGGCTATTAAAGGCCCGCTCCCGAGTTAAATGCCCGAGCCGAAGGCGAGGGCATTTAACAAGGGAAAGGGCCTTTAATAGCCGGTAGAGCCCGCTACGGCGGGTTCTAAGGCTATTAGAACATTCTGCCACTCAGGGCAGAATGTTCTCTTTAAAAAAACAAATTGCTCACGGAGCCCGAGGGGATTAGAATCCCCTCGGGCTCCGTGAGGATTTGTTCACAGCTGCTGCTGTGAACAAAGCCCATTGGAATGTTGGCGCTGCGGGCTTTTACCGGCCAGTAAAAGCCCGCAGCACTCCATTGTTTTCAATGGAGCTGCCAACTTCCAATGTTCTAATTAGACTTGGAGAAAGATGATGACTGGCAACTCTGAGAATTATGTGGTCTCCCCATAAAAGTCAGCAGCAATTTGGTAATAGGAAGCCAACAATGTGAGGTGTTGATGAAATTATATTACAATCAGAAGCTGCTGCCAGAAGTTTCCAACAACAGAGCAAAATATAATAAAAAAAAAAAAAAAGAAAATCCTAAATTATTCTCTCATAACAGGCATGCCAGAATACCACAAGAGCAAAGCACTTTACTGCACATAGTCAAACAATTGGTGACTAGTTTTAAGGGAACCTTCTGAAAAGGAAAAAATCCCCTCCGTCAAAGGAAAGCATTTACTATGTTATGAAGAGCAATTTGAAAGAGCTCCTTGACAAGAGCTGCCAGTGAATACTGAAAGTTGAAAACCTCAGCTAAATGTGTTTGAAGAGAGAGGTCAAAAGTTCAGCTGGCTGTCAGAAGGTAATAAATATTCCATTGCAGAGGAAACTAGATTTGTAGAATCACATCCAGGCAAGCAGTTAAAAGTCAAATAGAAACATTTCTGTGAAAGTTTAGGTTTGTGCAGAGGCTTATGGAGTGAAACGCAAATGACACAGATAAGTAATTACCTCAGGCCCTCACATGAAGTCTCTGAAATGACTTCAAAACTCAATGTCTCTGTAAGATAAAGGCATATTTATGCAGCGGCAGAGCTCTGGTGCTCAAAAGTGCTGAAGAAATGAATCATTTTGATGTGAAAACATCTCCTTCTTTCCAGGAAGTGCTGAAGCCTCACGGAGCTCTAAAGAGCAGTGGCCATCTTGCGTGACCTCCAGCCACGCCCCACAAAGTGAGAGCTTGTTTGGCCAATTTTGCAATTCTATTAGCTAAGCGCCTCCTTGCCATGCACTGGAGGGCTCCTCATCCCCCAGCATTCCCCCAGTGGTGAATGGTGCTCATTGGCTGAAGCACAGCAGAAAGGTCTGCACTACACTGGGAGGAGGCAAGACAAATGTGCAAAACTCCCTATAGCAGCAGCATGTGCTTCTGTGCTACAACAGCTCAAAGACATTGCAGCAGATAAAACCCTCCCCTCCCTCCTGCCTCCTCGAGTCAACAGTCTTAATTCCCGAGCTCCGAGTGCCACCTGGCCTGCACATATCACACTAACCCTGTCTTGCCACTCTTCATCCCGCTGCTTGTAGCCCAGTTACTCCCCCCCCCTCTGTATCCTTCTCCTGTTTTCCCCTTTTCGTTACATTTCCTCACAAGATCCCTTTCAATCCTGCTGGGACTCTTCCCCATGAACATCAGCCACTCATTAGAAGATGCAGCACATAGTAGACTGCCCAATTTGTTACCTAGGCTCATAGATCCTCTTATCCCATACTTACCCCCGTTTTCTATTTCTCTCTCTCCACCTGTCCCCTACTACATCATACAAAGCCTAAGCCTGAGACTTTTGTAAATGTTAAAATGTTGTTGTACTGTAAGAACCATCGTAGCTGATACTGTTGTCCTTACTGATGTAATTGCTATGGTTCTCCACGTGCAAAAGGCCAATAAAAATTGTTTTGAAAAAATGAGGCCACATATGCTCCGGGGCTGCACCCAATACATGCCTGCTATTGCGCCTGCCTTTTTAGGCAACATCATTTTAAATTGGTTCTGGTTGCCATCAGCTTATTTTCGAGTTGTAAGACCCAATGCCTAATTTGGGCATAGCATAATCTTTCTTTTACGTGTAAACCAAAATTATTTTCAAACTGATTTCAGGATTTAATCACCCTATGTATCAGCATGTCGGATATCATCACCCATCCTCCTATTCTTCACTTTCAATACTAACCCTTATTCATTGCTGGAGGGAAGACAGGATTAAAATTGATGGAGAGTATGAGGAAAGGAATGTTGTCAGCACTCTCTCTTTCACCACTTTGTCCCATATATTCAGTGTTCTAGCCGCTGCTGCGCTCAGATATTCATTTAGTAGCCTGTGCTCTCATTCCAGCCAGTAATATCCCACAGTTTACCTAAATATCTGTATTTGCAGGCTCCATGAGCACCCAAGGTGTGTTATGTTCTGGTCTAGACCATTGCATAATAACCGTAAACTGAGCTGCTTCAAAGTACTTTTGTAGGTCAGGAAGTGTCATACTCCCTGCAATTTTGGTTGTTGCAATAAACATGTGGCAAGTCTTGGTTTATCTTTATTCCAGATGGATTTTGTTATTTGCCTTTGTATTTGCTCTAGGAAGGTGTTATTCATGGAATTGCAAAGTACCTGAAAATATAAATAAACATAGGCAGGACATTTACTTTACATTTATCCTTCCCAGCAAATGTGCAAAACATAAAAGCTAAACATGCAGAACTGCTGACATTGCACATTCTTGACGGTGGAGAATCGATCAAGCCAAAGTTCTCCCCTTTCAAGGAAGAGACCTTGGACCACCTCCGGGTGCTACTGTTATTCATGATCTGCTAGGGGTTAATGACTGAGCTTGTCTGCTCTGTCATTCAAGAATCTGGTGTTCGCTACCAGAAAAATTCTGTGAAGGTCCAACCATTTCCAGAGGAGCCGGGAACCTTGGCACAGAGTCCGTGACCCTAACCACTCTGTTTATTGCAATACCACATGGCGGTAGTGTTGTCCCCTTGATGTATGGAAGGAAACCTTTCAGCACCAAGCAGATGCCCCTCACATCCAAAAAGTTGATATGGAGCTGGGGCTGTGCCGGAGACCAGGGGCCTCTGATCTCCACCTCTCCCAAGTGGAGATCCCAACCCAGAAGTGGTGCATACCAAGAAATACCGAGATATCATCAGGGTTTCTCACACCAAAATAAAAAAAAGCACAACCAGCATGCTTTGAGTAAAAAATATTGTCTCACTAATTCCTTGTATGAAATGTTTTCCATTGTGAAAACCCAATTGGAACCCTCCTCCACTGCCGTTCCCCCAACCCCTTAAATCCTCACCCTCACAATGTAATGATCTTTCAAGATCTTCATAAAATCCATAAATCTATGACAGTTTTCAACAGTTTATTGAAACTGGAAATACTAGTCATAAGGAAGACCCACTGTATTGGCCTATGCTCAGTGATTTTGCCTTTCTGAAGACAGATAGTTTGCAGATGTCATAAGTCAAGTTAAATCCAGTTCTCCTAATGATCCAGCCCTACCACATATTTTAGCCAACGTAGTAGATCAGATACTTCCCACCTTCTTTGAAATGGCTAACCTTTCTCTGGTCACAGGATTAGTCCCAGTGAACATGCCATGGTCAAAGAACTACTAAAAAAGCCTAACTTGGATCCTCTTGATTTAGGAAATTATGGACTGGTCTTTCTTCTCCCGGGGATAAGTAAAACACTAAAAAAACATGTCAACCTAATTGTATCTGAATTCCTAGAAAACCATGATATCTTGCATCCCACACAGACAGGATTCTGACCCTACCACGGTAAGAGACTGCTCTTCAGGTGGTGGTAGAAACAGCCAAAACGCTGCTAGGTCAGGGAGGCTCCATAGCTATCATACTCCTAGAGCTCAGCTCAGCATTAGATATGATAAACCATGATATTCTCACTAGGAGACTACAGAGTGCTGGAATGTCAGTACTAACCCTTTCCTGGCTTACGTCCTTCCTCGAAAATAGGTATTTTCAGTTCTTTGACAAGGGCTGTATGTCAGATATTTTCCCTCTAAAATGTGGATATCATCCATCCCTTTGGGATTTCAATAATCTCATATGCAGACAATACTCAATTGGTCTTTTCTCTTACCCAGAGCCAAAAGTCCTACCCCTCTCATTAGGCTCCTGGTTATAGAAAGTTACAAGCCTTAACCTACATGGAAATTAAACAATGCTCATGATCCTAGGCAATAATCTTAACTCTTCTATGAGTCCAAGCTGGCCAACCTGTCTAGGCCCGGCTCCGCCACCAAAACAGCTGTAAAGAGCCTAGGAATGTGGCTGGATAAATCCTTGAATCGTGAATCTCGAGTAGTATAGCTTGCAGCCACTTGCTATAGCATACTCAGGATGCTCAAATAAATTCTCCTTCTCCTTCCTCCTATTTCGAAGAGGCTGGTGATCCAGGCCCTTATTCTCTGCCATCTGGACTATGGCAGTTCTCTCTATTTGTGAGCCCCAACAGCTACAATTAGGAAATTGCACATGGTAGAGAATCCCACCACCCGGATACTGTACAACCTACCCAGAAATCAATCTACCCGACACCTAGAGTTCCCTCCATTAGCTCCAAGTGGCTGAGAGGGTCAAATTTAAATCACTCTGTATCACTCATAGGGCACTCCTTGACAAAGGGCCTTTGATCTCCCGCACTTTGCTATCTCCCTACGAGAACTTTGCGATCCTCTATGGCATATTTGGCCACAGTACCTATAGTTAGAAGGGCGAAATACGGAGGTCACTCCTTTGCCTATAAGATCAGCAATAAAGGGACTCCCTTTTAGAAATTCACAAAAGACTTGGCTCTTCCAAAATAGATCCCTCTAATTCCCTCTGACAAGTCTGTGCTGCACTCTCACCGCTGGGATGCCTAAGTGTAGCTACGTGCTATATAAGTGCTATATAGAATAGAATAGAATTGGCCACCACTGTCCCCTCTGGGGTAGGGCGATGGATCTACCCCTTACTCAGTTGTGGTCCAGTAGCAACCACTGCAAATATTTTGCATTCTACTTCGAAATCTGGACGTTATCAGAAAGGTCCACTTGATTTGGGCCAAATGAAACTTAAGATCCCGCTGAAAAGCCTGCATATGCCACCTGGTGTGTTTGACCAGCAGGATACAGAAGGCCATCAACTAAAGCAGCCTCAATGTCAACCTCACTGAAACCCAGGACAAGGGCTAAAAGATCTGGATCATACTCTGAATATCCTGGTCTCTCCTTTATCGGAGAAATTCTGAAAACCAACCATGTCCAGAATGGCTCCAATACATGGGAGCACCTGTGAAGGAGTCAGGTATGAATTCAGCATGTTGATAGTGGAACCCAAAGATGACAGGAGATTTGCCACAGTCAGGAGGTAACTGATGACGGCCTGGGGCGAGCCCGCCTTCAACAGCTGGATTTTAAGGTTCGGGACTACTTGGACCCCTGACCTCCAAAGGTGTGCTTCTACCACTGTCACTTCCATGAACACTCGAAGGGTATTGGTGAGACCAAAGCAGAACTGCAGAGACCTGAAAATGCCCCTGTCCCACCACAAACTACAGGTAGTACCGAAGGGCCTGCAGGATGGGTATATGAAAATTGACGTCCTGCAGATCCAATGTCTCAATCCAGTCACCAGGGTAGAGGGCAGGCAATATCTGGTACAGATTGAGCATTCTGAATTTTCCCTTTTGGAGGAAGGCGTTGAGCGGGTGCAGATCTAATATAAGATGAAGACCTCTATCCTTCTCTGGCACCAGAAAATAGTGGAAATAATAACCACGACCCACTTCTAGTGCACGCAGTTTCTCAATAGTTCCTTTGGACAAAAGGGCTTGCTCTTCCTGCCCTAAAACAGATGGTCATTGGTCTTTTGGCTTGGAGCCGGTGGAAGGTGCGGCAAAGTGGCTATGAAGAGTAAGGTGTATCCCTTCAGCACAATCTCCATGACCCACTTGTCTGATGTTATAGCCTGCCTGAAGCCAGGGGTCTGTACTCCAATAAGGGCATGCTAAAAGTGTTTGGCAGGTGAGGCTGTTGGGGGTGGGTTTCAGGGCAGTTGGCTCACCTACCCTGAGCAAGCGGTCAAGTGGGTGCCACAGCCTCAGCCACAAAATTGCTGGGCACCTTGCTGAGGCTGTATTGGCTGCCTTTATGGTGTACCTCGGCCTAAACTGCAAAAGAAACAGTAGGGCGGACGCTGCAGGCAAAGCAGTGTAGATAAGCCCTGCGAGCGTGTTATGGGCTTGCTCTCTTTGAACTGCTCCAGAGCAGAAACTGCCTTGTTCCATTAAAAGGGAACTGGATATTGCCTGAAAAACCACCGTTGGCAGGTGTAGCGATGAATGATGATATTGGTTCCAATGACTTACCGGTGAAATCAGTGGTATCTAAACCATAACAAACTGTGAACTTGGCCATTTCACAACTGTCCTCTATAACTTGTATCAGGACTGGTCTGAGGTTTTCCTGGCCACCAAATCTCAAAGAGCAAATGAATAGAGGCCCAGCAGGCAACTACCATTGACGGACCTGCGGGACAAACTGGTGGAAGAAAATATACTCTTCCCAAAGGTCTCTACTCTTTTGGAGTCCCTATCAGGGGGAGTAGTCATTAAAGTATTTGGGTTTGTCTGACTAGTATATACACCTGAACTACTTCCCAGGAGAGGGGTGCTGAGAAAAAAATGCAAGATTGCCAGGGTCCAATATAGTGATTTACTAGGAGAATGTCAGGGAATACCTCGTTAACAAGGTAGAAATAGAAGGAGCTCAGTGGAGGTTTGTCCCAGCTGGAGCACATTGGTCAGAACATTGGTTTTGACCTCTAAAGTGGGATGCTGGAGGTCAAGAACTTCAGTTGCCCTCCCCATGACTACCGCAAAAGAAGCACTCTTTTCGCAGGATGATAAAAAGCCAGGATCAGGACCTCAGGATTGATTCCTGCAACTTCTGAATGAGGAGTGAGACCGAGACCGATCTATGGACTTGGACCAATCTCAATGAGGAGTTTTTCTGTGCTTGGTGATGTAGAGTTTCAAATCTCTATCCTGTTTGGCCTTCAGGTTCATCCACATGCAACACTGGTTTTGTTGGAATGACCTGCTGAATAAGTCACCCTTCTATAGTCCTGATCCCTGGCAGATGAACTGCCTTGATAGCAAGTCTCTTGCTATGAGTCATTTACAGTTCATATGTGCGTCCAGGCACAGTGGTCTAAAAACGTGTCCCTCCTTCCTTGTTCAGACAATGCTAACTATTATCTGAACAAGACTTGGTCTTGAAAAATGGGACAACTTTAAAGTCAGGTGGACTGCTCGATTCCCACAAATTAAGATGATAGATCTTCTTCTTCAATGATGTTCCCTTCACTTGAAGTTGATCCATGTGTGTACAGCATCACTGAAGAAAATCATCTCTGTTAGGACATCTTGGTGAACGTGGACTCCCTTCACCTGAATCTGCGGTCAACACCACAAGGGAAATCACTGAATTACTGACTGGAAGACTAAGGGCCTGAATAAGAACTTGGCAGATGGAATACTTCATCACAAACATGACAGATATCCCGTCCGCCATATTACGATCCCCGTAGGCTATAATGGGATCATAATATCGTAGACAGGATATCTGTCATGTTTGTGATGGAATATTCCCCTTTGCCATGATCTAATGCACTTAATTTGTTCTTCCAACTGCATGTATGTTGATGACATCGGTCTTCCAGGCATTGCCTGGCAACTTATACCAAAAGGATGTAAGAGGTCATTGATCCCAGCAGAGATTATATCTGGTGTTCTTTCATTTGAGGTGGTCATGACAGAGTGCAACACTTAAGATGGTTGGATGATACTATTTCCTCTAACGGAAACACCTTTGTGACCTGAATATTAAAAATTGTACTTACGTAGTGTATCCTTTCTACTGGAGTAGCAGTTGACTTTTTTTAGGTTGAACCAGGTCACAAAAGATGCTTGAAGTTATTTGGAAAGTATTTAGAGCTTTCTCTGATGTCGCAGACCTTATCAACCAGATGTTCTAGATATGACTAAACAAATATCTTCTACCTCCTGGGACCTGCTGCGACAACTTATACAATTTGATAAAGTTCATGGCCCTGGCTGTAGCCTGAATAGGAGAACTTCTAACTGGAAGCGATTGTTGTCTACTACAAACCTCAGGAATTTCCAATGTTTCTCCATTATAGGAATGTGAGAATAGGCGCCCTGAATGTGTATGCCACACATTTGGACTCCTTGATGCAATTAACGGTAAATGTAGTATAAAGCCAACATCCTGAATTTGTTTTCTTTATCCATTTGATTTTCAGTTCTGAAGTTGAATATAGGTCTGAACACTTGTTTTGGATTGTTTCTTTCAAACCAGAAAATAACAGAAATACATGTCTGTTCTTTTGTGGTGACGGGGGACCTCCTCAACTGCATATTTCTCTATTAAGTTGTTCTCTTCCTTGTCTTGGAGCTTGTCTTGATGATACTGAGAGGACATTCATGGTGGTATACATGGATTAGGATATTTGAATCTCAGAATATCCAGTCTATTCAAGACACACTTGTCTGTTACTTTTTTCCACTCTTCTAGAGGGTTCATAGTGCACCCCACTACAGTGACTAATGGAGAAGGGGGACTGTAGGAGTCACTGTTTCACAGGTGATTTTCCTTAGTCCGCAGGTGTTTGCTGACCTCCGATTGATGTCTAGAGTTTTCTTGGATGATAAGATTGTGTCTGTTGGTGCTGATGGCAGTGAAACCATTAAGAAGTTTGAACTGTCAGAAGGCTTTAATGTTCTCTTATATACCTTCCTCATTTCCAACCCTATAGCTTTCTCCATTGTTCATCACAGTTTCTATCCCACTCATCTTATCATCAGCATAATAACCCAACAGGGAGTTCCTAGAGAAAGGCAAGTGTAGAATGTGTTATTACACTTCCTGCTTGACACCACTGAGGCACAGCCAGGAACTCCATGTCAAACACAGTCCATAGCTATACCGAATGGCTGCCACATCTGAGGAATCTGCAACATGCTCATAACTTGGTTTGAGGCAAGCATTCCCCTCTTGGAGGACTCCCTTAACGTCTTTAATTTTCTCTTGATGGAACACTGAAGAAGAGTCTGTTGTAATACCTCAGCAAGGTAGTGTAGCTGATTCAGGCATTGTCCTTCGGACTTAGCGCCTGATTACGAGTTTGGCCATCCATGGACCACCATGGCGGCGGTCTGACCGTCGTCGATCTGGCAGTTGGGCTACCTTATTATGAGTATGGAAGTCATATTAGCAAAAGACTGCCAGCGGTCCGCTGGCATCGCCAGGTAGTACAGACCACCATGTTCACGACAAAGCACAAATAGGCCTGCGGAGCCTGAGTTGCTGCCAGACTCATTACAAGATTGCACACCACCAATGTACAAATGGTGGTCCAACCACCATGTATCAGAAGGCAGAAATGGACAATATACCGGGAGACGCTCACCTGCAGGCAGACTTACATGTCGGGTGCTACCATGGAGCCCTTCACAAATGTCTTGCTGCTGCTGAACCAAAGACAACAAAACCCACCAGCCATGGATGACAACAACCGTAACTACACACACCTACCTGAATCATTAACCTTAAAAACAGCTTGTAGCTCCAGCAAACACATCATGGGGGGGGACACCACAGACAGCAGGCATATGTCTCAACCCACACACACTCACTGACATACAGCAACACAGACATCTACACACTACATGAGCAGCACACAACCACTGCACCTCAACACCATACAAATACACACGGCCACACAGCTCAGGCGCAGGGACAGTGAAGGCTACACAACATTCTCCCACCACTGGCCAGGGAAGGTCCACACATACAACACACATATGTGTCAAAGTGGTATGGAACACAAACAACACCACCATGAAACAACCCTGCAGTGGGGGGACACATCACAGCACAATGGAATCACAATGGCATGCACAAAACACAGAGAGACAAATAGACAAAGAAAATATGACAACTATACCTGCACAAATGGGGGGGCATCTGGGACACCCAGGAAAGGGGACTGCACTGGGACGTACAACGCCTTGAACAGGCCCCTCAAACAACATGTGCACAGGAAAAGGCCCTACATGGGTCCAAGGGACAAACAATACTAAACCCAAATGTCATGCAGATCTGCACAATGGGGAAGGACAAGTCGTCAAACTACATACAACTCCTACTGCATGGGACATACCTCTACAGGAACTAGTTGCAAGAGGCACACACCTATATGGACAAATGCCAAGGCAAATTCAAACACAGCAAGCACAGCTGAACACATCCCACGTCTGCACAAACAAAACTCAAGATGGCACACATCATATACATACAGAAGCCATATCAGGGGGGCAAGTCGAACATCATACTTGCCCACATTGCACAACACAAAAATAAATACTTACATACCAAATACTACACAATTCCATGACACCAACATTGCATTTACACACACAAACCTATACACACAACATATACCCTTCTCTCAGGGGACACCAGCACTACCCACAAACTCATACTGCAAATAACAGCACATGTAGCAGCAAGCAGGCTCAAACACACACAACTGCAGGCACACAACACAAATTTATCAGGAACAACACAATGGTGTTAAAGGATTTGCTGGACAAATGTGACCCAAAAAACAAACTGGGGTTATTTACTTTAAGACTCTTTAAAGTCCAAAGGCCATTGGCCAGTCCAAAATAGTCCAAATATATCACAGTGTTGTGCCTAAGCTTGACTTCCAACTGCCATGGAACCTTCACAGGAAGGGTCATCAAGGGGGCAGGCAGGCACCTCAGGGATTATCTGGGGATGGGGGCTTGGATTTGGGAGTGGGGGGTTTGGGCTTGGGAGGGGTGGTCTTCTTGGGTTGGGTGGGATTCTTCATGGGTGGGGTGGGATTCTCCATGGGAGGGGTGGGATTCTACTTGGTGGGGGAGGGGTATGGGTGCTTGCAGGGGGGCCAGGAGAGGCCTTGGATGTGGAAGGGGCAGCCTTTGAGTTGGGTGGGGTTCTTTTTGGGTGTGGTACGGGGAAGAACAGGGGTAAAGTCAAGCTCACATATGAACAGTTTTTTGGACACACGGGATGGTCATCAGAAGGGGGGGTCGGGATTTTGAGGTTGAGGGAGTGGTTGTAGGCAGTGTAGGTGTCGATGTCGTGGATGCATGCTTATGCAAGGTAAGCTTGTGTGTGATGGGCGTTTGTGTGTTTTGGGGGAATAGGAGGTGGAGGTGCTGGGGGATGCAGTAGTGGATGAGTGTGTGTCTTTTAGGGTGGTGACTGTCGGTTAGCTGGATGTGGTGGATGTGTGTGTATCTGTAGTTGTGGTGTCTGCGGGTGTGATGCTTGTGGTGGATGTCTGTGGGTCTGCTGGGGTGGTGTCCGCGGGTAGTATGGATGTGGTGGCTGTGTCCGTGACTGTTGTGGTGGTGGTGTATGTAGGTGTAAGGAAATGCCTCCTTGGCATGGTTGCCCCCTGACTTTTTGCCTTTGCTGATGCTATGTTTACAATTGAAAGTGTGCTGAGGCCTGCTAACCAGGCCCCAGCACCAGTGTTCTTTCCCTAACCTGTACTTTTGTATCCACAATTGGCAGACCCTGGCATCCAGATAAGTCCCTTGTAACTGGTACTTCTAGTACCAAGGGCCCTGATGCCAAGGAAGGTCTCTAAGGGCTGCAGCATGTCTTATGCCACCCTGGAGACCTCTCACTCAGCACAGACACACTGCTTGCCAGCTTGTGTGTGCTAGTGAGGACAAAACGAGTAAGTCGACATGGCACTCCCCTCAGGGTGCCATGCCAGCCTCTCAATGCCTATGCAGTATAGGTAAGCCACCCCTCTAGCAGGCCTTACAGCCCTAAGGCAGGGTGCACTATACCATAGGTGAGGGTACCAGTGCATGAGCATGGTACCCCTACAGTGTCTAAACAAAACCTTAGACATTGTAAGTGCAGGGTAGCCATAAGAGTATATGGTCTGGGAGTCTGTCAAACACGAACTCCACAGCACCATAATGGCTACACTGAAAACTGGGAAGTTTGGTATCAAACTTCTCAGCACAATAAAGGCACACTGATGCCAGTGTACATTTTATTGTAAAATACACCACAGAGGGCACCTTAGAGGTGCCCCCTGAAACTTAACCGACTGTCTGTGTAGGCTGACTAGTTCTAGCAGCCTGCCACAAACCGAGACATGTTGCTGGCCCCATGGGGAGAGTGCCTTTGTCACTCTGAGGCCAGTAACAAAGCCTGCACTGGGTGGAGATGCTAACACCTCCCCCAGGCAGGAATTGTCACACCTGGCGGTGAGCCTCAAAGGCTCACCCCCTTTGTGCCAACCCAGCAGGACACTCCAGCTAGTGGAGTTGCCCGCCCCCTCCGGCCAGGCCCCACTTTTGGCGGCAAGGCCGGAGAAGATAATGAGAAAAACAAGGAGGAGTCACTGGCCAGTCAGGACAGCCCCTAAGGTGTCCTGAGCTGAGGTGACTCTAACTTTTAGAAATCCTCCATCTTGCAGATGGAGGATTCCCCCAATAGGGTTAGGATTGTGACCCCCTCCCCTTGGGAGGAGGCACAAAGAGGGTGTACCCACCCTCAGGGCTAGTAGCCATTGGCTACTAACCCCCCAGACCTAAACACGCCCTTAAATTTAGTATTTAAGGGCTACCCTGAACCCTAGAAAATTAGATTCCTGCAACTACAAGAAGAAGGACTGCCTAGCTGAAAACCCCTGCAGAGGAAGACCAGAAGACGACAACTGCCTTGGCTCCAGAAACTCACCGGCCTGTCTCCTGCCTTCCAAAGATCCTGCTCCAGCGACGCCTTCCAAAGGGACCAGCGACCTCGACATCCTCTGAGGACTGCCCCTGCTTCGAAAAGACAAGAAACTCCCGAGGACAGCGGACCTGCTCCAAGAAAAGCTGCAACTTTGTTTCCAGCAGCTTTAAAGAACCCTGCAAGCTCCCCGCAAGAAGCGTGAGACTTGCAACACTGCACCCGGCGACCCCGACTCGGCTGGTGGCGATCCAACACCTCAGGAGGGACCCCAGGACTACTCTAAGACTGTGAGTACAAAAACCTGTCCCCCCTGAGCCCCCACAGCGCCGCCTGCAGAGGGAATCCCGAGGCTTCCCCTGACCGCGACTCTTTGAATCCTAAGTCCCGACACCTGGGAGAGACCCTGCACCCGCAGCCCCCAGGACCTGAAGGACCGGGCTTTCACCGGAGGAGTGACCCCCAGGAGTCCCTCTCCCTTGATCAAGTGGAGGTTTCCCCGAGGAACCCCCCCCTTGCCTGCCTGCAGCGCTGAAGAGATCCCGAGATCTCTCATAGACTAACATTGCGAACCCGACGCTTGTTTCTACACTGCACCCGGCCGCCCTCGCGCCGCTGAGGGTGAAATTTCTGTGTGGGCTTGTGTCCCCCCCGGTGCCCTACAAAACCCCCCTGGTCTGCCCTCCGAAGACGCGGGTACTTACCTGCAAGCAGACCGGAACCGGGGCACCCCCTTCTCTCCATTCTAGCCTATGTGTTTTGGGCACCACTTTGAACTCTGCACCTGACCGGCCCTGAGCTGCTGGTGTGGTGACTTTGGGGTTGCTCGGAACCCCCAACGGTGGGCTACCTTGGACCAAGAACTAAGCCCTGTAAGTGTCTTACTTACCTGGTTAACCTAACAAATACTTACCTCCCCTAGGAACTGTGAAAATTGCACTGTGTCCACTTTTAAAACGGCTATTTGTGAATAACTTGAAAAGTATACATGCAATTTTGATGATTTGAAGTTCCTAAAGTACTTACCTGCAATACCTTTCGAATGAGATATTACATGTAGAATTTGAACCTGTGGTTCTTAAAATAAACTAAGAAAATATATTTTTCTATACAAAAACCTATTGGCTGGATTTGTCTCTGAGTGTGTGTACCTCATTTATTGTCTATGTGTATGTACAACAAATGCTTAACACTACTCCTTGGATAAGCCTACTGCTCGACCACACTACCACAAAATAGAGCATTAGTATTATCTATTTTTACCACTATTTTACCTCTAAGGGGAACCCTTGGACTCTGTGCATGCTATTCCTTACTTTGAAATAGCACATACAGAGCCAACTTCCTACAGTAGGTATGCTTGATGTCATGTGTGTGTAATGTTGGGGGTGTCACAGGAAATTGTGACTGTTGTCATGTCTGTAGGTGGATGTTGTTTCTCTGCGTGCCGGTGTGTCTTGTGGTGCTTATGTTTGTGTGAGCTCCATTTGTCAGTTGAAGAGGATGTCTGCGGAACTGTTTGTGTGGTTTGTATGGGTAGTGGAAGGGTGGATTTTGACTGGTAAAAGGAAGGTGGCAGGGGGTCTAAAGGTGTGAGGTAACTGGCTGCCACTAGTGAGGAGACCAGAGCCTGAAAAGATCTCTATAGGGCAGCCATTGCACCATGATGCCTTCCAGGAACACATTTGTTTGTTGCAGTTGGGTCGCCAGTCCCTGGATGACATTCACAATGGCTGACTGACCTGCAGAGATTGTTCTCAGGAGGTCAAAAACCTCCTCACTAAGGACAGCAGGGGTAACAGGGGCTGGGGCGGAGGTGCCTGCTGCAAAGAAGACGCCCACCCTCTTGGGTGGGGAGGCACGGCCAACTGGGTGGGGAGCAACAGGGAGGGCGGTGATAGAAAAGGGGGTGGCAGACAAAGATAGTGCTGGGGAATGCCCCAGTGGTTCCACCACCCCTTGGGAGTGGCCACTGGAGAGGGAATCCAAGGATGATGAGGATGCAGATCCGGTCTCCCCCATGGCACTCCCCTCACCTTCCAGGCCACTGGATCCTCCGTGTCAGTTGTGAGACCTGGCCAGATGCGTCCCATGGCCAGATGCGTCCCCACTTGGCTTGCCCCATCTTCTGTGCTTGCCTGTGCTGATGTTGCAAAGTCAAAGAGGAATATGGTCATCACATGTCCATGATAACACCTGAACCACAACTCAGATTGACTAACAATACCATTGTTTCTAGTAGGCCCAAACAAAATACTCATCTAAGTGGTGCATTCATGTGCCATTATATATGCATGCATGCCATCTGTATTTATTACAGTGGCCCACAGTAAATTCTGGACTTCAGACAATTGCATGGGTTAAGTCTTGGAACCACACTAACCATACAAAAACAAGGAGTCCTCTTCATCCTCAAAGCTGTCCCACATGCAGCAGACTGTAGTCAACTAATGTCAAACAACAGTATCCCATTGTAAATTCTGTTCCCACATATCCCACACAAGGCCATGCACACATCTATTTGGCACATACATAATGAACCAACAATTTGAAATGATGCCCTGAAATATTGCTATATGGATCCCAAAAGTTCTATTTCCTGTCATGGGTGACATGGAAATAACCATGTCGCAGGAAACATTTCAACAACTTACACTTCACCAAGGTACATCTGTCACAATAGATTCAAGGATCTAGTATTAATATGACTCAGATAGGTCTCACATGTGGCATTGAAGGGAACACTGTTGACGTCAGGTTCAATATGTCAGGGATAGATGTCCCCAGAATAAACAAAACAACAAATTAGCAAAACCAGGATAGTCACTACTAATGTCTGACACCCATTACAATGACATCCTCTGGGTGTTTCTGTAGTAGGCATCTGTCCTTTGCATGTTGGAGGGACACAGAACTTTAGGAGAATATTATAAGGGCCTGCAACCTGTTGCTCAATGAGCACCAACATACTTAACCACATCATGGGCATGCCAATCCTGGTGTCTGTCTGTGGATAAATGCCTGTACCCAAACATGTGATGTCAACATCACTGCAACTAACTCCATGATGCATGCCAACAGTCAGTGCACAATCCTCAATCATTACACATGTGCAGTGCACTTTTATATATGATTCCACAACAATGGCATAAATAACCACAAAGTGCTCTAACACCCCTGGGCCTGCCTGTCATCTCCCCTGCATAGCTACTGCAATACTTAATGCTAAATGACATTCTATGATGCATAGAGGTATATGTCAAACTATGATCAATGATGAAACAACCCTGTCCGTGGCACCACATGAAATGGACACCCATTGTAGATTTACTATTCCACTATTCCACTAACAGTTTCCCATGCACATAGATGTGAGAGAATACAGACATCATCCCATCAACATAGGCAGAACATGCATGGAACTGCAGCATAGTAATGTTTCCTAAAGAGAAAGGGACACATGCTGACATGTAGGCACAAGGAATGTTGGCAACAGTGATGACACATCATTCATATCAATAGACATTCCCCACTTACCAAGGAAAAGTACTTTGCTACAGCTGTAAACAAATAGCTATCTAAGCCATGCCATATGTATGATGGACACCTACACATCAGAGACTGCAGTGAGGCATCAGCACCCATCATACACTGAAGATAACTAGCTCCTGGGTGGCAGATGTCTACATATACAAATACCCATACACATGGCAGAGTACAGTGATCCATAACCTACTTACTTTTTGCCTGTAACATGTAGGAAGACTGATCTGTTGGTTAGAAACTACACCCACTAAAACAACAATCACTAAATAAATGATTACTGTACACAGCCATTTGTAGTCTCTGC
The DNA here is from genome assembly GCF_031143425.1 of Pleurodeles waltl. Lineage (NCBI taxonomy): Eukaryota > Metazoa > Chordata > Amphibia > Caudata > Salamandridae > Pleurodeles > Pleurodeles waltl. Next base: position 201,913,517 of record NC_090442.1, on the reverse strand, counting down.
TGAGCAAATGGTCTGAGGATTCCCCACAGTTTTGTCCTAGGTCCCAGTTTGATATACATGACATGTCAACACAAACAATCTCCCATATACTGTGTGACACATGGGTCATCCCTCATTGTCAGATGAAGCAGTCAGTCCCTCACTCAATGACCTGGCAATGTGACAGGCAGGAATTTGTCGTGTACTCACCCCCTTGTGACTGCTGTGCTGCCCTCAAATGCTCATCCAGCTCCGGGTAGGCTACCACCAGAATGTGGGCCATTAGGGGGGTCATGGACTGACGGGCATCCCACCCACGTTGGGAGGACAGCCCCAGCTGGGCTTCTGGAATCTTCCTGGCCCAGCGTCTCAGGTCCTCCCACCTCTTGCAACAGCGGTCGCTCTGCTGGCTGTGGACCCCCAGGCCTCTTGGCAATGGGCCTCCCAATCACTTTCTTCTGATGGGCGTTAACCTGCATTGATGCAAAAACAAGAAAATAAATTATGTCAACAAGTCCCGCCCAAAATGGCTGAGTCACATACATGTCAGTAAATTAAGATAAGAACATCCTGCCTTGCCCATACTGCCCAAGTGTGGCACATAGCAGACATTCAATACAGGGAGATTACTACAAACACTTCCCAGTATGCAGCCCTACCCACCACCCAGCTCAGGCCCTGCACTGAATAGGTAGGTCAACGGACATCTTGTGGGACATGCTCTAGCATTCTGACAGATATCAGAAACACTATGAGACACATCACACCTATGTGGCTTCTGGAAGGTAAATTCATCAGCAATGAATGCATTAAAATAGTCACAATCTGTGAGAATGATCTTCTGCATACAGTCCCTACAGGCTACTCCCAGGGTACAAACTCTAACATCACACATGGGTAACATTCAGGGGTTGGCATGGTGGGCACAGAAACAGTCTAGCCTGTCCATGTGTGGACATGTGCAAATACAGATGCAGACTCATGCCACTTCAGGGGGTAGGGGTATGTGTGTCTCATCATCAACACAAAACACACTTTTTGACACATGTGTCCATAATACATAGATTACCTTCAGAATAACATAGGCATGCATTGTACATTTTCTGCAATGTGACCAGACAACGGAGTCACACATCATGGGTTATCAGTATGAGCCTGCACAGGACACATGTGACCTGTATGAAGGTGACAACAGGGCTGTGGGATCAAGGAACCTGTCAGGGCTGTGAAACACACATTGACAAGGATGCCAAGAGCACATCAGTCACAGATCATCAGCTCTCCCCTAATACCATTTACATTCTTATCAGAGGAATAGAAACTCAATACGCTGCATATTAGCACTGAGGCAAGATTTGGCCTCATAACATGATGTGTTGGGATACAGGGAGTGGGCACAGTGCCACAGTTGCATAGCAAAAGTGATTCAACACCAGCCCAGACTTGGACAAATACAGTGAGATACTTTTGAAAGGTCCCGGTCTCTGCAGGCTGAGCAGACAGACCTACATGAAATTCCATTTCCAACACTTACATGTGTGACAGTACATCATGTAGCCAACAGCCAATTGCCATGTGGTGTTTTTTAATAAGACAGGATATGCCGTCCAAACACCAGTTTAGCAAGGGCAGATGTGGTTTGAAATGTCTGTGGCACCATACACATAGCTCACATCACACACAAATGTCACATAAAATATACATACACAGCTCATACTGTCATGCAAATACATGTGCTCTCACATTGATAACATCCATGAGGTAAGAGATGTTTGGGGATGGCTGTTATGTCACCTCACCTACTTGTGTGCATCCAACACAAGGTGGATAAGGAAACAGTCAATACACACACACACCACAATGTATCAGAACTCAACACCTGCCAGTGAACACAAATACATGCACATTGATCCCTCATTGATGCACATTGACTGCACCTGCAGGGCTTTGAGTTCACCTTCTGCCACAAATGGTCACACTCTAGCCTGTGAGGGGAGAATATACGTCGAAGTAAAGAGAAAACTGGGCACACAAGGCGCTTACCTGCTCCTCTGGTGCATCATAGAGCTGTTCATACAGGGGTAGGACCTCGAACACCAGCTTATCCAACTCCTCTGGTGAGAAGGCTGGGTCCCCATTACCTGTTGGATGTGGCATGATTGCAGTACACAGCAGCTCATGTAGTAGAGGTCTTGCTAGCAGCAGTGTCAGGAGTCAAGTGAGGGATTTTGTAGAACATGGTACACGTCTGCCATATACGTGGCCATCACCGCCAGCGGAGACAGCCATTGGTCTACAACCTCCACTGGCATCAATGTTAGCCTATGGCTGTGTCCACGGCGGCTGCAACTGCCTACCTCCATGATGACTTCCTCCAGCGGTCACAGGCAGTTCCTAAATCCTGTGTACTGGGTCAGGCATCTGCCATTTTAGAGGCCTGATATGTGTTACATGGCTCCAACAAATGCGTCATACCTGTGAAATAGTTGGGTTTTGCATCATTAACTGTTTGTCTTTTCCTTTCTTGTAGCTCCTACTACTCAGACACCATTGTTGTACATTGCTAGGCATATATGGCGATTTGCATTGGGGCACAGTCCTCCACCAACAAAGGTCATTTTAATGCTTGGGACATCAAGTGGCAGTCCAAGAGGCATGTTTTGTTGCACAGTGGTTGATGACCAGTTACATGATGTGTACACATGTATGGCAAAGAAAGGAGGTGACATGCGACTGCTGTGTGATTATCAGTTGTGATGGGTACTGTGTATCATGTCCAAACCTCAGTACATGCCTTGTCACATTTTAACATTGACATGCATCCTGTATGTTGCAAGGACACAATAAATAATGTCAAAACCTATGTCTTGTCATACCTAGGTACCCAGGAAGGGGAAGGATCAGACAACCTCCTGTCTATCGTCCTGACTTTCAGACCATGGAAGAACACCACAACAACCAGATCTACTGTCTCAATCGGCTAACAATTGTGGATCTATATCGTCAGTTGGAGCCAGATCTGATGCCTGCCATTCGTCATCCAAATAGCATACCACCCATTGCACAAGTTGTGTCAGTTTTGCACTTCCTGACCACAGGGTCCTTCCAAAATACAGTGGCCCTATCTGACGGGATGTCCCAACCTATGTTCAGTCTGGGTTGAAGGATGTACTCTCAGCAATGTTGAAACACCTGGACAGCTATATCTCCTTTCCTCAACGTGAGAATTTGACCCATGTGAAGACTGACTGACTTCTATGGTTTGGTACACATCCTACATGTGGTAGTAGCCATTGATGGCACACATGTTGCCTTGGTCCCAATGCATGGCAATGAACAAGTGTACCACAATAGAACGAGCTACCATTCCATCAATGTCCAAGTGGTTAGTTTGGGGGATCTTTATATTTCACAAGTCTGTGCCCGTTTTTTCGGGTTCAGTCCATGAAGCCTTCATTATGCGGAACATCGCAATCACCAAACTGATGTCACAACTATACACAGAGAGAGCCTGGCTGGTTGGTAGGTCAAATCTGTCCTGTTTGTGTATGTGCAATGTCTGCTGCAACAACTCCAATGAGAGGGACTCATAGTTGTACATATGTTCCATTCCATAACAGGGGACTCTGCATACTCAACCCATCCATGGCTGTTTACGCAGGTGAGGAACAATGCCCATGGAAGAACACAGCGTGTCGTGGAGCATGATTTTGGGCTCCTCAAGACCAGATTTAGGTGTCTGGACAAGACAGGTAGAGCCCTCCTCCAGTCACCCAAAAAAGTGTGTAAGATCATTGTGGCCTGCTGCATGCTCCACAACATTGTCCTGCGGAGGAATATCCCATACATCCCAGATGAGGGGAGCCTGCGGTGCCACCAGGTGAGAATACTGAAATGCCAAGTGAGGATGACAGTGATAAGAAGGAAGGTGAAGACTTGTGGGCCGATCTCATTTATTACTATTTTACCTGAGTGTAAGTATTGTTATGTTATCACTGTGACTGTATGAGGAACTCTAATTGTCATGATGAGTAGAGTAGGGTGTCTTTCCTATAGAATGGATGTATGCTATGCTTTGCAGTATACCTCCAAACTTTGCTTGCCTAATCAAGCTTGAACATTTCACTACCTTAATTATCTGCAGGGTTTGTGTCAGACTCATTGCAATGTAAGTGTATCCACTGATGTTTGATATGAGCTTGGTCATAGGTATAAATTCCCAACCTAAACCCCTTGCATTGTTATTATCCAGGTACCTTCACCATGCCATCCTCATGTGGGCATTTCAGAGTTGTGGTATCTGATGCTGTTCTGGCACAGTAAGAGGACATGGATTGATCCAGGTAATGTTGGTCACAGGTTTAGGGTGTATGAGTCCTGTGCCAAGGCAGCTTGGACACCATGTGGATGGAAATCAGATGGTAATCTGAAGTGCAGGTTTGATGTGGTATGTTGGTCCAGTTGTCATGTGTGCAATCATATGGCCTTGAGATATATTCTAATCAAGTGCAATCCATGCATTCTCCTTTCACATTGTGTTGACAGTGATCCAGTATGACTTGTTTGTAGCTGTAGATATGTTTCCTCATTGCAGGCCAGAGTGCCTGTGCCACAACACTGACATAGGTTGCATCATACCCCCAGATGCGTTGTCATTGTAATGGGATGGACCCATGATCAGGGACTGTTGTACTGCCCTCTGTCTTTGCAATGGCTTATGTTATGTTGGCAGACCGTGTTTTGGTATGTGATAAGGCTCAAGCATGTGAAATCATCCACTAATCTGTTAGCCTATTTTGTGAGATAAAGTCTGACAAAGCCCTTTCTTCTGTGGTTTGGGAACGCGACCTTGGCATATCTAGCCTGACTGAATATGGTTCAGACATTCTTGACTATGATAGTCCAGACATTTTGACAGCCTAAGTGCTGTGCAGTAAAATGTTTGGTGTGACAAGACACTTGTATCAGTATGTTGCTATTAATCCTTAGCATGACACTACCTGTGACATATCCCTCCTTCCATTACGATCTTTTGTCTTCCTTATGTGCACCACAAGGGTTTACATCTCAACATTTCAACATATGAAACAGAAGCAAACAGGCAATGTTTTTCTGATTGGTGAGTTTATTTAAATAGGTGCAGAAAATAAAACTCTGATGCTACAGAAGATGGAAGTGAGGGGATCAGTCATGGTGGATGAAATCATATTAGTAGATGCCACAACATTTGGAGTCCAAAGCCCAAGTGTCATACTACCATGGAAGATGGAATGTGGTTGGAGAACAGTCAACAGAGTGAATAATTGGCACACAAAGGAGTGAAATCAGGAAGAAGTCACTTGCTGGCAGTGGTTGGTGTCTTGCCAACTGTACCTTCTGGAGTCTTGGGTAGACGTCCCTGCTTGTGGGGGGTTCTGCAGCTACAGAGGCAGGAGTGTCTGAGGCAAGTGCTTCCCCTACAGGGCCTTTCTTCCAGTGGCTGCCACCGATGTAGAAGGGCCTGGTGTTGCTGGGCCAAAGGAAGGGGTGTGGTGTTGCTCATGGTCCCTGATCAAGGTACTGCTAATTTCCCTGAACACCCCTGATAGGGAGGCCAGGATGGTGTTTGTGGCCTCCTGTTTTTCCAATGACTCTCCATGGAAGCCCCTCTGCAGCTGCTTGATTTCTCTGAGGTCAGTAAGTACCCGGCCATTCACGCCTTGGGACTGTTGATAGGTTTCCAAGACTTGGCTGATGGTGACATGGCCAGGACCATCCACAATGGCCTCATGCCGCTGGCCCACCACATCCCTCCCACGCACCACAACCCCATGTGCCTGCGCCCTTGGCACAGCATGCCCACCAGGACCATCATTGTCGGAGGTGTGTTGTTGTGACTCAGGATCCTGGACTGGGGGGTACAAGATGGTACTCACTGTCCTCCGGACACAGGTTGGGGGGGCAAATGGCTGCCTGAGATGTAGATGCAACCAGGCTGGAAGGAGTCAATGTGGTCATGGTGAGGCTCACTGATGTCATCTGACCAGGTTGTCCTGGTTGTCCTGATGGGTCAGAACCGTCCTCAACATCCAGATGTCCAGGTGTATTGTCATCACTGAGGGTTTCCTCCATGGGGGTAGTGGCAGTCTCTTCGGTGGTCTCAGTATTCCCAGTTGCAGCTTGACATGTTGATGTGAGAGATACAATATTATAGGTTGTATTGTGCCATCTGCTTCCAATAGTTTACAGGGACATTTTTGCCAAGACCATGTACACGTTGGATTGGCAGGTTTTCCTTATGTGACCTGTACACATGCTATCAATTGTCCGAGATATACCAATTCCATTTCAGTCAACCAGTTGCAGAATGTATGAGTTCACTAACACTTGAGTGCAGGCAAAACCGTGGCTGGGCAGGATGTGGCTTTGATCCTTTTAAGTAATAGTTGACTGTTGTGCAGGCAGACCCTGGACATTGTTGTATATATGATTGTAGTCATCATGTGGTCAGTGCATTGTGAATGTGTCTTCTGCCAATACCATTCAGGTGATGCATCTTGAGGCCTTTGGTTCATGTTTTGTTTGGTGCACACAGTTGAGATGTCCTTCCTGTCCACAATAATTTCAAAGTTCATTTGTGAGTTGACAGACAGATGTATTGTGACTTATGCATAGTGCCCTGGTGATTGGAGTAACAGGAACTCTCCCTCCTGGAATTTACAGTCATGTTATTCCATGTACTACACAGTATACATAAGTTATCCTCCTAGGTGTGTACACCACCATTGCGAGTTCACAAACAAGGAATGGAATTTACAGTCATGTTATTCCATGTACTACACAGCATACATAAGTTATCCTCCTAGGTGTGTACACCACCATTGTGAGTTCACAAACAAGGATACTGGGACAGATGCCCACAGGGCTTGTGTTTGGATTTTGTGAGACAGAGTCTCCTGGCCTTAGCAGTCATATCACTCCCTGTACTTCATGCAGTTGTTATATGTCATCCCCCAGATGAGTGCACTTCATGAGCGGATTCCCAAAGATGGGCATTTTGCCAAGTGTACACTGAACTGGTATTTAGAGTGACAGTAAGGGAGCCTCCTGTGAGTTGCAGCCATGTACCTCCCTGTATTCCTCACAATATACTGACGGTTTCCTCCCAGGTGAGTACACTTCAGTGATGATTTGGTACACAGGGGTATTTTGGGGGAGGACACAGTTTTGGAGTCTTGATTTGGGGGAGCATTGCCTACTGTGAGTGGCATGCTTGTCACTCTCACTGCTTCACAATACCTGGCAGATGCCAACTACCCCAGTGAGTACAAATCAAATCAAATCATTAACATTTATAAAGCGCGCTACTCACCCGTGCGGGTCTCAAGGCGCTAGGGGAAAAAGGGGGGGTTATCGCTGCTCGAACAGCCAGGTCTTTAGGAGTCTCCGGAAAGCGGAGTGGTCCTGGGTGGTCCTGAGGCTGGTGGGGAGGGAGTTCCAGGTCTTGGCCGCCAGGAAGGAGAAAGATCTCCCACCCGCCGTGGAGCGGCGGATGCGAGGGACAGCAGCGAGTGCGAGGCCAGAGGAGCGGAGGAGGCGGGTGGGGACGTAGAAGCTGAGGCGTCTGTTGAGGTATTCCGGTCCCTTGTCGTGGAGGGCTTTGTGTGCGTGGGTGAGAAGTCGGAAGGTGATCCTTTTGCTGACTGGGAGCCAGTGCAGGTGTCTCAGGTGTGCGGAGATGTGGCTGCTGCGGGGTATGTCGAGGATGAGGCGGGCCGAGGCGTTTTGAATGCGTTGCAGGCGATTTTGGAGTTTGGCTGTGGTCCCGGCGTAGAGGGTGTTGCCGCAGTCCAGGCGGCTCGTGACGAGGGCGTGGGTCACGGTTTTTCTGGTGTCGGCGGGGATCCAGCGGAAGATCTTGCGGAGCATGCGGAGGGTGAGGAAGCAGGCGGAGGACACGGCGTTGACTTGCTTGGTCATGGCGAGAAGAGGGTCCAAGATGAAGCCGAGGTTGCGGGCGTGGTCTGTGGGGGTCGGTGCGGTGCCGAGGGCTGTGGGCCACCAGGAGTCGTCCCAGGTGGACGGGGTGTTGCCGAGGATGAGAACTTCCGTTTTTTCAGAGTTCAGCTTTAGGCGGCTGAGCCTCATCCAATCTGCGACGTCCTTCATACCCTCTTGTAGGTTGGTCTTGGCGCTGGCGGGGTCCTTGGTGAGGGAGAGTATAAGTTGCGTGTCGTCGGCGTAGGAGGTGATGATGATGTCGTGCTTGCGTACGATGTTGGCGAGGGGGCTCATGTAGACATTGAAGAGTGTCGGGCTGAGTGATGAGCCTTGGGGTACGCCGCAGATGACCTCGGTGGGTTCTGAGCGAAACGGAGGGAGGTAAACTCTTTGGGAACGGTTTGAGAGGAAGGAGGCGATCCAGTCCAGGGCCTGGCCTTGGATTCCGGTGGAGCGGAGGCGGGTGATTAGGGTGCGGTGACAGACAGTGTCAAAGGCAGCCGAGAGGTCGAGCAGAATGAGGGCGACTGTTTCACCGTTGTCCATCAGGATTCTGATGTCGTCAGTGACTGAGATGAGGGCGGTTTCAGTGCTGTGGTTGGTTCGGAATCCGGTTTGTGAGGGGTCGAGCAGGTTGTTGTCTTCCAGGAAGGTGGTCAGCTGTTTGTTGACGGTCTTCTCTATTACTTTGGCTGGGAAAGGCAGAAGAGAGATGGGGCGGAAGTTTTTCAGGTCGCTCGGGTCAGCCGTAGGTTTCTTTAGTAGGGCGTTGACTTCGGCATGTTTCCAGCATTCGGGGAAGGTAGCAGAAGAAAAAGAAGAGTTGATGACGATCTGGAGGTGCGGGGCGATGATGTCGTCGGCTTTGTTAAAGATGAAGTGCGGGCAGGGGTCCGAAGGGGCGCCGGAGTGGATAGAGTTCATGATGGATTTGGTTTCTTCCGTGTTGATGTGGGACCAGTTGTTGAGGGTGATGGCCGTGGATGCCGGTTCGGTGGTGTTTGGTTGGGTCTGGTGTCCGAAGCTGTCGTGGAGGTCGCTAATCTTGCGATGGAACACAACATATGAGACTTGAAATTCAGTTGTCTTCAGGGAAGGGGACACTGTTCTGGTGCTTTTAGTGACAGTAGCAGTGTCTCCTGTCTTTAGCAGTCCTGTCAGTCATTGTACTACCCACACACTAAATAGATATCAACCTCTCAGGTGAAAACACTTCAATGACAAGTTCAGGGACAAGGGTCATTGGAGGAGAGGACACTAATGGCAGGAGTGGAGTGACATTAGCAGTGCCTCCTGGCCTTAGCAGTCCCGTCATTGCCTGTACTACCCACACTCTATACAGATATCAACCTCTCAGGTGAGTACACTTTAATGGTGATTTCAGGGACAAGGGTGATTTGACCAGAGGAAACTGTGGTGGCTGAGTGGAGTGACAGTAGCAATGCCTCCTCACCTTAGCAGTCCTGTCAGTGCATTTACTACCCACACAGAATACAGAAATCAACCTCTTAGGTGAGTACAGGACAATGGTGAGTTCAGGAACAAGGTCGTTTGAGCAGAGGACACTGTGGTGGCTGAATGATGTGGCAGTGGCAGTGGCAGTGCCTCCTGGCCTTAGCAGTCCTGTAAGTGCCTGTACTACCCACACACTATACAAATGTCATCCTCTCAGGTGGGTACACTTCACCAGGAATTTGCCAAACAAGGTAATTTTGAGTATGATACCCTGCTCTGGTTTTGTAATTGTGGAACAGTGCCTGCTGAGAATTGTAGTGCTGTCAATCCCTGTACTACACACAATGTACACAGCTGTTGTCCCCCCCAGGTGAGTCTAATTCACATATGAGATACCAGACAGTTGTTTATGGACAGGTGAGCACAGGGCTGGTGAGTGGGGAGGCACTGAAGGTGGCCAAACGTGAGCAGTGATCATGCATGACAATACATTTTTGTGACATATTTTCGTGTTGTGACTTACCCAACTCCCCTCCCCCAGGTATTCCTGTCAAGCCCTTGGTGTGCAGGATAGACCTTCTTTTCCCAGGATGTGAGCTGTAAGGGAGGAGTGGGGGACCACCGCCAGCCTTCTGGATCTGCAGCTGGTGCCTGGGTGCCATGGAAGGGACCTTCCCCCTGAGGTCATTCCATCTCTTCCTGATGTTGTCCCATGTGCGTGGGGTGGTGCCTACAGAATTCACTCTGTCACCTATCCTTTGCCACATTCCCATTTTCCTGGCGATAGTAGTGTGCTGGACTTGTGCTCCAAATAATTGAGGCTCTACTCATGATTTCATCCACCATGACCCTTAACTCATCATCAGTGAAATGGGGATTTTTCTGGAGTGACATGGTGGTGCTAAGGGAAAGGATTGAAATTAGCAGGTGACAGTGCATTTGTGAAGTTGAGAAGTGCAAATGGATATGCCTGGAAAAGAAATTGTGAAGGTTGTGGTATGAGTTGTGTGACAAATTGCAGGGGTGCCTATTCTAATTCTATTTGTTTTTCCATTGTGCGTTCTGGCTACAGTGTGTTGCATTGTAGATGCAAAGGATTGTGGTGTGTGAAGGGGTGTGTTTTATAGTTCGCTTTGCAGGTGTGTCGAGTGTTGCAATGTGTGTCAGTGCTGTTGTTTTCAAATCCATCCAGTGTGGTGTTCTGTATTACTGTGGTAACAGCAAACTACTGTGGTTCGGACTGCCATTGGTAGACCGCCATGACTTGTAATATGGTTGGTGGTTGTTAGACGGGCTGTTGGTGCTGGTGGTCTACTCCCAATTTCACACCCTCAACGGGACTGGGAGTCTTGTCTTTTTGGCTGACTTTTCACGGTCTTACCTGTGTAACTTGTAATACAGTGGTCTCTATGACCTCCAAAATTGTGGCGTTTTGGTGACCTCCACTATGGCGGTCTGGTGGTCTGACGGCCAAACTATTAATGAGGATTTTAGTCTATCTGTTTACATTCCCTGTCTGGAGGAACAATGAAAGAGGAGCTACAGCATGCAACTTTTTAGTGCAAATGCATCAGAATTATTTTCTAGTTGCTCTGGTTCCGATGAATATTTTTAGGAGTTCCAAGAGATATGGTAGATCCCATCAACCTTTTTAATCAATAAAGAGTGGAATATTTTTGGCCACACATTGAATCTTGGAGGTGTAGATCTAGTTCAAAAGTTTTATTACAAATTCAATGCCAGACTTATATAAATGAGTCGCTATATGCTGTACAGAGCCACCAAAGGCGACTGAAAGCGTCAAATCAGATTAAAATATATCAGCATAAGACATACCAATATGTCACAGCAATACAAAAGATAAGAAATAGCACTTGATGCTCAGAATCCAAATTGCGATGTTCCTGCCTAACCATTTGAAAGCTAATTAAATGTAAATATGCAAATTAGGCTAAGGGAAAACCTAAGAATTTCTCTGGAAAGGTAGGGAATAGAATTATAATGAATAGTGTCAGCATAACAGAAAACTCAGTAGAAGTTCTGCAAGAGAGAGATGTGTGTAGCCTTAAGCCAAAGTAAAATACAGCGATCGGTACCCCTCCAAGTCACTAGGGATCTGCTCTAGGCAAAGGATAAAAAGGGTCAGTGACACCCAACTAACTAAACACCACTTTGAACCTTGCTGAACATTCAAGAGTTTACATCATCATTGCCAGTAGTTTTCCATTTTCCTTACACAGTTTGGAATTTGCGACTCCCATTAGTCTGTCATTCCAAGAATAGGGGCGAGCGGAATTTTTAATTCCACCAGCGGCATTGGCGGGATTTAGTATTTCTGCGCTACTCTTATAACACGGAGTTGGTAATAAATGATAAGAAGGCCTGGCTCAACACACATGATTCATGCCTGGGTGGAGTCTTGACTCGGTGCCTGCCTCCTGCAAGGAGTTGAGTTTCAGATCCTGCTCTGGTCCGTCTGCTGGAGAGCGACACCCAAGGGGAGAGGATACAGATCATAGAGTGCAGGACAGAGAGAAACACCCTGCACGACTAGATGCAGTTTCATCTGAAACCTCCCGAGTGGGATCTGAAGGAAATCTTATGGTGCTTTACAGTTGACGCGGCAAATCTCACAGACAGCAGAACTCCTCATAGCGGGAACTCGTGTGGTTACAAAAGCATAAAAAGCATTGAAACAAAAGGTCTACTCTGCCACCAGTAACCTAGTCCATTAACATATTTGGGTCAGCGAGAATCTTACAGTTGGGATAAAAGGAGTTTCATTGTTCATGGATGGGCACCTGGTTCATTCTCATCCAGAATGCTTTCGAGATTGGCGAAGCTGGGAAGTTACAAGGTATGGAGCTGCTGCTGTGTTTCTCTAATACAAAAAATTCAGCACTCTCACTGATTGTGCTTGAGTTGGGACTCCAATTTATGAAGCTTTCATTAAAAAAACATGTAATTCAGATTTGAAAGTGTTATGCTTTTTGAAACGTTTTAAAGTATCACCCCATAGGTCTAGCCCTTCAACCAGAGCAGGATTGTGGTGATGAGTGATTGCTCCTGGGTAACATGAAAAGAGAGGGTGTGGTGCCTTGAATCTCTCTGCTTGATAGCAGGATACAATAGGTATTGTAACTGCTGTTTGTTCAGGGAGTAGACTCACATAGAAAACTAACAAAGTGTATGGGACCTGTCCTGCTCCCAACCTTTCACATTGTGGGCTCAGGGAACTTAGATGTGTCCACTTCACTTATCCCTGGCAGGCTGCCCTCTCTTCTGTACACATCTTGCAAGGCCTCACCTTGATGCCTACCACCCTCCTGTTCTTTGCCCACACAGTACCCATGGCTTGGCAGCCTGCTGTACAGTGACTAGATATCCTGGTTCCACAGGAGGCACACTCCTACTTATCAGCTCCTCTGCTGGAGGAGACTCAGGCCCATATTTATACTTTTTGACGCCAAACTGCGCAAACACAGTTTTGCGTCAAAAAGTATAGTGCCAGTCTGCTTCATTCCAGAGTGCCAGCCAGGTGCCAAATTTATGGAATGCTGCAAGCCGGCGCAAAGGGTGGGCTAGTGTAAAAAAGAATGACGTTAGCTGGGTGAGGGTGGCGGTATGGGAGAAGGGGATTTTGCACCAAAAAATGATGTTGGGCTAGTTAGAGGCAAAAAAAGCCTCTAACCAGCCTAGCGTTATTTTCTGACACAAAGCCATCCATACCACATGACTCCTGTCTTAGTAAAGACAGGAATCATGCTTACCACCCCAATGGCCAGCACAGGGAACCAGTGTCCCCTGGTCATAACCACTGCACCCGTGCCATGCAGGGGGCCCTAAGATGGGCCCCAATGGCACTTTAATTTAAAAATAAAAATACTTACCTCTACTTACCCGGGATGGGGTCCCCCATCCTCCGGTGTCGCTCTGGTGTGAGTGGGGGTGTTCCTGGGGCTTGAGGAGGGCCCTGTGGACCCATTCCATGGTGTTCAACCGTGGATATGAGTCCACAAGTCCCCTAATGCCTGGTCTGACCCAGACATAAAATAATGGTGCAAAGGAAGCTTTGCACCATTATTTAGCCCCTCCTCCCACCCGTGCGTCATTTTAGCATGGGGGGATAAATATGGGGCTATGGGGTTTGCACCATTTTTTTTAGATGGGAATGCCTACCTTGCATCTCGTTGATGTAAGGTAGGTTCATGCATCTAAAAAATGGTGCAAACTCCAATATTTTGACATTAGACGTCAACTAGTCCTTTACAGAAGTCAACGACCATATCATCTGTAACGTTCACAAGTGCATTAGCAGGAATTGCCGGCAATCTCATCGCCCTCCCCCTGATGATCTCATGGGGAGACATTCCAGTCTTCCGATCAGGTACACTGTGAAGACTCATCAAAATAAGAGGCAAAGCATCAGGCCATTTCAAAGATGTCGAAGCACACACCTTTGCAAGTCTGGATTTCAGTGTCCCATTCACTTACTCAACAAGACCCAAAGCCTCAGGTCTATAGCTGCAGTTCTATCTCTTTTCCACTTGCAATGCTGTGCACAACACTCTCAGGACCTCATTATTAAAATGAGTCCAGTGATCTGATTACAGAGAAGTCATGAAGCTGAACCTAGGTATAAGCTCTCTTAACAGTAGTTTTGCTAGAGTGAGACTATAATTTCTTTTGGTCGGGTACGCTTCATCCCCATGCGACAATATACACACAATCACCCAAACATATCTTAGCCCATTACACATAGGCATCTCAATGAATTCCAACTGCAATCTGTTAAAGGGTCCTCCTGGCCTCCCAATGTGACTCAGTGTTACTGCAGTTCACTTTCTTACATTGTTCAGTTTACATACAACACATCTGTGATTCAATGCTTCAGCCATCAATCGAACGTAGGATTAAACCACGCTTTCCTACACAACCTCACCATGGCATCCCTACCAACATCGACAGGACCATGGAAATGGTTTTCTAACGGAGGTAAGAAACTGTTTGGCAACAGTGATCCTCCGTCCATCAAAACACAAATGCCTCATCTCTTTTGACACAACCTGCTCTGATCCAACTCTGCTGTTTTTCCTCTGACACATCTTCCTAAAGCCTCTTTAGCTCTTCCCAAGAATCTGCTGTAGTCAACAAAAGGGTATAAATGGTCTTATCCATTCCCTCATTGATATACTCTCTATTAGAAGTACAAACATTATGACCACAGCATTTTGCGACTTCATATGCATAGTTATTTCCTAATGTCACATTACCATACCCGGTATGATGTGCAGGGCTCTTGACCACTGCAACCTGTTCAGGTAACTGAAATGCTTCGAGGAGTTTCCTCACTTGCTTGCCATTCCACACTGGCGATACAGAAGATGTCACAAACCTCCTCTGGGACCATAATTGTTTGAAGTCGTGAACAACACCAAAGCCGTACTGTCTATCAGTAAAAATTGTCACTTTCAGCTGGTCAGAAACCCAGCATGCCCTAGTAAGAGCAATCACTTTGGCCACTCGCGCAGAGAATACACCTTGAAACCAAGAAGCTTCAACAACTCCTGAAATAGTGCAGACAGCATAAGCTGTTTTTAGGCTTCCTCCACTGTCTCGCAAACATGAAACTTTCCTGAAAAATCTCACAGGTTTAACTGTGTCTTTCAGATCTGGTGGCAAGTCATCAATGGTCAACAAAGTACAATAGATGATGCAGTTTAATTGGCAAAGAAGATCCCTTTACAGTACACTCACTGGGCTAGACTCACACACCACAAATCACTGATTCCCTTCAAAGGACCATATTTTCATCAGTATTGATGCAGTTTCTTACGTTGTTATCTGTTTATTTTCTACTCCTACAACCAGGACCATTTTTCCAGAGAGGAATAGGTTTGGGACTTCTACTGTTCTCAAAGCACCAGTGTCAACCAAAAATGACACAAGGTGGCCATTCACTTCACCATCTATGAATGGGCCACTCTGGTCTATCTCTAAGACTGAACCAAGTATGCAATCTTCCTCCCCTCTCAGGCACCGTCAGGCTGACTGATTGGAGCCATTGTTCTCAAGTTTCGCAAACATGGGAGACTGTTGGAAAGGATTATTGTCCTGAAACACATCTGTGTTCATATTCAGAACATGATTTGAATTTAGCCTAGGACCATTAGCCTTCTGTTCGGTTATTGGGGGTTGTGGAAACTGCATCACTGGAGCTTGGGGCACATTGACATTTTGCCCTCTCAGTCTTTGTACATTTTTCATTTGTGTAGGCACAAACCCTGAAGTCTAAAGCTGATTAGCTGGATTAAGACGACATTCCCTTTTCCATTGGCCCAACTTGTTACAGATGTGACAAGGTGTTGTCTTCTTCAAACTTTTGACATCAGTCCTTGTACTGGGATCAGTCAGGACTCCTCAACCTCTGCCCTGCATTGGATTTGGTCCCTGCTGATATACACCCTGCACTGCACCAACATCGCCTACAAATGGCTGAACCAGTCTACTGTTCTAAGCTGCTCTCATCTGAGCAACCATGAGCTTTTAATTTAGCTTCTTCTGTTTCATCTCAGGCTTGTCACTGCAGTATTTTACATATCTCAAAACCTTGTCAACTGATTTATTCTGGCAACAGATAAAATGCAACTGAATCATCATGCTAATCTCACGTCTCAATCCTGTCACAAACCTTGACACAAAATGTCCTACATCCTTGATCTCAAGCCTTCCCATTCCACTGTACTCTTTGAGTTCCTGCAACAATCTCTCATAGTAAGCATAAATTGATTCCTTGGGTTCCTCAGCCGATCTAACAATCTTAATCCAATCTATGTCTTGGGGTGGTACTTTTGATTTAAAAAATATCAAGACCTGGTGACACAATTTTATCACAAACGGTGAAGAACCTTATGTCATCAGGCTTCTTGGGAGCTCTGATTCAGACCACTAAACAGACCCCTTGCATTCCGCTCACAAATCATTCGGAACCACAATGTTTAATAGAGTGTTCAAGTCAACCCACAACACCTGTTATACTGTCACAACCCTCTCAACTTGCTTATATACCACTCCACTGGCTTTTCTCTCAACTTTGGGAAATCATTAGTAAATTAAGCAAGATCACTTATACTCCAAGGCACATGCACATAAACTCCATCAGGCACTTCTCTCAACAGGACGTTTATTGCCCCCTCCACGTCCCACTAAATGAAGTGGTTCCCATGAGAGTTTCTTCGAATGATTCTTTCTCGCCCATCAACCTTCCCACTTGTCCAATTCATTCCATTTCTGAATATTTTGAATCAACTTTTTAAATTGTGTTTTCGTCTCTGGAATTCTCATGCCAATTATATCATTTTTGTTAAAATACACTGATAACTCCTCTGTAGGGATTTGGTCTTGTTCAAATCTACCTCATACCTTTGGGCTAACTCTGCTGGCTTGTCATGAACTTGTCCTGCATGTTTAGTAATGTCCCTGTGCATGAACACAAGTTTTTTCTCATGATAAGCATCTAAATGGGCAAATTCAAGATTTCCACTAATCCTCTCCTCTAATTCTAATTCTAATTTCACCACATCTACCAAATCTTTTTTTATTGTTAGTGACTGAATTGTTCAAACTTTCCCTTGAAGGGGGTGTCTGCATTCAAAACCTTCATCCACTCATCTATTTTTTTAGCACTAATAGTCTGTGTTACTGTGGGAACTTTAAACACATTTCTGTCTTTCTGTACACTGCTACTAAGATTTAAAGGCGGTTCCCATATGGGTGTTTCAGTAGTCGGCGTTTTCTGGTACATACCTATAGAAGTACACCCGAGAGACTCAAGGCCAAGTCTGCACTCGCCACACATGGAGTGCTTATATGCGTTGGGACCAAAGGGACAAATTATCTAGTGTCAGGACTTGCCGCAAGTCTACGTGGCCCACAAAACTGCACCTGGGACAGTCAAATTATAGGCTGTTTTTTCTGGGCCTTCAGGTTTATATATAGGAACCACGGGGCCAATACGAACTGGAACAGTAAGAGCATCAAGAGTATGTGGGACAGAATCAACTGGGACATAAATTCATGAACCTCCTCCTCTTGTCTCATGAGGTACATTAGCCGAAGTCAACCTCACAGGACTAGGAGTCACATTTGCTGGGGCAGTGCCAAACACAACCTTTCCATTGCCACTGGTGCCATTTCCCTCTTCCTGAACCTCCTTATATTGTGGTAGACATTCAGACAATAACACATCCAAAAGACTGTCTCCAGAATCACTTTCACTGACCTGACTCATATCATATGGTTCCTTTTGTTTTTTGTCTTTTTTCTTTTCCTTTTCTCTCTCAAATGCTTTGCCTCTCAAAGTTGGATACTATCTAACTCCCTCTATCATATCAGTTCTCCATCTCTTCTGTTCAGCATTCTACCTAGCACCTGCATAGGTGCACAGAACTCTTCAGGCTCTATCCTGATATTTCTCCTTCTCTCTGGCATGAGCAAGCACATTCACACCTGCATAGGTGCACAGAACTCTTCAGGCTCTATCCTGATATTTCTCCTTCTCTCTGGCATGAGCAGCACATCCCCAAGCATTAAGTGGCTTATACTGTGGGGGTCAAGAAGGTGGTTTCATTTCATACAGCACCATCCTCAGATTTTCACACTCCTTTTCTGTGATCTTGTGCCATTGACTAAGCCAAACACTTGTATGCAGCCCTATACTTATCGCCATATAATGACCCGGGGTATCTTCGTTAGGTGCCTCCTCTCCGTCTCCACTAGGTATATGCACATCTCCTATGGAAAACCTTGAAACATTTCATTTCATTTTCCCCAATCAAATATCAATCATCACAATAAAATTTAGTTCAATCAGGAAATAACACCACATCCACAATGTGACAACCAATCAAAGTGCAACCCCTTAAGAAGTCTTCAACCAATAGCAGTGCATCAATACACCAACCGACCTATACCAGTGTAACAATGTGACGTAAATCTCGCTACTTGCAGCGGTTCACCCACCTTTACACATGGATGCCATTAGGGGTTGCCAGGAGTCGAAACTGCGACCCCTGGCACTGCCTTTGCGACCCCTGGCTTCAGAGGCAGCAAATTCAGTGCCAGGAGCACAGTGATGGCTCATCCTTATGGACATCAGCTGGGGCTCCGCTCTCTTTGTTTTCTGTCAATTTTTTATTACACTAATAGTGAATAACATATTGTTCACTATTAGTGTAATAAAAATGTAAATATGCCCTTCCATGGCAGCTGAGGTAAGTAAAAATGCTTTTAAATGTATGTTGTGTGCATGCTTGAAGGTGAGAATGTGTTTATGTGAGAAAATGTGTGGGTAAGTGTGAATTTGTGTGTATGTGTAAGCATGTGTCTGTGAGTGAAAGTGGAGGTCAAAGGGTGTGTGATGTCTCTTCCACTACCCCTGCCATTTTGGTGAATCGACGCTCATGGCCTTTACAACCTGCATGCACGCACTCTCTTCAACATCATACACTTATAACAAAATACAGTACAGTAACCTTTGTCTGCTCCACTAAAGAATCAACAGTTTCCAATCACACAAGAGTTTCAAATACTTTGGATGAAACCTCAACCTGAGGGGTATCATCCAGATCAGTATAGTTTTACTCTACACATCAAGATCAGATTATGCCAGTCGATTCACATGCACACAAAGATAAGTACCTATCTCAATTGTGCTATTGATGACCTTTGTCAAGGGCGTGGTGGCACGCTCTTACCTGGAGAAGTGCACCACAATGTTTTGGGGACAATAGAGACCCACTTACTAACCCCTTACCTAGCATCAGGGATATTCATAACTCTGGAAGGTTCTGGGAGGAGGGCCTTCCAGGATTATGTCCTTTCAGCATTTAGTTTGGTTGTTGACCTTTAAGAAAGGGAAATAATTGCTAATGATTCTTTATGTGATCCCTCTGCACCCTCTAACACAATCCCCCCCCCCGCCTTCCATGGTCCCTTGATAATTCTATGCCTGCGAACGATTGGAAGGCCTCCTTCTAGGTGGAAGCCTCAGTTTATCAGCACCAAAAGAACTGGCTGCCTTGGAGGGATGCACTGGAGGTTCAAGGAGATTGTCAATATCTAAACATGATACACAAACACCACAAATTAAGCCATATACTGATCTGGTCTCTTTACATATATTAACTGTGCCCTTTTGATAGTCTGTTCTACATTCACATCATCATTCTGGATTTTACTTCATTTACCATTTCAATGTCTCTTCACACAAGTAAGTAGAACTGGCTCAGTTTGTCACATCAATGTCGCTTTATACAGATAAGTAGAACAAGCTTTGTTGCCACATTAATGTTTCTCTAAAATAAACATTTTCAAGAGAGTATCATTCAGTTTTGCACACAATCCCTTGTTACTTATGCTCTACCACTTGTCCTCCGTTCCGTGGGTTTAACAACTGTGACTAAGTAATCTTAAATGCATATGCGCTATTAGTTTGTGAGTGTCACAAAATCTGTCACTACTGTTCCCTTCGAAGCACTGCCGCTCTCTGTTACCTTGTTATTAATCTACTTCTTTTTCTGTCTTGCAGGTAGCTTGGAGGCTGAGCAAGACTGGAGGAAGACTGGAAGCCTCTGGAGACCTCCGACAGGCTAAGCTGAGATTTAGGAGACTCAATGAGAAGCAACGCTTGGAGGTTTGGGTGGGGTTTAAATTGGCCGCTCTCTACCACACCTTATTGAGTCACTTGGTAATGTACGCGGCTCATGTGGCTCCTGCGGTAAGCAGTGTTACCTGGATGAGTCATGCTGGGCAGCTCTGTTTGTTTCAGCACATGCTCGTGTTCCATTACAGGCTGCAGGGCAACCAAGAACAATGCACACACATGGGCAATGTCACGCCTATGAGGTCGTATGTATGTAATGCAGATATGTCTTTCATGATAATAGTTTAAAACATGCTATTACGTTAGAAACATGGCATCAACGCTTAGGGTAATATACTGGTCCACCATCATGTTAGTTCTACACATTGTAGAGTGTAGATAGTATAGAAGAGTACAAGAGGTAACACATGAGTACAGAAATATGACACTAGTATGATTCTTACTATATGGATGCACACGGCCCTTGACAGGCACCTCATCACAAACACCACTAACCTCAGCAGACAATTACAATATGGTGTCTTCTACACCTTTTAATACTATCCAGAGATCTTAAGCCACGTCGGTCCCAATAACCTTTCCAGTTTCTTCACTAATCACCACAATCACACAACATTCAAAACATCATTCAAATGCACAACACCACAAACAGAAACCACTACAATTTTCAACCCTATTGATACACATTCTTCCATTGCCGATACGACTGTAGGAAGATGGCTCTCTATATGGTGCACTAAAAAGAAATACACCATGCAGAGAATCCAGTGGATCCCTGTGGGAGACTGGGTGTGAAATAAAACTTTGAGGCTTGATATGTTGAGATATTGTGGCTGTTTTTTATCTGTGCTTCAAAAAAAATATGGCCACAGTTGTACTGATGGATTGTCTCCACAGGAAAAGTGTTGGTAGAAGGCCAAATTTGTGTTCGGAAAACAATTCAGCAAGCAAAGGATTTTCTACAGTCCGGGAAGTCAGGTCCTTATACAAAGGGGACAGTGTAACAATGGGATGAGGAGTATGGAAGGAATTCAGTTGTTCCGATTGGAGTTTTTTTTTTTTGCTGACTACCGTTGATAACATATTTATGCTCATATTTCATATGTACAGGATTATGATTTTTGCAGGGGGCTTTTGATGGGAGTTCTTTCTTTGGCCCATCAATTACTAACATACTTAGTAAAATCGATTTTAAGTAATATATATGGTATTGGCCAATGTGGTGTCTATGCAGGAACCAACTAGAAGGCGCCATATTAGGTCACAGTTTCTTTGGTTCATAGAGATCGTTGGTTGGCCCCCAGAATATGGCTATTGGGTGCTTTGTCAAGCCACCCACCTAAATGGCAGGAGGGCAAGGAGGTGGGTGGTCCCCTTTGGGGAGCCCTAGGCAGGGTAGGTTCCCTGGGCCTTTCTGCCTCAAGGGTTGGGGAGGGAGGGAAGTGCACTGGGTGTTTGGGAGCAAGGTGGCAGTGATGGGAAGGAGGGGAGGGTATTGGGTGTTGGAGGGCACGGAAGCAGTGGTGGGCTAGGTGGTGGAATTCAGACTATAATAAAATTATGTAGCAGTGCATTTAAAGGTTCAAATGTAGGCCAGCTATCATGCTTAGTGTGGTGTGTAATGGAAACACCTCATGATGAGTCATAGACCACTTACTATATTGTCTTGCAATGTGAATGGATTTAATAACCAGCTGAAGCGGCGAGTGATGCTGGTGTGGTTAAAATCTTTGAGGGCCAATATAATTTTTCTACAGGAAACACATTTCAAATCAGCAGTAGCCCCAATTAATATTACCGGTTATAGTCAGCATGGTCTCTTAGCTTAAGCTAATGGTGCAGTTTGCGGCGTTGCAATATCAGTCTGCAAAGATATTGCCGCTGAAATAATAAAGGTACACAAAGGTCGAAATGCTAGATGGGTTTGGGTCCAAATGTAACTTTATAACCAAGTAATTAATCTGGCCAGTTTTTGTGGTCCAATTGAGGATTCTACCAAATCGTTGTTGGCTCTTTATATTTACTCTAATGGCATGGTAGGTCCGCTAGTGATATGAGGCGACGTTAACATGCTTAGTGATCCAGCGGGAGATGGTTCGCAGACAAATCCCAGATGAAACCCAAATCTTTTAAACTTCTTCTGGCTTTTATGCGTGATTTTGCCTTGATTGATGTCTCTCAGTGCAATCATCCTAGGACAGATTGTACACTTGCCATTCAAAACAATTGCACTCTTCGTCATGCATCGATTTCCTTTTGGTTTCACATTCTTTGGTAAGAGCACAGTATGCTATATTTGCAAACCCCTTTTCGGATCACACCGTGATCATCCTCAATCTTAATCTTTCGAGTCAAGATTATGTACCATCAAGATGGCTTTTTGATAAATCCTTATTAGCAAATGAGGCATGAGTTGCCCAAATGCGTCTAGGCTACAAGACTTCTTGGTGCGTAATATTAGCTCTGCCTTGGAATTTGCAATGTGGGGTGGCTTTAAAGGTTTTGTTAGGGGGGGAGTTATAGCTTTGTGCGCAGTTAAGACAGTCAGAGAGAGTTGTTTATCAGTAACATGATCTCAAGGATTATTTCTTTTCAAAAGAGACAGTAAACCACAATACAATATTGCAGCAAAGTTATGAAAAAAACAAGCATACTGAGAAATATCTGGCTTGGTCGGTCAAGCGCAAGTCCTATGTGAATTGTATCACACAGGTAGGTTTATGACTCAAGTCTTGCTGTGTTTACGACAGTTTCACAAGGGATAGCTAAAATGGGATCCCTGCAGAAATGTATAATTTGTTTGCTCCCCAACTGAACCAACTTTAGATGTGTTATTCAAGAGTATCCTGAGGGGGAACAAGGTTCCGGATACCTTCACGGAAGCGGCGGTGGTTAGTTTTTTGAAGAAGGGAAAGCCTGCACAGAACGTCCACTCATACCGCCCTACCAGTCTATGAAATTCAGATTATAACATATTCACGAAGATTCTGACCAATCGCTTTTCTTCTGTGGCAGCATCGGTCGTACACTCGGACCAGAATCGTTTTCTTCTTGGTAGAAGCATGTCAACTAATACACATTACTTGATTTAGTCTTATTTAGGATTATTTCAACTTGAACTAAATTCGCACAGGCATCATATTTTTAGCTGCTGAGAAAGCATTCAATAGGGTTCAATGGAATGTTCTCTTTGTGGATTTGGCAAAGTTCGCTTTTCCAGCACAGTTTATTCAAATAATTAAAATTCTGTACTTGCATGCGAAAGCATCAATAGTCATTACCAGTAATTTAGCAGGGCAGATAGAAATAAATCGGGGCAGCTTCAAAGGGGCCCTCTGTCACCCATTTTATTTGCACTTTTTCTTGAGCCCCTACCTTTGTCACCTAGACATATCGATTTTAGCCCCAGTCGAAGTGTCAGCAAAGTTAAAACTGTTTGCGGATGACATGGCACTTTATTTGGCTGCTGATAGGGCCAATATTATGCGAGCCTTTGCTAAAATTAAACCCTTTACGGCAATTGAGGGCTACAAAATAAGTCATTCAAAACCCGGGGCTATGCTGTGTAATTGTACCCCAGAGATTTTACTTATTGGTATGCAAGCTTATTATTCACTGTCAGAACCTATAAGACACTTGAGGGTTTGGATTTAATTAAAACTTGAGGAGATCTACGCACTCAGTCATAATACTGCTCTGCAAAATATGCGTACATTATTCAATCAATGGCAAGATCGTTCTTTGTCTATTACTGAGTGGTCAGCATTAATCAAAATGTCCACCCTCCCCTTATTTCTCTTTTTATTTGCTAACATCATGATTAAAGTTCTGCAAGCTTTTTTTGACACAGTTGATGGGGAAATAAAAAACTTTCTAGCTTACGCGTCAAGAATTTTCAATTCTATTAAGGACACGGAGGCGAAGATTATGCTGTCTCCTTCTTTACTAACTCCAAACAGCAGCCAATCATTTTACAGAAAAATATTAACTACATATCCCATGAGGCATAAGCCCAACATCATGTGGCCCAATCACCACCCATACCCTTTGTCCATAAATGCTATGACCTCTAACGTCACTTCCTCTTTCTTTGGATAAGTCCCTTCACAAATAGTCAAAAACAAAAGTTCTCAAACTCCAAACTTGGTGCGAGTCGAACTCCTCTGGAACCAAACTTCTCGAATGGACCGAAGAACAGGTCTGTGAACAATGTCCTCAGAGTAGGAAAGTTGCCATCTCAAGAGTTCTTCTGATCAGAACCTAAGGAAAAAATATACATAAGGTAATATCCCGTAGTAATGTAGGGAAAAACAGTCTATCAATGACAATATCAGTTCAGGGTGGGAAGAAATAATGGGCCTCATTATGACCCTGGCGGGCGGCGGAGGCCGCCCGCCAGGATGCCGCCCTCCAAAATACCGCGCCGCGGTCAAAAGACCGCGGCGGGTATTAAAAGTTTTCCCCTGGGCTGGCGGGCGGTTGCTGAAAAACCGCCCGCCAGCCCAGGGGAAAACGACCTTCCCACGAGGATGCCGGCTCGTAATCGAGCCGGCGGAGTGGGAAGGTGCGACGGGTGCAGTGGCACCCGTCGCGTATTTCAGTGTCTGCAAGGCAGACACTGAAATACTTTGCGGGGCCCTCTTAAGGTGGCCCCTGCCGTGCCCATGCCATTGGCATGGGCACGGCAGGGGCCCCCAGGGGGCCCCGCGACCCCCCCCTACCGCCATCCTGTTCATGGCGGCTTTCCCGCCATGAACAGGATGGCGGTAGGGGGGGTCAGAATCCTCATGGCTGCGGAGCACGCTCCGCAGCCATGGAGGATTCACACGAGCAGCGGAAAGTCAGCGGGAGACCGCTGACTTTCCGCTTCTGACCGCGGCTGAACCGCCGCGGTCAGAATGCTCGTTGGAGCACCGCCAGCCTGTTGGCGGTGCTCCCGTGGTCGGTGGCCCGCCAGGGTCAGAATGACCCTCAATGTCTTTTATACATTCAAACATAATTTGCATCATATGAAATTAACAACATTGTTTCCTAGGGAGGGATAATCGTCGCCTCCGTGTCCTTAATAGAATTGAAAATTCTTGATGCGTAAGCTAGAATTTTTTTTATTCTATTTCAGGACCGGAGGCTCCGATTATGCTCGTTTAAAGCTGATTAATAACCACAGAAGCAACATCTAATACAGGTTTTTGATAGAATTTTCTAAATGTGGATTCAGACGACCAGTCGGCCGCTTTCATAATGTCCTCTAGACGAGAACCTAGAGCATAAGTCTTAGACGCCATTGCGCCTCTCACTGAATGAGCTCCAAATATATTAATGTCTATGCCTGCTTCATTCATTAGCCATTTAACCCATCGAGACAAGGTGGCTGATGAGACCGGTTTAAAGGGTTTTTGTAGAGCAATGAGTAACTGACCAGAGTGATCCTGTCTCAGAGGCTCTGTAGACAGTTCATATTCTCTCAAACATTGAACCACACAAAGGGGGTCATTCTGACCCCGGCGGCCAGGGTCGGCGGGAGCACCGCCGACAGGCCGGCGGTGCCCCGCAGGGCATTCTGACCGCGGCAGTTCGGCCGCGGTCAGAAGAGGCAAACCGGCGGTCTCCCGCCGGTTTACCGCTGCCCTTAGAATCCCCCATGGCGGCGCAGCTTGCTGCGCCGCCATGGGGGATTCTGACACCCCCTACCGCCATCCTGTTCCTGGCGGTTCACCCGCCAGGAACAGGATGGCGGTAGGGGGTGCCGCGGAGCCCCTGGGGGCCCCTGCCGTGCCCATGCCAATGGCATGGGCACGGCAGGGGCCCCCGTAAGAGGGCCCCGAAAAGTATTTCAGTGTCTGCTAAGCAGACACTGAAATACGCGACGGGTGCAACTGCACCCGTCGCACCCCTGCAAATACGCCGGCTCAATTCTGAGCCGGCGTCATCGTTGCAGGGGCATTTCCTCTGGGCCGGCGGGCGCTCTTTTGGAGAGCGCCCGCCGGCCCAGAGGAAATGTCTGAATGGCCGCCGCGGTCTTTTGACCGCGGTGTGGTCATTTAGCGGCGGTACCCTGGCGGACGGCCTCCGCCGTCCGCCAGGGTCAGAATGAGGCCCAAAGTTTTGGGTTGTCTGAAAAGGCTGGGTACGATACTGACCTGCAATTAGTCTTTGTCCGCTTTGAAATGTTAAAAGTAACCCCTTCGGGAGAGTATACTCTACCTGTTAAGTCCAAGGCTCTGACGTCTGATACACGTTTGCAAGAGATGAGGCACAATAACATTGTCAGTTTGGCTGAAATTTGTTTACGGTACAGGGACCCATTATCTGGCCAGGATTCCAGAAACCTCAATACAATATTGACGTCCCACAAGACGGAATATTTAGTTTGAGGAGGATTAGATAAGCGAATACCTCTAAGTAATTTGCATACGAGAGGATGTTCACCAACTGGTTTCAGGTGGATATGGCAGGCTGAAATGGCCGATCTAAAGTTGTTGACTGTTCTATAGGCTAGGCCTGAGCCAGCTAGTTCAGCCAGAAAATTAACAATCATCTCAATGTTTGATTCCACTGGATTGATATCCCGTCTATCTCACCAACTAGTCCATCTTCGCCATGCAGATGAGTATCTTTTGCGGGTACCTGATGCCCAAGCTTGTTTGATGAATGACGCAGCTTGCTGCGAAATTCCTGGGGTGTTCCATCTTGCCCTGGAACCTTCCAAGCCATCAATGTTAGTTTCAGAGAAACAATCATTGGATGTTGATGATTCTCCGGGTTCAAAAGGAGATTCGGGCGAGGAGGAATGAGCAGAGGTAGGGCGCAGGTCAATTGAAGGGCAAGTGGGAACCAAGGTTGAGCTCTCCAGCAAGGGGTCACTAATATGATCTCTGCTTTCTGACGCCTTATTTGAGACAGAACTCTGGGGATCATTAGGAACGGGGGAAAGGCATATCCCCGAAATTTCGACCAGTCTTGAAGAAAGGCATCGGTCGCTTGGGCTAGAGGGTCTGGGCGCCAGCTGAAGAAGTTTGATATCTGAGTATTGAGGCGAGATGCAAATAAGTCCACTTCGCACAGGCCCCACACTTTGGATATTTGTTGAAATATTATCGGATCTAGTCTCCAGTCGCTGAAGTCTGTCAGGTACCTGGAGTTCCAGTCCGCTATTGTATTCTGGTCCCCTGGGAGATATTCCGCCATGATAGTCAGGCGATGACTGAGGCAATAGTGCCAGAATTCCTTGGCAATTTCGGCCAGTATCCTGGATTTTGTGCCCCCCAGTTTGTTGACATACCGCACTGCTGATATGTTGTCCATTCGTAGCAGAATGCAGCAGCCCGTCTTCTGAGGAGAAAGGCTCCTGATGGCAAAAGATCCCGCTAGGAGCTCTAGACAGTTGATATGAAGGGTCTGTTCCCAGGTCGACCAACGACCTCCAGTTACTATCAAGCCGCACCGGGCTCCCCATCCCCAACGGCTGGCATCGGACTCTATCACAATTTCTGGGTGAGAGCCAAAAATTGCTCTGCCGTTCCAAGCTTCCATGTGTTGGAGCCACCAATGAAGCTCTGCTTTCACTTCGTCGGTCAGGGGAATCATTTCTGAGTAGCTGAGCCCCTGTTGAAGGTGTCTGATTTTGAGTCTCTGAAGGGCGCGGTAGTGAAGAGGGGCCGGGAAGATTGCCTGAATCGAAGAGGCCAGCAGACCCACTATTCTGGCAATGTTCCTCAAAGAAATCATCTGGTTGGCTAAAGCAGCCCTCAATTCTCTCTTGATGCTTCGAATTTTCTGAGGTGGGAAAATGAGAAGGGAGAGGATGGAATCTATCCTGAATCCCAAAAAGTCTATCACTTGGGAGGGAGTCAATAATGACTTCTGCACATTGATAATGATACCTAATTCCTGCAGAAGATTGATTGTCCATTCCAGATGAATCAGGAGTGTCTGGGGGTTCTGAGCCATCAGAAGGATGTCGTTGAGGTAGACTATGAGTCTGACTCCCTTGGATCTCAGCCGTTCCATCACTGGCTTCAGTAATTTTGTGAAGCACCACGGGGCCGATGAAAGGCCGAAGGGGAGGGCATTGAATTCCAGACAGTGGGGGTCATTCTGACCCCAGGGTTGGCGGGAGCACCGCCAACAGGCTGGCGGTGCCCCGCAGGGCATTCTGACCGCGGCGCTTTGGCCGCAGTCAGAAGAGGAAAACCGGCGGTCTCCCGCCGGTTTTCCGCTGCCCATAAGAATCCTCCATGGGGATTCTGACACCCCATACCGCCAGGAACAGGATGGCGGTATGGGGTGTCGTGGGGCCCCTGGGGGCCCCTGCAGTGCCCATGCCAATGGCATGGGCACTGCAGGGGCCCCCGTAAGAGGGCCCCACTTTGTATTTCAGTGTCTGCTTTGCAGACACTGAAATACGCGACGGGTGCAACAGCACCCGTCGCACCTTCCCACTCCGCCGGCTCCATTTAGAGCCGGCGTCCTCGTGGGAAGGTTGATTTCCACTGGGCTGGCGGGCGGCCTTTTGGCGGTCGCCCGCCAGCCCAGTGGAAATCCCAGAATCACTGCAGCGGTCTGACGACCACGGTGTGGTGTTCTGGCGGGGGTACTTTGGTGGGCGGCCTCCGCCGCCCGCCAAGGTAAGAATCAGGGCCAGTGACCCTTCCAGAGGAATTGTAGGAATCTCCTGTGGGGGGGGATAAATGGGCACTGACGGGTAAGCGTCTTTGAGGTTGAGACGTACCATCCAATCTCCCTCTAGAAGAATGTCTTGTAACAAGTGGATACCCTCCATCTTGAAGTGTCTGTACAAAATCCAGTAGTTTAATTCTTTGAGATTCAGAACTAGACGGTGACCTCCTCCCTTTTTGACCACAACAAAGATGGGGCTTAAGAAGCCTGTTGGGTGAGGGGAAGAAAAACTCACCGCTCCTTTGTGTAAGAGGTCTTGTACCTCTGAGTCTATAAAAGTCTGATCTGCAAGGGAAAAATACATTTGTGTTGGAGGGGAAGTTTGTATCGGAGTTCCTATAAACTCTAGATGAAAACCAGTAACTGTCTGTAGAACCCAGGGGTCTCCTGAAATTCTTTTCCAGTTTTCTAGGAATAAACCCACTTTGCTCCCAAGACGTACTTGAGAATAAGGAATAATGCTCACCTGAATAACTGGATTCTTGGATCGCTCCTTGCTGACCCGTGCGGGGTCCTCGTCTGTATCTGGGGCGTCCGCCTCGGTTGCGAGTGGGGTAGAAGGTGGCGTCCGATTGATCGGAATACCAGTTTTTTCTCCCTCTTGTGTAGGAATACTGAGAGCTTTGGAAGGATCCTCGGCCGGGCATACGCCCTCCAAAATGTCCAGCCCTGGCAAAAAGGTTTCTTTTGAAGACCTTCTTAAGCGATAAGTGTGCCTTGTCTAGGGAAGAGAAGGTAGCGCAAAATTTTGCTAGGTCCTTTATGAAGGACGAGCCAAAAAGGAGACCATCAGCCGATGGGCCAGCTTCAGAAGTTGCCAGGTCTGTTAATTTGGGATCGAATCGCATAAGAATAGATTTGCGACGTTCGGACGACACCGCACAGTTCGCGTTGCCGAGAAGGCAAAGTGATCTCTGGGCCCAGCCAATCAGGACATCAGTATCTATGGGTGTATTTGATTGTTTGGCAAGGTATGCCATGTCGAGGATTTTCGTCAAAGGGCCGGAGACATCCAGAAGCTTATCTTGGCAAATCCGCCATGATCTGTCTAAACCCTTTTTGGGGTCTTTGCCAAATTTCCTCATGAATGTGACCATCGTGGGGTCAATGTCTGGAGTGTCCGTAACCTTTTCATCTACATCAGGTCTAGGGCATTCAGCCCGAAGGCGTGAGCGGACCTCTTTGTCAAAGCTTCTTCTGAGATTGTCGTGGATGTATAGAGCTACTTCAGGAGATGGGGTCCAGTTGGAGGCTCTAGGGTGCATGTTCTGAGTGGGGTCGAAATCGAGGGTCTTAGATGAGGAAGATTCTTTCCTGGGTTTTTTGTTGGGGATAGGGGGGTTCGAAGTGTCAGAATCGCTGGAGTCAGAATTGGAGTCAGAAGAGGATTGAGAAGAGTCTAGGTCTTTAGAAGTACTGTAATTATGTTCGGTGGAATGCTTTTTAAATAATTTGTTAAATGCGTCAGCATGAACACCGGTGATCTTATGTTCAACCTCTTCTAGGTTCTTGGTTTTGCACTTAGATTTCTTCTCGTGAGAAGAGGATTGAAGTTTGCCATGCCAACCCTGGGATTTGGCAAAATCAAATAACTGCCCTGAAAAGAGGCCCAAAGCTTTTACCATGGCATCATTAACAGATTGTTGCACTCTGTTATTGAGGGCTTCAACTAGGTTTACTTCTAGTTGGTTGCCCAAATCATCAGGGTAAAACCCAGACTCATTTTCACTCCATTGAGCCATTTGTTATTTTGGAAAAATCAATAGGGGGAGTGTGAGCCCCAGACAGGCTAATTAGCCCTAATATAATGTGGAGGCAGCTGCCCGTAAAATACACTCTAGGCAAAGCCTCTTTAAATTTTACAACCCAGTTCTACTTTAAGCTGGGCGTCAGGGAGCAGATAATGATTTTGGCAGATAAAAGGAAAAAAACGGCTGACAGGCGCTCCGCGCGTCCGAGAATGCAAGCCGACTCATCAAAGTGATGAGATCGGCTTGAAAACGCGCGCGCAAATCGCGAGCGTTGCCAGGGAAAGGGGACTACACAGGTGTCTAGTTGCTCCCGCTCCCACTCCACAGGGCTTCAGAACAGATCGATAGATGCTGCGTTAAGCGCGTATATTAAAGGCATATATAAACGGGTTATCGCGAGCGGAATCGCGTCGCTACCCGATGGTGTAAATATACAACAAATACACATTCAGAGTTTAACGTTAAATAACAATAAATGTACAATTATTAAGGAATTAATAAAAACGTCACTTATCTGCTGCGGAGCAGCAAAGAAAGAGGAAGTGACGTTAGAGGTCATAGCATTTATGGACAAAGGGTATGGGTGGTGATTGGGCCACGTGATGTTGGGCTTATGCCTCATGGGATATGTAGTTAATATTTTTCTGTAAAATGATTGGCTGCTGTTTGGAGTTAGTAAAGAAGGAGACTGTATAATCGGAGCCTCCGGTCCTGAAATAGAATTAGAATTGTTTTGTGGCAAGGTAAAAAACTAAGACTGAAGTTACAATCTTTACAGTTGGGTTCCGGAAGAAGGTGGAATCGCTTTGCCTAGTCTGAGAACATATTATCAGGCATCACTATTTGATTGGTTAGTTAAGTCTTCCTGTTCGCCCTCTCATTCCGCGAACTTCTATCTAAATACCATGCTACAAGAGTCAGAGATTGGCCTGTTTTCCTTCCTCAAGTTTCCAGGTTGCCTAAGAAATTGTACTATAAAACTCCATGTGTAATTGTCAACAGGTTTCAGAAAATTCATGAAAGTTATGGAATTCCTGGTTTCCACCGCGGGCTAAAACTAGAGGATTGTGTTCAGCTGGGATTGTAATTGGGTGTGTATTTATGTGAACGCTGGTCGGGCCTAGGTTCACCGGCTTCAAGACCTTCTCTATGGGCCATTTTACCTCATAGCAACAGCGTATGAGTCTTCACAGCGATCTGAATGCTTCTCTGTTTTTTCCGGCTATCCCCAGATTAAGACGTTTTGTTCAGGGTATATGGTTGGCGATAAAACAATAGTGGATAATTTGAGTCAAGCATTTTATTTCCTCGCTGGAAGGTATTGGTAATTGGTACAGGGAACTGATCACAGCAAAAAAAATCAACTCTAATTCCGCGACATCTTCAATTGATTGTGAATACCACAGGGTGCCTTTTAAATGTTAAATAATGGCAATTCCATAATTAAATTAACTGCAAGGTAGTTAGAGCCGCTAAATTGAGGAACATCGCCCTGTTCAGCAAGTGGATGCTATACTATACTCCAGCCAAACTTCTTAGCATGTTCCCTGGGGTTTCGCCGGCATGTTTCAGATGTAATCAGGGCAATGGAGACTGGCTCATTATAATTTCTGCATGTCCACTTTTGAAAAAGTTATTGCGAGGCTTTTTTCGGGAATTGGGGCTTACTTTGCAGCTAAACTATCTCCCGATTGTCAAATTGCCTTATTTGGTTTTCAGCAACAGATTATAAACACACAATGGGCCTGATAATCAGTTGGACAGGTATTAGGGCAACAGTAAAATCACATTCGAATGTATGAATACTATGTTGTAAAACCACTCCACAAGCATCCAGTTATGAGTTAAAGCCATCTCTGTGAGTGGACAGAAAAAAGTATTTTCTGGCAGCTGGGAACATTGCATGCTTCCCTCCACCATAAAATAAAATGGTAAAAAGACTTCAATGCTACTGCAGCCAAAGCCTCACATGACTTTTCTGACCTGGATTAGTAGTTGGAAAAATCGGGTCTGGTTCTCCCACACCCAGAAAATTTTGGTGTGTGAAAACCTAACAACCCAGAATCAACAGGAGCAAAATTCCATGTGGTAATTGAATCAGGGCCAACGTCTGATAAAATGCAAAAATGTAAAAGTGGTGGGCCATAATCTTTGGCTCGAACTCCCGTGAGCAAGCCTGACTTCTCAGTAGGTTGGGGTGGGAGGCAGGCTGTGGAAGCTCAGTCGACTATGACTCACTCACTTAGGGCCAGATGTAGGTAGCCGTTTGCGAGGCGCAAAAGGCCTTCCGTGATGCAGAGTCACATTTTGCGAGTCGGTACCGACTCGCAAAATGTGATTCCGACTTG
Source organism: Pleurodeles waltl (assembly GCF_031143425.1). Classification (NCBI taxonomy): domain Eukaryota; kingdom Metazoa; phylum Chordata; class Amphibia; order Caudata; family Salamandridae; genus Pleurodeles; species Pleurodeles waltl. Next base: position 201,880,662 of record NC_090442.1, on the reverse strand, counting down.
CAAATAGGAAGGGGTGTTCCCTTCCTATTTGCGACCGCATCGCGATGTAGAGTTGATTTGTGACAGCGAAAGCGGTCGCAAACCAACTCGCAGTTACCATCCACTTGAAGTGGATGGTAACTCATTCGCAAACGGGAAGGGGTCCCCATGGGACCCCTTCCCCTTTGTGAATGCAAACAAATATATTTTTTCAGAGCAGGCAGTGGTCCTAAGGACCACTGCCTGCTCTGAAAAATAGCGAAACTAAATGATTTAGGTAATTTTTCTTTTTGCAGCTCATTTTCCTTTAAGGAAAACGGGCTGCAAAATGAAAAAAAAACTGCTTTATTTAAAAGCAGTCACAGACATGGTGGTCTGCTGTCTCCAGCAGGCCACCATCCCTGTGAGTGCCCAGACTCGCTATGGGGTCGCAAACTGCGACCCACCTCATTAATATTCATGAGGTGGGTCTTTGCGACCCCATAGCGAGTCGCAGAAGGTGTCTGAGACACCTTTCTGCATTTCCTTTTGCGAGTTGCAAATTGCGAGTCGCTGGGACTCGCAATTTGCAACTTGCAAAAGGAAACCTACCTACATCTGGTCCTTAGTCTCTCTCATTCTCAGTCAGTCTATTTCAGACTCACTGAGTCTCATACTTTCTCACTCAATATCATTCTGACTCATTTATCACTCAATCTCACTCTGAACCTCTAGTCTCACTCAGTCTCGCTTGTTTCCACTTAGTTGCACTCATTCTGTCTCACTCATTCTCTGACTCACTCAGATTTAGTCTCAATTGTTCCCACTCATTTTCGCTCTTTCTCAGTCAATCTATCTTGCTGATTCATTAATCTCATTGACTCACCTACTCATATTTATTTGCACTCATTCCTACTCAGTCACATTCATTCAGACTCAATGACAAAAACAGTCTCACTGATTCTCATACTGTCTCACTCATTTTGACTCAGACAGTGACTCAGTTTTACACACATTACGGTCATTCTCCCTCACAGTTACACCCACTGTCATTCTCCCTCACAGTTATGCTCACTTTCATTCTCCTTCACTCAATATCAAATCAAATCAAATCATTAACATTTATAAAGCGCGCTACTCACCCGTGCGGGTCTCAAGGCGCTAGGGGGGAGGGGGAGGGGGTTACTGCTGCTCGAAAAGCCAGGTTTTGAGGAGTCTCCGGAATGCGGAGTGGTCGTGGGTGGTCCTGAGGCTGGTGGGGAGGGTGTTCCAGGTCTTGGCTGCCAGGAAGGAGAAGGACCTACCACCCGCCGTGGAGTAGCGGATGCGAGGGACGGCAGCGAGCGCGAGGCCAGAGGAACGGATGAGACGGGTGGGGGCGTAGAAGCTGAGGCGACGGTTGAGGTATTCCGGTCCCTTGTTGTGGTGGGCTTTGTGTGCGTGGGTGAGAAGTCGGAAGGTGATCCTTTTGCTGACTGGGAGCCAATGCAGGTGTCTCAGGTGTGCGGAGATGTGGCTGTTGCGGGGTACGTCGAGGATGAGGCGGGCCGAGGCGTTTTGAATACGTTGCAGGCGTTTTTGGAGTTTAGCGGTGGTCCCAGCATAGAGGGTGTTGCCGTAGTCCAGGCGGCTCGTGACGAGGGCATGGGTCACGGTTTTTCTAGTGTCGGCGGGGATCCAGCGGAAGATCTTGCGGAGCATGCGGAGGGTGAGGAAGCAGGCGGAGGACACGGCGTTGACTTGCTTGGTCATGGTGAGAAGAGGGTCCAATATGAAGCCGAGGTTGCGGGCGTGGTCTGAGGGGGTCGGTGCGGTGCCGAGGGCCGTGGGCCACCAGGAGTCGTCCCAAGCGGACGGGGTGTTGCCGAGGATGAGGACTTCCGTTTTGTCAGAGTTCAGCTTTAGGCGGCTGAGCCTTATCCAATCTGCAACGTCCTCATGCCCTCTTGTAGGTTAGTCTTGGCGCTGGCGGGGTCCTTGGTGAGGGAGAGTATCAGTTGGGTGTCGTCGGCGTAGGAGGTGATGATGATGTCGTGCTTGCGTACAATGTCGGCGAGGGGGCTCATGTAGACATTGAAGAGTGTCGGGCTGAGCAATGAGCCTTGAGGTACGCCGCAGATGATCTCGGTGTGGTCTGAGCGAAACGGTGGGAGGTAAACTCTTTGAGATCGGTTTGAGAGGAAGGAGGCAATCCAGTCCAGGGCCTGGCCTTGGATCCCGGTGGAGCGGAGGCGGGTTATTAGGGTGCGGTGACAGACGGTGTCGAAGGCAGCCGAGAGGTCGAGGAGGATGAGGGCGACTGTTTCACTGTTGTCCATCAGGGTTCTGATGCCGTCTGTGACTGAGATGAGGGCGGTTTCAGTGCTGTGGTTGGTTCGGAATCCGGTTTGTGAAGGGTCGAGCAGGTTGTTGTCTTCCAGGAAGGTGGTAAGCTGTTTGTTGATGGTCTTCTCTATTACCTTGGCAGGGAAGGGGAGGAGCGAGTTGGGGCGGAGGTTTTTCAGGTCGCTAGGGTCAGCCGTAGGTTTCTTTAGTAGGGCGTTGACTTCGGCGTGTTTCCAGCTTTCGGGGAAGGTAGCAGAAGAAAAAGAAGAGTTGATGACGGCCTGGAGGTGCGGGGCGATGATGTCGTCGGCTTTATTGAAGATGAAGTGAGGGCAGGGGTCCGATGGGGCGCCGGAGTGGATAGAGTTCATGGTGGTTTTGGTTTCTTCAGTGTTGATGTGGGTCCAGTCGTTGAGGGTGATGGAAATATCATTCATTCTCATTCACACGCATTCTTCCTATCACTAGTTTTGACTCACCGTCTCCCCCCACTAATCCTCTCACTTTCACTCCGATACACATCCCACATGGTCTCTCTTACATACACTCTTACCCACACCAACACACTTTTAAAACATTGTGGACAGCACACATTTAAAAGATTTAAAGCTTTTTTTCTTTAACTTACCTTGTTGCAGGTCCTGTTTGGACTCTTGTTTGCATGAAACTGAAACCTCAAATCTGCTCAATTGCAGTGACCAGGTTTCAGTGTCACTCCACCCTTTCTCCACTCTGTGATGAGCTGGGAAATAGCTGGGTGGCAAATTGATTGGAGTGTATCCACGGGCATTGCAGGGGTTAATGTCTACCTTTAGCTGTGACTCTTAACCCGTCACAAATGAGGGAGGCACAGAGGTGTGCCAGGGCACCAAGGCCAGGAAAGGGGTTTTCTTCAGCCGTGGTAATTTCTCTCCGTGAACCTGCACCAGCCACCAGACAAAGACAATTGCCGGACCCTAAGGAGAGAGGCATTTTTATTATATGAAGTGTTAATAATAGATTGTGTGGCATGAAAAGTCATCATAACCTTTAGCAAGAATGCTGCCCTAGTCTGCAACCTCAGTTCGTCCAGGAAAAGATGGTGTACGGTGGGTGACCGGACAGAGCTTCTAGCTCACTCACATGACAAGCAGAAGTTATCACTATGAGAAGGATTGTTTTTAGAGTCAGTAAGCGCAAAAGCAAAGGGCAGCTGTGCATCACAATGGGTGATTTAAATAAGGTTGATTTCTCTGGTAAGCGCAAAAATTCAGAAAGGCCTGACAAATAACTGCAAATCCTTACTGGGCTAAAGGCAGTACAAAAAGCTAAATATGTGACAACTTCACCAGTAACGTATCTGTATGGCATGCTTTGCACCATACCACAATCTTATCCTAGTGTCGGTCAAATGCATTTTTCTCAGACGGATACCTGGACTCTAGAATGACAACCCCCATCATAGGAAGAAGATCAAAAATAGTCAACTATCACTGCTCAATGTTCATGCATGGAAGTGCTGATTGTGCAGGATCTTTCCATGCTGCTGAGACAGAAGGTGCTCCAGAAGCATCAGCCTGATCGGAGGATAGATGCTCATACCAAGACGTTCCAGGTACCACACTCTCCTGGTCCAATCCAGAACCATTAGGATAACGTGACCAGGTCATTGCTGATCTTTTTCAGAAATCTGGGCAGGAGAGGCAGAGACAGGAAGGCATACAGGAGTCCAAAGCTCCACGCTAGACAGACTGAGTCTCAGAGATAGAGGCTTTTTGGGAACTCCAGCATGCTGAAGTGTTGACAATGAGCATCCTCGACGGCGATGAATAGATCAAGCCTGGGATCCCCCCATTGCTGGAAGATGCTTGCAGCACCTCCTGGTGTAGCTGCCATTCGTGATTCACTAGGCATTTGCTGTGTAATTCATCCTCCTTGGTTTTTAAAGACCCCACCAGGTGGTTCATGACCAGGGAGATGCCCTGTAGACTCAGCCAGTTCTAGAGGTGCATGGCCCAGGACCCACTCTGCCCTGCTTGTTGGAGCATCACATGGTGGTGGTGTCTGTGAGGATCTGAACAAGCCTCCAGTTGAAAGACAATAGGAAGGCCTTCAATGACATGCAAATGGCCCACAATTACAACAACTGATGTGGAGGGGGGGTCTTTTTCACAGACCAGAGTTTTCTGATTGCCATTTCTCCCAGATTACCTTCTCAAACCAAGAGCGATGCATCTGCCTCAAGTCAGTTCAGGGTGGGGTAGGGGAAGGGGTCTGCCGTTGGTCCAACTGTGGTCAAGTAGCCACCACTGCATGTCTTCTGCAGAACCCTTCAAAACCTGGATGGAATCTGACAGGCTCCTTTGGTACTGAGCTCACTGAGACTTCAGATCCAACTGCAGAGACCACATGTGTTGTCTGGTGTAGTCGAGAAACATGCTGCAGGAGGCCAAGAAGTCTTAGAGCCACTCGCATCGAGACCCAAAACTAAGGCTGAAACATCGGAATCATAGTGCAAATGTCCTTGTCTCTTTGAATACGAGGGAATGCTCACAACTACGGTGTATCCATGGTGGATCTGATAAATGGGAGACTCAGCGAAGGAGTAAATTGTGACTTCAGCACAATTATCAAGAACCCCAAGGATGTTAGGAGGTTTGCCGTTGTCTGCTGGTGATCTAAGGCTGACTGCTGTGAAGCTGCCTTCAACAGCCAGTTGTTGAGGTAGGGGATGACTGTAATTCCTACATTTGAATGATGTGCTGCAACCTCCGCCATCACATTTCGTGAATACTCGAGTCAAGACCAAATGGGAGCAGGAAAAACTGTAATGCTCCTGGCCAACCTTAGCAACAATGCATATGGAACGCCAGGACAGGAATGTGAAAAAGGGATCCTGCAGCTCCAGTGCTACCATTCAGTCGCCTGGATCTATATTAGATAGAACTAGGGCCAAAGTAACCCTCATGAATTTGTCCTTGTTCAGGAAGAAATTGAAAGGACAAAGATTTAGAATACGATGAAGGAACCCTTCTGTCAACTGTGATGGTCTGCTACCTATGGAGGTAATACATTACCCTCCCTTTAACAGGATGGCCATGTGCCACCATGGGCAACATAAAATGGTTTGGAAGTGGGAGAGGAGCATATGCCCACTCTTGAAGGTCCATACGTTGTCAGGTGGATACCTGAGCCTGGCCTCAAAAGGACTTGGGGGGCTCTTGCTATGGAAGTGGGCTTTGAGCCAAGCCCCTGCAGATGCCTCGAAGATGCTGAAACTGCTGGGGATACTGTCTCAAAGACACAGAGAGGATGAGAGAGTGTTGTGTGACTCTCCTATCTTTGAAACCAATTGGTGCAGAGTCTTCTTTATCTCCAAAGACACAGGTGCTCCCAAAAAGGTATGTCCACTAGTGACCCTTGACATTACACCCCAAAAACGTGGATCTCATCCATGCATGGCACAGGAGGAGCACACTGGTACCAACTGCCCTACTTAAGCAGCCAGTAGTGTCCAGCCCAAACGGGTGATGTACGTTGTGTCTTGACCATTCTGTATGATTTGTGCAAGATTGGTGCAATATTCATCTAGTACTGTTACCAAGATCTTGCTAACCACATCCTATAATGTATTTGAGTATTGCCTTAGGAGGAAACTGGCATTCATAGAATGAAGAGCAAGATTGGCGGAAGAAAACATGCTTTTCCCAAATGCCTCCTTACATTTTGATTCCCTACTGTGGGGCTTTGTAAAAAAGAATTAGGGTACAGTTTACTTATGGACATCTGGATGACCAAACTTTCAGGTGGAGGGTGTAACTTGAGGAAAGACAGGTTGACCCATTGGTCAGGTCTGTGTCTTCCAACCCATGTCCTGGCAGGCACGAACAATGGTTGGACCAAGTGCACATTAGTGTCTCTGTTAGGGCTTCATTAAATAGAACAAATGGTTCACTGGAAGTTTCCCAGCGGTGCAGAGGACTTCCAACAGAACATTGGTCTTAACCTTTTTGGAAGGCAGTTACATGTTTAACAGTTTGGCATCGCACTAGATGATCATCGCAATTGAGGCAGATTTTTTTATGAAAATACTGGTTGGAAGAGTGCTGGTAGGGGGGCTGAACTCAACTCAGTGTCATCAGAGGTGTCCAGCCCCAAATTACACAAAAATTACAAGAATTCAATAAGAGGAACAGAAGATATAAATTTGTTAAGTTTTAAGTAGAGATAGCACCAAAAAGCACAAAGCGCCAATGATAGTCAATGGTTGCAGTAGACTGGGATGTAGGCGCAATTTGACTTTGACCAAGATGGAGCCTGGGACGAATAAACCAGCCAGGTTTGTCCTAATTAAAGATTTTTCCTTCTGACTTCAGTGCATTAAGTCTCAATCTACCACAGAAGTTCACTTCTGAAGGCCTCCAGGGCCTCATGTGGAGGTACTTAGAGACTCACAGAGTGGCAGGCAGAGGCCAACACTAGGGTCCAGTTGCCACTGATCAGCTGGGCAGTTTCAGGTAAGGCCTTGTATAGCTTCTCGTATCCCTTGAAGAGGAAATCAGCATTATGTCCTTTGTAGTTCATTTCTTTATCCTAGGTACAAGAGAGAGCAGTCCCAGTCCTCTTCTGATTTCTGCAGGTCCAGGAAGTGTTCTGAGGTGGGTGCCTAGAGGTGCCACAGGTATGCCTGGCACTAGCTAGTGCATGGGAAAGACTCCCGGACAAGAACTATCAAATGGAGTAAAGGTTCCTGGGGCCAACTCTACCCCCTTTGGTAATTTTCAAGATAGCAAAAGTCTTTAGCTACACTAAACCTGGGCTCTGAGAGATACAGGTGTGTGTGGTGACTGTACTATGGTAATCCTAGTGTCCTCCTACATAGAATACTAAAATCCAGTTTGGAGCTACCAGTGTACCCACAATAAATCTAGAAACAAAAGCCTGGGAGGACAAAGGAAGGGTTCTTCAGCAATAAGATAGGGATTCACAAAACATTTCTTGGCATCCTGTTCCCATCCTTTGAAGTATTCCCAAAGTATTATGTTTCAAGCCAGCAGACCTGTCAAGCAGGATGTGACACTCAACCAGGTTTGGTATTGTACTGTCAGAAAGGACGCTCATATCCCCACCCTTCTGCTGAACTCAAAGGAGTCAACCCAGCCCGCTCAGGTAGACCTGTAAATCACAATGATCCATTGTGTAGCTTCTGGGACAAATGTCACACCTCATTCACACTTTATTCAGGTCAAATACATGCTGGGGGAAGCTGTAATGTAGAGTGGCCTCCAGGAGCTTCAGGCAGGGAAAGGTAAAATTCTAAGAGTTACCTTTCCATAATATGTATTACAAACCCAACTTCACCATTGAAATGGATTTGTATTAACTATTAGAAATAGCTTTTTAATTATTTTTCTAGCTACAGTACTAGGAGTCTAATCTACACTCTGGTTTACTACATAGGATAGCTAGGCCTGCTGCAGTGAAAAATAACCTTTGGGTGCTAGGCACAAGGTAGACATATTAACATTAAATTTCTACATGTCCTAGTTTTAAATACCATGCACTCTGCCTTGTGGGCTACAAGGCCTACATAGGGGTGCATTACTTATATTTCATAGGGAGGTTTTTACCTGTCAACAGGGTTTATTTTCACGGGACTAATTGCAGATTTTACATTGTACAGTCAGGTTACACAGGGAAGACCCTAAGCCATATTAACACCAACACTGTAGTGGATGGCACAATAGGTGCCACTAGTGACATTTAACTTCCAGGCCCTCAGTACACCTTGTGCCATATACTAGGTAATTAAATGTAAATTATAAACATGTCAATTCAAAGATTGTTTAAAGGGGAGCACAGATTAGCATGGGTAAAGTGCAGGGTTTTAAAGCCAGCAAAAACAGTTCTGGCAAAAATCTGGTGGTACACAATGCTGAAAAGGTGGTTTCAGAACCCCTTTCAGAGGACCATGGAGCACGCAGGGGCTATGGGGCCCAGCCCTGGTGACTGAGGCCACCTACTATGTTTCCTGAGCACCTAGGCCAAGTACCCCTTCTGCACTTGACTCTCTGGGATGATATAGATACAAGTCAGTGAACACGACTCATAACTTAAAGTGCAACAGTACAAACAATAAAGCTATGTCCAGTCCAATGTTTGCTTTTCTATAAAAATAAATATTTTATTTCTAACTCTACACATGCAAAGGTATACAACATTCAGAAGCAATAACACAATCCCCTTTGAGGTGGGGCTTTAGTAGTTTTCAGGCAAACCCGTCACACCCTCCTTTGTCTGACATGTTCAGGTTATTCCCATTCACTAGTAGATGCATCCCGGGAATTCAAACTATTAGGCCACATTTGAGATTTCTCCCTTTGATTCTTTCGGAATTAATTTAAACTGTCTGTGGTGCCACAGCACCATTAGCAGGAAATCCCCCAGGATCCAAAAGGCCCAGTTCCAGTCTTACCCAATCAGGTAGCACAGCAGTGTTTAGCAGTGCAGTGAGTGCCCTTTCTTCTGTTCTGAAAGTCTGGATCCTGTAGAGGGAAGCTGGACCACTTGCAATGCACTTGGCAGCACCTAGCGAAGCAGTCTCTCTGTCAAGCAGGGCTGCCGGTTCATTCCAGTGATCAGAGCTGCTCCTGCTCGGCGAACACTAAGGTAACTTGCTCTTCTCCTCGCAGAGGGGGACGGTGCTGGTAAGATTTTAGGACTCCCAAACAGAGCTCCAAATAGGGTACAACATCTTCAGTTGCATTCTGGTGATCCTTAGGGAATCTGTCAGGTGCAGATCACAGCATGTGTGCTTGATCCGCTGGTCACAGCAGTATTCCTTTTTCTATAGGAGATGACCCGAACCCTTGGTAAAAGTGGTACTGCAAGGCCTTCCCCGCATACGGGGTTGCCATGGTACTCAGGATCCAGGCATGGACTCTGCTTATGTGATCGCCCTTACCATGGTGGCCCCCTCTTGGCATATGGGGTCACCGATTTTCACAGTCGCAAGTCCCACGTTCTCGGCCCAAAATTAGTTAATCAGTGGCCCTCTCTGGCATATGGGGTAACCTTGGTGGCATGGAAGTGCGGGCCTGATGCTTCCCTCATAGCACTTTCAGCATGGCTCAGAAGAAGGCAACCCTCTTCTGGCAAATGGAGGTCGCAGGGCTGATCCTGCACATGGGCAATGATCCAGTCAGTGCACAGTCTCACACCTCACTCAGGGAATCCTTGTGCAGGGGTCACTGCTGGACCTCACTCCATTCAATGCTCTCTGCTCCCTCAGAGAGCACATTGGTCTTTGCGAGCAGGCCGGAAAATGTGCCCCAGACTCCAGGGCAGGTGATCTTGGTGTCCTTGGTGATGTCCCCCCTACTCAGCAGGACAAGGGCGAATTAAGCATACAGCTGCAGAACTTGTTAAAATGGTGAGTGGGACTGCCTCATTCCAGTGACACAGGATAAAAAGGACCTGTTCACTACAATTGATCATTACACAGTCAGCAGGGAGACTAGCAGGCATTTGCCCACAGTCCTGGTTACAAACAGAAGTCTTGCAGAATTTTCCCTCCTCATACATGCAAACTCCTTGAGGTTAAATGATGACAAGACGGAGGTTCTGCTAGTGGGGAACCCCTCTATACCCTGGGGCACACATTTATGGCCTGACTCCATGAGTTACCCCCAATCCCGTTCCTGTTTTAAAGAATGTGGGTGACTGGTTAGACCAGGAACTTACTATGAACCATCAGAGTACCAAGGTAGCAGGCACCTGTTGTGATATTCTGAAATGGCTTAGGAATATCCCTTTTTTTTATTTCCCGACCGCTGCTCATTGTACCGTAATTCAAGCCTTAGTTACCTAGTTATCTGGGGTGACAAAATCTTCGCTAAAAGGCCTCCAAATGGTGCAAAATGCTGCTGCACATCTCCTGCTTTGTCCTGCAAAGTTCACCAGCTCTGCCTGCCTGTTAAAATCTCTTCATTGGTTGCCCAATGAGCAGGGGGTGCAATTTAAGGTGTTGTGCTATATGCACAAATGCCTGCATAATACTGCACCCACTTACTTGCAAGCTTTGGTCACTCGTTATTCGCCAAGTCACCCCCTGAGGTCAAGTTATCAGAAGCTAGCTATGATCCCCAGAATAAGGAGATCTCACCAAGGAGTTTGTGCCTTCTCCTACCTGGGTTCTAGACTCTGGAATGATCTCCCTGGAGCTCTGAGAGAATGTGACTCTCCCGTCATTCCAGAAATTGTTGAAAGCCTGGCTGTTCCAACGATCTGTTTTATAAATTACTGTCCTTGAGTTGCTTGGAGTACTGTTATCGTAATCTTGCTAGCGCTGGGAAACCTTTTTGGTGGCTACATGCTTTATAAATCATGTATAATAATAATAATAATAATACAGCCTGTCTGGCTGCTTGGCAGATGATAATGTTTGTTGTCTCAACCTTCCCTTCACCAAATGTGATATAGGGTCATTGAAGTTTTATGTTTTGGTTCTGCCTCTTTTGAAGTGGGCATCTTCCCTTTTCTTCTTTCCTCTGTAAGGATGTCTGTCACAGCAGGCATGACTCCCAAGCTGATTCACCCACAACACAATTTAAGGTAGTGACCAGAGATCACACCTCAATGTCAGTAACAGTGATATATGAAACAAATTTTACTCCGGGTCTCCCAGACCTACTCTTTATGATCTCCTTATTATCCCTATCTACCTCCTGAGACATGTCCAGGTGCCTTCCTTGTAATCTATCGTTGAATCAAAGAGTAACCTTTTGAAGTGTAAAGGAAGAATCCCTTCTTCCTTATCTTCAGTGTGTCCAACCCAGCTCACAGGAATGCAACAATACACAATACTATCTGGGGGATTTCTCTACTTCTCATGTCTCCACCTGAAAGGCTTGGGCCTCCCAATATGGACCCAATGCCCCTCCATGTAATGTACCATTGCGGGCGCATTGGCCCTCAGCATGACGTCACAGCACACTTACTGCATAGCACAGTTACTTCAATGCATTGTCACATTACAGGCACAAATACATTCAGCCCATGCATTCAGTCAGTGTGCATTGTTCAGCATTGTAGCCTTTCTGCATTGTACCAGGGTGTGCTATTTTAAAAACACAGACTGCCAGGGCACACACTCACCTTGTGCACTGCACAACACCCCCTTTCATATAAATTATTTTCATATGTACTTCACATAAGCACACATACACTCAGCACATGCTTTCCTCACTCATGCATTGTACAGCACTACATCTCTCATGTACTGTATCCCAACATGTCTACATATAGTCAGCACATGCACTAACCATACATATAATGTGGAGTACTGCTCTATCCCTGTAATGTACCCTTCTAAGGCAACGTTCCACTAGTGTATAGTCACTAATTCTGCTCTGCACTTCTTCCACATCTACCTGATGTAGGACAAGGGGGAATTAAGCACACAGCAGCAGAACCTGTTAAAACGGTGAGTGGGACTGCCTCACTCCAGTGACACAGGATAAAAAGGACCTGTTCACTACTATTGATCATTACACAGTATGCTGCCACCACAATGCTTGTGCTGCTTAATTCCTGATAAAGTTGGTGGCCTTGCACCACTATGAGAATAGTGCTTTGGGTGCCCCCCCAGGCCCAACAATACTGCAGTCTGTGAGATAAGCCTATGTCATGGTGCACATTCATGATCCATGTTCGCCTAAGACAAGAAATCAGCATTAGGGATGTAGACAACAGTACAGTTGGGCGCTCAAGAAAGAGGTACATGTCTCTTACCATGCAGAGGACTTTTCAGTAGCAACAGGCAGATTTCCTACAGTATGTGAAATTTGTTCCTTGGTAGGAGAATGGGACTGAGACCAAGGGGCATACCTGCAACTTCTCTGGTTGACGTAGATAAATCAAGCTCCGTATTATTATGCTATTTACTTCTAATTTGACTTACCTGAAGACTTGGAGTGCATCTTTTGCAAGAATGACCTAGGTATTGGTAACCAGTCCGAGCCTTTGACTTTGACCGAGATTGTTCCTATTCTGCCTTTCAGCTGTGTTCGGCGACCTTGAGTTTGGCTTTGCAATCCTGGATACCTTTGGTGTTCATCCAGGCACAGTCATCTGGAGTTGTACGAACACTCTATGCACCAGAGACATACCTTGCAAAGGTCTGTCACAGATAGCTGCTTGTGACAGTCTCTGTAAGGTTTAAAACATATTGGTTTTGGTGAGGACATTTCCCTTTCATACTGGAAAAAGATTTATTTTAAAGAAACGTTTGTCAAAGACTAGTTAAATTCCTTCAGACTAAACATTGGATTCATGTCCAATGCCATAGACAGAGTCAAGAAAAAAACTGACATCAGCATGCAGGGGTGGAATTACTTCAGCTCAAACATCACTTTTGAGGTAGCATGGACACATTGTGAGCTGCACGATGTTCTCTGGTGAAGGGAAGGTGCAAAACTGAGAAAAATCTCCAGATCTACTCTTTTCCCTGGAAGTATTCATAAAGTGAGGAATTTGTGGTTAGACGTATCCACCAGAATGACTTTGCAAATCTGATAAGGATGATGCATCAACAAGTAAATAAGTGGGAGATCAATCCCCAAGTGCTTCAGCAGTACTTTCAGAAATGGGGGACACTCACAGTCGACCTTTTCATTATTGTAGAAAATGCAATACGTTCAGGCTTTGGCTCCAAGTACCAACATACATAGTCCATGAGCAAAAATCTACAGATTAATTTATAAGGAATAGTACCTGACTTTTTTTCTCCATTACCTCTAATCCTTAATGTAGTGAGCAAGATGAGACAAATGTCAGTGACACTCATTTTCATTCATCCGACATAGTTAAGACAACCATAATACTCAATATTTCTAGAAACGTCTGTCCACCAACATGAGAAGTTGCCTCTGACAGCAGACCTTCTCACTCCACATCAGGGGCAACTGAGACACCTGAATCTCAAGGAAAATAATCTGGTGATTTGGCCCTTGAGCTCTCAGAATTTGGTTATCTGCAACTTCCATTTGAATGGATACTCATTTTTTTGGAAGTTTGTAGACCCACTGAACAAATTACACCTTCTGTAATGTCCTTTCTGGTGGATACTCTATCGAAACGCAGATGGCTCACTTTAGAATACTCATCAGGTGCCATACTGGATACGGAAACTTTTTTTCAGCAAAGCTCCCATGCATCACTAGGTGGCTCAGTAAGGCTCCAGACTGGCTCTCCACTGCCCTGGAAGTTACAGAGCAGAGCTGCGTATGAGTGCCACTCCACACACTGACATAATTTTCTTATTTTTTCCTGTCCGCACCCTCAGTCACAGAGCATCAACAATTATAGGTACCAGTGATTTCTCATTCGGGACTTTTTTAAATGTTAAAAAGAGGCCACTCCATTGAATGAGGTGGGAGAGTGGTAAGGAATCTGCAATTAGCATGCACCAAAAAGAGCATTACCAAAGGTAGTAACTTATTTTTCCAATGGATATTTCTAACCACAGACTCCTCACCTTAGAATAGATTTCAGAGCAGAACTTCCCTAGGTGGAATGTCTGGGAGTGGGCTCAGACTAAAACGTCCTGAAGGATCGAGCAGAAGAAATAGCCTTCCTGTCAGATCTGGCTGTCAAGGAAGTAGTGCTTGGTTAATGTAATCACTAGTGCCCACGTTGCAGCCTGGCAGATATCTAGGACAGGCGCTCCATGTGACAGTATGGTGGTAGCAGCTGTTGCCTTGTGAAATAGGATCTCAAAGTTTCTGCTAGCTGCTACTTCACCGGTGCTTGAAGATTTTAGTGCAGAGGACTAGCCAACATGTCAGGGTCCTCTTCTGTATAGCCTTCCCTCTTTTCATACTAGAGAGCCCTACAAAATGGTAATTGACCACACAGTGGTCTGTAATATGATCAATAGAAAACCTAAAAGCCATTTTGAGATCTAAGCAATAAAACCTTTCCTCCTTTTTTGAGGGGGGGGGCAAGCAAAGGCGGCTAGCAGGGTGATAGATCGCCCAACATGGAAAGGAGTCACAAAACGCCATCCAACTCCCCATCACCAGTCTGTTTAGGAAAAAGGTGGTGTACGGTCATTGCACTGACAGTGCCTCATGCTCACTCACGCGATGAGCACAAGTAATCGCGATAAGGATGACAGTTTATAAACTCAGGAGACGCATCAAGCAGCTGTGCATTGGCTCAAAGTGCACACACATGAGAAATGTTAAGATCAAATGAAGGTCCCATGGTGGCATCACGAACTGAGAGGAAACATGTCAAAACTTTTACTAACTTAATCACAACAGGGGCTTTAAACAAGGATGATTGGCCTCACAAATGTAAAAGGCCAAAAGAGCCAACAAATGAACTTTAATACTGCCCACTGCAAGTACCTGCTGGGTCAAAGAGAAAACAAACAAAAAAACATCCAATAGCTTGGCTTGTAAAGGGTCAACCTCACAGATACTGGCCACAAATCTGTCAAAAAGCCCAGCATAAATGGACTTTGTGGAAGGACACTTAGGCGGTCATTCTGACACTGGCGGTCATGGACCGCCAGGGCCGGGGACCGCGGGAGCACCGCCAACAGGCTGGCGGTGCTCCCAAGGGCATTCTGACCGCGGCGGTATGGCCGCGGTCAGAAACGGAAAACCGGCGGTCTCCCGCCGGTTTTCCGCTGCCCTGAGGAATCCATGGGGATTCCGACCCCCTCACCGCCATCCTGTTCCTGGCGGTTTTGACCGCCAGGAACAGGATGGCAGTGAGGGGTGTCGTGGGGCCCCTGCAGTGCCCATGCCAATGGCATGGGCACTGCAGGGGCCCCCGTAAGAGGGCCCCTAAAAGATTTTCAGTGTCTGCCATGCAGACACTGAAAATCGCGACGGGTGCTACTGCACCCGTCGCACCCTTCCCACTCCGCCGGCTCCATTCGGAGCCGGCTTCCTCGTGGGAAGGGGTTTCCCGCTGGGCTGGCGGGTGGCCTTCTGGCGGTCGCCCGCCAGCCCAGCGGGAAACACAGAATAACCGCGGCGGTCTTCTGACCGCGCAGCAGTATTCTGCCAGCTCCCGCCGGCACCGCGGTTACCGCGGCCGGCGGGAGTCAGAATGACCCCCTTAGTGGTGCAGATGACAAACACAGTTAACTGCCAGCCCTTAATCCCCATACATGGAAGTGTAGATTGCACAGGTTTGGGTGAAGGGCCCTGAACTGCTTATATAAAAGAAGATACTTCCAAAGTGATAGCCTGACTGGAGGAAAAATGCTCATGATGAAAAGCTGAGGGCACCCCAGCCTCCTGGCTCAATCCGGAGCCACCAGAATGACTTGGGCTCAGTCATTCCTGATCATTTTCAGAACTTGGAGATGGAAAGGCAGAGGGGGGAAGGCATACAGGAGTCCCACGTTTCATTCCAGATTGGATGCACCACTCATATCAAGCATTCTTGCGGCAACTTCAATGTGCCAATTCTTTCGCACTGTACATTTGACTTTGTAAAAAAAGATCTACCCAGGGTTCTCCTCACTGTTGGCAGATGCCCTGAGCTACCTTGAGATGTAGAAGCTCAGTGTGATCTGCTAGACCCCACCTGCTTAGGTCGTCCGCTCTGGCATTAAAATATCTAGCCAGATAGTTCATGACCAGGGAATTGTCCTGGTGCTTCAACCAACTCCAGAAGTGCAGTGCCTCCTGGCCTAGGACCCTACTACTCCCTACTTGTGGCAATATCACATGGCAGTTGTCTGTGAGAACCTGCTCCAGCCTCCCCCTGATGGATGGCAGAAAAGCCTTCAAAGCTAGATGAATGATCTAAAACTATAAAGAGACTGACATGGAGCCGGGCATCCATTGGAGACTAGAGTCCTCTGATCTCTACCTCCAAACTAAGCAGTGATGCACCCAGTACCACTGTCAGCTCTGGTTGGGGGAAGAAAGAGAGGCCTGCTGCTGGACTGTTGCAAATGGTCCTCTCTACAGGGTCACTCCCAAACGTTTTGCATTCCTCCTCTTATTTTTTGCTGGATGTTTGATCTGTTGACCTTAGGACTCTGTGCACTTTGCCACTGCTAAAAATTGCTAAAGTGCCTGTGCTCACTCCCTAAAACTTGATTTGATTGGCATATACCTGGCTGGCATATTTATTTTACATGTAAGTCCCTTGTAGAGTGGTATACCATATACCCAGGGGCTGTAAATTAAATACTACCAGTGGATCAGCAACACGTATATTGCCACCCACTCAAGTATCCCTTTAAAACATGCCCCAGGCCTGCCATTGCAGCCTGAAGGCAGTGTCCCACTGCATGTCAACTTGCCATTTAAAACCACTTGCCAAGCCTTTAACTCATCTTTTATTACACATATACGTCACCTCTAAAGAAGGCCCTAGGTAGCCCATAGGGCACAGTGCTGTGTAATTAAAAGGTAGGACATGTACCTTTAGATTTGACATGTTCTAGCAGTAAATAACTCCCAAATTCGATTTTCAAATATTTTGAGACCTACCTCTCCCATAGGATGCCATTGTGAGTTCCTTATTATATTTAATAAGTGGTAATTCCTAAACCAGATGCAGTAGATATGTGATGTTTGGCATCTATGAACTTGTAATGATAAACCTTCTTTAATGCTAAAGTAGGAGTTATCATTAAAAGTTTGAAAATGCCACTTTTGAAAAGCTGGTATTTTGCTGCCCTTAGCCCTCTGTGCCTGTAGCTTGCCTTAAGTCACATGACTGGGTGTAACTGACAGTTAAAACTATGTGGATTCACTCCAGACAGTAACAGAATATTGACATTAGCAGAGCCTGCATGGGCCATTAACGGACTTTATTGGACGCAGAGCTAAGCACAGCCTCACTTGCACCTGAATAGGCTGGGCTCTGCCTCCACACAATAGGCTTAACAGCCCTGTTTTGTCAGTGCAGCCAGCTAGGAGCCTTGGCAGGGGAGGCAGGAACCTCCTGGAACTTCAAAGAATTCTTCTGGAAACTTCTCCCAACTTCTAGGAGCAGGTCACCAGGATATTAAAATAGGGCTCTCAGACCCACTCTTCAGTTCATTACTGTAGCTGCAGAAGGAGTCTCAGAGGACTGCCTGATACTGTGACCTGCTGTGCACTCTAACAGACTGCCGCTGTACCTGGAAGGACCGCTTTGCTGCCTGGAGCCTGCCTTGAACCCTCAGAGGCCAGCCCTGCTGTTGAGCCCTGCATATTCGCCTGCACTCAGGACTTACAGAAGTGACTTCAAAGAGTAGTTTGCTAGCCGCCTGTTCAGAGCCACGGGACATAAAAGGCTCCACCCATCTTTAACCCGTACCTGGACTCAGCCCGAGTGAGTCTTGAACCACCAAGTGGTCTCTATCCACTCCTGGACCCTGGTGCTTAGATGGCCATTTCCTAAAACTGAGGACTTGCTATTTTGAACCTTACACTATTTGGTTTTTGATTGTTTTGGACGCAATTTATTAAGATGTACTCTATTATTGTAAACTGGTATCTTATTGTTTTGTGTTTTCACTGTATTGCTGTTTGTGTAATGCATAAATATTTAACAGAATGCCTATACGTTTAACCTCACCGCATTTTGTGCTACGTTACCCAGGGTTAAGCACAGGTTAAATTAGTGACTTTTTGTGATTTTCCTGCAAGGGATTATGGCTGTTGCTTTACCAAGGCTCAGTCAACTCCCAGTCAACCAACATCCCAATTTCTCTCATGGACCAATTGCTTTTGAGCAACCACCACTGCTGAATGTGAGCCGTCTCCACTGAATCTGGATGATATCGGATAGATTTATTTGGTGCTGGGCCTACTGGAACTTCATATTCCTCTATAGATCCTGCATATGCCACCTGGCATAATTGTCAAGGAGGATACAAGACGCCAACAGGCCAAGATGCACCCTACCACCTTATGCCTCATATATTTCACATTACATACAATACTTACTCTTTCAGACAGCACCAGTATACATTTACTGTTCTGCTTTGCTTTTCTATGCTACTTTCACTTACCATCTGGGGGGAAGAACACATTCTGAAGTGGAGAGTTCTCTTTGTCCACACACTCCGAAGAAAAACATATTGCAACACCCAGGCCCAACACTAGATGGTAGGACTGTGCAAGGAATGTGATCTACAGCTACACATGTTACAAAAAAAATACTTTTTTTGTCAGAAAAACAGTGGGAAACACTGTAGTCCTAAGGAACATGCAGGAGCCCTTAAAGGCACAGTGCCAGCTTTACTTCTCTTGTCTATGGCAGTGTGACTGCTAACATTGCCATGCTTTTCCATTTAAAAAAAAAGGTTTGTGAAATGTTTCTAGTAGCCTCTAATTTAATTAGTGACTATCTTACTTAATTGGTTACTTTGGCCAATGTTTAGCCTTTTAATAGACACGGGCAGTTTTATATTGACAAACTATGCACATATGTGTTTATATGAGCAAGTCACCTACCTTCTGTAGGAATTGTTCTGGATAGAGTATCCACTCATAGATTCCTCACCTGAGGCTATACCTGAGGGCCCTGACTGAGTCCATAGAATTTTGTAGTGGTGCTCCTGCACACTACGAGGTGCTGTCATGCGACTCTGCTCTGACTCCAGGGAAAAAGCAGAGCCTCATATAAGTGGCAGCCCTGTGAGTTGACCTCATTTTTTGTCTTTTATCTTTCCACGTCCTCAGACGCAGTATGTGAGCAATTGTTGGTAACAGAGTACTGTTGACTAACATGAGACCTTTTTAGATGTTAAAGTGAGGCCACTCCACAGAACGAGGAGGTGGGAAGTCAGTGGAGAATCTCCAATTAGCTGGAGGATCCAACATAACGACCATTACCAAAGGTAAGAAACTTGTTCTTCTGATGCAACTGTTCTTTTAATGAATACTTCTAACTGCAAAATCCATACCTTAGAACAGATACCAAAGCAGTATCTTCTGTAGTGGAAAGTCTGTTGAGTGGGCTCAGAAAAAAACATTTTCCAGACCCAAAAGGGCAAAATGTCCTTCTCAACGGACCTGGCTGTCAAGGCAGTTGTGCTTCACGGACGTATGCACCCAAGACGCAGCCTAGCAGATGTCATGGAAAGGCACCCCTCATAATAATGTCATTTAGCATCCTTGGCCCTGATGGAACGGGATCAGACTTTCTGGGTTTTCCTTTTTAGCTAGTGAATTTCAGATATTAATGCAGAGGAGTATTCACCTCAGCAAGGTCCTATTCTGTACAACCTTTCCTTTTCTTGCTTACGAAAGGAAGTGATCCTTGGTACTATCCACGTAAAAAGTCAAGGCCCTTTTGGGGTCCAACTGATGGAGCCTTTCCTTCTATTTCAAGAGGTGAGGGAGACCAAAGAACACTGGTAGAGTGATTGTTGTACCAAGTTGGAGTAACTTCCAACCATCAGCAAGGCAGCCACTGAGTTCTCAGCATTAATTTGTCTGCAAAAATGTGGTGTAGGGCGGTTGCACTGAAAGTGCCTAGAAGTTTGATCACACGATGAGCTAACTTAATTGTAATTGTAGGGAACTGGGATTTGGTTGCAGTACCCCCAACACACACACACTTTTTGCCTGGTTTTTAGTAGCAACTTTGATTGAAGTGCACTGGGTCCCTGCTAACCAGGTCCCCAGTGCCAGTGTTCCTTACCTAAAACAAGAGACCTGTTCACTTCCCCAAGTGACTAGGCCCTTCAGCCCTCTTTAAGTCCCTAGTAATTGGTTCCCCATGTAGCTAGGGCTTGGGTACTTAAGAGGGCGCCTCAGAGCTGCACCACCACTTGTGCCACTCTGAGGGACCCAGCACCAACATTATGCAGACTGCCATTGCAGGCTATGTGACAAGATGCTTCCGAAAATGAAAACATGACGGCACACAGCCTGTGTGCCATGTCCCCTAAACACTGCATGCAATATATCTAAGTCACCCCTCTAGCAGGCTTTATAGAACTAAGGCAAGGTGCACTATATTACATGTGAGGGCATATCTGCATGAGCAGATATGCCCCTGCTGTGTCTTTTTCAATTCTCAAACATAGTAAGTGCACAGGGATGCCATTTTAAATGCATGTGCTGAACACTGGTCAATACGAGGTCCCCATCTACATGATGGCTTCTCTGAATCCTGGGATGTTTGGTATCAAACATCTCAGAATAATAAACCCTCACTGACCAGTCATGGATTTATTTTAAAAAAATGCACACAGAGGGCACCTTATAGGTGCCCCCTGAAATCCTACCAACTACCAGTGTGGTGACTGACTAGTCCTGACCAGTTCAGCCACCACAGACGCATTTCTGCCCTCCCTCCTCCATCCCTCCACCCCCCCCCACCCCCCAAGGTGAGACCCAGAGCTCTCGAGGCTTGAGACAAAGGCCTGCTCTGGGCAGAGGTGTGGCCTCCTCTCCCAGGCAGGATGGACATTCCAGGGTGGGGAGCTTCAAAGGCCTTGCCCCCTTTGTAATGCAAACCAGGTATCTCCAAATGGCGGAGATTACCAATCTCCCTGCCCTGACCCCACTTCTGGCAGCAGCACAGGCGTGAACATTAGTTAAATTAGGAAGAGTGCCCACTTCATGCCAGTCCCACCCCTAAGGTGGGCGAGCTGAAGCGGACACTACTTTTCAAATTCCTCCATCTTGTTTGGAAGGAATTAGGCCACTAGGGTTAGGTTTATGCCCACTTCCCAGTGGAAGTAGTCATAAGAAGGGTAGTCACCCTAAAGGTGGTCAGCCCATTTGCTACTGCCTGGCACTCTCTGTAACACCCCTAAATTAAGTATTTAAGTGGTACCCCTGAAGCCTAGAACTCAGATTTCGACAATCTAAGAAGACCCTGACAAAGAAGAGTTGCACCCGCAGAAGAGGAAAAGAAGAAGCAACTGACCTGAACCCTCCGGCCTGCCTGCGGACCTCAAAGGATCCTGCACAAGAAGCCAACTTGTCCAGCCTTCAATAAAGACTCAGGTCTCCTGTGGGTACCAAACTTGCCCTGCAAAAAGAAACACCAAAGAATGGACTCTGCAGTTGCTGGAACCCCGGACAAATGACGGTGCTGAGGCGTGTCCCCAGTTTCCCCTGCTGCCCATGGGCTGAGTCCAGTGTGTCTTACCCATCTTGGACTCTCACAAGATGCCTGCAGCCTCTGCAAACAGGCCTCCTCTCCGACAGGCTTGTGGAGAGAGAAAATCTGACAGCTACAGCAACCACTGAACCCGTGACCCCTGACCCCAGCCGAGGTTGGTCACTGGTGCCAATGACATCCTCCGGCTCCGAAGTGCTGAAGTCCACCCTGGGTCCACCCGTGCTGGACTTCCACACGACGCCTGCAGCCTCAGCACACAGGACCCCCTGATGGTGAATGCTCCCAGACGTGAAAACACGATGCCTAAGGACAACCCTGCATTCGTCACCCCTGGGCACAGGAGAAGAGGACCAATGGTGCACCTATGGCCCAGAGCACCCCAAGTCTTCTAACTACCTGCTTGTTATCCCTGACTGGCTTCCTATCCAGAGCCTGCAGCTTGTCTTCTCGAGGACCAAACTCCCATAGGAAACCATTGGGCACCCGAAGCCTTACTGCACCTCTGCACCCGGCTGACCCAGTGCCACCCGGTGTGACCTGTTGGTGTGCTTCTGATCAGTGCTCAGTACTTACCTAATCTCCTTTAGATTGCCTTGGTAATTCGTTGTTAACCCTGTGCTTGCTGAATATTGTTTTCCTCCATAGGATAACATTGAGAGAATGCTGAAAATTACACTGTCTATTTCTGAAAAGTATTTATGCTTAAAAGTCTACTTACCTGATTATGAAGTTCTTGGGTTTGAAATATATATATATATAAATATATATATATATATATTAATAATTGGTATTTTTCCAAATTGGTTTTGGACTTATTATTTGAGTGTGTGCCTTTTTTATTGCCTCTGTGAGTACAACAAATGTTTTGCACTACCCTCTGTTAAGCCTAACTACTCGCCCACACTACCACAAATAGAGCATTAGTCCTATCTGCTTTTGTCTCTGCAATAACAATTGGGGATCCACTATACTACATTTTAGTGCACTATATAGAGAGCCAGCTTCCTACAGTAATGAAGAAGACAACCTTCATGGTCAGGAGATACAGTGAGCACAGGATCAAAAGGCATACACATTAGGAATGTCAAGAACACATTAAGGTCAAACTGAGGTAACAAAAATGGAGGGAACATTTGTGACAAGTATTTAATAAACCTCATTAGAAGAGGTGTTTTAAACAAGGCTGTTTGGTCCAGCAAACATAGAAAGACCAAACAATTAAACATTACACATTAAGAAGAGAGGTGGTTGGACAGAAGCGTTGTAGGTTGTTTACTTTATTTCTCCCTTATTTAGCAGAGGGATGTTTTGGTCCAGAAGAAACCCTTAACAGCTCAATACGGGTACATGAGGCCACAAACATGTAGCCTGAAGATATGGTTTGAATCAACTCTTATGAACATTTTTAACCCTACCTTTCAGGCACCCCAATAAAGCTCCAACTGAGAAGGTAGTTCAAGCAGTATCCCCTTTTTTCCCTCTACCCAGAGCCCCACATCATCAGTGGCATTTCACACCAGGCAAGTGCATCCATTTCTGTCCTGGGAGTAAAAAGAAAACCCCATGGGGCTCCCCAACATAGATAGTAGTTTGCACCCAAATCTATACAACCGGTGCGGGAGAGGCCTAAGACTGCCATCTTCATAATAGGTGAGGGCCTTCAGTACTGCTGATAGGAATCTACAAACACTGCGAGCAGTAGAGGTTTAAGAAATAATTTATGGCAAACGATCTATCCAGGGCTCTCCCTACTGGTGGAAGATGCATTGCACCAACTCAGGATGTAGATACAATTTATTATTTACCAGGCAATGTCTGCTCAGTTTGTCCAATCTGGCATTCAGGGACCCTGTCAAGTGTACAGTGACCAGGAAGAAGTTCTGACACTTTATCTAGACACACAAAGCCTATTGGCACAAAACCCCACTCTACCCTGTTTGTTGCAATACCAAATAGTAGTTGTGTGGTTTGTAAGAACCTGCACCAGCCATTCAGTGATGCATGGCAGGAAGGAATTTAGGGCCAGACAAATCTTTAGTAGATCCAACAAGTTGATGTGGAACAAGCCATCCACTGGCAATCAAAGTACTCAGATATTCACTGCTCTCAGACAACTCCTTCAACCCAGTAGCCATGCACCCACCAACACTGTCCGCTTTGCAGAAGAGAACTGTTGGAAATGGCCCTTTCTGCTGGGTTATCCCCAAACTTTTTGCCTTTCTTCCTATTTTTCTGACCTACTTTTTGTTGGCTTTAGGGCTCTGGGCACTTTACCACTGCGGACCAATGCTAGAATGCATGTGCTCTCTCCCCGAAAACATGGTATTATTGGCATACACCTGTTTGGCATTTTAATGTAACTGTAAGTCCCTTGTAAAGTGGTATACCATATATCCATGGCCAGTAAATTAAATATTACTAGTAAGCCTGTAGCACTGATTGCGCCACTCACAGAAGTAGCCTTTCAAACCTGTCTCAGGCCTGCCAATGCAGTGTCTGTTGACTGCCACCTTAACTTGGCAATTTGAACTACTTGCCAAGGCCTTACCTCCCCTTTTACTACATCAAAGTCACACCTAGGGTATGCCCTAGGTAGCACTGTGGTCAGTGTGCTGTGTATGTTAAAAGTAGGAAATGCGCTGTTATGTTTTGCATATCCTAGTAGTGACAAACAGCTTATTTCATTTTTCACTACTTTGAGGGCTGCTCCTCTCGTAGGTTAGGATTGGGAATTCCCTTATACACTTTTAAGTGATAATTTCTGATCTGAAAGGAGTAGCATTGGCATGTTTGGAATGGTCATGAAAAATCCTACTTACTGGTGTAGTTGAATTTTGCATTACTATTTTAGAAATACTACTTTTTCTCTGTGCTTATAACTCTAGTGTCTTGCTGCCTGACTCCACTGCATGTCTAGGGCTGAATGATAGGTAAACTTTGTGCACACTTTCCAGACAGCCACAAACACA
Organism: Pleurodeles waltl; assembly: GCF_031143425.1. NCBI lineage: Eukaryota > Metazoa > Chordata > Amphibia > Caudata > Salamandridae > Pleurodeles > Pleurodeles waltl. The sequence continues at coordinate 201,856,324 of NC_090442.1, read as the reverse complement.
GGAGGTGCTGGGTGTGACAGGAAAGGCATCCATCTGCATACTTATAGTCATCCTGGGCTGGGAGGGGGGAGGTTATTTACACCTTAAATGTCAATAGGCTTTGTCCTGCCCTCACACAAATGGATGATTTACCCCTACTGATGTCTGGAGCCTGGGCTGGGTTGAAAGGGGTTGTGTTACACTAGAAAGGGTTCCTTTGAAGTCACTTCTTACATCAGAGACATTTTTGGAGTATAAGTACAGAAGCTCTGACCATGTTTTGGATCTGGGACTAAACCTCTGTCAGAAGCACTGCTGCGCTACACAAAGGACTCATTTGGACGGCTCTTCCGATGTTGCCTTGCTGCCCTACTACTGGCTGGATGGCACAAGGGACACACTGGATTGCTTTTCGGTGTGTTGTCCAGATGTCAGCTATTCCCTGACATTACTCTGTCCAGGTTTTGTGTGGGACTTGTAACCAGATGCTGCTCTGTACATTACTGCCGGGCTGCCAGGGGAGACCGCATTTAGTATTATTTGCTTGGTTGATGGCCCACCTGCCAACCACACCTCTTCATCTTTTTTAACCCCAGCGTGTGCGAAGTGTTGTGCATTGCTCGCATTTCATCAGACAGTGTTCTGCAAGCATTTCTGACCCCACCGACAGAGGCCTGTGTTCTCCACAGGGTGGCCTCTCCTGACTGGGAGACTCCATATACAGATGTTCAGCGCAGAGGCACCTGTGAGAGCCCCCCTCCGAGAGGAGCTGCAGTGCCGCTATGAGCAACGCCGGGTGTCGCCACACCTTCAGGCTAACCAAGCAGCGTGGCCTCAGGACAGACTTCCGCTTGGGATTTCCTGTGCCGGCAGCTCGCCTGGATCCAGTGAAGCAGCTGGGAGCAGGTACTGGGTGGTTGCAGCAGCACCCGCAGTCAAGGGCAGCTTCAATTGGGGAATTGACAGCGGGAGACCCAGCAGGGCCTCCCTGAGTGTTCTGAAGGTTAGTGCTCCTCCCCTTTCTTTAAAGAACATACTATAGTGGGCATTGGATCTCAGATCAGCCTAAATTATTCCTCAATCATGGGGTGAAGTCTCATCGGAGGCTCCTGAGCGCAGCATGGAAATGCCGGTAGGAATTTGATACAAATGACCATACTGCAACTAGTAGGAGCGTCCTACCTGGGGTTCACTAATTACTGTATGATGCTTAATAGGAGTGCAGTTGCAGTGCACCCTATGCTCTCATAGGGATATTGTGTGACTCCTGCAATTATTTTGACCTGTGATGATTTATGTGGATGCTCTAACCATCCACTGATGTTATGATGCATTTCAGGTTGATTCTTGTTTTATCAGGATGGCGAGTATTATGTCAGTAACTGCACAAAATGCTCAGTATTTATGATCTATATTGTTTTTGGTCTCAGTTGTATAGATAATATAGAAACATATTTGTATATAATCAAGTGTGGAGTCTCTTCTGTGGTGTAATCATGTCTCACTGGTGTGAGTGTGTTGCACAAATGCTTTACACATTGCCTCTGAGGATAAGCTTGTTTGCTCTGTGCCAAGCTACCAAGGGGTGGGCATAGGTTATCTTTGGTGTGTAACATACTTGCCCTGACTAGAGTGGTGGATTCAGCCTGGCTTAGGTGCATTCCTAGCCTCAGAGACGTGGATTTTGTTGGAAAGGCCCCCTTGATGCTAGGCCTACTGGGATTTCACATTCTGCTGCAGGGTTTGAATTTGCCACCTGACAAAGAGGATGCACAATGCTCAGAGGCCTCAGAGACACTCTCACCTGAATCCAGGATTGAGCCTGAAACACTGCGTTAGACGTGTGAGCCTTAGAGTGGTATTCCCTCAAACATTTAGCCTTCTTGCCTCATATTCTAGCTGATTCTTTTTGTAGGACTCTGATTACATTACCACTGCTAACCAGTGCTAAAGTGCATGTGCTTCTCCCCTAAATACTGTAACTTTGGTTTATACACAAGTAAATTAAATTTGCGAATTGTAAGTCCCTTGTAAAGTGGTATGACAGAGACCCAGGGCCTGTACTTTAAATGCTACTAGTGGGCCTGTAGCACTGACTGTGCCACCCTCTTAGTAGCCATTTAAACATGTCTCAGGCCTACCATTGCAGAGCATGTGTGTGCAGTTTGACTGCCACTTCGACTTGACATTCAAAACTCATTGCCAAGCCTTAAACTCCCCTTTTATTGCATGTAAGTCACCACTAAGGTAGGCCCTAGGCAACCCATAGGGCAGGGTGCTATTGTAACTAAAAGATAGGACATGTACTTTTACATTTTAAATGTCCTGGTAGTAAAAAAACTCCCAAAGTTGTTTTTCACTACTGTGAGGCCTATCTCCCTTATAGGTTAATATTGGGAATTCCTTATTACACATTTAAGCTGCAAATCCTGATTGAGAAGGAGAAGCTGTCATGTTTCATATAATTGGAATGTTAATGATAAATCCTCTTTACTGGTAAAGTTGGTTTTAACATTACTATTTGAGAAATGTCACTTTTAGAAAGGGGACGTTTCTCTGCTCTTACTGTTCTACGTGCCTGCAGCTTGTCTCCAATACATGTCTAGGATGGGTGACAGCTACACTTTGTGCATTTCTTCTACACAGCCACAAACACAGGAAGGTTAGGTGTGTCTGAGTTCTGATCTGCTTTCTAATGGCTCTTCCTGGGCACAAAGGGCAGGAGGTGATGACATACCTGAATAGGCAGTGCCGGTCCCCACACAAAGGGCTGGTTACCCCATACTGATATTCTGGAGCCATGGCTGAGGAAGAAAGGATACTTGTACATTTCAAAGACCATTCTTTGAAGTCACCCCTACTTCAAAGGCACTTTTGGGTATACGTACTGGGTCTCTTACCCCAACAAAACAGACACTTCTGGACCTGCAATTGGACTCTGTCAGAAGTACTGCTGTGCTCCACCAAGCACTGTTACTCTGCTGGACTGCTGACCTGGAAGAACTGCTTTTCCGTTGTTCTGTCCTGCTGCTCTCTGACCATGCTGAGGGACAGCTGGACTCTGCCTTGTCCCCAATTGGTTTTCCAAGGACTTGTTGGATTGCCTCCTGTTGCTACAAACTCAGGGATATCCAAATCTCTACCCCTGCTCCTATGACCCTTGACCCTTGGGTAGGTCGCTTCCCCCGCCGCTGCAGCTCCACCTGCCCAGGCCCCTGCCACCTCCAGCAGACCGTTAGTGCTCCTTTGCACTCCCCCCTGTCCAGCCCCTCGTTTTCTCTTCTGTCTTCTGTGCTCTCTCCCTTGTCCAAACTTCTTCGTTTTTCTTCTGCTCTCTGTCTCTGTCCAAACTCCTTCGTTTTTCCTCTGCTCTCTGTCTTTGTCCAATCTCCTTTGTTTTTCTTCTGCTCTCTCCCTTGTCCAAACTCCTTCGTTTTTCTTCTGCTCTCTGTCTTTTTCCAACCTCCTTTGTTTTTCTTCTGCTCTCTCCCTTGTCCAAACTCCTTCGTTTTTCTTCTGCTCTCTGTCTTTGTCCAATCTCCTTCATTTTTACTCTGCTCTCTCTCCTTGTCCTAGCTCCTTGTTTCTCTTCCATCTCCTGTGAATTTTTCCCTTTTTTCCAACTTTCCCTTCTTTCTCGGCCCCCCGCCCTCTGCTTTCCCGCCGCTGCCACCCGTGCGGCCCCGCCCCCCCTGCTCCCATTCGTCGCCCTCCCTCCCACCTCCCGCCCCCAGATACCCCTCCTCCCCCCGCCTCCCTCTTATGGTGGCCGCTGCGCGGCAGCGCCGCTGGCGCGCCAAAGGTGCGCCAGCGGCAAGCCCGTCTGCGCCCATCCGCGCCTGGACCGCGCCTGGACCGCGCCCAGCGCCAGTACCCCTGGCCCCCAGCGCTCCCAAACCCCACAGCACTGCTACGACGCCGCCTCCCTCCACGCACTCAACCCGGGACGTACTACAACCTGCTGCCAAGCCAGCCCGAAACGCACTCATGGACCCTTTGCATGTCAGACCTGCAAGCATACCTTCCACTGCGACTGCACCCCCGCCCACCAGCCCACGCGCCAATAGCCACCTCAAGTGCATCCTCATCAACGCACGCTCCGTCCACAAGCACGCCATTGAACTATGGGACCTCCTGGACTCTACCGCACCGGACGTTGCCTTCATCACTGAGACCTGGATGAACGCCTCATCGGCCCCCGACATCGCCATAGCCATCCCCCACGGCTACAAGATCGCCAGGAAAGACCGCACCAACCAAGTCGGAGGAGGAATCGCCATCAAATTCAAGAACTCCATCGACGTCATTACCTGCACCGAAGACACCCCCCTCGCCGCCGAACACATGCACTTCCAGATCCACACCGACCCCAAGACCGCCCTCAGAGGAACTCTCATCTACAGGCCCCCTGGACCACGCGCCCTTTTCAGCGAATCCATCACAGACTTCATCTCCCCGCACGCCCTAGCCTCGCCAGACTACATCCTCCTCGGAGACCTGAACTTCCACCTGGAGCAGAACAACAACACCAACACCACCACCCTGCTCGCCAACCTCGGTCTCAAGCAACTGGTGAACACCCCCACCCACATCGCCGGACACACGCTTGACCCCATCTTCTCCGCCAGCAACCACGTATCCTTCAGCCACTCCTCCGAAATACACTGGACCGACCACAGATGTGTCCACTTCACCTTCAGACGCAACTCTCCACCTTCGCACACAACCTATCTCATGCAGACCTTGGAACAAAATCTCCACAGAACAGCTACTCTCCACTCTCAACCACAACCAACCTACCATCACCTCCGACACCAACAACGCAGCCCTCAGCCTCACACAGTGGATCACCAACTGCGCTGACAACCTCGCCCCCCTCAGACGCCTCCCAAGACAGACCAACACCAGGAAACCTCAATGGTTCACAGACGCCCTCAAAGAATCCAAGAAAACCTGCCGTACCCTCGAGAAAACCTGGCGCAAAGATCACACCGCAGAAAACATGTCAGCCCTCAAAATCGCCACCCGCGAACACCACCAGCTGATCCACGCCACCAAAAGAGCATCCTTCAAAGAAAGACTGGACAAGAACACCCACAACAGCAAAGAACTCTTCAACATCGTCAAAGAGCTCTCCAATCCCAACGCCAGCTCCAACTCCATCACGCCCTCACAAGAACCTTCTTCCATTGAAATATCACCGACCTACACGACAGCTTCGGTCCACAGACCCCGCTGACCACCACGGAACCCACAGCCCCAGCCGTCACCCTCAACGGCTGGACACCCATCAGCGCCGAAGAGACCAAAACTACCATGAACACCATCCACTCCGGTGCCCCCTCGGACCCTTGCCCACATTACATCTTCAACAAAGCCAACGCCAGCATCGCCCCCTATCTCCAGACCATCATCAACAGCTCGTTTGCATCTGCCACCTTCCCCGAGAGCTGGAAACACGCGTAAGTCAACGCTCTCCTGAAGAAACCCACGGTGGACCCCAGCGACCTGAAGAACTTCCGCCCCATCTCGCTCCTCCCCTTCCCGGCCAAAGTCATCGAGAAGGCCGTCAACAAACAACTGACAAACTTCCTTGAAGACAACAACCTGCTCGACCCCTCCCAATCCGGATTCCAGGCCAACCACAGCACGGAAACCGCACTCATCGCAGTCACCAACGACATCCGAACTCTGCTGGACAACGGAGAAACAGCCCCCCTCATCCTCCTCAACCTCTCGGCTGCCTTCGACACCGCCTGCCACCGCACCCTAATAACCGGCCTCCGCTCCACCGGTATCCAAGGACAGGCCCTGGACTGGATCGCCTCTTTTCTCTTTGACTGCTCCCAAAGAGTCTACCTCCCGCCTTTCCACTCGGATCCCACCGAGATCATCTGCGGCGTCCCACAGGGCTCCTCGCTCAGCCCTACTCTCTTCAATGTCTACATGAGCCCCCTCGCCGACATCGCACGCAAACACAACATCAACATCATCTCCTACGCCGACGACACCCAGCTGATAATCTCCCTCACCAAAGACCCAGCCACCGCCAAAACCAACCTGCAAGATGGAATGAAAGACGTCACAGAATGGATGAAACTCAGCCGCCTGAAGCTGAACTCAGACAAAACGGAAGTCCTCATCCTCGGAACCTCCCCGTCCGCCTGGGACGATTCCTGGTGGCCCATGGCCCTGGGCACCGCACCGACCTCCTCAGACCACGCACGCAACCTCGGATTCATCCTGGACCCCCTTCTCACCATGACCAAGCAAGTCAACGCCGTCTCGTCTTCTTGCTTCCTCACACTCCGCGTGCTCCGAAAGATCTTCCTCTGGATCCCCACCGACACCAGAAAAACTGTGACCCACGCCCTCGTCACGAGCAGCCTAGACTACGGAAACACCCTATACGCAGGAATCACCGCAAAACTTCAGAAACGTCTTCAGCGAATACAAAACTCCTCTGCACGCCTCATCCTTGACATACCCCGCCACAGCCACATCTCCGCCCACCTGAGACACCTGCACTGGCTACCCGTCAACAAAAGGATCACCTTCAGACTCCTCACCCACGCACACAAAGCCCTCCACAACAAGGGCCCCGAATACCTCAACCGTCGCCTCACCTTCTACACGCCCACCCGTCAACTTCGTTAAACCAGCCTCGCTCTCGTCGCCGTCCCTCGTCATCCGCCGAACCACTGCAGGTGGGAAATCCTTCTCCTACCTGGCAACCAAGATCATCCCATCATCCCAGAATCCCTTGCTTGTGACCAGGATCAAGGTACTCTGTTCCCCAACCCTGCGTGGCTCCTGTACCTGGCCCGCACTCCATCGTGGCTGGCTTGAACTCCTGACTCTGCCCAGGTCCAGTGCGAATTCAAGTAATCCCTAAAGTGCTATCTGCTTCTAAGGGCTAGAACTTTTTTTTATCTTTTAACAATTCATACCTTGACTTCTACTCACTGTTTTTTTGTCGTTTTCATCTTGATTTATTTATAAAATCATAATCTATTTTAACCTGCTGTGGAGTCTTTTTGTGTGTGTGTGTGTGTGTGGGGAAGGGTGTTTGTGTGTGTGTGTGTGTGTGTGTGTGTGTGTGTTACTATCTCTGTGTGGACTTGGTTGTGACAACTCACTCACTCTGTGGGGATTTGATTGCACTGTGGGGACCTGAATTCAGGTCCCCACAAGGCAATGTTTTCTAAATGATATAAAATGACTTAAGGAACATCCATATCAATTTTTACAACTTTTTTTAATTGCATTGTGGGGACCGGTGTTTCATCAAGTGTGTTTATATTTGTGCTCAGCTCTGCCCCTGTAGACAGGGGGCGGTACTGCAGGCTTAAACACACTTTGCATTTAAGCACACATTGCTCACCAGAAACACATGCTAGCAGCAAAAAGGACAGACATTCAAAAGGGAAAGCTGCATAAGGCTGTATTTATCTAAATATTTTCATGCAGATTAACCTTTTCTCCATTTAATAAAGTAAAACTTTATTTACATGATGTTAGTGAATTTCGACTTTTTATATCTGAAAATTGTTAGTGGTTTGATAAATATTGCTAAAAGCAATTTGGTTCAGTTTTCAATCCCAGAATATTTCACTATTGGCATATGATCCTATGTGCGATTAAAGGAAGGCGGTTCACTGCGATACAATATACACTAATTTGATTTTTTTTCAAATAAACTTACAGCAAAATGCAGTCTTGCATCCAAAATTGTTGCAAGGGTGCATTTTGGGCTAAGAAAATAGTGCAAAATGCAACAGAGCACAAACAGCAGCACAAGCTACCGCTCGCACTTACTGAATGTGCTGTTGGGTTCGGATTTTCTTCACCATATTACTTACATGGGCGTAAATGAGTGCGTTTTGGTAATTCTGCATCAAAGAGTAACACAAAATTAGACAAATTACTTCAATAACTCTGGTGTCATTAAAATTACTCAGAGGTCTAGTAAATATCAGAGTAAGTGCTGAAGTGATGTTAACTTTACTGGCAGCCATTGTCAATATTTCAAGAGCTAAATATTGATAATGACGAATAACCACCATTAACATTTCAACCGCTGCTCAGCTCCATGATTCCATTTGAGTCCATCAGGGCCATCAATCACACAGAGATTAACTTTGGTGATATATTTTGGGGTGATCAATCTTCCATGAGTAAAAATCATGCAACATTTTGGTTTATGTGAAAACAGGAAAGGTCACACTTTTCACATAAAACAACATTTTGGAAAATGTAGTGGACCACATGAGCAGAAAGAAAATCACACTTGTGCCTCCTCTCTAGTAGCATGTATGTATGCCTTGTGGTACTCTCCCTAGTAAACCCAAGAAGCCAGTGATAGATCTACAAGTATACAACTGCACCTGTACAATGAGTTGGACCTCTGTCGTTTTTGGGTTTACTTCATATTTCTTGCTGGCTTATCAGTACAATCAATTGGGTGAATCCCCTATCTCCCCTGAGTGAACACCATATAGCATCCCTGTGTTGGCTTACAGTGCCTCCAATGGAATTGTTCATTTTATGCTACCTGGTATACTTCAAAACCCTGGTTGTCCTAACTAATATCCATCAAAGGTAGGCTCTACATTTCAAAGTGTCCAGCCTAAAGTGGAGAGTACCTGCATGCCTGACTGCATCCGTCCTCACACTCTCCTCAACACTCCATGCTTATGTGCAGCTACATTTGGCACTCTGTGCAGCACTGAGATGCCTGGCATATTTATATTCAGCAAGGAAACTGTTGTGATCTTAAATGTTTTACGTCTATTCCTAGCATGTGTATACTGGGCCTGGAACCTTGGTGACATCAAGACTCACGTTCTGGAGCCTGGTTGATGCTGATGTTCCAGGCACTAACAATGATTCTGTGTCAGTTGGATTGCTTGGCAGCCCAGTAGCAGCCGTTTCCTTTTGGGTTGTTTATTTCCTGAATAAATCTTCTTCTTGTACTTTTCCTGATGTTCCGTCGTTTATACTTACAACACTGGCGACGAAGACTTTGACAACCCAGAACCCACGGACGTATTTTTTTTTTTTTTCTCTCTTTCAACGAAGAGCTGCACTGCGGTTATTGGATGTTCGTTGTTCACTCTCCTCTGTGTTTATTTCGGAAGGATTTGCTCTCTAAGGTCTATTTTTGGAGGTACGGCCAGCCTATGTTTTTTCTGCTATTGCTCGCTGTTTCAACGGAGAACGCACTCATCACAGCGAGAATGCTCTGTGCGCGGCCGCACTCCTCACGGTAAATACATCCAGTGCGCGGCTGTGTTCAGGAGCGCCCTTCCAGGTACGGACTGTCAAAATTTTTTTGCTGTGTCTCGCAGCGCTCAAGTACGTATACGCTCCGTGTATACGTTGTTTAAACGGAGGCCGCACTTCTCACGGTGAGAACGCTCCGTGCGCGGCCACATTCCTCACGGCGATAACGTTCAGTGCGCGGCCGTGTTCACAGTGACACAGCCACTTATAGCAGGAGTTCCCAGCTTGGTCTGACGAATATTTGTTTTTCTTTAAAAGTCAGGAGGAGTTGTGGGAAGAAAACGCTGTTGGCAACAAGAAATGTAATGGGATCTACGTCACATGTTACTTTAGTTGCCATGGAGACTGTAGAAATAAACTAGACTGCCTCGTACATTTGTCTGGCTCTTTGGCTTAGGAGTTGCCATAGAGATCCTGGAATAAATTAACTGAAGATTTTGAACTTCTGTTCCTTATGTGAAGACAAATTTTTTATTGTGGATAAAAGAGAGAGCATTTTACAGAATTTGACAGTTTCCGTGTTAATAACAATGGCTACACCCACCATGTCTCAACCACCACCTTTTTTATTAGACAAAGGTGATCCTATTCTTCCGTGGAAGAGGTGGAAGAATCTGTTTGACTCATATCTAATAGCCATAGGGGGAGAAAAATTCTCTCCAGCAAGAAAACAAGCAGTCCTTTTACATAATTTAGGGATTGAAGGCAGAAATATATATGACAGTTTGGAGCCGTTAATTATCGGTGGAACCGATGGTGAACCCAGAGATGTATATGAAATGTCGGTGGTGATGTTGGCATCTCATTTTGAGTCTAAATTGAATGTTGTTCTTGAAAGGCACAAATTTTTTGCCAGATCTCAAGGCAGTATTGAAAGTGTAGGTAATTTTATTGCTGCCTTACGGACTTTAGCTCGCACTTGCGAATTTGGTGACATTACAGACTCTCTTATACGAGATCAACTAGTGCGTTGCACCAATAACAGAAGAGTGCAGGAGAAGCTCTTAACTAGAAACCCTGATTTGAGAGAAGCGATTGCAATTGTTGAAGGCATGGAAAGTACCAGTAATTGGATCAAGGAAATGAATCATTCTGATAGAGATGGGCTCTCCACTATACAAGAATTAAAAATCCAGGAAGAAGTTTTAGGAGTTGGCATGGACAATAAGTCTCAAACACTTATCCAGGATAAAAAAAGGGACAGTAAATCATTACGTTGTTACCGCTGTGGTAACATGGGTCATGTTGCTAACAGTCCTAATTGTTTTGCACGAAATTCTGTGTGTAGGAAGTGTGGAAGGAAAGGCCATTATGCCAGGGTGTGTAACAACGACAAAAACAACATAGATTCTGTCACTGGGAATATCAATAAAATTGTTTTGTAGGTAGGGCAAGAGATCGATCTGGTAGGACACAACACTAGCATGGTTGATGAGGGACCCGTAGTCATGCCTGAGTGTGCTATTAAACTTGACAACAGAGTCATTACGGTTCTAGCGGACTCTGGTTCTCCATACACCATGGTCGGTGATAAAAACTGGAAGGAGATTTTTAATGAGAATCTAGATTCTCTCTCTAAACCTGACATCAACCCAGTCAGTTATGGTGGCGCTAGAATAGATGTAGTTGGATACAAGATTATGAAAATTCAATTTCGAGACAAGTTTACTGTAGGGAAGGTTTATGTGGCCAAACGTGGCAATAATTTGTTAGGATGGCGCCATCAACGCGACATGGGCATTAAACTAGATCCCAATTCTAAAGACCAGGTCATGGTAGTGTCTGAAGAAAATAACCAGTTAGATATTTGCCAAGAGTTTCCTAGTGTGTTCAGTGAAGAATTAGGCTGTTTAGTAAATTTCGAACACAAGATCATTCTTAAGAAAAATGTAACCCCTGTTGTACACAAAGTCAGAAGAGTGCCTAAGTTAATGCTGGAACCTCTCAAAGTGGAACTTGATAGACTATTGAAGGCACGGGTCATTGAAGAGATAGAGTTCTCAGAGTGGCTGGCCCCTGTTGTTCTAGCATCGAAGGATAATGGGAAACGGATCCGCATGTGTGTTGATCTTAGAGACCTTAATAAGTTTATCTGGGTGGATCGTCAACCGCTACCTAATATTTCGGAAAAATTGTCTTCCTTGGGAGGTTCTAAAGTGTTCAGTGTTTTGGATTTATCCTCGGCATATCACCAGATTGTATTGCACCCTGAATCCAGGCATCTCACCTCATTTGTAACACCTTTAGGGGCTTATCAGTTTTTGAGGATGCCTTTTGGGTTGGCTTCTGCGGCTGCATGTTTCCAACGTGTTATGAAGAAAGTTTTAGGAGGAACTACTGGTATTTTGTGTTTCCAGGATGATATATTGATTCATGGGGGAACAGTGAGTGAACATGATAAAATCTTAAGAGAGGCGTTGTGCAAATTAGCTGAGGCAGGTCTTACTGTAAAAAAAGAAAAATGTAAATTCAAGGTCTCTTCTGTAACGTATTTGGGGCACACCATCTCCGGGGAGGGGATTAAACCCAAGTTGGAGCTGGTTGATTCCATAGTTAGTGCTCCTGAACCCAAGGACAAGGATGATGTGAAGTCGTTCCTAGGGTTGGCGGAATATTACTCCAAATTTATTCCCAATTTTGCTAGTGTGACCCAACCGTTGAGAGCTCTTTTAAAGAAGGGTTCTGAATTTGTGTGGGATGAGGGCTGTGCAACTGCTGTTTCCTTGGTAAAAACTTGTATTGGAAAGATGCCCACTCTAGGGCATTTTGATGTGCGTGCCAAAACCTATTTGTACACTGACGCAAGTGTTAAAGGGTTGGGGGCGGTACTTACTCAGAGAGTAGATTGTGAAGATAAGGTGATCGCTTTTGCTTCCCGTGCTCTCAAAGTGACAGAACAACATTATTCAGTTATTGAACGAGAAGCACTTGCGTGTATGTGGGCAGTCAAACACTTTAAATTTTATCTTTGGGGGTTACCCTTCGTGGTTAAGACTGACCATAGGCCTCTCGTTCAAATTTTCACTCCCAAGAAAAATGAAGCATTAACTCCTAGAATACGAAGGTGGGTGGAGGGATTGTTGGAGTACAATTTCACTGTAGAATATGTGCCGGGACCAAGGAATATTGTGGCAGATTTTTTGTCCCGTTCCTCAATTGACAGTGGTGAAGAAATAGTAGAGGATGGTAATATCAATTGGGTGAGAGAAGCAGCAATTAGTGAAGAAGAGTGGAGAGCGGCTGTAGAAAGTGATGAAGGTAGGTGTGAACTTGAAAAGTTCATTGTCAGAGGTTGGCCAGAGTACAAAGAGGTTCCTAATTCTTTGATAAGTTTTTGGAATGTAAAAAATGAACTCTCTCTTAGTGGAGGAGAATTGTTTAGAGGGAGTAAATCCATACCACCAGTGGGTGTGAGGAACAGAATTCTCCAGCTGGCTCATGAAGGGCATTTGGGAAGGAGTATGACCAAATCTAGACTAAGGGCTATATACTGGTGGCCAGGATTAGACCGTGAGGCTGAGGCGGTTGTGAAGGATTGTTTGAGTTGTGCGAGCAATGACAAGAGCAAGGTTGTGATGAAGGCACCATTGTCTCCTGTACATGTGCCAGAGAAAGCTTGGATGAAATTAGGTTTGGATTTTATGGGTCCGTTTCATCTTTTACCAGCGAATGAACAATATGTCATGCTTTTGGTGGATTATACGTCCAAGTGGGTGGTGACCAAGTGTGTAAGTTCAATTGATACTCGTACAGTGATTGACTTCCTTGAGGAGGAGTTCTCTAAGGAGGGTATACCTAGCCAATTAGTCACTGATAATGGTGTACAATTGACTTCGATGGACATGAAACGTTTCTTAGATTCCCTGGCTATTGTACATTTGAAGACTGCCTTATATTTACCACAAGCCAATGGTCTAGCTGAGCGCATGAACAGGATGGTTAAGGCTTGTGTGCAGGAAGCCATCGAAACTAGAACTCCCTTGACTAATCTACTAAGGGATCTGTGGTGGGCCTATCGTAACACCCCAAACAGTGTCACCTACATAGCTCCTTTTGAGTATATGAGGGGAAAGATGGGTTGTACTAAACTATTTCCAGCATGGTTTAATAATAAGGTTGCACAAACCAAGTCCAATCGTGAAAGATTTGATATGGCACCCAGTCTCAGGAAAAAATATCAGGGTAACTACAAACGGCGATTTGACACTAAACATGGTGTGTCTGGTGTTAAGTGGAAGATTGGTGATTTAGTGTTAGTGAGGAATCCCTGTTTCACAACCAAGGGAAGGTCTGTTTTCAAGGGGCCGTATTGTATTAAAGAAATAAAAGGGAACATTGTGATTCTTGATAATGGTGACGCTTGGAGCATGTCTAGAATCGCGAGGTGGGAAGGTCAAGTGAAAGACTCCTATTTTCCCACTTTGCAAGATCAAAGTAGAGATTTCATGGAAACATCTAAGGAATCATCACCAGGCATGGAAACATCCAAGGAGTCATTACCATGCTCAAAGTTTTCATCCAGATCACGTTCAAAACCATTCTGGGTGAAGGACTATATTACTTGATTCTGTTATTACGTAGTTGTTGTATGGATTATTGTGAGGGAGGGGGATGTGTTGTGATCTTAAATGTTTTACGTCTATTCCTAGCATGTGTATGCTGGGCCTGGAACCTTGGTGACATCAAGACTCACGTTCTGGAGCCTGGTTGATGCTGATGTTCCAGGCACTAACAATGATTCTGTGTCAGTTGGATTGCTTGGCAGCCCAGTAGCAGCCGTTTCCTTTTGGGTTGTTTATTTCCTGAATAAATCTTCTTCTTGTACTTTTCCTGATGTTCCGTCGTTTATACTTACAACAGAAACATCACACAGAAGATAGTCAGCCACAAACATGTTCCCATATCCCAAGTAGGAGGAGTCTCTCATAAGTCAGAAATGTCATAAAATCTCAGTGATGGCAAACTATGTACTGAGATAATATTCTAGCAACTTGACGAGGCCGGTGAAATCACCTCAGAAGCGGCGGCCATGACCTAGAGGGGGAAGATCTCCAGAATAAGGGAGACGAATACTCAAACACTGACATAGTTTAATGCACTGAAAGGTCCTTATGTAAGAGTTGGTGGTCGATAGCGAAGAAATGCTACCATGTCTGAGAACAGAATCATGGATAGAAAGCTCTCACGGATTCTGAAACCATCCGCAAATCACCTCTTTAGAGAGGAGCAGAAGTTGTTTTTTTTCTTCCCTACGAAACTGAACTACGGTTTCTAAAGTACTAAAAAAATGTATATTTGCAGAGTATTGGGTGTCTGATACCAAAGAAAGGTGTCTAACTCTAGGGCTGAACAGCCATTACCGTATTTAAACAAACCATAATGAGCCTAGACAGATTATACATTTCAGGTTGATAAAACGGAGAACTACAGTGAGAGCAATTGGTGGCATACGGCCACACATTTGGAAACATGGAAAATATATTTCCTGAATTTATTTTTTTTTAAACATTTTATTTACTGAACTCTGAAGGGTAATCTAAGTGCATCAGTAATAATAGAGGGGGAGAAGGGACAGAGAAAGTCAAACCAATATCTGGGGGCTGTGGCTCCCAGGAAGAAGACAAAGAAGAGAGAAAATAAGTACAAGATAAGCTAGCTGTCTAGGTGTATATAATACATTAAATGAACGCAGCAAATCTAAGGTAATGGGAAGGGAGTAAGAGTGTTCCCAATGTCTGTTTTGCAGAGTCATACATTATAAGTAAGGCTCCCAGTTTTCAGTTTTTAGTGATTTTTACAGATAAATACAGACAGACAATAATGTTGTTTTTCTGTGTTTAGTTTTAAAAGCAGAAAAATACAGAACATTGTGCTTGTTAATGACTTCATGCTGTCCTTCATGAATTCCAGGCTAACAGCTGAGCAGAAAGAAGGCATGGAGAGCAAAAAGCAGTATGAGATTTCCTTAAACACAGGCATTAGTTAACATATATGTGTGTATAATGTTAATATTTGTATGCGGATGCTTAGTCTGCTATAACTCTACAGGCATCAAAGTATGAGTGCATGCTTATTAGTTAGAAAAATGTGGATATATACTATTTTATGATTCCGTTTATTCTCAAAACACAAAATAAATATGGATAAATACCACTAAGATGGCCAAAAACTAAATTTGGATAAATACATACGGAACTGTTAAAAAATACATTACATCAAACCAGGAGATCTAATTAGAAGGTTCATAATCCTTCTAATGTTTCACAATTTGCATGTCAGTTCCTGTCTCTCCTGTTGGAGGATAGCTCCTGTGAGCACCCCAGTAGCAAGTGAGAGAATGAGTCTTGGACAACCCTGTGCTCACAAAACAACATTCACATCATCCCTAATTTGCAAATCACCTTGCTTCAATGTCTCTTCTCTCTTCCTCCTCTGTGGAGTATGACATTCTGTGCGTTTCAGCCATTGTTACTAAATCTTGGAAATGTTGGGATATTCTCAATTATGCCTATTATGTGCGTCTGAAATGGCTTCCAGATCCTCCAAGTGTGGCATACTATCCAAAATAATAGTTAATAACTTCCCCATTGCCAAATTGTGCCAAATTTTGGACCACCAATTCCCTGTTGGGAGTGAGGCGTCCTGGTTCGAGAATTGGGCCAACTGTATTATTCCTTTTAAAATAAATGTGATAATAATTTGGCCAGAGAGTGTGTTTGGTTTGTGTGCTATTTTCACAGGAAGACCCAGGAGTATGAAGGCTTGTGACATTAACAATTAAATCAATGTCAGGTCTTTACCATGTTTTAAGCATTTCTCACTTGAACCCACCCAGTGTATAGCTTGCATTAGTGTGTATGTATCCCTCTAGAGCAATTGGTATTACCTTTCACTCGCCGTTCTGGGAGTTCCCCTACCTAAAACCTTTTAGCCTTTCTCGTCCGGGTTGCTCTTATTGATAAATTATGTGTCATTATATCCCAGAATAAAATTGAGGTTGAAATTAGTCGAGTCAATGGAGATTTAAAAGTAACTTTTTTGCTTTGTACCAGGTTATTCCAATGATTAAGGAGGGTCGTTGTAGCTGGAACAATACTACTAGAATTCACTCTGTAACATTGAGTTTGGCACCAGAAGTGTCTCAAGGGGATCAAGGAGTTTCTTTCTTAGGTTAACAGCCATTGTTCCATTCTTCATTCACCATTCACCCATCTAGTCTAGGGCTGAGCAAATTTGGGATGCTTCTAAATTTCTAGAAATTTCTGGAAGTCCTAGTCCTCTCGCTAGAGTTTTTTTTTAATAATGTAATTTCACTACTCTATGTAGCCTAGTTCCTCAGACAAAAATTATTATACACTTCTATACATATTTCAATTAGTGGGAGAGCTGGAGCCATGTAGAGGATTTATGGAATTAATCCGGCTGAACCATGACACGTCCAAGCGACCTTCAAAACGATATCCAGCAGGGAGCACCTGCCTAAATTATTGTGATGATTTGGGCTACTGATGCTCATGTAGAGAAAAAATAGCCTTCAGCATACTTAATTCCCCATCATTGAAGGTGGGGCAGGGATGGATATACTTCATAGAGGCAACATAGTCTATCTTTTGGAGGTTTAGGGACATGTATCCACAATGATAAGCTAATTGGGGAGTGGTCTGTCAGGACTCCTACCCCTAATGTAGCATCTCAGACCAGGTCAGGGGCCACTCCTTAAACAAGACAAATGTAGATTCTGGATTGAGGTCTGGAGCAGAACAAATAATCTCTTTCCTGTGGGTGTTGTAGTTATCAAACATTGTGTAGGCCCAGGTTCTCAATCCCACACTCTAGTGATTTGGGTCTTTGGTATGATCCCTATCTGTGGATCGACCTGTTTTCAGGACAATTTAATATTGTATTAAGGTTGCCCCGCTGACTAGTAGGCCTTCTGTTAAAGTGGTGATTTTGGAGAACTGGGAGGTAAAGCATTGTTTTTTATCCTCATTGGGGCCATAGATACAGAAGACTTCTGCCTCCTCTGTTTCCCACCATCCTATTTGCCCTGTCTGTAGTTGCAGATCTGAGTTATAGGTATCTCTGTAGGAAGACTGACACCACTTTCGTCTTTGAGGTTGCTCTGTGTAAAGCTGTCTAGGGAACAAATTTATGGTATCTTTTAAATCAGACGGAGTGTATAAGTGCCGAGAGGATTTCCATTGTTCACCACTTGCAAGAATGACAGACAAGAGAAACAAGTGATTTATTTTTGAAAGGCGAAACGCCATTAGATGCATCATTTTGTCTTTGGTGCTTATTGTATTTTTGCACTGAGGAAGGTGGCTGTGAAACTATGAACTTATTTGGATCCACTGAAACACGCGTTGGCGAGCAGTACCAAAGTTGTACTTGTATTTAGTTGGGCTTATGAAAATATAACATCGTGACTCCATGCTGTTTCAAGAATCAAGAATTGTTTGTCTGCTGAAGGATTAACGCAATCTTATAGAGGAGCTGCCATACGTTGAGATTTGGATACACATTTTGGAGAACTTTTAGAGACAGGTGACATCAAAGCATATGATTATGGTGGTGAATATAGGTATAACTGCCACAAATAAGAAAGGACATTCATTTAGATATCTATCTTGTGAATTATATTGTATTTTCAGGAACATATATGTTATTACATTGAAGATATTTGTTTGTTGTGTTATTATATGTCTGTTCTTGATTCAAGTTGTTGTTTATATGTTGTCTTGATTGTGGCTAGTGTGAGTCTATGTTGTGTTGTTACTTATCAATATAATTCTCAATATATGTGATATATTTGTTGTTTGTTCTAATTTTGATATACAATAAAGGTTGAGTTTTTATTTTATTTGTATTGTATAATCATGTTGTTTTTTTGTATACTAGGTAGGAGAGTTGCTACTGTTGTAACTTTTATTCCCTGTATGGGCCAGACTGTCTGTTGGGCTGCTTGTGAATCCCCTCTAGACAGTTACACAAAGGGAGCTGGGGTGTAGGCTGCATATCCTGATGAGCCATCTGGGCTAGAGTGGAGGGAGGAGTGTTCACTTACACCTGAATGGGCTGTGTCTGCCCTCTCACAATGCAGTCTCCAACCCCCTGGTGTGCCTGGGACCAGGCCTGGGCAAGGCAGGATCTTGTGAACAACAGAAACTTTCCTTTGAAGTTTGCCTACTTCAAAGGTAGAAAGGGGTATAAGTAGTAGACCCCAAACCCCAGACTTTAGATTTCTTCAAGATTACTTCTGGAACCAAGAGGAACGTCTGCCAAGGAGAAGAGCTGAAGAGCTGGAGGAGGAGTACTGCCCTTTTGCCATGACTGTGCTTTGCTGGGTCGGCCTGCAGTTACTGCATCTGCCTAAAAGAGGACAAAGACTGGACTTTGTGGTATATTCCTGCTTGTGAAGAATCTCCAAGGGCTTGGACTGTGCTTGCCTCCTGTTTTGAAGTCCCGGGGCCATCAAAGACTTCCTCTGCCAGCACCTGGACTCTCTGCTTAGACTCCTGCCCTGCCAAGTGGTGCCCTACCCAGTCCCTGGGCCCTTGAGAGGTGAAGTTGGCAGAACAAAGATTGAAATCCACGTACAGAACACCGTGTGTGGAAAATTTCAACGCACCACCTTCAACGTGGCTGAAAAACAACACGCCACTTGCTTTGTCGCAAAAATCAATACTCCACCTGCATCGCAGCTGGGAGATTGACGCATCGCGACTGGAGAAACTACGCAATACCCGCTTGCGGCTGCTGATAACGATGCAAACCCCATGCAGCGTGGTTTTCCAACACGGTGTGGCCGAATTTCTCACGCATCATTGCTGGGCATCAAAAATCAATGCAAGCCTGAGCGGATCCGAGGTGCCCCGTCTGGAAACCAACACATTGCTCTCTTGTGGGAGAGAAAAATGACGGATCGCCTACCCGACCAGGAAAGAAACGATGCACGGCCTCACTTGCGAGTATGGAATCGACTCATCGCTGACTTTTTTGACACACGCTGGCCCGTCAGCTTTATTTTTTATGCAAACCAGGTACTTTGTGTAAAATCAACATTTCCATTGTTCTCTATGGAGTAAGACTCTTTTTACTTTGAAAATTCGCATCTTGACTTGTGTATGTTGGATTTTTGTTGTTTTGGTCTTGTTTGATTTAGATAAGTATTGCCTATTTTTGTAAACTGGTGTGGCATCCATTTTGCAGTGTTTTCACTCTATTACTGTGTGTGTTGGTACAAATACTTTACACATTGCCTTTGAGATTAGCCTGACTGCTTCTGCCAAGCTACCAAGGGGGTGAGCAGGGGTTGTCTTAGGAGTGTAACTCCCTTACCCCATCTAGAGTGAGGGTCCCTGCTTGGGAAGAGTGCAAACTGACTGCCAACCAGAGACCCCATTTCTAACAATCACCAAAACCCAGGGACTCAACATCATATCTTATGGCAATGACACACAACTCATCTTCTCTGAAGACACCACCAACACCAACTTCCACAAATGCATTACAGACATCACCAACTGGATGAAGGACAACTGCCTGAAGCTCACAACAGACAAGATATAGGTACTGATGTTCCGAAACAAAAGCTCCCCATGGGACGCATCGTGGTGGCCCTGAGAACTCGGACCTACTCATACCCCCACTGATCTTGCTTGGACTCTAGGCATCATTCTAGCCAACAAGCTAAACGTGATAAATCATGTCAACTCCATCTCCTCCTCCTGCTTCTTCATCCTCTGCATGCAGCCAGACTTGTCCTGGGTCTTCCTAGATGAATCCACATCATCCTCTACCTCAGGGAACTCCACTTGCTCCCTGTACAGAAAAGATGCCAATTCAAGCCCTAGACAACTGTGGACGCGCCTACTTGAACCACTGCCTGAACTTCCATCAGCCTACCAGACACCTCCACTCCGCATCTCTTTCTCAAACCCTGACGTAGCAGATGTGGAGGTCGCTCCTTCTCCTAACTAGCAGCAAAGATATGGGACTAGCTACCCTTTCATCTAAGGACCTCCCCATTTCTGCAAGAGTCCTGAAAGTCCCTGAAGACCTGACTATTCGGCAAATCAACTGGACACTGCCAGCGCCTGCATACCCTCACTGGTAACAAGTAGCACTCTACAAATCTACTGATTCTTATCTCTTGGAATACAGCTGGTGCTATACCAAAGTATAAAATACAGACTAATTGACATTCATTGGTGCACATGATATTATCTATTGCCAAGACACCTGGAAGATAGAAAAATCCCATATTGAAGGATTTTAGTCATTTTACTCACAGACCATAATCTCTACTGGTGGTGGAGCTAACGGGGGGAGCTATCTACATTTAGCTCTCTTACAATTCCCTCTATTGGAGCTTAAGATGTCTGATCTCCGCCACACATTTTGGGTATATTACTCTCCCTTCCAGGAGCATTTGATATAGTATTGTTTAATTTTTATTATAATATGTTTAGCCATATAATTTGTCATGGGATTGGTCAATTTGATGTTTCTTAGAGAATTTTTACATGAAAAGTAAACGTATCACTTTTATAATCTAGGCGGGGATTTAACGTTTCCTGTGAGTTCAGAGGCCAGCTTGTTTGTGGTTTTATGGGTTTGAGTACTGTTGATGTGACCCATTTTAGACACTTGGCCTGTGGAGAGGCACTAAATAGATCAATAGTGAAATAATTCTTAGCTTTTACAAGTAATGTAGTTAATAGGGAGTGTAACAATATTCCCACTTTTAATGGAAACTCAAAGGGAAGTACTATTAATTTCATACTGGTTGCCATTGACCTTTCGTTATAGTTAAACACGTTTAAGGTGGTCAGCAAGTGTATTAGTGACCACATCTCTGTTGCTTCATGGAAACCAAACTCGAAGAAAGATGGTCCATCATGAAAGGTCCGCAAGTTAGGGTTTTCGAATGAATAACTGCTTAAGGATAAAATGGGATAAGATTCATCCAGTCTCCTTTATAATTAAAGCTCTCCTAATCCTGTTTAACCAATAAGGCTGAGATTTGTTCCATTTTAAATGATTTTCAAATATTATGTTCCTCAATTCCAAGGGGCATATTTATACTCTGTTTGCGCCGGATTTGCGTCGTTTTTTTTTTACGCAAATCCGACGCAAAGCTAACTCCATATTTATACTTTGGCGTTAGACCCGTCTAGCGCCAAAGATCTTGGAGTTTGCGTCATTTTTTAGCGTGGACACCTACCTTGCGTTAATGATATGCAAGGTAGGCGTTCCCTTCTAAAAAATGACTCCAAGGCATGTGCGCCTTATTTAAACTCCCGTGCAAAAATGACGCACGGGAGTGGGCGGACCTTAAAAAATGACATCCAGCCGCTTTTGCGTCATTTTTTAACGCCTGGTCAGGGCAGGCGTTAAGGGACCTGTGGGCTCGGAAGGAGCCCAGAGGTGCCCTCCCATGCCCCCAGGGACACCCCCTGCCACCCTTGCCCACCCCAGGAGGACGCCCAAGGATGGAGGGACCCATCCCAGGGAACTTAAGGTAAGTTCAGGTAAGTCTTTTTTTTTTTTTTTTTTGTGGCATAGGGGGGCCTGATTTGTGCCCCCCTACATGCCACTATGCCCAATGACCATGCCCAGGGGACATAAGTCCCCTGGGCATGGCCATTGGGCAAGGGGGCATGACTCCTGTCTGTGCTAAGACAAGAGTCATTTCAATGGGGGTTGGGAGTCAAAAATAAAGGCGCAAATCGGGTTGAGGCCAAAATTTTGCCTCAGACCGAATTGACCCATTTTTTGACGCCCAAGCTCCATTTTCCCCTACACCGGCGCACCGACGCACACCAGTCCGCAGCGCCGGCTAACGTCATTCAATAAATAAGGCGCCCGCATGGTGCTTTGGAATGGCGTTAGCCGGCGTTAAATGTTTTGACGCACAACTGCGTTGGCGCAGTTGTGCGTCAAAAAGTATAAATATGGCCCCAAGTATTTGAACTTCTAAGTCAATCCAGCCCGAGGTGCAAACTTGTAGATGTTTTAATGCAGCCTATTAAATAGTGCCTAGACAACTGAAAGCAGTACTTCAATCTCACCATAGATTCTCCAACGGATTTATAAATGGCCACTGGTTATATAAAACTACCTTGGTGACATGAAAAGAAGAGATAAGACAGAAGTCTTGGGAAGATCTAATGGAGGCAGGAAATGCTAAGGATAATACAAGATTTTGGGAAGTTGTAACCTGCACATTCGTTACAGACTATACACCTCCTAAGATCAGCTGAGTTGTGAGTGGATCACTTTTCAAAAATATGCAAGCCATATCCTCAGGAAGGCCAGCTACCTGACACATTTGGAATGGCCGAGATCTAGTTGCGCTGCACCTCAGTCCCCATTGCTTCTTTGGACACCATTTGCTGTCAGCACAGGCATACGATTCTCTTCTGCCAGTTTTCCGCTTATTTCCTTTGCACTTTACATCAAAAGAGGAGCCGTTTTGGTTTCCCCATGTTTACATTGTTGGGGAGCAGCATCTTGCCTTAAGCCAAGCACCGTCTCCAGCTGACACCATTCTTAAACATGCACGCTCTATTTTTTTTCTCTTTGCTGGACACATATGAAACATCCATGTGCTTCATTCTAATCGCAAGTATGCACCTTTCTGTTTCCTTATTAGGTTCTTATCTTTATACGTTCCTGTTTACACCTGTTGAATGTCCTCAAAAGGTGCAGCTCTATTTGCTTTTGCAATGTCTTCTCACGTTAAGGGGGTTATTACAACTTTGGAGGAGGTGTTAATCCGTCCCAAAAGTGACGGTAAAGTGACGGATATACCACCAGCCGTATTGCCGAGTTCCATAGGATATAATGGACTCGTAATATGGCTGGTGGTATATCCGTCACTTTACCGTCACTTTTGGGACGGATTAACACCTCCTCCAAAGTTGTAATAACCCCCATAGTGTCCCTTTCTAATTTTTCTCTGAGAATCTTTTCTCACCATTTCCTTTTCTATCTCTATCTTCCTGTGTGTCTAACTTTGGTGAACAGTTCCTTTTTTCTGATATTGTATCTGTTCCCTTTCACTACAATGTTTGCTTTTACACCATTCACTGACTACTGTGAATGCTAAACTGATATCCTCACTTCTTTTCTTGTTTCTCCCTCAGAGCACAATCCCCTCTTGTTTCATTTTTTTCTGTGTAGCAATCACTTCTCAGAAGGTTCTGCTCATCCATTCGCATTTTATATTGATCATTAGCACCACTTTTCTTGTGCCCCCCCCATGCCACCATGTATGCGCCGTATTTAATATACAGTGCACCATGGCGGTAGTTAGGAAACTAGCATCAGAATTTGATACTAGTTTGGCGCTCTGCAGGTTTAGCGTTGAAAATTCTGACGCTAATCCTGCAAAGCACCCAGAGGCCTATTGAAACCAATGGAAGCCTCCTTTTAATGCCTGTTCTGAGCAGGCATTAACAGTGCTGAAAGAAATAATGCAAAGAAATCTCTTAGATTTCTTTGCACCATTTTTTGTCCCCCAGCCCCCAACAGGGGAACGCCCCCTTTGCAAACATCATGCCTGGTGCAGGCATAATGTAACACAAAGGGTTACAAAGTGGCACAATGCATGCATTGCGCCACTTTGTAAATCTGGTGCCCCGATTTGGGACTCGTTGGGCCACATTGGCGTAAAACAAAATGATGGTAATGTGGCGCAAGGAGGCGCTAGGGGCTCTTAAATATACCCCTAAATCTCTCCAATAATCCATCTACAGATCCTCTCTGATAGATATGTTTTGCTGTCACTGAGCCTTATCCCAGTCACAGCTTCAGCCTGCACAAGAAGAATGATTTGTTTAATAAAATGGTAACATCTAGAAGGATAGTGTTTGGAACACTTGGACCATCTGGCATGTGACTTATCATGGTCACCCGCCAGCTATGTATCTTGGATTTTACTGGAGATTGGTGCAACAACACTATTTACGTTTCCTAACCCAAGTACCTGTATGTTACCGAGTTTTTACAAAATCAGGATCTAGCTATATTGATTTCTGCTGTCTTTGCTGCCACAGTTATGATTGGGATATAGGATGGTTTATACGCAGTTCGTGACAACTACAGTCGTTTGTAGCCTTGAAAAAGTCACAAAGGTGATGAAACACGTGTTGGCTGTGGCTACATATGAACTCTTGCAGGACTTATGCTATGAGACATCAATAAAAGGCTCTCACCGTTCATGTTTTCCATGGACTTTCCATGATTGATATTATATTGAGGACTGCTTATGACTGCTGCAGTATCCTTGCAAACAGATAGATACATTTTTGCGAAGGAGAATAAGCGGAGCACTCGTATAGAAAGGGAAGTTTAAGAATGGTTGGTATAAAGGTACAAGACCACACACAGTTGTTCCTATAGTTCCACAGACTATTTCTAAGTGCACCTTCTTTTATCCATGACCGATCTGAGGCACAGGAGAGCAACATGACTTTACCATAATGCAGTATAATTAAAAGTACGGCCCCGGGGGGTAGGGGGGGGTCATTTCTGGTTATCTAGACCTTTACATTTGGCCTCCTAGTGATCAGCAGGATGGGCTGCTGTTTACTTGTCTGAGCACTTATATTCAGAAAAAAAAGTTAAATAAACGGACAAGCATTTATTTGCTAGTTAACTAAAGTTATGATGTCACTTAGGTGGTGTCCCGCACCACCTAAGCTTAGGACTAGGAAATGCTTTATTTTTAAAGACATCTTGCAATAAATGTGTAAAAGTAGGATTCCATTCAAAAAAGAGTATTTCAGTAACATGCAGAAGTGTTTCAACATACCACCGCACTGATGAATTGCCATATCAGTGGAATAGCTGTGGAGTGAATACGGAGGTAGACCAATGAAGTGCAAATATTTTCGTCATAGAACTTTAATTCTTGGTGTATGTGATATGCATTCGGCATGTTTAAAAAGTATCATCCATTTATATTAAAGTTCATTGATTTTATCTTGCTAATAAAACAAAATGTGTTGTATAATGCACAAAATAAGTATGCAACTATGTTTCTATCGCCAACTCCCCTAAAAAACGTGGATGAAGACAATTCATCTTTCTGTCTTTTGAAGTAAATAAAAATGGTAAATAAATATGTGGAACGGCCCTCCAAATGAGCGTGCTATTTTCTGTTCAGAAGCTGGGCAGGATTGCAGGTGCTTTGGAATTAACCGATCTCCGATCTCCATACTGGCTAAGGTGAAGGAGTTCCCTCTAGCCCGAGGCCGTGGGAGAGGGGATAGCAGGCTATTCATTCTGAATGAGCAATTAAAGTCACCTTGTGCGCCCTGCTCTAAGCTCTCTTATGCAAATTGACCTTGGCTTCCCACAATGTATTTAACTTCCCTGGCTTGCCTGCTTTCAGCATGAGAATGGCCCAGGATGGTCGCCTCTCTGGCGATCCTAAATGTCTGCAGCAGAACCCGCTTTAGTAGCTTCAGTAAGCTGAGAAAGACCATCTGATGTGTTGCTGAAGCTGTGCTTTTGTACACCAAATAATGGTTGAAATATATTATCATAAAAGTGTAACGCTTTTTGATTTTCAATGGTTTTACAAATAAAAATTGCAAGATGTCTTTTTGGCAAGCTAAGCTGCTTCTCGTTTCACTCTGGCCTTCAGAAACAGAATAAAATGAGCATCAGTTTCGACGGGAGAAAATGGTTGCATCCCAAATTCATGGTCAAAAGGAGCGCTAATCTCGTGCTTTAAAATTACAATTGTTCTAAATAAGAAATCATGCAATGTGATCCGCATGCTTCCATTTTGTGTGTATAAATATACATATTTATATCAGAATTCGATGTTACAAATCTCCATGGTGAGGTTTTAACCCACCAAGAGCACTGAAACATGTTCATTGGTGATTTCAGCTTTGCATATCTAAAAGGTTATTAGGACAAAAAGCATGCACAGTTTTACAAACACAAATACTTCAGAGAGAAGTTTTTATTTGGTTTTCATTCCACGTTATTGTTGATCAATATTTGTTAGATACTCCAGTCAACAAGCATGCCGAAATCTTTCCTGGGGGAATGATCACTGAAATCTAAAGGAAATCACCAAACGCTGGAAAATATTTTGTTAGGCACTAATGCAACTCTTGCCGTATTAATACTGCAACATACAAAACGTCGTGGATGGAATGCTGAATTAATCACAGCAACTGGTAATTACTTGGGGCTACATTTGGACCTAGCCATATAAAAATAAGGTTTGAACCTGCTACAATAGGAACAGTTTAGCTTGAACTGCCAGGCCAGGTCCTCCCTGAACCACAACACAAGCAACCTTGGACTAATTTCACCCTTATTAGGGGTCATCATCAGGTTTAGTTTAGTTCCAGTGGAACAGTATGCACAGAACCCTTTTTGGGCATACCCGTCACATCTTCAGTGTGTTAATACCGCAATCAGAAATCCCATTAACCCCTTCGCTGCCAGGCCTTTTCCCCCTCAGGTGTCAGGCCTTTTTTTGGCTATTTGGGGCAGGGCGAGCTTAGGCCCTCATAACTTTTTGTCCACATAAGCTACCCACGCCATGTTTGCGTCCTTTTTTTCCATCATCCTAGGAATTCTAGAGGTACCCAGCATTTGTGGGTTCTCCTGAAGGAGGCCAAGAAATTAGCCAAAATACAGTGAAAATTTAGGTTTTTAAAAAAAAAAAAAAGTGGGAAAAAAGGGCTGCAGAAGAAGGCTTGTGGTTTTTCCCTGACAATGGCATCAACAAAGGGTTTGCGGTGCTAAAATCACCAACTTCCCAGCTTTCAGGAACAAGCAGACTTGAATCAGAAAACCCAATTTTTCAACAGAGTTTTGTCATTTTACTGGGACATACCCCATTTTTACAATTGTATGTGCTTTCAGCCTCCTTCCAGTCAGTGACAGAAATGGGTGTGAAACCAATGCTGGATCCCAGAAACCTAAACATTTCTGAAAAGAAGACAAAATTCTGAATTCAGCAATGGGTAATTTGTGTAGATCCTACAAGGGTTTCCTACTGAAAAAAACAGCCATTTTTCTCTATGTATTACTCTGTAACTTTTTCCTGCGATGTCAAGCAATATACCGTTACGTCTGCTGGACTCTTCTGGTTGCGGGTATATATTGGGCTTGTAGGTTCATCAAGAACCCTGGGTACCCAGAGCCAATAAATGAGCTGCACCTTACAGTGAGTTTTCATTCTATACCGGGTATACAGCAATTCATTTGCTGCAATATAAAGAGCGAAAAATAGGTATCAAGAAAACCTTCATATTTCCAAAATGGGCACAAGATAAGGTATTGAGAATCAGTGGTTATTTGCACATCTCTGAATTCCGGGGTACCAATACTATCTGTGAATTACAGGGCATTTCTCAAATAGACATCTTTTTTACACGCTGTCTTATATTTGGAAGTCCAAAATGCATGAAGGTCTGCGCACTTTGGTAACCTGACCACAAACAGTCACAGGGGAAGTACTCTCATCATGGATGGTAGATAGCATGTACATATCCCTCCTGTCTGAAAATTTCAGAGCTAGCAGCTCATTATTCCGCAAGGCACTGCACTGTCCCCTCTCAAGTTGTTTACAGACAAACTCCCTTGGATAGCCTTTCCAGTTAGAATGGATTGTCCCACAAGCAACAGTGTCCACTCTAAACAACTCCTTGAACAACTGCACTCCAGTGTAGATATTATCTACGTACAAATGATGACCTTTCTTAAACAGTCGTCTACCAAGTTCTCACACAATTTTCTCGCTAACTCCAAAAGTGGGCGGACAACCAGGAGGGTCAAAACTGGAATCCCTACCAGCGTAGACCCGGAAATTATACAAATATCCTGTACTACTTTCTGACAGCATATACAATTTAATTCCATACCGTGCCCTCTTACTAGGAATGTACGGCTTAAAAACTAAACGCCCCTCGAAAAGGACCAAAGACTCATCCACACTTATCTCTTTACCTGGAACATAGACCTCTGAAAACCGATCTACAAAATGATCAAGGACAGGCCTAATCTTACAAAGACAGTCACAATCAGGGTGATCTCGTGGCACGGCTAACGCATTGTCTACAAAGTGCAGCATACGAAGAAGCAGCAAATAGCGATTATGAGTCATAGTTGCAGGAAATATAGCCGTTGCCATCAAGGGACTAGTGGGCCAATAAGAAGCCGGTGACAACTTCCTTATCAACCCCATCAAAAAAGTCAAACCTAAAACCTTTTTCATCTCTTCCAGATATGTGGGAACCCACTGAGTAGCTCTAGACTGAGGCCTAAGTCTGGCAGCGTTGTCCCTCAAATATTGCTCCGCATACAAATTAGTCTGCTCCACAATCTCTTCCAAAAATACATCATCCAAGTGAAAGAAATTGACAGGCAAAAAGTTTTCCGTATTGACTCTAAACCCTGGGAGACCAGTAAACAAAGGTAACTGTGTTACCATGTTTGGGGCAATCCAGGTGTCAGGTCTTCTAATGGGAAACCCTTCAGCCCCAGGCAGCTGCACTCTTGGCACATCGATGTCCTCCTCTAAAACAGGCCCTTCATCTACACTGAGAGTGACTTCCTCATCAGAAGAATCCTCTCGGACAGAAAACTCACTGCCAGAATCTCTCACTTCCTCCTCTGCCTCAGATGCAGAGTCAGTCTCATAATCATGGTCAGAAGACATCTCAAAAAGCATGCCAACAACCTGCTGAGCAGTCAGTCTGCAGCTAGCCATGATCCTTTCTCACAACAAATGGATTGCCAACAACCAGCACTAAAATAAGTAATAAACAAAGTGTAGCTTTATCACAAAGAGTTATGTACTAAAAACCTATACCACTCACTTGCCTGAAAAAGCTACTCACCAGCAACTACTCTGCACAGACACAGCAATCACCAATGATATCCCACTAAAAAGTACAAAGAAAAAAGCAAATTAGACATATGACTACTCAAATATCATTGTGCTCAAATCTAAGGACAATTTCACTCACAATCCTGCATTTAGTACACCACCAACAAACATGTCATTCATGCATGTCAACAATACTCCTTTGGAGTAAATTGCTTCTACTTACCTAAAACATGCAACTATGCAAACCGCAGGACAACTACTGTCAAAACTGCAAGGATCCACAGCAAAGGAAGCAAAAGCTTTGAACTAGAACAAAAAGAAGAAATAAACTGTTATAATCACAAATACAAATACTTTGCCAGTTGACAAACACCCCGCCACCAAGAACTTGGAAATTGTCCCTGGTGCCTAAGTGGCTTCTGCCCCCCTTGGGGACAGATGGGCCTAAACAAATAGGCAGATCTGCTCCCCAGTGGAACAGAAATGGCCATCAGTAATGTGCCTCCCTTTTGGGGGCGACCCTTGCCAAAGGGGCCGCCCCCCCACACAAAACACACATACACACAAGATCCCTGGTGCCTAAGTGGATTCTGCCCCCCTTGGGGGCAGATGGGTGTAAAAAAAATGGCCAACAGCTCTGTGCCGATTGTGCACCCCAGCACAAAACAAAAAAAGGGGGGGAAAAAAATCTGTGGCGTATTGGTGGTTTCTGACCCCCTTGGGGGCAGATGGACCTAAAAGAAATAGGCCCATCTGCCTGGCAGGGTCCCAGTGACACATAGACTAAAACAACATATATACAGTGAAATATGGGGCTAACATGCAAGGCAAGATGGTACTTTCCTACACCCCCCCCCCCCAAAACAAAGGACAATAAGACTAGCCATGACCTAATGAGTCTTCATTGTCTAAGTGGAAATATCTGGAGAGTCCATCTGCATTGGAGTGGGTACTCCCAGGTCTATGTTCCACTGTATAGTCCATTCCATGTAGAGATATGGACCACCTCAACAATTTAGGATTTTCACCTTTCATTTGTTTTAGCCAAAGTAGAGGTTTGTCGTCTGTCTGAACAATGAAGTGAGTGCCAAACAGGTATGGCCTCAACTTCTTCAGTGCCCAGACCACAGCAAAGGCCTCCCTCTCTGGCAGACCAACGCTTTTCTCTAGGGGTCAACCTTCTGCTGATAAAAGAAACTGGTTGATCCTGGCCCTCAGAATTCAGTTGTGAAGACTGCCCCTACCCCTAATTCAGATGCATCAGTTTGAACAATTAATTTCTTGGAGTAACATGGGCTTTTTAGGACAGGTGCAGACCACATAGCCTGTTTGAGCTCCTCAAAAGCTTTCTGTCAGCTAGCTGTCCACAATACCTTTTTAGGCATCTTCTTACTTGTAAGATCATTAAGAGGGGCTGCTATGGAGCCATAGTTTTTAATGAATCTCCTGTAATACCCGGTGAGGCCTAAGAAGGCTCTCACCTGGGTCTGTGTTGTAGGGGGAACCCAATCCATGATTGTCTGGATTTTCCCCTGAAGTGGTGCAATCTGTTCTCCACCTACCAGGTGTCCCAGATAAACCACCTTTCCCTGCCCTATCTGGCACTTTGAGGCCTTGATAGTGAGGCCTGCCTTTTGCAGGGCCTCCAAAATGTTCCAAAGGTGGACCAGGTGCTCATCTCAGGTGGAGCTAAAGACGGCTATATCATCTATATCATCTAGATATGCTGCACTAAAAGCCTCCAACCCTTGCAGGACTGTGTTCACCAACCTCTGAAAAGTGGCAGGTGCATTTTTCAAACCAAAGGGCATCACTGTAAATTGGCAGTGCCCTCCTATAGTTGAAAATGCAGTTTTAGGCTTAGCATCCTCAGCCAATTTGATCTGCCAATACCCTGCAGTCAGATCAAAGGTGCTTAGATACTTTGCAGATGCCAGTGTATCTATGAGCTCATCTACCCTGGGTATAGGGTGAGCATCAGTTTTGGTTACCTGATTGAGACCTCTGTAGTCTACACAAAACCTCATCTCCCTTTTTCCATCTTTTGAGTGAGGCTTTGGTACAAGCACCACAGGACTCGCCCATGGGCTTTCAGAACGTTCAACCACTTCTAGATCAAGCATTTTCTGAACCTCTTGTTTTATGCAGTCCCTGACATGGTCAGGCTGCCTATAAATTTTACTTTTGACAGGCATGCTGTCTCCCGTATCAATTGTGTGTTCACACCAAGATGTGGTGCCTGGCACAGTTGAAAAGAGTTCAGAAAATTGTCCAAGGAGATTTATGCAGTTGTCTTTCTGTTCTGCAGTCAGACAATCTGCCAAAACTACTCCCTCCACTAGAGCATCCTCTTCAGTGGAGGAGAAGAGATCAGGGAGAGGGTCACACTCTTCTTCCTGTCCCTCATCTGTTGCCATGAGCAGGATGAGATCAGCCCTGTCATAGTAGGGTTTTAGGCGGTTGACATGAATCACCCTAAGGGGACTCCTGGCAGTGCCCAGGTCTACCAAATAGGTGACCTCGCCCTTTTTCTCAACAATTAGATGGGGTCCACTCCATTTGTCCTGTAGTGCTCTTGGGGCCACAGGCTCCAATACCCACACCTTCTGTCCTGGTTGGTACTGAATCAGAACAGCCTTCTGGTCATGCCATTGCTTCTGGAGCTCTTGGCTGGCCTGAAGGTTTTTACTGGCCTTTTTCATGTACTCGGCCATTCTTGATCTTAGGCCAAGTACATAGTCCACTATGTCCTGTTTGGGAGCTTTTAAAGGTTGTTCCCAACCCTTCTTCACAAGTGTTAGTGGACCTCTTACAGGGTGCCCAAAGATGAGTTCAAAGGGGCTGGAGTCCACTCCTTTCTGGGTTACCTCCCTGTAAGCAAAAAGGAGGCAAGGTAACAGGACATCCCATCTCCTCCTGAGTTTTTCAGGGAGTCCCATTATCATACCTTTGAGAGTTTTATTAAACCTCTCTACCAGTCCATTGGTCTGTGGATGATAAGGCGTGGTGAATTTGTAGGTTACACCACATTCCTTCCACATAGCTTTCAAGTATGCAGACATAAAGTTGCTACCCCTGTCTGATACAACCTCTTTTGGAAAACCCACCCTGGAAAAGATTCCCAGGAGGGCTTTTGCCACTGCAGGTGCTGTAGTGGTCCTTAGAGGAATTGCTTCAGAATATCTTGTGGCATGGTCCACAACCACCAAGATCAACCTATTGCCTGAAGCAGTAGGAAGGTCAAGGGGGCCAACTATGTCAACCCCTACCCTTTCAAAGGGGACCCCAACCACAGGTAGTGGAATAAGGGGAGCCTTTGGTGTGCTACCAGTCTTGCCACTGGCTTGGCAGGTCACACAAGACTTGCACAAATCTTTAGTGTCCTCTGACATCCTAGGCCAGTGAAACAGGGGGGCAAGCCTTTCCCATGTTTTGATCTGGCCCAAACCCCAGCCAAGGGAATGTCATGTGCCAGAGTTAGGAGGAACTCTCTGTACTGCAGGGGAATGACCAATCTCCTGGCTGCTCCAGGTTTTGGGTCCCTTGCCTCTGTGTACAAGAGGTTGTCCTCCTAGTAAACTCTCTGTGAGTCACTGACATCCCCATTTTGCTGCTTGACAGCTTGCTGTCTGAGACCCTCTAATGTGGGACAGGTTTGCTGTGCCACACTCAGCTCTTCCCTGGCAGGCCCCCCTCCACCCAAAAGCTCAGCAGTGTCTGCTGCCAGCTCATCTGGTAAAGGTTCTGCACAGGGAGGAAATTCTTCTTCCTCAGAAGGAGAATCATCTGTAGAGGGAGGGATAGTGGGTAGGGATTTACCCTTGCTACCCCTTGCTTTAGGGAGCACTTGGTCCATTGTTCCAGGATCCAAGTTACCCTGTCCTTTTTGCTTTTTGGCCTGAGCCCTTGTCAAAGCAAAAATATGCCCAGGAATGCCCAGCATTGCTGCATGAGCCTCCAACTACACTTCTGCCCAAGCTGATGTCTCTAAATCATTCCCTAGTAGACAGTCTACAGGTAAATCTGAGGCAACCACAACTTTCTTTGGACCAGTAATCCCCCCCCCCCAGTTGAGATTCACAACAGCCATGGGGTGGCTAAGAGTGTTGTTATGAGCGTCTGTCACTTGGTACTGCTGACCAAGTAGGTGTTGTTCAGGGTGCACCAGTTTCTCTATCACCATGGTAACACTGGCACCTGTGTCCCTGTAGGCCTGAACCTCAACACCATCTATTAGGGGAAGTTGCTTGTACTTATCCATATTAAGGGGACAAGCAACCAAGGTGGCCAAATCAATGGCACCTTCAGAGACTAACACAGCCTCTGTGGTCTCCCTAACAAGACCAACCCCAACTAAATTACCAAAAGTCAGCCCAGCTATTCCCTTGGATTGGCTATTAGTAGGTTTGCTCCCACCACCACTGCTATTACTAGGGGCACTAGAATTTGCAGTAGGGGTTCTGGTAGTGGGAGGTTTGCTGTTTTTCTTTAGACAACTGGCATCAGTTGTCCAATGGCCTTTGACTTTACACAAATAACACCAAGGCTTTTTAGGTTGATTTGAAGAGGATTTGGACCCACCACCCCCACTAGAGGATTTTTGTGGGCCTGATGAAGACTAATTTTTATTTTTGTCCCCACCCTTGTCAGAAGACTTACCATCCTTCTTCTTGCCACCCTTGTCACCCCCTGTATGAACTTTTCTGTTCACTCTTGTTCTGACCCAATTGTCTGCCTTCTTTCCCAATTCTTGGGGAGAGGTCAGATCTGAGTCCACTAGATATTGGTGTAACAAGTCAGACACACAGTTATTCAGAATATGCTCTTTCAGAATAAGATTATACAGGCTTTCATAGTCAGAAACTTTACTGCCATGTAATCACCCTTCCAAGGACTTCACTGAACAGTCAACAAAGTAAATCCAGTCTTGTGAGGACTCTTTTCTGGTGTCTCTGAACTTAATCCTGTATTGTTCAGTGGTTAAGCCAAATCCACCCAAGAGTGCATCCTTCAAAACTGCAAAATTGTTAGCATCACTTTCTCTAACAGGAAGGAGCCTATCCCTGCCCTTTCCAGTGAAAGATAGCCACAATATAGCAGCCCACTGCCTTTGAGGGACCCCCTGTACCATACAGGCCCTCTCAAGTGCAGCAAACCACTTGTTGATGTCATCCCCCTCCTTGTAAGGGGGGACTATCTTGTGCAGATTCCTGGAATCATGCTCTCTAACAGGATTACTATCAGGAATACTGCTATTGCTGCCACCATGGGGTCCTAACCACAATCTCTGTTTCTCCTTCTCCAGGTCTAAGGATTCCCTATCTAGGGCCAGCTGTTGCTGTTTAAGCTTCAGTCTGGTCTCTTCAACTCTCAACTTTTTGAGTCCCCTTTCTAACATATTGTTTTCAGGGTGGGTGGGTTGGGAATGCTTGGACACAGAAGATAAATTGGAAACAACAGAGGGAGATCTGTCCCTAACTGACTGAACCCTAGCAACTTGGCCTCTAGGAATAAAGACTTCCCTACTATGATGGGAACCTCCATTACTGCCAACATTACTAGGTGTCCTGCTAAGGGGCAGATTTGGAACAGAACCCTCCCCACCTCCCTCAAGGAGATCCCCTGAGTCAGAATGGGAGACTTCTATTAACCTCTCATTTGAAGTGCCTGCTTGGGACTCATCATTCACAATAAGCATGTTAAATAAAAACTCTTTTGTAGGGTTCTTTCCTATCACTAAACCTCTATCTAAGCAGAGACTTCTTAGGCTCTTGTAATTTAAATTGTCATAAGTAGTATTGACCATTTTAAGAGCAGACTCTACATCAGACATGATAGTAAAAGGTTTAGAAATAGTGAGAAGGAATTAAAAGTTTCAGAACTTTTTAAAGAACAGAGACAAAACTTTTTCTAACTTTTTGGAAACTTTTAGAAGTTTTAGAGTACTTTTCAGAACTTAGTAAAAAGTTTAAGAGGAGAAAAGCAAAACTTTTTGGTTAGGTGTACATACACTGAACTTGTTTTTTATATTATTCTCTTATGAAAAGTACACAATGACAAAGTGGTAAGTAGTTACAAGTACTTATCCCACCGCTGCACAACCAATGTAGGAGGCTGGCCTGGCTTGTGGTGGGTACCAGAGGTACTTACACCTTGTGCCAGGTCCAGTTATCCCTTATTAGTGTAGAAGAGATGTTTCTAGCAGCTTAGGCTGATAGAAGGTAGCTATGGCAAAGCAGCGTAGGCTGAACTAGGAGACATGTAAAGCTCCTACTATACCACTGGTGTCACATGCACAATATCATAAGAAAACACAATACACAGAACTACTAAAAATAAAGGTACTTTATTTTCATAACAATATGCCAAAAGTATCTCAGTGAGTACCCTCAGTATGAGGATAAGATATATACACAAGATATATGTACACAAACCAAAATTATGCAGGTAATAGCAAGAAAAGTAATGCAAGCAGTGTAAAATTACAGTAGATTGCAATAGGAGCACATAGGTATAGGGGCAACACAAACCATATACTCCAAAAGTGGAATGCGAACCTCGAATGGACCCCAAACCTATGTGAGCTTGTAGAGGGTCGCTGGGACTGTAAGAAAACAGTGAGGGTTAGAAAAATAGCCCACCCCAAGACCCTGAAAGGTAGGTGTGAAGTGCACCTACTACCCCCAGAGAGCACAGAAGTCGTGATAGGGGGATTCTGCAGGAAGAACAAACACCAGCAATGCAACAACAGTGGATTTCTGGACCTGAGTACCTGTAAGACAAGGGGACCAAGTCCAATAGTCGCGACAGTGTCGAGAGTGGGCAGGAGCCCAGGAAATCCCAGCTGAGGGTGCAAGGAAGCTGCAACCTGTTGGAAGAAGCTTGGAGTTCTGCAAGAAAGAAGAGAGCTAGGGACTTCTCCTTTGGAAGACGGATGTCCCACGTCGCGATGAAGCTTGCAGAGGTGTTCCCACGCAGAAAGACCGCAAACAAGCATTGCTAGCTGCGAGGGTCGCGGTAGAGGTTTTTGGGTGCTGCTGTGGCCCAGGAGGGACCAGGATGTCGCCACTTGGAGGAGGAGACAGAGGAGGCACCCAGCAAGTCAGGGAGCCCTCACAGAAGCAGGTAGCACCCGCCGAAGTACCTGAACAGGCACTTGGAAGAAAAGTGAACCGGAGTCCATGCGAAGTCACAAAAGGGAGTCCCACGACGTCGGAGTACAACTCAGAAGGTTGTGCACTGCAGGAAGGAGTGTCGGGGACCCAGGCTTGGCTGTGAACAAAGGAAATCCTGGAAGAGTGCACAGGAGCTGGAGCAGCTGCAAATCACGCAGTACCCAGCAATGCAGTCTAGCGTGGGGAGGCAAGGGCTTACCTTCACCAAACTTGGACTGAAGAGTCACTGGACTGCAGGAGTCACTTGGACAGAGTTGCTGAGTTCCAGGGACCACGCTCGTCGTGCTGAGAGGGGACCCAGAGGACCAGTGATGCAGTCTTTTGGTGCCTGCGGTTGCAGGGGGAAGATTCCGTCGACCCATGGGAGATTTCTTCAGAGCTCCTGGTGCAGAGAGGAGGCAGGCTACCCCCAGAGAATGCAGCACCTGGAAACAGTCGAGAAAGACGGCAGGATGAAGCGATACAAGGTTGCTAGTAGTCGTCTTGCTACTTTGTTGCGGTTTTGCAGGCGTCCTGAGCAGTCAGCAGTCGATCCTTTGATAGAAGGTGAAAAGGGAGATGCAGAGGAACTCTGATGAGCTCTTGCATTCGTTATCTGGTGAGATTCCCAAAGCAGAGACCCTAAATAGCCAGGAAAGGAGGTTTGGCTACCTAGGAAGGAGGATTGGCTACCAAGAGAGGTAAGAGCCTATCAGAAGGAGCCTCTGACGTCACCTGCTGGCACTGGCCACTCAGAGCAGTCCAGTGTGCCACAGACACCTCTGTTTCCAAGATGGCAGAGTTCTGGGACACACTGGAAGAGCTCTGGGCACTTCCCCTGGGAGGTGCAGGTCAGGGGAGTAGTCACTCCCCTTTCCTTTGTCCAGTTTCGCGCCAGAGCAGGGCTGGGGGATCCCTAAACCGGTGTAGACTGGCTTATGCAGAGATGGGCCCCATCTGTGCCCATCAAAGCATTACCAGAGGCTGGGGGAGGCTACTCCTCCCCAGCCTTCACACCAATTTCCAAAGGGAGAGGGTGTTACACCCTCTCTCAGAGGAAATCCTTTGTTCTGCCTTCCTGGGCCAGGGCTGCCTGGACCTCAGGAGGGCAGAAACCTGTCTGAGGGGTTGGCAGCAGCTGCAGTGGAGACCCTGGAAAAGCCGTTTGGCAGTACCCGGGTTCTGTGCTAGAGACCCAGGCATTGGGGTGACAATTCCATGATCTTAGACATGTTACATGGCCATGTTCGGAGTTACCATTGTGATGCTGTACATAGGTAGTGACCTATGTACAGTGCACGTGTGTAATGGTATCCCCGCACTCAAAGTTTGGGGAATTTGCCCTGAACGATCCGGGGGCACCTTGGCTAGTGCCAGGGTACCCACACACTAAGTAACTTTGCACCCAACCTTCACCAGGTGAAGGTTAGACATATAGGTGACTTATAAGTTACTTAAGTGCAGTGGTAAATGGCTGTGAAATAACGTGTATGTTATTTCATGCAGGCTGCAGTGGCAGGACTGTGTAAGAATTGTCAGAGCTCCCTATGGGTGGCAAAAGAAATGCTGCAGCCCATAGGGATCTCCTGGAACCCCAATACCCTGGGTACCTCAGTACCATATACTAGGGAATTATATGGGTGTACCAGTATGCCAATGTGAATTGGTAAATTTTGTCACTAGCCTGTTAGTGACAAATTTGGAATGCAGAGAGCATAACCACTGAGGTTCTGGTTAGCAGAGCCTCAGTGAGACAGTTAGGCATCACACAGGGAACACATACAGGGCACATACTTATGAGCACTGGGGCCCTGCCTGGCAGGGTCCCAGTGACACATAGACTAAAACAACATATATACAGTGAAATATGGGGGTAACATGCCAGGCAAGATGGTACTTTCCTACACCCTGTGTCTGTTTTCCCCTCCTAAACCCCTGAAAAGAGAGGGACTTACCTGGTGAAGTCCTCTCTTCTTGACGTGCTGGAAGCGACTGGCTTCCAGTGCGTCCTCAGCAGCTTCTGATGATGTCGGCGCGATTCCCCTTCCATCCCCGACTTGGGGGTGTGGGAGGGAGGCCCCCGGAGACCGGGTGCAGGACAAGCTGGTCTCGTCCCAGGCACACGGCAACCGTGTGCCTGGATGAGACCAGCTCGTCCCGGGCATGGGAGGGGTTAAAGTGAAATACGGTAATTTCGGGACATGGACAAGGTCGGAATGGCCTATAAGCAGAGCCACTGGAATTATGAGATTCAGGTGCAACAGCCTTTTCCACGTAACTGTGGATTTGCAACATAATTCATCATCTGCAGCATAATCGTCAGGGGGTAACAAAAAAAAATTTCAGCTCACATGGTTCAAAAGTTACTAAAAACCTGGGTACGTGTTCCTGCACAGCGGAAGACCCTTTGCAAAGATTGACAGGTTATCTTTCAATGGCTTCTTGCTGTATTTGTGTGTTAACTGGTACTGATAAAATGAAACCTTTGTCAAGATCATTTTGCCAAATGTAAAAATGACAAAATAATTTTCATGAAATGTGCTATTTTACGCCGTATGATTTCTCTTTTCTTTTCACATAATTTAGTCAGTCCTACTGCATAACTTGGTTTTTCCCTGCCACAGAACTCTAGAAGGTCTGTCTTAGGGGCAATCTGGCAGCGCTACACATGTTCATCTAACAGGCCAGTGTGTGGGCCGGTTTTTAGGCCTTTTGTGGGCCTGTTTTATACTCAGATGAGATGGTTTTACTGTTGATCTTCTTGATTTTGCAAGCAATATCGCCCACAGCTAGGGCAAATGCACAAAGTTTCCATACCTTGCAAAACACTTAGCATACCTGTACAATTTGAAAACTGCCCCGCTTTGCAAGCATGGGTCACTGTTTAATATGATTCGCTAATAGGGGGCACGTCTAATTCAGTGCTTGGGTGATTTTCTGTCACAATCTGACCATGGGTGCAGGATTATCATTTCATTATGAGGTGTCCGCTAAGAACTGGGAATAAAGAGTAACAGTAGAAATCACTGTTTCAACACCAATTTTGAAATGTATCCCATGTTCTGGAGCTTTTACTGAAAATATATTTACAGGGTTTATCCCAAATGTGTCTTTGAAAACCCTGGTTTATGATAATTTTGTATGTTTTGAAATGCACGCTTAGGTGGAACCTCTCCTGCTTAATCAATCATTCTAAGATATTCTTGGTGAGAACCTTAGAGTTTCCAGGGCAGAATATTCAGCTTATTTAGGTGGAACCTCTCCTGCTGAATCAATAATTCTAAGATATTCTTGGTGAGAACCTTAGAGTTTCCAGGGCAGAATGTTCATCTTAGTGGTACACTAGTGATAAAACATAGGGCATGCTTGTCAAGGAATGTGGAGATTTTTAAGTGGGTAGGTTGAAACCCTCCTGTGGTAA
Source organism: Pleurodeles waltl (assembly GCF_031143425.1). Taxonomy (NCBI): domain Eukaryota; kingdom Metazoa; phylum Chordata; class Amphibia; order Caudata; family Salamandridae; genus Pleurodeles; species Pleurodeles waltl. Next base: position 201,816,612 of record NC_090442.1, on the reverse strand, counting down.
GTAGGTTTACCACTCTATCAATTATTAAAGTTAAGAGTTTGTCTTAGGGCGTGCAGCTGCAATGACCATTGAAAAATAAATACACTGCAATGCCCCTGTAGTCACACAGCACTTACACTCATGAAAGAACCACACAGTGTTACAGAAATAAAGGTACGTTATTTAAGTGGCACAAATACTAAAATACTGTATAGGCAATACTCTACTAGCAGGTGAGCAAACACTATTATATACACCTTAGTAATCAGGACTGAGCATAGAAAGCAATAGAAAACAGTGAAATAACAGTAAACAATAGAAACCCTAGGGTGAGACCAAACCTACACTAAAAAAAATAGAATGTGAACGTCAGGCCACCACCCAGGTAAGTGGAATCTGTAGAGGGAAGCTGGAGGAAATAGGTACCCCAAAAGGTAAGTACCAGAGTGCCCCCCAGCGAGCATGGGAGAAAAGGTAAGTATCTGGTTTTTCCCAAACCCACAGATAAACTTTGTAAAAGGACTGTGCAAGTCCCAAGTAAGACTGAAAGAAACAGAAGATGAATCCTGACAGGAGTCCAGTTCCAGTTGGAGAGTCCGACTGGGGCGGGAGCCGCTACCCACCCTTTTGGAGATGCAGGACCAGGTCGACGGTAAAGACCAGGAGCTGGCAATGCAGCACAAGAGCAGAGGAAGAGTTCCAAAATGTATGCAGTCGATATCCCACGTCGGAAGAAGAATCACAGTCCATCAGTGGTGTGGAAAAACCCCCAACAAGCCTTGGCAAAGGCAAGAATTGCAGACCCGCTGGGGACCGAGGGGGCTCAACCCAAGGAGGGGAGTCCCAGGCTACCCTCAGCACTGAGGAGAGCAAGAAGTCTAGGCTGCAGGCCCCATAGGCAACTCACAGGCAGCTGGCACAGGAGTCTCATAGAGGCCCATTCAGCAAACCTAGAAAGGAGTCCCACGTCGCAGGAGCAGCAGGCAAGTGACTACGCATTACAGAGAAGAGTACTGGAGGTTGGGGCTACATGGAGCCTGAAGATCCCTTGTAAGAAGAGCCAACAAGCCTTGGTACCTGCAAGAGTCATGATGCACAGGGGAACTGTCCTGCGAGGACAGGCAAAGACTCACCAACTCCCAAGTTGGACAGCTGGTATAGGGGACCAAGGGGACCACTCAAGACCACCACCTGTGTTGCAGGGTCCATGCAGAGTTGCAGGAGAGAGGACCCACATGGCCGGTTGTTGATGCAGTAGATGCCTGCGGATGCAGGGGAGTGACTCCTACACTCCAAGGGAGATTCCTTCTTGCTTCTTGGTGCACCCTCAGAGGATTGCACCAAGCTGCATTTGCTGGAAGAAGCTGGAGAAACAATGTTGCAGATCGTAGTTGTCACTGGAGCTGCAGATTGAAGGTTCCTGTGAAGTCTAGTTGCGGTTCCAGTGGCCAGAAGTCAAAATAAGCCAAAGTGGCCATTTAGCAGGGTGACCACTTATCAGGAGGGGCTGTGACGTCACCTGCCTGACCTGGCCACTCAGATGCTTTCAGGGGCCTCTGACCACCTTGGATTCAAGATGGCAGAATCAAGTGGCCACCTGGAGGAGCTCTGGGCACCATCCCTGGGGTCGTGAGGGACATGGGAATGGTAACTCCCCTTTCCACTTTCCAGTTTTGTGCCAGAGCAGGGACCAGGGGTCCCTGGACTGGTGCAAACTGGTTTATGCAGGGAGGGCCCAAGATGTGCCCTTCAATACATACCAATGGCTTGGGGAGGCCACCCCTCCCAAGCCATATAATACCTATTTCCAAAGGGAAAGGGTGTTGCCTCCCTCTCCCAAAGGAAATCCTTTGTTCTGCCTTCCTGGGCTTGAGCTGTTCAAGCAGCAGGACGGCAGAAACCTGTCTGTAGGATGGCAGCAGGCCTGGCTGCCCAGGAAAACCCTGCAAACTGGTAGAAGCAAAGCTGGGGATCCTCTAAGGAGCCCCCAGAGTGCATGGACTCATAACCAGTCTTGGCATCAATACTGGGGGTACGATTCTTACATGTTTGATACCCAACAGGCCCAGGTTAGGAGTTACCATTGTGTAGCTGGATATAGGTAGTGACCTATGTCCAGTACAAGGGTAAAGTGGTGTTTCCGCACTCACGAAGTCCAGGAAAATGGAACTGGAGTTTGTGGGGGCACCTCTACTCATGCAGGGGTGCCCTCATACACAGGCACTTGCACCCTGCCCTCTGGACTAGGAGGGCCTGCCATAGGGGTGACTTATAGTGACCTGGTGCAGTGACATGTAGTGAAAGGGTGCATGCACCTTTTCACGCAGGCTGAATGGCAGGCCTGCAGACACTTTTTGCATTGGCTCCCATGGGTGGCATAATACATGCTACAGCCCCTGGGGAACCCCTGGTGCCCCAATGCCCTGGGTATCTATGTACCATATGCTTGGGACTTACATGGGGGCACCAGTATGCCAATTGCGGGGTGCAAAAAGTCAGGGACAGCCACATTTAGAGGGGGAGAGCTCAGTCACTGGGGTCCTGGTTAGCAGGATCCCAGTGAACACAGTCAAAAACACACTGACAGCAGGCAAAAAGTGGGGGTAACCAAAGAGGGTACTTTCCTACACTATACAACAACTGCTGGATTCGAAGTACATACTTACTTTGCGGCCACTGTTTCTCATGCTGTATAGTCTTAAAGTGAGTATGACGTTTTGCATGCCTGTGATCAAAATAGTTTCTATTATCTGTTCAGACCTACTGATCTGCAAAGTATCTGAACATTCCTTTTTCAGTTTTCCATCTGTTTTTGCTTTGAGGTGAGGTGCATCATTGTTGATACTTTTGTAATTAGCCGCATGTTTAGAAGGCTCTTGATTTACACTGTTACTACTGCTAATGTAACATACTTGTTTCTTTTCATTAAAAAGCAGTTCAAAAGTAAGATGTTCAAAATTGTGACCAAAAGTGCAAAACAGTATTTTTCTTAGAGATCACAACTTTGAGGTGAAACGGGGTATGGGGTGAAATTCATTTCTGTTTGCGCAGGGTGGTTGCTCCAACCTTTTCACTTGGGTAATATTCAAGTGATTTTGAAGCAAGTCAAATTTGCATTCTACAACTTGTGCAATGGGTGTTTTTTTTTAGCATTTTAGCATAATGTAAAGTGTATATCATTTTAGCAATGAGTAAAAGTATAAACAGGGTAGCTCATGGACATTTCCGGATGGGAACAACTACAAATGTAGGTGAACACTCCAAAGCTAGCAAATGGTTATTCACACACTTTTCAATGCAGTTTTTCAATCAGATTACGCTCCTAAATGTATTCCTATCAAGAGAAGGTGTGAGTATATGTGCCACCAAATTGGAATGGATGTTGGAGAATCACCATCTCAAAAAATGTTTTAAAGTGTGCTTTTGTTTTTTTATGTTGGGGGCACGGCTACGGCGATGACTAAGATGGCCGCCTGCCTGTGATGCTCCGGCAATTGCGGCCCTATTGTGATGTGAATCTCAGCCATTATCGCCAATAATTAAACCCCCCTGCCATGAGGATACATGGCGGAATACCCGGTGCAAAATCCACTCACTCTTTATGATATACCTGGGAGGCCCATATGGCCCAACACCGCCTCAGAGGCCCAGTGGCGACACGAGCTGCGCATGAGCCCGAGGCCAAGACCATCAGGTCTCATCTGCGCCACTTGCCTCCCTGCTCCTCACCTCCCTGGCACTTGCGCTGCCCCCGGGATGGGGCCTTTCATACCTGCATCAGGATAGCTGCCCTGGCTCTTAGGACGGCACCACCTGCTCTGTGCACTGATGGCCACTGGGGCCGATGCTGCGCAGAAGACCGGTCTGGATGACGGAGGACTGGTGAGTGTACGGCGATGCTACCGTGGGATTCTGAACCCAGATTGCCACTAGGGCAGTGCTTAATTTGTGCTTGTTGATTCCGGTGCTGAGCACCGGCACTTATTTGTGAGGGCCGGGCCTTTTTCTTATGCCTCAAGCATGTGCTGCGAGCAAAAGAAACATATATGAAAGACGGAAGAGGGGAAAAACTAAAAAGGGTCATAAAGGGAGAAAGTAGAAAGTTGCAGGATGAGCTGAAGGGGCAGGGGTGGCCGTAAATGGATTGAAGAGGCCCGAGATGGCTTCAGGATTATGCTGCCTCAGTATTCTGTGCTGGCAGATTTAATTACAGCAGCCTCGTGTTTAAGAGAAGGGCTTTGAGCACCGCACCTCTTAATTTACAAATTAAGCACTGGACTAGGGTGAACACCTGGCATTGAAGCAAATTCTGGACATGACTGTAAAAAATTCAGGACAAAGGTCCAGGACAAAGGGTCAAAATTCAAGACAGAAATTCAAGAACAACCGTCAGTTTTACAGACACACACGAGAGGCCATGCCTCAGTATGTTGTCAGTGCATTTATTTACTGTTTTTTAACATAGCACTATTTATTCACTGTGGTCTTTTTGTGATTGCCTCCTGGTATGCTACATTCAGGTGTCACATTACGTCCTTGTTCAGTAGCGTAGGCCAATCACCAAGGCCATCACCCCTACCCAAATCTACTGATTCTTTCTTGAAGAGAAAGTAACAGCAACATTTTGATTATGTTTCTGAACATTTTAAAACCGCTGGCAAACAGTTTGGGAAACATTAAGGTAATAAACCTTATGCTAGTTTAAACAAATTTAACAAAAACATCTGGCTTACCCCAACCGCCCATGGACTTTCAACCTAATTTTTTTTTTAAAGAGTCAGGGCCCATGGTGTGTGTGACAGACTCACACCTAATGTCAGGATGTGAGGTACCCACAACTTGTCTGTAGTCTCACAGCACTAGACTGTATATCTGGGACTACATTTATCTCAGAAATGCGAGCTCGGACTACCAATCAAATATAATAAAAGAGGAGGATGAAATTGAGATCAAATGGGAGATCCATGGCAAGTGATTCAAAGGGTTGTTGCTCAGAACTGGATAAATAAGGAAGAGAAGAACAAGGTGGGACAATTCCTAAAATCAGACAGGATGGGTCCACCGAGACTATCGGAAGGTATTGGGTACCTAGGGAGTTGTCTCTGCACACAGGTGAGAAACAGAAGAGGCACTGTTAAGTGGTTGAAGAAGCAACATCCATCCACCTTGGCAAACTCTTCTGGTGCAATGTTCCGCTGTTCGTGCTGTGAAGTGTGAGCAGGGGCCAGACCCCTTGCAAGGTTGTACAAGGCAATTGCCCGCTTTGTCCAGGTCTTTAAATGGTTTTGAAATTGAGCAAAAGCCAAACTAGTGATCTGGGTTATCCCTAAGTGTCAAGTACACATAGAATCTTCAGAATATTTGGGACGTAAATTGCACAAACAAAAGGTAAAAATTTAAAAATATAATTAGTGTTTCTTTAACGTATGGCACTGTTTTCCCCTTTATATACAATTAGATCTCAGATTGAACAGTGAACCAGTTACCTTTCGATACCTAGTGATTAATATTTACCATTCTCCCACTGATTTCCAGGATCGAAATCTCAGCAGAGCATCACGGTCCATCCAAATCAAATCAAAATCAAATCAAATCATTAACATTTATAAAGCGCGCTACTCACCCGTGCGGGTCTCAAGGCGCTAGGGGGGAAAGGGGGGGTTATCGCTGCTCGAACAGCCAAGTCTTTAGGAGTCTCTGGAAAGCGGAGTGGTCCTGGGTGGTCCTGAGGCTGGTGGGGAGGGAGTTCCAGGTCTTGGCCGCCAGGAAGGAGAAAGATCTCCCACCCGCCGTGGAGCGGCGGGTGCGAGGGACGGCAGCAAGTGCGAGGCCAGCGGAGCGGAGGGGGCGGGTGGGGACGTAGAAGCTGAGGCGTCTGTTGAGGTATTCCGGTCCCTTGTTGTGGAGGGCTTTGTGTGCGTGGGTGAGAAGACGGAAGGTGATCCTTTTGCTGACTGGGAGCCAATGCAGGTGTCTCAGGTGTGCGGAGATGTGGCTGTTGCGGGGTACGTCGAGGATGAGGCGGGCCGAGGCGTTTTGGATGCGTTGCAGGCGCAGTTTGCTTTTAGGTCTTCTCTTCTGCCTTCTGTAGTGAGCCAAGTGGCACTGGTGAAGATGGTGTGCTGCCCCAATGATAGTATTTTGCAAACCTTCTCCTGCTCGTCCTTCATTCCTTCTTCAGCTATGCCACACATCTGATTTGATTGCTGCGGTGCCATCGGGTAGTTCTTTCCACTGTATAGCTACCTGCGACTGTGGGTGGATTAGGTATTCTGGACTTAAAATGCTATTATTCAGCTGCACAGGTCCAATGGGTGGCCCACTGGCTTTCTGCCCACCTCCCTGCATGAGATGGGGTTTATCAGTAAAGACTTTTAAGGAGGGCTTAATGCACTGCTCATTGTTTCCTACTGACCATTCTACAGATCCGGGGTTATCATGCACAACTTTCTCTTTCCTTGCTGGAACCTGTAAACTCACTGACACGAAGAAACCCTGTGCTCCTGCACTACCTTTGCTAAGCCTTCCCACTCGCACAGGACGGGCTGTGCTCAGAGCAACTCCATCAGTGGCATGCTGCAGGTATCTTAAAATTGGGGGATTTGTGTCTGGATGACGAGCTACTAAATTTCCAAACCCTAATGGCAGACTACCATCTTCACCCAGGTCAACTCCTTACTTACAGCCACCTTAAATAATCATTAAATGCCCTATTTCATGTCTGCCACCTAGCACTAACCCTACAAGAGGTGTGCCAGAGGTCTACACCATAGGAACTGTTGGCAAACTGATAGAATGGATGTGCAGACCTTTCCTGCAACATGGAATCCACTCCAGGTCTTCTCGTCATACTACCTGGGTGATTGATTTGGCCAAACCTCGCAAGGTACAGACTGGAGTAAAATACTGGACTTTCCCCACAAGGTATCCCACGGCTGTCACTTTAAGCACATTCATAGTGCTTCCTTGGGAAAGCACTCTGCCCGTTGCTTGCCATTGGCCTTGTGGTTTGTAACTCACATTTTGTTGCTTTCAATTTGCTGGCTTTATTTGTTTTAGGCTATGCAGCTTGAGTTCATTCCTTCCCTTACGCAAACCTTATTTACAGTATCCTTCCGAGTGCTCCCTTTCGGTAAACAGGCCTGTAAATCTTGTTCTTATCTCATCACATTTGCTGTGCACTCAAAGAACAAAGTCAAATGTCAGGCTCTGATTTCGGTGGGAACTTAGTGTTTACTTTTCTTTCTCTGACTTCAAGGTGAGAGGATTTATGCGACAATCTAGCTGGATTCTGGGGTTGGAAAAAAGTTTTTTCTATCACATGACAACATTTAAATAAACTTCAGAATATATCAGAATTAGGAGTACAAATGAAGGACATTTTTGTTAATCCTGAACAGTGCCAGAAACAAATACCTTTATATGATTAAAACAAATCATTGCATTAGGTGATGCAATTTCCACACATCATCGTCTGTGCACAGTATAGTTTGATTTGAAAAACTGTACGTCTGTGCAAATGTAATGATAATTTCAATAAAAAATGTGTTGTCTGTAATGGCAGTGTGTTACCACACCATGCATACTCCACTCCACGCTGCTCTGCACCACTCCACACCACTGCACACTATTCTGTATCACTCCACTTTACACCACTCCATGCCACTGCACTGCATTCTTCTCCATTCTGAACCACTCCACGTTTTGCCACTGCACTCTGCTACTTCTCACTATGCTTCTCTACTCTATGCCAATGCACTTTCCCCCTCTCTACACCACTGCGCTCTGCTCCTCTGTACGCTATACCACTCCAGTCTAGGCAACACCAATCTAGTTCGCACAACTCCACTCTATGTCACTCTGCAACACTGCACTATATTCCACTGCACTCTAAGCTAATACACGCTATGCTAGTGCACTTTATTCTGTAACACTCAACTCTATGACCCTGCATTTTACATCAATACACTGTATGTCACTTTAATCTACTCTGCATCTCTGCACTCTATGCCACGGTACTCTACATCACTTTACTCTATGCCATCACACTCTATGCAAGTCCGCTCTATCTTGCACCTCTCCACTCCAAGCCACTTCACTCTACTGTGAAACAATCTACTTTACGCCACACTGCACTCTGTGCCACTGCACTCTACCCTGAACCTATCCACTCTATCCAACTGCACTCTACTGTGAAACAATCTACTTTACGCCACACTGCACTCTATGCCACTCTGACCAGTGCACTCTAGTTCAATGCACTCTACACCACTGCACGCTGACACTTTACTCTGCAACACTGCACTGGCCGCTACTATACTCTACACCACTCTACTCTGTACTACTACATTCTGCACCAATACACTCTATTCCACTGCACTCTATGCTACTCTACTCTACCCCATGTCACTCTATGCCACTGCACTCAATGTCAGTGCACCCTAAACAGCTGCACTGTATGTCACTGCCCTCTACTCTGCACCACTGTACACTGCCACTGCTCTCTGTGCCACTCTACTCCACTTTACATCACTGCACTGACACTCTACTCTCCAACATTGTACTCTCCGCCACTGTACTGTACACCAATCTACTCTGTACTACTGCATTTTACACCACTGCAATCTATGCCACTGCAATCTATGCCACTACACTCTATGCCACTCTACTCTGTGTCACTCCACTCTACGCAACTGCACTCTACAACACTATACTCTACCCTGCACCACTCTACGCCACTGCACTCTGCCATGCGAGTCTACTCTGCACTCTATGCCACTACACCACTCTGCACTACTGCACTCTCTGCCACTCTACTCCACTGCACTCTATGCCACTCTACTGTGTCCCACACCACTCCATGCTACTGCACTCTAAACCACTGCACTGTTCGCCAGTGCACTCTAAACAACGGCACTGTACCCCACTGCATTGCACTCTGCACCACTGGGCTCTACGCCACTCCACACCACTATGCCACTAACTTTTAGCCATGTTGAACAGCAGCCACTCTGGTGCAGCCACTCTGGTGCATAACATGGCTAAAACACATTGGAAAAGCCAATAACTCTTACGTAAACAAGACCTATTGGCTTTGCCAATGTTTGTTAGTACTATGAGGTTCCAAGGTTCCTGAAAGGACTGTGAATGTGCAAGTCCTTATTTTAAATATGTATTCGATGCCTCATCAGGGGTAGTAAGCGCTATATAAATACAATGACATCATAATATAGGCTGCTACAAAATGCGCAAATACAGTTCGGTTAAATAAAAAAAGTGCTTCTCAAATACAGATTTGAATAATATACATTTTTTTAGTAAAGGGTATAAAATGTATAACAGTCCATTAAAACCACACACTCTACAGCTCACCATTACAATACCTCTCTAAAAGAAAATATATTTGTCATCAGAAAACTGCAAGTGACTCCTTTGATTAAAGTCAATGCAGGTTTTCAGGCCCCTTTACATTTGCAGATTTACCAGTTACCCACATTTGCATTTCTTTAGGGAAGGAGACAACCTGGCAAGAAGGCCTTTTCTTATCTGTCTGCCCCTCCCTCAGAACACAGAAGACTCCCTGCTCTTCATTCCAGCTGGGGAAACTGATCTGCCGGTAATTTCGCCCTGCCTCTGTTGTCCTTTAGGTGAAAGGCTGAAATTACGGACAAATGCTGTCCGTGAAGACTTTCATCACGGACAACAGGGCAAAATTACAGGCAGTCCGTGAAATTTACGGACGGGTGGTCACCCTAATTGCCACCCCCCATTTGCATTACGCAGTGACTATTGTGCGCAATCATCATCGGGGGTGGCAGGTGTACTGGGGGCCTCCCGCCCCAGGCCTGTGTTTGGAAAGTTTCTACCTTGCCCTCCCATACTCCCTGTGGCCAGTTGGGCCTGCCTCTGGAGGGCTGGGTGTGGTACCAGGGCGTTGCCTGTGTGACCTGCCTGGGAGCTGCTGGAGCCAGTCTGTCCTCCCCCTGCCTGCTACTGGCCCAGAGGGAGCATGCCATGGGCCCCCACATTGATGTATTGGCTGGAGGTCTGGAACCCGACGCTGCCTGTACAATGCTCCATCATGACTCCACCTGATATCGTATGACCATGGTGCTTAACTCATCCCTGGGGCCTACGAGCTGCTGACTGTACTCCTTTGCCTGCCAATGGCACCATCGGAGCATCTGAAGTCATCAGTGGCCCCTACTGACCACATCTGGAGCTCCTTACTATTGCCCAGGATACTACCACAGTACTCACTGGTCTGGTCCCCCCAGGTGAGTGCACACTGTACCATAAGGCCACCACGTGCATCGTGCTACTGATATCAAGTGCCTGTACTCAGGTGAGATTAACCCGTCCTTGCCTCCCCACCACCCAACTGCTGCTCTCTAAGATGGGCAGCAGGAACCCCCAAACAGTACAAACTGCTATTTGATCGGCCTAAACTGCTACCCCACCCAGGCATCCACTTGGATATAGATGAACCCTCAAGATTGAGGGCAGGACCCTTAAACCCACAGTGGCACGATGGTCATGCTGGAAAAACTAAGAGCTGGGTTTCATTCCACTGACTCCCGATTCAACACCCTCATGGGCCACATTGACCAGATGGGAGAGCGCTGTGACCGCCAAAAGACTAGAATAGATGAAGAGGAGGGGCGTATATCTAACCTTGCAGATGGGGCTGGCTCTCTGGTGAGGTGGCTAGAAAGATGGAGCACATCTTAATGACAATTAAAAATGAAGACCTGGCAGTGCGGTCATGCAGGAATAATATTCGGATTGTGGGAATCGCCGAGACCACCAACATGGGCAAATCAGATATGTTTGTTCAAAACCTCCTGGCGGAGCTGTTCGATCGCAGCATCTTTTCCCCCTTGTTCGCCGCTGAGAGAGCCCATCACTCTCTCTGCCCATGTCCACCAGTAGGGGCCCCACCACGACTGCTCGTAGCTGGACTCTTACATTACAGTGACAGAGATACAGCGCTATGCCTGGCCCATGCAAAAGGTCAGTTGCAGTACCAGGAATCCACTGTATCACTCTACCCAGACTTCACCATCATGGTTCAGGAAGACTGCAGGAAATTCAATGATGTTAAAATCTCACCACAGAAACTCGGAGTCAAGTATGCCATGCTTTATCCTGCCACGCTATGTGTTGAGACAAGTGGGGAAACTCTGTGTTTTTGACACCCTGGCAGAGGTTCAGGATTTCTGTCTGATATCCCTCGGCCAACCAATCGTCGAAGTGGACAACGCCGGACTGCGCCATGTCCCCGACCTCCCTGGCGAAATCTGCTCCTGGATGATGATCACCAAGCTTCAGCATAATGTTGGCACCTGCAGGTTCTCTGGCCTTCTAGTTGACATCGCATGGAGGCCTCCCAAATGACAGTGTAATTGATTATGTAATACTAATTGGCAATACAGTGTTTGCGATTCATATCTTTTCCCTTTCAGGTCTCCTTGAACTAAGGGCCCGCACCGTTTGAGGTGTTGCCTAACCCTCCCCCCAGTGTACACCAACCATTTCTTCTGTGGGATGTGTTTTTTTTTTTTTTTATGTGGTTTAAGGGATTTACTGGATAGGCTATAGTCTGGTATGGGGGGGGGGAGGGGGATGGATTGTGTTGTTTTGTTAGAAGTATGTTTTTGTATCCATTGCCGCTCTGTGTTTTTTCATGCATGGCCATTACATTTCGCTACACATGCATACATGTGACACTCCACTGCATTACCACCTACCTTGCTGTTGCCTATGACCCCCAACATTGTAGATATCCAGTGCCTTACATGGAACATCCACAGTTTAAATAATCCTCAGAAAGGGAGGCAGGTTCTGGCGTACCTCACCAGACACCAAACAACATTAGCCTTTCTCCAGGAAACCCAATTGTCAACCCGTGATGACTACCAGTTTGCTCACACCTGGGGCCAGAGTCACTTCTTCTCATTTTACAGCTCCTACTCCAGTAGAGTATGTATTCTTGTCCATACGTCTGTGTCCTTCATCTACCAACCATATGCCACTGATGAGGAGGGCAGGTTCCTTCTTGTCTTCGGCATGATGGCGGGCAGGACAATACTACTCACAAATGTATATGCCCCTAACATTGACATCCCTGAATTTTTCCATTTCCTTTCTGTCCTAATTACTTGCATGCCCACCAATACTTGGTGGCAACTTCAATATAGTAGCACCATCCCCCGCTATACTTCACTTGGTTATTCACCAGCCTTAAACCACACACACCCCATGCACTTCAGGATACTGGATCCACAATACCACTCTGACACATGGGGCTCTCGCTACCCCATTATTAGCGGTTATACCTTCTATTCTGTCCCCCACGATTCCTGGTCACACCTAGACTACTGGTTTGTTTCTCAAAACATCCTGCTATGGACACAAGATGTGCAACTTGAACATGCCCCATTTCACTTGACTCTCTCAATGCAACACTTTCATGCTCCTCCTAGGCAGTGGCTGTTTCTGGAGCTAGCGCTTCAGGATGCCACATTTCATTCAAATCTTTTTGCAGCTGTCAATGAGTACTTTTAGTTGAACTCAGGCTCCATTACTAAGCAGGCTGTGTTGTGGAATGCTTTCAGAGCCTATATTAGAGTGATTGCATTCCCAAGCACTTCAGCATTTTAAAATGAATCCGGGGTAACCCGGCTTGGGTGAAGAGGAAACTCCAAACTCTAGACTCTGCCACCTCTATGGAAGCCCAAACACTACTGCTGCATAAGCAGCCACTACTATTGCAAGAATTCTACGACTTGTTAGTTTGAGAGGTCAAATTTCTCTGCAAATATTGAAACACTTGGCGATATGGTTGGCTGTACCCTGGCCCATATCCTACAAGACCTTTAAATGGCCCTAGTCCCTCACCTTTCCGAGGTATATGCGGAAGCCCTCAGCCGGAATCCTCCCCACCCTCCAGGCGGGAGGCCATAGTGACACTTCTTCTTAAACCCGGCAAAACCCCTACACTGCTGTACTTTATACAGGCCTTTGTTATTCCTCAACTACAATAGAAACATTTTAGTGAACGTCATTGCAACACGATTGCCTCTCCTTTGGAACATTTCATCTCCCCCTCCAGACCAGCTTTGCAATAGTAAGCCAACTTAACCCCAACCTCCAGGCAGTGGTCACCCTTCTGGATGCCAAGAAGACATTTGATTCTCTTGCATGGCCAATCCCGCAGGCAACGCTTAATAAGCTGGGCTTCCTCTGGGGATTCCGAGACGTGATTTTACTAAACTACACTTACACTGTGAGCCAGCTGTGGGTCAGTGGCCATCTAACTGAAATGTTTGTCATATCCCGAGGCACATGGCAGGGATACCCCCTTTCTTTACTACTTTGTATTATTGCCCTAGACCACTTAATTCCGCATTTTCAAGAACGCGATTCAAGCTACTGCTTAAGCCTATGATATATTGCTTTTCCTGCATCTTCCCCCACACATTCGGGAGATTATCAGTTACAGTACCTTATCCGTCCTTTTGATTAATTGGCATAAGTCTGAACTTTTCCCACTTATCAATATCACGGTCCCCTGTCCCGTCAAGTATCCCCTAGAATGGTGCGTGGACTCCCTTAAATACTAAGGCATCTTCCTCCACCAACAAAAAGATGAGAAGATCTGCTGTAACTATGTCCCAGCTATTGACACCCTCTCCTATCAAGTTGACACGTGGATCTGTCTTCCACTTTCTATAGCAGGTCATATTGTGATCATAAAAATGGTCGTACTTCCTAGTTTCCTCTATCTGTTCCTCAATATCCCTATACCACTGAAAGTCTCCTTTTTCTCTCCAATACATACCCTGTTAACACGCCTAATGTGGGCTGGCTGCCACCCCAGAATTAAATTGGTGACCCTTATTCGAAGGGTGGTTTCAGATTGCCGGACCTTCACCGTTACTATTTGGTAGTCCAATGCCATTATTCCTACCACTGGCATCATTCCAACGCTAGACTTCCCTACCTGAGGCCTGACAGGCATCAGATGGATCTGTTTCCATTGCTTTCTATTCTCCCGAAAGGCCTACCTCAAGAACCCCGGGACATTCACACCCTTTCCATGCCTTGCTGGGCATGGTCAAGGCTTCGGAGATACCTAGGGTATAACGTCCTTTACTCACTTGATATTCCCCTTAAAGATAACCCTTGGTTACCAATGATACAGGAAACACTGGTGCAACGAGTATTCTCCACACACCAAATTCGCATCCTTGGTGACCTTTTCACAAATGGTAAACTAGCCCTACGCTCCATCTTTGAGGTTGAGGGAATGATCTCCTCGATGGACCACTTTGTCCGCCTTTGCTTACACAGTACACTGAGGGAAAAATTGTCTACCTTCCCTGAGTAGCCACCTGACTTCTCCCCTCTCACCATAGTAATATTGGTGGCAGAGCTCTAGGCTTGTATCCCACATCTATCGCACCAGCCTTAAGCTGCGCCCTCTACTCTGAATCGCTGTGCAAATGACTTGGAAGCATGATCTGATCTCCATCTCTGATAAGGTGTGGTACCCCTCATACACCACTCCCCAGTCCCTTGCAAGACTTGACCCATCACGCCCGCATAAATGCCCCAAGTGCACTGCTGATCAAGCTGACTTTGCACATCTTACATTGAATCTCACCATTATACAGGAGTACTCGTGTGCTATATTCACACACATATCCACTATGCTTGAACATGCTTCTGACCAGACCTTGTCATGGCGCTCCTGAGGTACGTCAGGCATCTTGCTCAACACCGCAGAAGATTTGTGGATATGGGCTCCTAATCTCTAAACGACCGATTGCAGTACAGTGGTGCAGCTGTAGAAAACCCACCATTGATGACTGGTTGAATGACCTTACCTTTTGTGATACCACAAGTGAAATATATGCCTCGTTGTTGCCTCCCACATTCAGCCAAAGGATATTTAGGCTTTTCTTAGCTCATATTTACTAGGATTGTGCGAAGAATTCCGCTCTGCTGGCAGAGTTTTCTCTACTTCGTGCAGATCGTGGAGTTCCGAAAAACTCTGCAAAGTGACCCAGATTGGAGTTTTTTTTCTCTTGCTTGTGCTCGCCAACATTAAGTCGGTAAGCAAGAGAAATCGCTAAGTTGGCGACCGTGAGCGAGATTTCTGAACGCGAGCGGTAGGCCATGCCTGCTCGTGATGAGAAAGCTGCCGCTCGCATTGAAGAAGCTGCTGCTCTAGTAGAAAATCTACTCAATCAGCAGAAATAAGTTAACGCCCTCTAACTCTCCGCATAGTTCAGTTCATGCGGATTTTAGAGCACAGGAGAAACTCCTGGCACTGAAAACCAGCACGAACAGCGCAACAACCCAAACTCCACCGCTCGCGGAAATCCGCATAGCGCGGCAGAGTTTTTTGGGGTACTTTGCAGACTTCTGCATAGCAAAACTCTGCAAACTCCTACCAGGCCTAATATTTACTGACTCGTGCTAAGGCTGGTACGACCGATAATATGTTTGGCTCATGATCTTGGCTCCTTTCTTATCGATGGCTTGGCACTCAAGATAGATTGTGCATAATATGCATTTGTGATGTGTTTACTTATGCCACAACTGTACTGAATATTGCACTGTGGCTAGTTGACAATTTTTTATGAAAAGCAATTAAAAATATATTTATTTAAATGTACCTTTGTTGCATTTACAATTGATACATCGATGTCACATAAATTTACACATCTGTACAAGATAACACATGTTAGTAAAATGTAGCTCACAAAAATTGCACTACTGCTTTTAGGAATCTGCAACTGTCACAGAGTCTCAGGATGCATTGTGGAATGTCTTATGAAATCTGTTAGTTGGAATTTTACTCTAAATGTGTGAGTAAACCTTCCTTCAAATCCAAAACTGGAGAACTTCAGGATTTATTATTTCATCACTCTTCTACATAGCTTACCCCCACTTGCTACCAG
The DNA here is from genome assembly GCF_031143425.1 of Pleurodeles waltl. Taxonomy (NCBI): domain Eukaryota; kingdom Metazoa; phylum Chordata; class Amphibia; order Caudata; family Salamandridae; genus Pleurodeles; species Pleurodeles waltl. The sequence goes on along the minus strand of NC_090442.1, from coordinate 201,800,662 downwards.
ACTCCATGATTGTTGCTAATATATATTATCATACTCAATGTGAGATACTGTACTGATAGGGAGTTCTTGTGACTATTCATATTTCCTCGCACCCTTCCCTTGAATGACTTATGAGAGGAAGAGTGCCTACAATGGAAGGGTTTCATTCTTTTCTGAAAGGCTGGGTGCACTACCAACTACAGATCTGATTTGCATTTGACTAAGTATGGGGTGTCACAAGCTCTTCTGTTAACCATTTCCCCTTTAATATCCATGTCACACTTTACCATATTGATCAAATCTTTTGTGTTGGAGTTTTACACCTTCTGTCTTGGCATTCAGACACCCAGAGCGATAACGTTGCTACTACCATTTCAAGTTTCTCTAGCGACATATCCACCATCTCCATCTGGTTGACATTGTACACATAGCAACTCAACTTCCATGGAACAGACGCTCTGAAACTAGGCAGTTGCAATTCTATTTACTCAGCTATTTAGTGGCTCCTGTGCTCACTCTCCTTGCCAGGTACTAATACCTGTAAACTGCATATCACTGAAAATTGTTGTCCCCATTTGACTTGCAACTAATTGTTTTAATGGCTTTCATTCTGCATCTCCCATCACAACTTCATAGGGAGGTATTTCAAGCAGATTTTATTTCTCATTTGGGCTATGACAATATCATCTACATTAGCAGGCTAATATACCTTACATCTCACTTCACTGGTTTGGTCCACAAACATTCTTTTTACGTTTGTCTTTTTCTGTCTTAAAGTTGTAGAATCTGATCAGCTGCTTTTTTGCCTCCCACATTTTTCCCTGTTGTTCTCAACAATATTGTGTTCTGCTTTTAAAACTTTCTGAACCTTCCTAAATTTCATTGCACCCTGATCAGGAACTGATTTTATTATCTCCCACTCCTAAAGCTAGCATTTTCATTTCCCCAAACTCACAATAAAAATATTAAACTTTTATTCTGAATACATAAATAGACCCTGTCCTTAACCACCACCAGGACAGTGTTGTTTAGCAGTAGCACATCTTATATACAATCTAATTAACAAACAAAACCTCAAAAGTAGAATGTTCTTATTTTTCCATGTGTACACAAACTGCATAGTCCAAATGTAGACCTAGAATTTATGATTATTGCAAATACCAAGCACGTTTCTTATTGGAATACTTCTAGTGCAAAATTAAAAAGTAACCAAAATACCAGGAGCAGTTTTATTTCAAACAGCAACTTGAGTGTCACAGAAACTAATTCTAACTTCCAGATATCCTTGTAGAAAGAAATATTCTCCAGGGCACACAAAACAAAAATCTGCTGCCAAGATGAAGACACTGCCTAGATTCAAAGATTATTTTCAATGTTAGAGTTATATAACAGAAAAACAGTATTGCTTCAAAGTGACATCTGGCCTGTAATAGTCATATCTCAAACATATTCAACAATCACAGACAGCTGACACTATATCAGGAAATCTTCAATGTGATGCACTTGACATTGTTTGACAGCCATGAGGTTCACATTGAGGTTAACACTAAATAATTTAAGTATTGCAGCAAGAAAACACAAATATCCTCTTTAGAAACAATTGTGTCCTCTGACACAGACCTTGTTAAAGGCATTCATGCCACACTCAACATAAATGGAGAAGGCTTGCGGATCTTTTGCCATTTGATTATGGGGTTTGATGACTATAAGTTTAATTTTAGCAAATCAGTCTCATGGTATTAGGCCTATCAAGGGCTTTGGCATTCTGTTTTCAAGGAGGGAGGGGTGGTGGTGGTGGTGATTCCATTTCCATACCCACAATTTCACTACAAACCAGATGAGATTAGAAGGATGATGTTCATGTGATATGTAAAATACTGGTAGAACGCACTTGCCACTGTTTAAGACCGTGTGCAGGCCAGCACCATCAGAACATCATCTTTACATGAATAAAACTAGCATAGAACTCCAGAGCAAATGATCCAGTTTCAACCCTTCAAATAAAAAAAAATGAATTCACACAGATTAGTTCAGAAAAGTCATATCTACTTCTGTAGTTTTCACCCCTACATTTAGAACAGATTTCTGACATGTTTCTGCTCATGTAGTAAATCATTCTACAGTTGGAGATATCCCTTGCCTAACACCCCTATGAAAGGTTTGGCTAATGCCCATGAATTCCCACCTTAACAAGAGACTTCTGCCTTTCACAAAAGTGTTTCTGCATGCATTTTCAGGTTGCTGAAGGTCATGCAAAATCATCATATATGACCAAAATCTAGGCCTGGGTGAAATTGATGTTACAAAGGTGTAAACGCACCTTATTTCATGCTAGGCTTATGATGCAAAATTGCCAGAATTGCACTATTGTCCCATTGCATAATTACAACCGAATTTGTGGCAAACATTCTACAGCACGTTCTCAGGAGCAATGAGAATGACCAGAACACAAGTGGCTGGTGCTAGTCGCACTTGTGATTATTGAACTATATGTTCAACACAAAATGTATCCTTGCATTGAAAATGGATGCAAGGACACATTTCACACTAAAATAGCGCTAAATGCCAGTTTTGCTTTTTATGTAATACATTTATTTCTCATACTTTTCCAGTAATTTCATGTAACCATACAAAAACAACTTATGCAAATGTGCACACCTCCAACAAAAACAGAGGTTTGCAGGTGTTCACTTTATTCAGTACTATCTTTGAGGGGACATGGTCATCAAAATAATCATACACACCTCTGAAAGGACTTGAACATAACTATCATCACACACTGTTTTTGAGGGGACCTGGGTATCACTATTATCACACACTATCTCTGCAGCAACTTGAACATCAAACCCTATATTTGTGGGGACCTGGGCATCACTATAACCCCAAACTATCTTTGTGGGGACCTGGGCATCACTGTAATCACACACTATCTTTGCAGGGACCTAGGCATCCGTAAAAGCATACTATCTTTGCAGCGACTTGAACATAACTATTGTCACACATTGTCTTTGTGGGGACCTTGGCATCACATTAATCACATAAAATCTCTGTGGGTTTTTAACATGTCTATTATCACTCACTATATCTGCAGGAACTTCAGCATTCCTATAATCCAACACCACATCTGCATGGACTTGAATATGATTATTATTATCATCAAACACTGTCTATATGGGGACTTGATTAGAATAACTTTAATCAAAAACTATGTGGGTTCCTGAGCATCACACATTATCTCTTTGGGTACTTGAACATGACTACCATCACACAATATATATATATATGTGGACTTGAACAGGTCTGTACCCATACACTGTCTGTACACACACAGACCCAGGCATCACTATAATATCATAATATCTCTCCAGGGATTTGAAATTAGTGCCCTTACACATTATCACTGTGGGGCATTGAACAACAGTGTCATCACACGCTATCTCTGTGGGAACCTGGGTATCACTATAATCACACTATATCTGCGGGGACTTGAACATATCTATCACTACACACTACCTTTGTGGGGACCTGAACATGAGGATAATCACACACAATCTTTGTGGGGTCCTAGGCATCAGTATAATCACAAACTATCTCTGCCAGTTCTTGAACATTAGTATAATCAAATGCCAACTCTAAGGTAAATATCATTACATGGTAATTTGGAGCAGACAACACGTAGTGGGAAGTTGATAAAAAATTAACACAGGAAATGTAACCCAGCCTCTCTAACTCAAACCCATTGTAGGTTTTGTGGTCAGTCAATTATTTTGCCTACATGTACTTTCCTATCTTATAACATTTATGAGAACTTAGCAATAGGCTACGTGTCTGTGAGCTCCTTCAGGTGGAATTGCGAGGCTACATTTTTCTAGTTAGAAGTCCATTTTGCGTGAGCTCCTTGGAAAAAAAACATATATAAACTATCATGTAATCTAGATAGAGCAGTGAAAAAGAAACATTTAACCATTCTGTTGTTAATGTATTCAATCATAAATTACAGTTTAGGAGTAAGTCCTCACAAGGTTAATAACACATGTTCAGGTCCCCATAAGGATGGTTCTGTGCGTGCCTTTAAACAAAGCTATATTTGCAAATTTTAAGCAGGATCCTGCATCCTGATTTTTTTCTTAATGTTTGTTTGTTATTTGCAAAGTTTAAAAACATTGGGAAAGGTTAGTCTCCCTAAGGCATGGAGGAAGAGGCGGAAGAGGAGGAAGAGGAGGAAGAGGTGGAGGAGGAGGAAGAGGAAGAAGAGGAGGTGGTGTTTTTTCTTTTTTTGCACAAATACTTTACACATTGTCTCTGTATATAAGCCTGACTGTTCTGTGGCAAGCTTCCAGAGGGTGAGTGCAGGTAATGTTTTTTTGTGTGTATCTGATTTACCCTAACTAAAACTGTGGTTCCTGCTTGTACAAGGTGCATACTATGACAACAGAAACCCAATTTCTAACACACTGGGATCAGAGTTTGCATGTCAGGGATTCATTATGAAGGAGGAAAAGTCTTTAGCTCCACTGTGGCCGGGAACATGGCCAAGATGGCACCCGCATCAGACATCCTGTACTAAGCTTCGTCCAGGCCCTGCAATTCTCCTTCGATGAGCCTGTCCCCTGTCCCTGGGCCCGCTTCCCTCTGGAGGCACCAAGGGAGCCAGTGATAGAGCCAATACCATCCAGAGACAGATTGCCTTGGCAGACACAGTGAGATGCAGAGCAGCCAACATGATGAGTGGCAGTCGGAAGTCACGCACCCTGAGGTTAGCTTGCTGGTGGTGCTATTGGGGAAGTGGAATCCAACAGATGTCAGGCTGCCTCCTGAGCAGCCACCTGTTGCAGAAGCGGTAGAGTGGGCTTGCTAGAGGAGATGGTGCCTATGAGGAAATGGGGTTATTATATGGTGTGGTTGTGCAACCTCACCGTGTAATAGACGTACAAAACTCTTTAGGGCCAATAGGTTCTGTCTGTCAAACCTTCAGCTGAATCTGGGATAGCTGTGGCACTGAGCAGCAAGGCTCTCACAGAGGAACTAGTGTAAAGCATTTAAACAGCACCAAAACAAAAGAAGAAATTGACTGCCACTCAAGAAATCTGACACCGATTCATAAAAATAGACTGCATTTTTTTTTATAAGAACCAAGACACCAGAATGAAAATGATCTACTGGAAGAAATAATAAATCAAAGCATTTTCACTCAACCGCAAACAAGCCTCGACAAATTCAGAGAATTTGACACAAACTTTTTCAAGGAAAACTTGGGTACATGTCAATCAAGTCGAGTAAAAGTACTTGGGTCGACCAACTCCAACAGGGAGCTAGTCAGGAGGACCAGAAACGTCCTTAGAAACAGTTATCTCTACAAAAGAAGCAGTCTTCAGGCAGTTACAGGAACTTTATCCACACTGCAATGGATTCCTATGGACTGGTCCTGACACAAGGGATGAAGGATGCTGTGGATGCAACGTGGTCAATGGGGGTCTTCCTGAAGGGATTCCGATTGCAGAGTCGATGTCCCACAAAGTCGTCTCCAGTTTGTCCAAAGTCCAGTCGCCTGGTATAGCGACCACAGGCCAATCCTTCCTGGGTCGATACCTGGGCTTCTGAGGGTCCCAACAGCTCTCTAAGAGCATTCCTGTGCTCAGGAAACTCAAGTGCATCTCTGTGCCTTAGGTCTCAGTCCCTGGTGCTGCACAGTGGCAGTGGAAGTGACTTGAAGATGTTGGGCTATCAATTTGCCCCAGCAGGCTTCTTCAGCTGTGTCCCTGTGCTGTGATGGGCTACTGGGCTTCTTTCCACCTGGTGACCACTTCCTGTGGAGTGTGGCATCTGGCTATCACAGGATGCACCATTCTGCCCACTTCCAAGATGGCGAGACCCCTCTCTCGATATATAGGCCAACTTAGCAGTGTGGCTATCTCAGGGCTACAGGCTCCTTGGGAAACTGAGTCTGCCTAAACAATGGGGCAGCCCTCATCCTGAGTGGCATCTACCCTTCAAAAGCAGCTTTTCCTTTGAAGTCTGCTTTTTGGGGCTAACACCCAAGAAGGCTTCCTGGAGGAGGGAGGGAACACCTGCCTGGCCTGCAATGCGTTATTGCTATCCTTCCCTGAGAGTTATTGGATGTGTTTCTCTAGGAGGGTAGAACGCTGTCTCATAGAACTGGTTCCAGGTGTGCCCAAGAAGGCAAAGGAGGCAACAAGGCACAAGCTGCACACTGCAACAAGTTACATTAATTTTGACTTGCAGTACAAGTCGGGCTTAATAAAATGAGATGCAACAAGTTACTTACCTTTGGTAACGCATTATCTGGTAGAGACTCTATCTAGCTGCAGAATCCTTACCTTTGAATTTTCCCATGCGTCAGACTAGGTCCGGAAACTTTTGCTCGAGCAATACCTCTGCACCCGCCATCAGGTGGCGCTGTTTAGTTCCACATGCAGTCGCAGTCACCTATATGGGCAACACCCAGGTGTGCAGATGTTAGTGTCTTTAACCAGGACTTTCCACTCCAGGAGCACAGTGCCATGAAAAGAACTGGCGTATATGTGTGTCCAAACCTGGGCTCTGATAGGGATCACCCTGACCGTAGCAAATGAGTCAGCAGAGCAGGGAGGCATGGGTATGTGTAAGGAATCTGGCTGCTAAGTAGCATTACAGTCTTCGGGAGGAAGGTCTGAGGCTGTCAACTGTCATCACTCAATCTCCACGAATGAAGGCACAGAGTTGGCAGGTTCAGGTGGAGAACCCTCCCCTGCTGTTGTGACAGAAGATCCTCCTGAAGGTGCAGTCTGACCAGAGGATCAATGCTCAACTTCAGAAGCTCAGGATACCAGACTCTCTGTGCCAAGTCTGGAGCTACAAGGATTACTTGGGGCCTGGTCATTCTTCTGGAAGTGGGAGACAACTGCCTGGGGCAAGGTCGCCTTCAACAGCCAGTTGTCAAGGTAGGGAAAAACTGAGACCCCTGACCTGTGCAAATGAGCTACGAACACAGCCATCAACTTGTGGAACATTCAAGGGGCAGTGGTAAGGCCAAGTGGCAGCAACGTTAACTAAAAATGTTCTAAGGTAGCGGGTAGACAAGACCTGAGCCAATGTGAGCATCTTGAACTTCTTCTTTAGGAAAAAATCTATGGTCTGTAGGTCTATATTAGGGCGAAGACCCTTGTTCTTTTTGGGTATCAGAAAGTAGCGAGAATAACATCCACTGCCTACTTCTGATATTGGGACCCTTTCTATGGCTCCTTTGGCCAAAAGAGTCGTAAGTTCCTCTCAGAGCAGAGACAAATGATCCTCCGCCAGCCATTTGAATGTTGGGAGTATTGGGGGAGGAAAGGATAGGAAAAGCAGGGCATAGCCCATCTGAGTGATCTGCAGTACTCATGCATCCCATGCTATGGACTACCAGTGGAGATGATTTTGAATTCTCCTTCCAACTAGGCATGCATGGTCCTGCAGAACCAAACCAGGCGGGCTTTGAGGCGGCAGCTTGTGGGGGGGTTGGGTGGCAGACAACTTCTGGCTTCCAGACCCTCTAAGTCTGAAGGCACCACGTGCATGTCCTCGCATAGCCTGGGGCTGTTTTGCAGGACGATGGTTGGCAAAGGGCTGGCGTGGTGCTACACCCCATATATATCCATGAAAGGGACGAAAGGCAAACTGGACGAGGAGTATCCGAAAGGCCCAAGGACTTGGCCGTAGCCAGAGTCCTTAAAGTTCTCCAGCATCGAGTCTGCCTTTTCGCCAAACAAGCGAGTCCCAATGAAGGGCATGTCTATAAGGTTTGCGTGGACATCCCGCGAAAAACCATATGTTCTCAGCGAGGCGTGGTGCCGTAAGGCCACTGTCGACACAACTGCTCTACCCAGTGAGTCAGTTGTATCCAAGCCACACTGAATGGTGAAATTCACTGCATCCCTCCCGTGTTTTACTGCTTGGGAGTCTATGGCCCGGGCCTCCTCCGGGACCTGAGGCAGTACTTGTGCAACCGTATCCCAAATGGTGTGTTAAAAACGGCTTAATAAGAATGAGGTGTTAACTGACCTCAGAGCCAGGCTGGTGGAACAAAACATCTACTTCCCAAGAGGGTCCAGCGTCTTGGATTTCCTGTCCGGGCGAACAGAAGGGAATGTGTCATGTGAAGTTGAGGCTTGGACTACCAAGCTCTCTGCGTTGGGGTGTTGGCTGAGGAAATAAGGGTCGCTCTGTGCAGGGCAATGGGGCCGGGCAATCGTCCTATTTACAGAAACCCCTGTGCTGGGTTTGGACCAAGTTCCCAGCAAGACATTGGTAAGTTCTTCATTAAAGGGCAGGAGAGGTTCGGAAGTAGAAGCCTGAGGCTGAAGCACTTCAGTCAAGATGTTTATCTTGGCAGCCACTGAGGGCAGTTCGAGGTCAAGGACCTCCCCTTCCCTACGCACCAACATTGCATAGGAAGCTCCTTCCTCCGTAGGAGGGAGTGAACAAGACAGTATTTGGAAAGGTGTCCAATCCACCGGCCTCTCCTAGTTCCTCATACCAGATCTTTCTAACTAGTGTTCTAAAGGGTCCTATGAGCCATCCTAATCCTCTCCCATACTTGGCTGTGAATAATAAGCCTCAGCCATCAGTGCCGGGAGTATCAGTGTCAGGACTGGCACTGGAGAAGGTTGCCTGGGTATGACCGTCACCGCTCCAGAGTCGGATCCATGAGACCTCATTGGAGCGGAGACTGAAGCCGCTGGCACAGAACCTAATGGGGACTTCTCTGACCCCCAGGGGTCCCAATAGGCTGCCAGGGTGCGTTGGCCCACTTGAATATACATTGCATGGCCTTGTAAAATTATTTTATTTGCGTGGGAGTCGCTCCAGCGCCAGTAAACGGGAGGAGGCACAGAGTAGGACTGGGCAACAGCTCAGCAGACCAAGATCTCTGTGCCGGGAACGCCGATGTTCCCTGCTCATAGTGTCGCCTGACGGGCAAGGTGAAGTCAAAGTCCACTTGGACTTCTTCTTTTTGTGTCTCTTCCCCGAGTGTCCAGCGGACCTAGAGTGTGATGAGGAGGACTTGGTCCTCCTGGAGTGGTCCTGCGATCTCTTTCTCGAGCGGGACCAAGATCTCCGAGGAGCCAAGCGTGCCAGTGTCATTGACCGCTCCCTCAAAGCTTTCTGCGCCAAGGCCCGGCAGACTGAGCAGGTCCTCGAGTCATGGCCGTAGTCGCACTCGAGACATCAGAGGCAGAAAAGGCAAGGATCTGTAACCGACATGGCGCAGTGACAGGCGCCACATGATTTCATCCCTGCCTTCCTAGCGGATATCCTCAACACACAAAGAAAAAACTTCAACAAAACATTGAACTAAGGCCTGTCAAAAAGCAACAGAGGGGTACATCCCTCCGGATCTTTGCTAACTGGCATGGAAAGAAAATAACTCACATCCATGGACCTGGTGGCGCCTATATAGGTGACTACGACATCGCATTTGGCAACAACAACACCACGCAGAACTAAATGGAGCTAGGGGTATTGCTTGAGCAAACATTTCCGGATCCAGTCTGATTCCTGGGGGAATTTAAAGGTAAGGAATTTGCAGCTAGAAATCAGATACATTATTTAAACTTGAGATATAAGTTTTTGGCATCTCTCTTCAGAAGGGCACAAAGCTGTGTCATGGAACAGGCTCTATGTGTGCCCAGGAAGGCATAGGAGGCAACAAGGCACAGACACCAAAGCACACGCTGCAACAAGTTACATTAATTTCGACTTGAGATACAAGCTGGGCTAGCCACTTTGGTTGCACTGTACAGGAGTTAGCACAGCTGAAGGGGTCAGCGTGCAATCCTGTACTCACTAATTGGCCGTCCAAGTCTTCCCACATTAAAAACGGTGTTTTCAGGTGTTTTCTGTCAAGACATGTAAAATACATGTCCTGCCAATGTCATATGTTACACCATGCCTTAGGAATCGGTAGGCCTTCCTGAGGGATGACTTCCACAGATGTACAGGATAAGTAGTGGCTTTGTCATTGCTTTCTATGGCAAAGTTAGGCAAGCAGTGGCAGACTAGGGGATTCTTTTCACTTAGGAGACCTCCAGGGTGGCACAACCAGTGCTGCAAGACTTGGGTTAACCCTCCAGCTTACATGCCCTGGGTACCAGGGTACCAAACGGTTATAATGTGGACTTAGGTTTCCTTGACATGTGTACCTTCTCTCATGCAGCTTTGTGATGTAGCCCTGGGATGCTGTCTATGGAAAGGATATGACATGGGAGGTTTCTAAGGCAGTTAAGGGCAGAAGGTGGTTGTTAGTGTCTGGCTTGCCAGGCACAGGAGTTTCCTGCCAGTAAACTCGAAGGAACACAAGCCTGCCTGTCTGTGTTGTTGAGTTGCTACATCATTGTGGTGATAAGGATGGGATGTCTGGAAAAAGATGTGCTTAGACTTCATAGGTGCTATTGGGTTCCGGCCAGAATATGAGAGATATGCAGCTGTTGTAGTTGATGCCAAGTCCAAATGGTTTGAGGTGTTTTTCAGGAAATGCATAATTACACAGACAACTATTGCAACATTGGCAAGGATCTTTAGGAGGGAAGGGATACCTTGCAGGTTGATAATGGCCAATGGCACACAACTCACTATTGGGGACATGCAAAGGTTTTTAAGTGACATCGGTGTTAATCATGCATCTACCTCTTTGTACAACCCTCAAGGAAATGGTCGGGTAGAGAGAATAAACTGTTTGATAAAGGGAACCATGTAATTGGTCAGTAAAGCTGGTTTGGATGTTCAGAGTGTGGTGAAGGACATGTTGTGGGCACATCGCACAACAATGAATACTGGCACAGGAAAGACAAAAGTTAGTTGCTTCATGGTTGCGGGAGGAACACTTCAAGGCTTTTGTTGGAAATACACAGGTGAGCATGGGGAAGGGCAGGATCAATGTAGGTGATTGGATGGAGGTAATACCTGGTAGTGTGAGTGCTGGTTTGTCCAAGTCCCAAAGTCCATACAGAGTGAAAGTTAAAGGTGGTAATTGGGTGAAGATGGAGAATGGTCAGATGTGGAACTTGAAGAAGGTTGTTTTGTTCAAGAAGGATGGAAGAGTGTGATAGGACAAGAGAGCTAAATTGAGAGGTGTTCTAGCTGGTTGATGAGATGCTTTGGGTACTCATGTTGATGGGAATGATTGTACCGCTGTACGTGCAGTTAGGGTTCGCAGACCTCCAGGTTGGTTGGGTAACTGTGTGTGGGGCGAGGTTTCTGTGTGATGGGGTTTGTTATTCTTACTCAGTTAAGTTTTAGTGTCTTGTCCATTATGGCTGTGTTTCCTTGTCAGTGTTTAATGAGGATTCCCCTTCAATGCGTGTCTGTGTGCGTTGTGTTAGGACATCAGTGTTTGGGAAGCAAAGGGGATGTGCTATAATGTGGACTTAGAGTTTATTGAAATGAGATCCTTCTCTGGTGCAGCTTTGTAATGTAGCACTGGAATGTTATCTATTGAAGGGCTATGACACATGAGGGTTCTAAGACGGTTAGGGCAAAAAGAGGCAGTTTGTGTCTGGCTTGCTAGGCACAGGATTTTCCAGCCAATAAACTCAAAGGAACACAACCCTGCGATGTCTGTGTGGTTGAGGTAATACAACACATATACTAGGGACTAATGGGTAAGTTAGCCATTTCCAGTAGGGTACAGCCAATTCGACGAACTTTAGGGTTGGGGACATTGGCAATGAGGTCTGATTTGTAGTCCTCAGTACACTCTCAGAGTTGAAAAACCAGTAGAATCTGTCAAAAACCTGGGATGACCATTCAAGAAAAGGTATTTCCTTACATGCCACAACCCCAGATGAAAGGTGATGAGCAACTGACCCATCTGAGAGGCCTGTGGTTGGTTTGAACAAACAAGTGAGAGCCAAACAAGTATGGCCTAAGTTTCTTCAGGGACCAGGCCACAGCAAAGGCTTCCGTCTCAATGGCACTCCAACACTGCTCTCTTGGGAGTAACCTCCTGCTAATGAAAGCAACACGTAATCCTGGCCATCATCATTGACCTGGGATAGGACTGCTCCTATTCCATGTTCAGAAGCATCTGTCTGTACTATTAACTGCTTTGTATAATATGGAGCTTTCAGAATGGTTACAACACATTGCTTCCTTCAGTGTCAAAAGCCTTTTGACAGTTCACTGTCCAGTTCACTTTCTTCAGCATCTTTTTGGAAGTCAGTTCTGTGAGGGGGGGCAAAATGGACCCATATCCCTTCACAAACCTTCTGTAGTATCCAGTCAAGCTAAGGAATGCCCTGAATTGGGCCTGGCTGGTTGGAGCTTAACAGTCAAGAATTTTCTGGATCTTGGGTTTTCGTGGTTGAACCTGGTCCCCATCTACAAAGTGACCCAAGTACAAAACCTGCCCCTGTCCTTCTGGGCACTTGCTTGCCTTGATAGTGAAGCCTGCACTTTTCAGAGCCTCAAGGACCTTGCCAAGGTGGATCAGGTTGATGCTGCCAGGTAGAGCTAAAGACCGCAATATCATCAAGATATGCTGCACTAAAGTCTTCTAACCTAGCCAGGACTTTATTCCCCAACTTTTAAAAGGTGGTAGGGGCATTCTTTAGTCCAAAAGGCATACAAATAAACTAATAATACCCGTCAGGAGTAGAGAATGCAGATTTCTCTTTTGCTGCAGGGGTCAGATCTATCTGCCAGTATCCTGATGTAAGATGAAAAGCACTGAGATATTTGGCTTCCCCCTAACCTATTGGATAGTTCATCAGCCGTAGGAATTGGGTGTGCATCTATTTTGGTCATACCACTAAGGCCCTCCCTATAGTCCACACAAGACCTCATTTCCAGCCTGGGAATGAGGCTTGGGAAATAAGACAGCTGGGCTGGCCCAGGGGCTCTCAGAGTGCTCCATGACTTGAAATTCAAGCATCTTGCTTACTTCATCTTTGATGCTCTATTTGACATGATCAGATTGTCTATATATTTTAGTTTTGACAGGTGAGCTATCCCCAGTGTTCACATCATGTGTACACCAGGTAGTCTGACCAGAGCTCAAAGAGAAGAGCTCAGCATACCGATGCAAGACTTGCTTGCAGTCCTCTGTTGGTCAGCGAGGGTGTCTGAAAAGAGCACTCCTTCAAATGAGCCATTTTTGGGATTCCTGGAGAGGCAATAAGGGAGAGGTTCACTGTAAACTTTAGGTCCCTCATCAGTGAACATGAGCATGGTCATCTCAGCTCTGTCATTATTGGGTTTAAGGCGATTGACATGAATAACCCTTTTGGGGCTTCCTGCAAGAGCCAAAGAACACCAGGTATGTGACTTTTCCTTTCCTTTCCTTTCTAGGATAGGGTAGGATCCACTCCATTTATCCTGGAGAGCGCTAGGAGGCACAGGCTCCAAAACCTACATCTTCTGCCCTGATTGGAACTCCACCAGTGCAGCTTTTGAGTCAAACCAGAGCTTCGGGAGCTCTTGGCTGACCTCAGGGTGTTTGGAATCTTTTTCCATGTACTCAGCCATTCGAGAGTGAAGGCCACGCACATAGTCCACAATAGCCTGTTTACGTTCTCCAAGAGGTCTCTCCCATCCCTCCTTCACAAAACAAAGTGGTCTCCTCACAGGATGCCCAAACAGAAATTCAAAGGGGGAAAAACCTACTCCCTACTATGGCATTTCCCTGTAAGTGCAAAGCAGGCATGGAAGTAAGACATCCCATCTCCTCCTGAGTTTTTCAAGGAGTCCAACAATCATACCTTTCAATGTCTTGCTGAATCTTTCAACAAGGCCGTTGGTTTGTGGGAAATATGGGGGAGTGACGTTATTGAGCACATCACGTTCATCACATATGTATTTCAGACATGAAGTTTGTACCTCTGTGACACCACCTGTTTTGGAAAGCCCAAGCCGGTAAAGATACCAATCAAGGCCCTATCTACTGCAGGGGCAGTAGTAGTCCTTAGGGGAATCGCTTCCGAATATCTAGTTGCATGAGCCACTACAACCAGTATAAATCGGTGTCCTGATTTTGTTGGATGGTCTAGGGGACCAACAATGCCAAGCCCTACCCTCTCAAAGGGAATCCTAACCACTGGAAGTGGAAATAAGGGGGCCTTTGGGTGGCCACCTGTCTTACCAGTTGCTTACCAGGTGGCACAGCAGTTACAAAACTCTTTCACCTTCTGGGACATCCCTGGCCAGTACAAGTGATTCACTAACCTACTCTAGGTTTTAACCTGGCCAAGATGCCCAGCTAGGGGGATGTTATGGGCCAGTGTGAGGAGAAATTCTCTAAACTGCTGAAGCACTACCACTCTCCTAGTGGCACCAGGTTTGAGGTCAATTGCCTCAGTGTAAAGGAGTTCCTCCTCCCAATAGGTTGTGTGGAAGCCACTGACATATTCATTTTCCTGATCAGCAGCTTGCTGTCACAGGCCTTCAAGAATGGGGCAGGTCCTCTGCCCCTGGCACAGATCTTCTCTAGAGGGTCCCTCTGGGCCCAGGAGCTCTGCTGTGTAAGGCCCAAGTTCCTGAGGCTCAGTTTCCTATGGGTCCAACAGGTTTTCTTTCTGAGGAGAGGGGACCTGATCTGGTATCTGCTTAGAAGCTGGTTTCCCAGATGTTTTGGTTGAGCCATTATCCCAGACTCCAACCACATTTTCACCCTGGACTTTGCATTCTGCTCTTGTTTTAACACACACCCATTCAGGTATACCCTGCATAGCTGCCTGGGTACTTCTTTCTACCTCAGCCTACAGTGAGGACTGCAGACTCTGTGCACAGGGCCTGCAGGAAATACCACCACTTTCATTTGGCCAGTAACCCCTCCCCATTCTAATGATACCTTTGCCATGGGATGTACCTTAGCCTATCAGTACTGAAGATGGTATATGTCTCACCAGTCAAGTACTGGTCTTAGGACACCAGTTGCTTAGTCACCATGGTGACACTGGCACCAGTGTTCCTCGGGGCGTCAACTCTAACCCCATTGTTATGTGGCTGTTGTCTATCTTTCCAGATAACTGGGCCAGGCAGCCAGGGCAGCTACATCCACCCCACCCTCTGAACCTAGAACTGCTTGAGTGGGTTCACTGACATGGTCAGGACCCACCTGGAGCAGTCATGGTAGAGGGGGGTTGTGTGCAGAGGCAGCAGGCATCGTTGTGGAGTCCAGGAGGGATGAACCCACAATGGACTTGGACTATGGAGGGCTGGGGAAGCTTGTTGGCAACTGGTGGTCCACTTCAACTCAGGTCGGAGATGGTGGATGCAGTGGTGAACTCCAGGTGTCAGGTTTTGGTGGTTCCATAGGCTTCTGAGTCCCTTATTTTGGAGTCTGTTGGAGAATAGGTCTGCTGTTCACAGGAGGTCTTGAGTCTTTTTCGAAGGAGGCAGTCCTACCGGGTTTCTGTAGTCACAGCTGAAGGACGAGTTGACTTTGGTGCAGATTTTTAGGAGGGATGAAGACAGGCCAACGGGGTTGGTACCAGGTCTTCTTTTCTCCTCTTCTGCTTTTGTGGCTCTTCATGTCCTTGGTCTTAGGTTGTCTGGATCTGCTTCTCTGGTACCAGGGGCTCCCTTAAATACTGAATTTAGGGGCATTAGGGGTGTGGAGGGTAATAGCCAATGGGCTACTTACCCTTGGGGCCACTATGCCCCCTATGTGACCATTTCCTGTGGGAAGTGGCCATAACCCTGTCCAAGTATTCCTAGGTATGCCATCTCAAAGATGGCTACCTCTGACAAATCGTGCCCACCTCACCATAGCCCACCTTAGGCATGGTACTAGCTAGGAAGTAGCACACCTACCTGACTAGCTAAGTTTTTTCCACCTGTCCAGTTGCCAAATAGGCTCTGGACGGGGAGGTGGCTTCCTCTTCTGTGACGGTGGGCCAGAATCCCATTTCAAAGGTGGCAGCCCTTTGAGGCTTGTAACCTTAGGAAGGCTAATCCGCAGGTCATCCTGTAGGAGGGGGTGTTACACCCTCTTCCCATTCAAGCTTTTGTTCTGGGCCTCCTGAGAGCTGTATTCATTGAAGCCATCATGTAGGAGGGAAACTCGTACTGACCAGTGTCCAGTACATGCATTTAAAATGGCTTCCCTGGTCACTTACTATATCTGAGAATTGACAAAGACATAGCAGGGGCATTTCTGCTCATGCAGGTATGCCCTCACGTAATATAATGCACCCTGCGTTAGGGCTATCAGGCCTGCTAGAGGGGTGACTTACATATACTGCATACAGTGTTAGGGCACATGGCACACAGGCTGTGTGCCTTGTCATGTTTTCACTTTTGTCTGCACCAAGACATACAGCCTGCAATGGCAGCCTGTTCTGTGCTTGATGAGGGGTACCTTAGGGTGGCACAATTTGTGCTGCAGTCCTTATGGACCCTCTTTAGTGCCCCAGGCCCTAGGGGTACCATTTACTTGAGATTCACAGAGGGTGCTAAAGGTCTTGCCAATTGGGGAACAACTGTGCAGTTTTGGAAAAGCAATCTGGCACTGGAGACCTGGTTAGCAGGAACCCAGTACACTGTGAGTCGAAATCACATCAGATACCAGACAAAAGGTGGGGGTAACCATATCAAAAAGAGGCACTTTATTACAAACCCAAATACCAGATTCACACCTCATGGGGATTTGTCACAGACATTTGTTTGCAACAGTCCCTACAAGGCTTAAACAATGGAGCTTTAGAAGGTGCCATAACCCTTTGTACAATGGTAAATAACTTAGGAGAACAGACTTGTGAACTGATGAGAAAAATGCAGAAGCTAGCTCCAGATCTCCATACAAAAGTGTGGAAAGAAAGGAACTGTTGTCAGAATGCTAGGCTGGCGCCTATATGCAGCACCGGTCACCACTTCCAGGGCGGAGCGGAGTCGATGTGGAGCTGCATAATGCCACCTATTGGCATGCACATGTTATATATACTAAAACCTCACCTGCCAACTCGTGGGAACTACAGCAGGAAAAATTTCTCAGATCCAGTCTCATTCCTGGGAGGATTCAAAAGGTAAGGACATCTGTAGCTGTTTTAAAGGTAGCCAGAACAAATTCTGAGAAGGAAGGACGGACTACTCCGACAGGCTGATGTGTGAGATAGTTGCAGCCTTCACTTTAAACTCACAATCAGGGCCGGCTTTAGCAGTGGTGGTGCCCGGTGCGACAATGGTTTTTGGTGTTCCCCCGCCACCAATGACCTTAATCATGGATTCCCACTCTACCACCCTCATCTTTACATTGGCCCTCTCACACATACATTTAATTTGTTTTAAAGCATGGTTGGTGTTGACATTACTTATAAGTATGTATATTTTCTCAAATTAACCCTTTTTACCAACACGAGGAATAGATAATGAAAAAAATGGGAACACCGTCCTAACCTATATTAAGCAGTTTGCATGCAGCTCTTTGGTACCAGTTCATAAGTCACTGTTCTATAGTAGGATTGTAACTTCAAAGCTACTGCGGACAAAAGGATCTCTTTGACAAAAGCAGTAACCCTCTGAGCTAACCACATAAAATAGAGTTCTGTGATCTGCAAGGTATGCATTCTTTGCAGCAGACATTAACCGTTGCCTCTACTTTATGTTGATGCAAACTGCTATTGGACAAAACTACAATCTCATTTCAGCATGAAAATTAATCACTAGAGTTATCTTGAAACTTTAATGCAGCCTTAAAACTATTGAACACACATGGAACACTAACAAATCTTTTAAAACCATAAATTATTTCTAAACTCAGTGCCCTTTGAAGTCTGCAACAGGTGCAGTTGCATCCTAAAGCTGGTCCTGCTCATGAGCTTCATTCATGTTCCCTTGTAAAGCACTACACAACTGTCAGTAAGAGTTGTCTGTGACCCACGGCAAGAGGGCTGCCCTCCTTTTCAACAGAGTCTGTGTGCCGCTGAGCATCCGTGTTTGGCAGTCCACACAATGACAGATAATGAAAATGTCACTTACCCAGTGTACATCTGTTCGTGGCATCAGTCGCTGAGATTCACATGGTCTGCATTAGCTCGCCATCTGGTGTTGGGTCGGAGTGTTACAAGTTGTTTTTCTTCGAAGAAGTGTTTTCGAGTCACGGGACCGAGTGACTCCTCCTTCTGTGCTCATTGCGCATGGGCGTCGACTCCATCTTCGATTGTTTTCCCCGCAGAGGGTGAGGTAGGAGTTGTACTATAGTAATAGTGCCCGCGCAATGAAATGTGTAAGTATGTACCTATTAAAGGTTTAAATAATATATATACAAATGTACAAAATTGAAGGTAACTTCTGAACTGCTACAGGCTTCCGGGGAGGTGGGTGGGCCCATGTGAATCTCAGCGACTGATGCCACGAACAGATGTACACTGGGTAAGTGACATTTTCAGTTCGATGGCATCTGTCGCTGTAGATACACATGGTCTGCATAGACTAGTAAGCAGTTATTTCCCCATAAGCGGTGGTTTAGCCTGTAGGAGTAGAAGTTGTTTGAAATAGAGTTCTTAATACAGCTTGACCTACTGTAGCTTGTTGTGCGGATAACACATCTATACAGTAGTGTTTGGTGAATGTGTGAGGCGTAGACCAAGTGGCTGCCTTACATATTTCATGCATTGGGATGTTTCCTAAAAAGGCCATTGAAGCACCTTTTTTCCTGGTTGAATGTGCCCTGGGAGTAATGGGCAGTTGTCTTTTTGCTTTAAGGTAGCAGATTTGGATGCATTTAACTATCCATCTGGCTATACCTTGTTTTGATATTGGGTTACCTGCATGAGGTTTTTGGAATGCAATAAATAGCTGTTTAGTTTTTCTGATGTTCTTTGTTCTGTCAATGTAGTACATTAATGCTCTTTTGACATCTAATGTATGTAGTGCTCTTTCAGCCACAGAATCTGGCTGTGGGAAAAAGACTGGTAGTTCCACCGTTTGATTTAGATGGAATGGTGAAATAACTTTTGGTAAAAATTTTGGATTAGGTCGTATGACGACCTTATTTTTATGTATTTGTATAAAAGGTTCTTGTGTTGTGAACGCTTGAATTTCACTTACTCTTCTTAGAGATGTAATGGCGATGAGAAAGGCAACTTTCCAGGTTAGGAATTGTATTCCGCAAGAGTGCATGGGTTCGAAAGGTGGGCCCATGAGTCTTGTTAGGACCACGTTTAGGTTCCATGAAGGAACAGGTGGTGTTCTTGGTGGTATAATTCTTTTAAGCCCTTCTATGAATGCTTTGATGACTGGTATCCTATACAAGGAAGTTGAATAGGTAGTTTGCAGGTATGCAGATATTGCTGCAAGGTGTATTTTAATAGAAGAGAAGGCTAGCTTTGCTTTTTGTAAATGGAGCAAGTAATTTACTATATGTTTTGGAGTTGCGTCTAGTGGTTGTATCTGATTATGATGGCAGTACCAAACAAATCTTTTCCACTTACTTGCGTAGCAGTGTCTAGTGGATGGCCTTCTGGCCTGCTTTAGGACTTCCATACATTCTTGGCTAAGTTGTAAGTGTCCGAATTCTAGGATTTCAGGAGCCAGATTGCTAGATTCAGCGATGCTGGGTCCGGGTGTCTGATCTGTTGGTTGTGTTGCGTTAACAGATCTGGTTTGTTGGGCAGTTTGATGTGGGGTACTACAGACAGATCTAGCAGTGTTGTGTACCAGGGTTGTCTTGCCCACGTTGGTGCTATTAAAATGAGTTTGAGTTTGTTTTGACTCAATTTGTTTACTAGGTAAGGAAGGAGAGGGAGAGGAGGAAAAGCGTAAGCAAATATTCCTGACCAGTTCATCCATAGGGCATTGCCTTGGGATTGCTTGTGTGGGTATCTGGACGCGAAGTTTTGGCATTTTGCGTTCTCTTTTGTTGCAAATAAGTCTATTTGAGGTGTTCCCCAGAGTGTGAAGTAGGTGTTCAGAATCTGTGGGTGGATTTCCCATTCGTGGACTTGCTGGTGATCTCGAGAGAGATTGTCTGCCAGTTGATTCTGGATCCCCGGAATAAACTGTGCTATTAGACGAATTTGATGGTGGATTGCCCACTTCCATATTTTTTGAGCTAATAAGCTTAACTGCGTTGAATGTGTTCCTCCTTGTTTGTTTAGATAATACATCGTTGTCATGTTGTCTGTTTTGACAAGGATGTATTTGTGGATTATGATTGGTTGGAAAGCTTTTAGTGCTTGAAAAACTGCTAATAATTCTAGATGATTTATATGCAGTTTTGTTTGATGTATGTTCCATTGTCCTCTTATGTTGTGTTGATTGAGATGTGCTCCCCACCCTGTCATGGAAGCATCTGTTGTTATTACGTACTGTGGCACTGGGTCTTGGAAAGGCCGCCCTTTGTTTAAATTTATACTGTTCCACCATAGAAGCGAGAGGTAAGTTTGGCGGTCTAGCAACACCAGATCTAGAAGGTGACCCTGTGCTTGAGACCACTGTGAGGCTAGGCATTGTTGTAAGGGCCTCATGTGTAGTCTTGCGTTTGGGACAATGGCTATGCATGAGGACATCATGCCTAGGAGCTGTAGTATTGTTCTCGCTTGTATTGTTTGGTTTGGAGACATGTGTTGAATGACTCTGTTGAAGTTGTGAATCCTTTGTGGAGTTGGCGTTGCTACTCCTTTTGTCGTGTCTATTATGGCTCCTAGATATTGTTGTACTTTGCTTGGCTGAATGTTTGATTTTGCAAAGTTGACGGTGAACCCTAGTTTGTAGAGGGTTTGTATGACTTGATTTGTGTGGTTTGAGCATTGTGTGAGCGAACTGGTTTTGATTAGCCAGTCGTCTAGATACGGGAATACATGTATTTGCTGCCTTCTGATGTGTGCAGCGACTACTGCTAGGCATTTTGTGAATACTCTTGGAGCGGTTGTTAAACCAAAAGGCAATACTTTGAATTGGTAATGTATTCCTTTGAATACAAACCTTAGATATTTCCTGTGTGATTGATGTATTGGTATATGGAAATATGCGTCTTTGAGGTCTAGGGTTGTCATGTAGTTGTGTTTTTTGAGCAATGGTAACACTTCTTGTAGTGTGACCATGTGAAAGTGGTCTGATTTGATGAATGTGTTTACTACTCTGAGGTCTAGAATTGGTCTCAGTGTTTCGTCCTTTTTTGGTATCAAGAAGTACAGTGAATAAACTCCTGTGTTTATTTGTGTGCTTGGCACTAATTCTATTGCATCTTTTTGCAGTAGTGCTTGAACTTCTATCTCTAGAAGCTGTGAATGGTGTTTTGATAAATTTTGTGATTTTGGTGGTATGTCTGGAGGGAATTGCATGAATTCTATGCAATAACCATGTTGGATAATTGCTAGGACCCATGTGTCTGTAGTTATTTCGTTCCATGCTTCGTAATATTGACCTATCCTTCCCCCCACTGGTGTCGTGTGGGGGGGGTGAGTGACGTGTGAGTCACTGCTTGTTGGTAGTGGTTTTGGGGCTTTGAAATCTTCCTCTATTCCTAGGGAATTGCCCTCCTCTATACTGGCCCCGAAAGCCTCCCCTGTACTGTCCCTGGTAGGTGGACGGTGCGGACTGTGAGGTGCTAGCTTGTGTGGCCTTACCCCGAAACCCTCCTCTAAAAGGTGTTTTGCAGAAGGTGTTATAAGATCCTCTGCTCTGCGGGGAGTAGAGTGCGCCCATGGCCTTGGCAGTGTCAGTGTCCTTTTTGAGCTTTTCTATGGCTGTGTCGACCTCCGGACCGAACAGAAGTTTTTCGTTTACTGGCATGTTAAGTACTGCCTGCTGAATTTCTGGCTTGAATCCAGACGTTCTGAGCCATGCGTGCCTACGGATGGTAACCGACGTATTTATGGTCCTTGTGGCCGTGTCTGCTGCATCCATAGAGGAGCGTATTTGATTGTTGGAAATGTTTTGACCCTCCTCAACAACCTGTTTTGCTCTTTTTTGCATATCTTTTGGGAGATGTTCAATGAGATGCTGCATCTCATCCCAGTGGGCTCTGTCGTATCGCGCTAGCAGCGCTTGTGAATTTGCGATGCGCCACTGGTTTGCTGCTTGGACAGCAACCCTCTTCCCGGCCGCATCGAACTTCCTGCTTTCTTTATCTGGGGGAGGTGCATCCCCAGAAGTGTGTGAATTTGCCCGTTTTCTGGCAGCCCCTACCACCACAGAATCTGGTGGCAGCTGTCCTGCCATTTGATAAAGTTTTGTTTTGACCAATGACTTTGTGTTTCACCACTGCGCATATTAGTTGCTCAATGTTCACCAGTAGCACATGGTATGTTTTGTTCAGTTTAGCCGCCTATGGGCTTTGACATTGCATTAGTCATTACATTCTGTATTGTGCCTATTGGCTTTGACATGGCATTAGCCATTGCTTTCTGTATTCAGTTTAGCCGTCTATGGGCTTTGACATTGCATTAGCCATTACATTCTGTATTCTGCCTATTGGCTTTGATATGCTGTATTCAGTCTAGCCGCCTATTGGCTTTGACATTGCATGCCTATTGACTTTGACATGATGTATTCAATTTAGCTGCCTATTGACTTTGACATGCTATTAGATATTCTGCCTATTGGCTTTGACATGATATCATATATTACATTTTGTATTCAGCTCCGCTGCCTATTGGCTTTGACATGATATCATATATTACACTTTGTATTCAGCTTAACTGCCTATTGGCTTTGACATGATATTATACATTACACTTTGTATTCAGCTCCGCTGCCTATTGGCTTTGACATGATATTATACATTGCATTTTATATTCAGCTCAGCTGCCTATGGGCTTTGACATGATATAAGACATTGCATTTTGTATTCAGCTTAGATGCCTATTGGCTTTGACATGACACTAGACATTGCATTTAATATTTAGGTTAGCTGCCTATTGCCTTTAACATGACATTGCATTTGATATTTAGGTTAGCTGCCCATTGCCTTTAACGTGGAGTTAGACATTGCAGTTGAGAATAGTTCTGTATTTTTCCAAGCTGTGTTTTTGCACCAGAGAACCAAGATGTTTTGCTCTCACAGTAGACTAGACCTGATAAGAGAGAGTACATGGGCGTCGTTTCTCTTCCCTTGAGCTTGGGAACAGGAGTAGTCTTGGAGACCTGGCCAGTCTCCAAAAGGCTTGCTCAGTTTCCCAGGTCTGAGAGGAGGGGGCACACCTTTGTAACGAATGTAACAGGCTGCAGAGAGTCAGATTCGAATCTGCCGGACCTCGTGCTGGAGCTTGGCGCCAGTTGCCAGCATCCCGTGTGGGTAGATGACACTCTTTCTCGCGGCTGACAGGGGTCCCAGCTTGCAGACCTTAGAAAGATGTAGCTGTAAATAGTTCCTACACGGTGAAGTATTTGTTTTGCTTTGCATACAATATCTTATAAATATAACCTGCTGTGTATATTGCAAACTGATATATTTTGTTTGATTAACGCGGACTTGAAAGCTACTAATTCGTCATTCATTCATAAACATTGTGGTTGGGGAAGAATAAAATAACAATAAAAGTCTTCTTTGACCTCAGAAGTGCATTTCTGTTGTGTTATGTTAGTGCTTAGAAACTAAATAAGAGGAAAGCACTACAGCAGCTGAGAGGTGATGAATACAGGGTCTGTAGGAGGCGCCTTATACTTTTTGTCCACTCTAGGCGTTACTGCCCTACTTTTAACTGGCTCTTTGAAGATCTCTTTTGCATGGCGTAGCATGCCTGGGAGCATCGGCAGGCTTTGGTAGGAGCTGTGGGTGGAGGAGAGGGTGTTAAATAAAAAGTCATCCTCTACTTGTTCAGAGTGTAGTTCCACATTATGGAACTGTGCTGCTCTAGCCACCACTTGTGAATAGGCTGTGCTGTCTTCCGGTGGTGATGGCCTAGTTGGGTATGTGTCTGGGCTGTTATCAGACACTGGTGCATCGTACAAGTCCCACGCGTCTTGATCTTGGTCCTCGTGGCTCATGGCGATGTGAGCTGGCGAATGTGACGGGGTGTGAGCTGGCGAATGTGACGGGGTGTAAGTTGGCGAAGCCGGAGTTACAGGTGGAGGCGAGGGAGGAGGTGTTACCTTTTGTGCTGTTTGTTGCTGAGGAGTAAACTGAAGTGTTCTCTTTCTTTTGACAGGTGGAAGGGTACTGATCTTCCCTGTCCCCTGCTGAATAAAGATACACTTTTGCGTGTGATCCACGTCAGTGGATTGCAGTTCTTGTTCGAATCTGTGTTTCTTCATTTGTGAAGACATAGAATGCTCTTCAGTATAGGAGCCTGAAACAGGGTCTGTTGGTGCTTTTTTCGGCTCCGAAAACCCTGTTGACTGTTTTTTCGGCTCCGAGGTAACCTTCCTCTTTTTCTGTGCCGAAAATTCTTGGCCTCTATGGTCTTCGGCGCCACTGTCTCGGCGTCGATCCGTGTAGACACCGAACTCTCGGTGTCGATGCTTCTCTTTAGCACTCTCTCGGTCCCGAGGAGGCTGCGTGCCGGTGTCTCGACCGAAGTCGGACGATCTCGACACTGAATGGGCCTTTTTCGGTGCCGATTGTTGGTCACCGGGAATTTGGGTTGAGCCATGGCCGGTTGGCAGTGGCGTCCCCTGGGCCTTCTTTCCTTTTTTAAGTTCTGATCTCGACGTCTTACTCACAGTTTTTGTAGAGTCGAGTTCGTCGGAGTCTGAATCCTGGATGGAAAAGGATTCCTCCTGTTCCTCTTCTGTCTCGAACTGTCGATGTTCCTTTGGCGTGGACGCCATCTGCAGTCTTCTCGCTCGACGGTCGCGCAGAGTTTTTCGGGACCGGAACGCCCGACAGGCCTCACAGGATTCTTCGCTGTGCTCGGGTGACAGGCACAGGTTACAGACCGAGTGTTGGTCCGTATAAGGATATTTGTTGTGGCATTCAGGGCAGAATCGAAACGGGGTCCGTTCCATCGGCGTTGTTCTCCACGCGGTCGGGCCGACTAGGCCCCGACGGTGTGCCGAAATCTACCCCGAAGGGCACCGAAGCGCTTCGATGTTCAATGCGTCGTCGTATGTGTGTATCTCGAACCGGATCGCAACGATACCGTCGAAAATCTTCCGTTTTCAGCTATCTTTCCGTTCCGAAACTCGGAGCGACAGGAACACGTCCGAACCCGATGGCGGAAAGAAAACAATCGAAGATGGAGTCGACGCCCATGCGCAATGAGCACAGAAGGAGGAGTCACTCGGTCCCATGACTCGAAAACACTTCTTCGAAGAAAAACAACTTGTAACACTCCGACCCAACACCAGATGGCGAGCTAATGCAGACCATGTGTATCTACAGCGACAGATGCCATTGAACCTAGCATGTATCACCATGCTTTTATACAAGTACATCCTGCTGCCTTTTAAAATTCCTTTTGCATGATTTTATTCGCATTCCAGGCTACATTATTCTGATGGTAGGTTCATTGTCATGTTTTTAGCCCAAACATGGCTGCACTTATTCATGCAGTGTTCATCACTACTTGTTTCATTCAACTAAAGGAATTGTGGCTTTGATTTCAACCCAAGGCAAGTCTTTTGTTTTCCACAGTGGGCAATTGTTTATTTCTTTCTACTTTCTATTTGTACACATGATGGCTGATACACGTCTAACAAACATGCATGAGATTTGGCCCTACATTGCAGCAATGTGAACCAATGTGAGGAGGATTTGTTTTTACCATTATAAGGTTATTTTACTATTGCATCATGTGTCACCTGATTCAAGGGTCGGAATATGATTGGTTGTTTCTAATATGATTACATCATTATGTCCTCAATGTGATGACTCTAAAAAAGTGTGACCCATACACTTTGCAAGTTTTAAGATTCCATGTTTTTTTGTCCTGCTGAATGCAAGGGCCTTATTTGGTCACGTCAACTTGGTGAGGGTATGGCCCATGACCCCTTCCTAGATTAATATTTCATGATTGGAATTAATTATAATTCCTCATGTTTTTAAACATGATTGGTATATTAAATGACATAATAGAGCATGGACCATTACACCATAACAGTAAGGTCTGCACAGTGCCCCAGGAACAAGCACCCTATGCAAAATGGGAGCATGCAACCTAAGACTACCTCTATGGTTGTAATAGGTTTCAAATGACTCACCAGAGCTGCTTCCTTACTCTTAGTGGTGATGATAATTCTTTCAATAGAGCTGAGGAGTCATTGAGTCCACCGTCGGGGTCACGCACAGTTCAGAGGCACAAAGGTTTCATTTTTTAGGAAAACAACTACTAGGAAGCTCATGAGCAGACAGTAATGACCTATCTCAGAAAGTAGTACGCCGGAGTCCCCCTTGTTACCTTCTGAGAACCCAACATACCAGATTTCCCATTGTTTCCTTCTCATAGTATCTTTGAATGGGCTACACACTAGTCTTAAGATATACTCGTTAGTGACAAGTAGCCTTTAGTACAAGTGTTCATTGATCTATTTTAGGAATATTCATTTCACTAGGCTTCTTACTGTTAGTTGTTACTTCGCCCAGGTTACTGTTATAAGGGAAAGGGTAACTACGAGGGAATGGGGTGTATTATTTGGTGTGATTGTGAGACCTCATAGTGTACCCTTCTAGTAGCAGCCAGGCCTCATTTGATAAACACTAACTCAACCCTGGGTAGCTGTGGATAGGAGCAATCATGCCTCAACAGTACCAAAATAACTGAAGAAGAAACATCTAATAAGATATCCAGGAAGCAATTTATAAAAATAGGTTATATTTTTATGAATTCATGGGCACCAAAACGAAAACGATCCACCAGAGGGTCCCAGAGGTATTGCTTTTTAAAGAAACAATAAAGCAAGGCTTTTCCCTCAATAGCAAACAAGCATTAGCAAATTCAACTAATTTGTCACTTAGAAACTTTTCAACAAAACGTCACATCAAGGATGAATGAGGATACTTGCAAGTACTTTGACTGACCATCTTCAGCGGGGAGTCAACCAAGGGAATCAGCAAGGTCCAAAGAAACAGTTACCTTGGCAGAAAAAGCAGCCTTCTGTCTAGTTCTGTCAGTAGCCCTTAACATTGACTTCTATGGCGAGGTCCTGATAAGGGAATACAGGATGCTTAATACGATATGCGGTCGAGGTGGTACTTCTTAGGGCCACTGCTCGGTTCATGTTCCTGCTGAGGCAACTTTGGCAACAGGAGTTAACGTCCCTCAAAGTCTTGTTTGGTCCATGAAAAGTCCAGTCGCTACTGAACTACTGGTCACTGGGAATAACAAAACCATCACTTCCCTTCTTTTGGTGATAACTTGCCTTCTGGGCAACTAAACTGCACTCTGGCGACTCTCCTGTGTGCACAAGACTTGGGTGCAAGTTTTGAGGGACAATTAGGTGATCAGGGCTACCAACTCACTTAGGCAGACTTCCTCAGCTTTAGTGGCCCTGTGTTGCGAACAGAAAGTCAGTTAACTGACTCTTTGAGCCTCTGCTTATGGAAGGGCTCTGTCGATGACTTCTCTACGAGCGGGACACCAAAGGCACAATCATATCTTCGCCAACCCAAGGAGTAGCAGGTACAGTCCAACCTTGGTGCAGCCTCCTCTTTGCAGGTAAGGTCAGCAGGCCAGTCCTTCTCCAGCCCAAGTGAGATCTGAGTTCTGGGTGCCAGAGGTGTTCCATTTTATGCCAAGAAATCGCCCATAGGGAAGGTTGCAGTCATTAGCCAATGGGCTACTTGGATCACCCCCGCCTGATTACAACTTCCTGTGGAGTGTAGTACTTAGCTATTTCAGAGTGCTCTATTCTGCCCACTCCCTAGATGGCTGAACCCTTCTCTTGGTGTCTGTGGAGCTCGGTAGCCCACCTTAAGAGTTGTGGCTACGTGCCCATGGAACAAAGGGTTTGGCCAGTGTTTAACCCTCTCTATCCCAGACGCCAACCTATCTATCCAGACATAGGAGTAGCCCCTCCCGAGTGTGTTTACCATTTGCCCTTCAAAGATGGCTTTCTCCCTTGAAGCTTGTCTTTTGGGCTAATACCCATATGGCTTCCTTCCAGGGAGGGGGCAGGGTGGGTGCTAACATCTCTTCCAGGGGGAGACCCCTAATATTACCAGTCCTGAGAGCCATTGACATTTTTTCCCTGGCGGGTAGGCTGTCTCATGGCCAGCATCGACAAATGGCCAATGGAAAACTTGTACAACAGAGTGGAAACTCTCTAAAGGTTGCATGTGACAACAAGTTACATTAATTTAAACTTGGGCATATAGTTTGGCTGAATGTGATGAGTTCTATGATACTTTGTAGTGTCAACTTTGGTAGTCCAGTCTTAGCACATCTGAGTTGTCAGTGTGTAACTCAGTATTTGCCAACAGGGCTACAAGTCCTCCTCCCACAGTAAAAAGGACAGTAGTAAGCTTTGACTGTCAGAACAAGTAAAACACATGTAACACACTGCCTTAAGACTCAATAGGCTTACTGTAGGTGTGACCTACATATATTAAAAAGATAGCGTTGCTACTGTTTTAAACGGCAAAGTCAAGTTAGCAGTTGTAAACTGCTTTACTAGTCTGCAATGGCAGCCTCTGAGCCATGTTTTACCTTGTCCAAGTTAGTGCTGCAGTCCCGGAGGCAGCACCTTAACATACAGGCCCTGGGCGCTCCTGTTACCCAGGACACGGGACCTATAAGTAGGTATAGGCCAATCAACTGGGTATGGCGCTGAGGTCTGGTTAGCAAGCCTCAATGCATTCTCAGTCTCAAAAAACCAGCAGCATCAGTCAAAAACTTTGGAGGCTAGTATACAAAGACATTTCCTTATAATAAACTGCTTTGTGATCCCTTCTCGTTCCCTTGGGTGGTAAAATAAAGTCCTGGAAAGCTGTTCCTCGTTAACAGGGTGGTAGCAGACAACAAACATGATCCTGAATGTGTGTACACTAAAATTGGTACACAATAAGGGACATCATAAATAGTTCCCTAGACAATGTTTAAAGACATAGCACAGAAACCAGGATCATCAGATGTATGCATTGCAGAGTAGCATTTCTTGACAAAACACTAAATTAAAGACAAAAGACTTTTTTTGTTTTCATATTCTTTTAAATCCAAGCTAGTCCTTTAGCTTGACTGCGTTCTACATAAAACACCCTTCATTTGCAGAGGAATGAGAGCACAAAGCGGGAACAATGGAATGGAGTGTCTTGCTTCACTGACTGACAAAGCCTATACAGGTTGCAAAGGGAAAGGACCAGATGCCTTCTATGACCAACACATCTCCAAAGCAGAATGTGGCTTATTAAGAGGTATAGATCCACATATGTATAGTTCTGATACAGGTCTGATCCAGCCAGCAATATAGAGACACTGCTAAATCCTTTCAAAAGAAAAAAGGAATGGAGTGAAAACCCAAGAGATTTCCACGTGTGCTAATCATACTGCCTGATAGGGGACATTAGGAAATATAACACCAAAGAAAAATAATCTATTTGTAGAACAGTCAGTAGTCAGAGACATTAGAAAAAAGTAAAAACAAGTCTTTTTTTTTTTTTAAAACAAAAATATTTACTATATAACATGGTTTCGACTGTGACCGCCAGTTGGGTATATCAGATGTTTTCTCTTTGGGCTGAGACAGAAGGAGCAATCAGTAAAGTCTTCATGAACCAGAAGGAAAAATCACAGGTACTGCTATGCCTGAAGAATAATACCTTGGAAACAATTTAGAAACGGAACCCGCTGGAGTATGTTACCAAAGACCCAGATGGCATTTTGTAGCTACTTCGTTCATTCAAATAGGCAGATGCCCCTCAAGTGAGCCTGCCAGATGAAACTGTAAATTGCTGTTCGAATGGTCTTTGCTCAGATTGTAGGGGTGCTGCTCACAGATTGCAGGGGGTGCTTCTGGTAACCTCAGTGGTGGAGTGCAGGAAGTTCCAAAATACACTCAAACCACAAGCGTATTCATGAATCTTTCAGCTGTTCATTGACTGTAAGCTTCCTCTCTTTCCCACATGATCCTGCAGTTAACATGGTGCAAACCACCTAGACACTGGGCCAGTTTAAATCTTACAAGACAGGACTTTACCACTAAAAGCTGATTTTACTCCTGCTTACAAGTGAGATTCTACCACTTTACCAACTACCAACACCAGCTTGGCGCTGATATGCCATACACTGTGAAAGAGAACCACCCTGGGGACATAGCCAATACCTTCTTCAGTGTTACAGCATCTGAACCCCAACGTAAAGAAGGTTTATTTTAGGTACACAGTACAGCTGTAAACACCTCCCAAGGTTTAGATCTCTATCATCATAAGGCGATGGGTGTCCACTACCATTACTTTGTGCTTGCAGCTCAAATTGGACTAGTTGCACAAATATAAACAGTGTTTGCAAACTTAACGTGTTAAATCTCTTAAATTATTCTTGTTATTTTTCCAGTTGTAAGGTGATAACTGCAGGTTCCTGAAGGAAATATCTCATTAGACTGGAGGTCGGGTTGTGCACACTTCAATTTCAGCAGTCAAGATCTTTCCACAGGGCTAATCACTATATACTGTGCACTACTTTTAAGCAGTGCAAGCCCTGGCCATATGACTGATTTGCAGCAGACACAATGTCTAATCTATTTGTCTCTTTCACACACCCATCTAGCGTCCTGCACCCAAGTGCTGTACATCACACCAAACATGAAGTACTCTGTTTAAAATACTGGATTCCAATTTTGACAAATATTTCTGCACACAGATAAGTTAAGAAACTCTATGGGTACCCCCTCTGTAAAAATGCAGAGGATGCCATCCCTAACAGGCCTTTGCTCATCCTGGATAGAGAAGCCTTGGTAACTGCTTTGTTAGCGTTACAACCGTTCTTTCTTTTAAAAGATGAGTGAGGTCCATTATTTTACACCTCTTATATTTTGAGCCACTGCTAGCTTGTCTCTTCTTTTAAGTCCTGTACTGGCAGATGAAAACTTGGTGTGAAGGAGAGAGGACCTAAGCCTGGGCTCATAGAGCAGTGCATCTGTTTTCGGGAACATTTTATGCAGATGTAATCTTCATTCTCGGCCATCTCTGGGGAGACTCCAACACAAACTTGATGAAACCATTCATCGCAGCCACCATCGCACTGCACCCAGTCCACCTAAAAGAGAAGGAAATGACAATAAGCCAATACATTTGCAGGTGCAGTGCTGGAGACATGTACAGAGTTATTCATAAAAAAACACAATATAACATTACAAATTGTGAAAACCCATTTAAAAGAAAAATGCTTCAATTAACAAAATGTATCAACTCCTAAACCCAGAAGGGTAGAAAGGTAATACACAGCACCAAAACATCTTACAAGTCCCTTAAAGAGGCAACATGAAATGGTACGTTTTTTTTCTTTTTGTATTATGTGACCGACATTTAGGGTTACAGTAGTCTGTATTTTCACTCTACACTACCTGCAATTAAAACATGGAGGTGGGTGGGGGGGGGATGGGGGGGGGGGGGGGGGGAAGGGAGATGGGGGGTGTGGTTTAGTGTGTGACAAGATTGGAGAGCCCGCCACCGATCCCAGCAGTTATGGGATGTCGTGAGCGGCCTTTGACTGCAGAAAATGAATGCTCTCACCCCGTTAAGAGGCAATTGACCGTTCTGGGTATCTACACAATCGCTTGAAATCACTTTTTTCTTCTTCTACACTGTGCTGGTGCTTCAATACGCCCGCAAGATGGCAGATCCACAACGCAGGCTGCGATGTGCGGACGTTCTTCGGAGACATTGAGAGTTTCCATCACACACTCCACTGCACACAACTATTGCACGCAACTTCGGCGGAATAAGGTACAGGGCTGGCAAGACCTTAGCGGATCCTATCCGGGTCACGCTGTGTCATGAGGTATGATTGTTTAACATTAATCTGCTAGTCTAGAAGTGATACAGGGCCGTTGAACGTATTTCAAAACCCTGTTAAAGACACGGGCTGCTCCCCCGCATCTAAGCTTTATATCCTTTGGATTATGCAGCCCTCTACTAGAAACCACATAGTTGGGCTCGCTCTGATGCCCATATCGTACGTTGTAGCGACCTCAAAGAACTGAAAATAAGAGTCACCGCCGCAGAATCCAGGATAAGCAGAGTTGAAAGCTGTACCAATGAACATTCCCAAAAGTTGTCTGATCTAGAAAAGGTGGTTTTGACTCTGAAATTAAAACTAACGGATCAGGAAGATCGAAACAGAAGAAGCAATCTCTGTATCTTTTGACTACAGGAAGGAATCAAATCAAAACTAAAAATCAGCAGCCGATTGTCTTATCTCATGGATCCCTACTGCCCTTCAACTAGACTTTGACAAGGATTTCAAGATAGAAAGGGCTAACAGGGTCCCCTTGTGCAAGCCGATGAATCAAACATCTCGAAGAGCCATGATCTTTAAACCTCTCAGACACCAACACACTGAACTAATTCTGGCCCAGATGAGGAAAATTAAGGTGATAATGTGGCAATCTTGGAAAATATCCTTTTCACAAGACTACGCAAAAGAAACTATTTTGTAGGAAAGGCTTTTTGGCCTTAAGGAAAAGACTAGCATCTCCTTCGCTTTAATGGTCCATCCAAATTCAGTATTTCACACAAAGGCCAAACAAACATTTTCTCAGATCCTGCGGAGCTATCGAGATTCCTGGACAATAAACCTGAAAAGCAGATGGAAGCTGAACTCTCCAATTCCTTAGCAACGAATTTCACTCCACCCTGAGCATTCTCCTCAGTCCATTACAACACACAATTATCGTCAAAACATTCTCTTTTTTTGATGTTGCTATACACTGTTGATATACCTCTCGGAGACTCAATACCCTGTTATATCATGTTAGTCCTGTCCAAGGATACCCTTCTTTTATCTCATCTATGCAGGGCTAATACCTTGGCACTATGACTCAAAGTCTGTTTTTTCCTTTCTTTTTAGATCTTACACCACAACCACACTAGGTTATAAGACGATAAGGTTCATAATGAATACCCGACTTTGACAAGAATGTCACAGTTAATGGTTTGAACTTGTTTCTCTAGGATGTTGCGTCTAAGGTTCTAGACAGTTATACCTAAGCTGCTGTCCACTTGCTGAATTGTCATTACCTTTTCAATGTACTTGAAATTGTATTTGGTCTCAATCAACACTCTGACTATGAGGTCTTCGATTCATGCTTAACGGCATATACTTGTTTAGTCATTGCCATGGGCTCCAGTGACGGGCGCGGCCGTGCCCCTAAACGGTGTTTGTGCTTAAGCCCCCCCCTTTTTTGATATTTGTCTTAACAGGCTCCCCCTGGTGGGAAGGGACACCTTTCAAACATTCTAACAGCAAGTACTATTTGCCCACTTACTTGTGGATGTCCCCTAAACCCCTTATCCCTATTTATCTTCCCCAGCATTTGTATTATATATGTACGCTATGTATGTATCAGTTCTACCTTTTTACCCACCTCTAGTCTATTGTGGTTGACCATCAATAACTTATCTCTATGGAGTTCATTAATGTAGTTTCACTGAACACTAAAGGGTTGAATCATCCAGTGAAAAGAACAAAAATCTTATGATATTGTAAAGACCTAGGCAGGTCATATTATTCTCTTACAGGAAACTAAGATTGGTTACACGGAAGCCCTTTCCATGAGGAGAGGGTGGGTGGCCGAAGTATTATGCTCTGAAGCCTCAGGAAAATCAACTGGGGCACTAACACTTATCTCCAAGAGTTCTGGCCTGTTGATTATCTCATTGGAAGACGATGATAAAGGAGGATGTGTATATATATATATATATATATATATATATATATATATATATATATATATATATATATATACACATTTATTTTCCAAGTCGCATAACAACACATCTTCTCCAGAGGTACTTACACAAAAAAAGTAATTGAAGTGGAACTGCCCCAGTTGAATGCATCCTTCTTTTCTCTGTGAGGGGCTTGCTAGTCTGAGTGGCAGGACTGGAATGCAGCTGAAATTCATTCAGCGAGGGTTGCCATTGTGACTGGAGCACCCTTATGAGTGTGACTATCTGAGTCCAACAGTTGGTCAGTTCACATGAGTTGTTTAGTGCGATGCAAGTAGAAATTTTAGATATCACTTGATACCTAGAATATGACTAGACCTCTCAGCTGGTGAATTCAGGAGAAAAGTCTGAAATATTATAGGCTCATTGAGGCAAAATCTGAAGGAACCATGGGAATAAATCTGTGTATGGGTTTAGAGAAGAACGAAATTTCCTGTGAGACGCAAGAAGGCTCTTGTGTTGAGCATGTTCTCTACCCTACTTTTCGAGGTGAGTGCGGGTAACAAGACAACCTTCCATGCCAGAAATATGAGGTGTGCTCTGAGAGTGGGTTCAAATGAACTCTTCATGAGTTGAAATAGAAATATGTTCAGGTGCCAGTCTGAGGAAGCAGCCCTTTCTGTAGGAAAAGACTGAATAAATATTTTATGAATTGTTTGATGATTCTCCAAGAGTAGAAAGTAAAAATGTGATGACCAGCTACATCTGGATAATGCTGTAAGCTGTACCTTAACAGACGCATGTACCAACTGTGACTGAGCTAGTGAAAGGAGATAGGATAGTTATTTGCCCGAATATGCTAGTAGAGGATGTAGGTTTGATTTTCTGGCGCCACAAGCAGAAACCTTCCCATTAACGTTTACGTGTCCTTATTGTGGCCTCCTCCTTGACTTTGAGAGAATCCACCTGCAGTCCTGAGATCTTTGGATTGATTACATTTAGGAGCTGTGTGCTTAAGAGGAGAGAAGTCAGGTCAGGATGAAGGGCCTAGCCTTAGTTTATCATCAAAGGTTTACAGAATGTTGGTAGGTGAATGTGTTTGTGTTCTGATAGCAGGAGAAGCTCAGTGAACCAATGCTGAACTAGCCACCTGGGGGCTATCAGGACAAGAGAACACTGCTTTGCTTTCCTCTTGGTGAGAATCTTTGGTATTAAAGGTATTGGGGGAAAAAGGTAGATATAGATCCTGGAGCATGTGTCAAAAGGCATTCCAACAAGATCCTGGATGTGGATGCCAACTTGCATAGAACTGGCATTTGCCGGTTTTGTTTGTTGCAAAGGGATGTAGAGCCAGTTTGCCCAGAACAAGAAGATCATTCTTAGAGCCAAATGATCAACTTCTCCTTCTTGGAGGCTGTTTCAAGTTTTGTTTAGCATGTCTGCTTTGAGATTTCTAGCCCAGGGACTATGTTCAGCCCGAAGAGTTATCCTGTGTGTCATTAGCTGACACCGAATTTCCTGGTCTTCCTTGGACAGCGCCAAGGATCTTGCTGCTTCGTTTTTTCACTTATTGCATGCTGGTAGTACTGTCTTTGCTAACTAACACCGAAGACTCCGCTACATTGGCAGGAAAATTTGGAGACTGAACAGTTGGCTTTGAGATCCAGGTGAATGATATGTATGCTCTTCTGGAGCAGAGATCACTTTCCTCGAATTAGAGGTTCTGTAGATGACTGCACCAGCTTCCCAGGGAAGTATTTGTAGTCTGAGACTACCAGACTAGAGCTTCCATCACCTATGTGAAAATTCATCAGACCCTGAAACGATTTGTTTGACTGAATCTATTATTTTTGTAGCTGCTCCTGTAAGGCATTCATTTTCAGGTGTACAAGAGGGATCCTATTGATCGCTGAGGACCTGACGCCCAAAAGCAAATTGAACATAAAGTATCTTCTTTAATGGAGGAGTTGATTATCTCTGATAATTCACAAGGAGACAGGCTGTGAAACAACTTTAGGCAAGCCTCTGCGACCCTGGACGCTTGAAATGTCATCAGTGCTTTTATCAAAAAGTTGTCGAAGTTGGGGAAACCCTTCCTGAAAAAGCTGATCTGAAGCTAAATGGAAGAACTGTGATAAGTGGGAATGCAGAAACAAAAATATGGAAAATGTCACTTACCCAGTGTACATGTGTTTGTGGCATGTTCCGCTGCAGATTCACATGCTGTGCATTATACTTCTGCCATCTAGTGTAGGGCTTGGACTGTTACAAGTTGTTTTTCTTCGAAGAAGTGTTTTCGAGTCACGAGATTGAGTGACTGCTCCTCTTCGGTTCCATTGCGCATGGGCATCGACTCCATGTTAGATTGTTTTCCCGCAGAGGTAGGAGTGATAGAGTATATAGGTGAAAATAAAAGAGGTGTCCATGCTAATGCAAATCTATATATATATATATATATATATATATATATATATATATATATATATATATATACACACACACATACGTACAAATGTTTTTAAGTTAAAACGACTACAGGCTCCCGGGGAGGTGGGCGGGTGCATGTGAATCTGCAGCATAACATGCCATGAACAGATGTACACTGGGTAAGTGACATTTTTCGTTCAGTGGCATGTGTAGCTGCAGATACACATGCTGTGCATAGACTACAAAGCAGTTTGTCCTCCCATAAAAGTGGTGGTCAGCCTGTAGGAGTTGAAGTTGTTTGAAATAATGTTCTGAGTACAGCTTGACCTACTGTGGCTTGTTGTCTTGCGCAAACATCTACACAGTAGTGTTTAGTGAATGTATGTGGTGTTGACCAAGTATCTGCTGTGCATATTTCAGCCATTGGTATATTTCCTAAAAAAAGCCACTGTAGCACATTTTTTCCTTGTAGAATGTGCTTTAGGAGTAACGAAGAGTTGTCTTTTGGCTTTAACATAGCATGTTTGGATGCACCTTACAATCCATCTTGCCAGCCCTTGTTTTGATATGGGGTTACCTATATGAGGTTTTTGAAAGCTACAAACAGTTGTTTAGTCTTTCTGAATGGTTTTGTTCTGCCTATATAGTACATTAGAGCTCTAATGTCTAATGTATGTAGAGCTCTTTCTGCCATAAAATCTGGATGTGGGAAGAAGACTGGTAGTTCCACTGTTTGATTTATATGAAAAGGCGAGATGACCTTTGACAAAAATTTGGGGTTTGTTCTTAGTACAACTTTATGCTTGTGTACCTGTAAGAACGGTTCTTCAATAGTGAAGGCTTGTATTCTACTTACTCTTCGTAAAGACGTAATTGCGACTAGGAAGGCAACCTTCCATGTTAAGAATTGCATTTGACATGAGTGTACAGGTTCAAATGGTGGGCTCATAAGTCGTGTAAGCACTATGTTTAAATTCCAAAGGGAACTGGAGGTGTAATGATGCGTTTTAAACCTTCCATGAAAGCTTTAATAACAGGAACTCTGAATAAGGAGCTGTGCTGTATATTTTGTAAATATGCTGAAATTGCAGTAAGATGTATTTTTATAGAAGAGAATGCTAGATTTGATTTCTGTAAATGAAGTAAATAGCATACAATATCTTGTATTGATGCTGTAAGAGGGGCAATTTGTTTAGCTTGACAGTAATATACAAATCTTTTCCATTTGTTAGCAAAGCACTGTCTAGTAGTGGGTTTTCTTGCTTGCTTAATAACCTCCATACATTCTGAGGGGCGTTGTAAATATCCAAATTCTATGACCTCAGGAGCCAAATCGTTAGATGGAGTGTTTTGGGATTTGGGTGCCTGATTTGTCCTTTGTTTTGTGTCAACAGATCTGGTCTGTCTGGGAGTTTGGAGTGTGGTACCACTGACAGGTCTAACAATGTTGTGTACCACGGTTGGTGGGCCCACGTTGGTGCTAGGAGTATCATACTGAGTGAGTTTTGACGCAACTTGTTGACTAGAAATGGAATGAGTGGGTGAGGGGGAAACTGTAAGCAAATATCCCTGACCAATTGATCCATAGATCATTGCCCTTGGATAGGGGATGTGGGTGTCTGGATGCGAAGTTTTGGCATTTTGCATTTTCGCTTGTGGCGAACAGATATATGTTTGGTGTTCCCTGTTGAAAGTATTTTTGAAGTAGTTGAGGGTGAATCTCCCATTCGTGTGTTTGTTGGTGATTTCTGCTGAGAATATCTGCCAATTGGTTGTGTCTCCCTGGAATGTACTGTGCTAACATGTGAATTTGGTTGTGGATTGCCCATTTCCAAATTTTTTGGGCTAGAATGGAGAGTTGGGACGAATGTGTCCCTCCTTGTTTGTTTAGGGAATACATGGTTGGCATGTTGTCTCTTTTTATAAGGACATTCTTCTGTGTGAGACAAGGCTGAAAAGCTTTGAGTGCTAGGAAGACAGCTTAACAACTCTAAGTGATTTATGTGTAGCTGTTTGTGTTTGGCATCCCATTGTCCTTGAATGTTGTGATTGTTGAGGTGAGCTCCCCACTCAATCATTGATGCATCTGTTGTAATTATGGGCTGAGGCACAGGGTCTTGAAATGGCCACCCTTTGTTTAGGTTTGTGGAATTCCATCACTGAAGGGACATGCATGTTTGGCGGTCTATCAACACTAGATCTTGAAGTTGACGTGTGCCTGTGAGCATTGTTGTGCAAGGCACTGTTTTAAGGGCCGCATGTTTAGTCTTGCGTGTGGAACAACTGCAATACATGATGCCATCATCCCTAAAATCTTCATGACAAATCTGAAAGTGTACTGTTGATTTGTTTGTATCTGTGTGAGTATATTTTGGAATGCTTGTATTCTTTGCATATTTAGACATGCTAGCGCCTTTTGAGTATTTAGTATTGCACCCAAATACTGTTATATTTGTGCCGGTTGTACATGCAACTTGTGACTCGAAAACCCTTCTTCTAAGAAAAACAACTTGTAACACTCTGAGCCCAACACTAGATGGCAGAAGTATAATGCACAGCATGTGTATCTGCAGCTGCACATGCCACCGAACATATATATATCCTGTGCTGAAGGAAGGCAGTTGGCTGTCAGCCCGAAGCCGAAGTTCAGGATGGAAACTATGAATTGGGCTGAGGTGCTGAAAGTCGAACCATAAGACAATGGCTTTGTCTTGGCAGTTTTCAGAGCCAGAGGACGGGGCATCCGAAACAGATTTTCGGATCCAGCCATGGCCTGGTAGCAGAGGCGGTACAGCAAACTCTACAAGGGGCTTTTTCACAGCCCTGGGGTAGGTAGAAGGGTCAACCGTACTCACAGGTTGTACAGATTTTTACCTCCTGGCTTTTGATGTCCGACTGCACGTTGGAGCTGTAGGAGTCCAGGATTCCGAAGGGCTCTTCCTGCTGTTCTGGCTCCTCCTGGGCATGTTCCTACCTAAAGATGTCCAGGGTGTTATCTGGAGTCTTGTGGGCCATTTCCAGTTGACACTCCCTTCGGTCCCAAAGTGTTTTGTCAGACCGGAAAGATCTTCAGGCATTACAAGTAGCTTTCTGGTGATCAAGGAAGAGGCACAGGCCACACACCAGATGTTGGTCGGTGTGTGGAAATTTAGTGTGGCACGAGGACAGAAATGAAATGGCGTTCGTTCCATCAGCTTGGCATAGTAGTCGGTGTTACGTGGTGAGGTAGGTTCGAGATGGACGAAGATCCCCTGGAGAGCGCAATTTGAGACGAGCGCTTAAAATGGAATGTGCAAGCAAGAACAATACTGTCAAAGAAGAGAAGACGGAAAGAAAGATTTCGAACCAGAGCAAGTTGAAAGACAGAGCAAAGAACACTATTTTGAACCAGACAGAGGAGAGAAAACAATATAACAAAGAAGTCAATGCCCAGGCGCACTATCACCGAGAGGAGGAGTCACTCGATCCTGTGACTTCAAAGAAAAACAACTTGCACCACTCCGGACCCAACACTAGTTGGCAGGAGTATGCAGAGTATGTGTATCTACAGCCACACTTGCCACTGAATAGTAGATATTTACTATACCCTGTAAAATCTGTATCTGCAGAACTCAGGGTGGAACTAAAGGTTTCATAGACAAAATCTACTGGTCCTAATGGGGTTAGTAAGTGTTATACACAGTGAGGTCACATAACCAAACCATATAATACATTCTATTTCCTCACACTGGTATCTAGCAGTGGGATCCCGAACTTGTGTTTAGCATTACCATATAGTTGTTGACGTTATGAGAAAACTGATAATCCACCAAAATGGACACCTAGAAAAAAGTTTCTTGTGCCTCTCAAGCATTTGTCGAGTTACTGTTGATTCCCAAAAAACTTTTTCATAGGACTGCTAAAACTTTTAAAGAAGTTGGAAAGCATTGAAGAATTTGTGGCAGAGTTCCTATAAGTTCAAAAAGTCTGAGAAAGTTTCTCACAAAGCTTGAAAATGTTCAAGGAGCCCCCTTTTCAGCAAAGAAATATGGCCAATCTGTCTGACTCTAAGAGGGATTAGCTGAGGGCCCTTTGTAGGGACAGGCAATTCCACATGAGGGCCAAAGCAAAGAGAAATGAGTTGCTCAAGGTCCTCAGAGCTTGAGAGGAGGCCCACAGAGTTCCTCCACACCTAAAAAATGAATTGTCCAAAGGCAGTAGGGAAGAAGATGGCATTGAGTAAGATGGCTACAGTGCTATTGACTAAGTCAGTGGGGCAGGTGGAAGCCTAGCTCCAAACACCATGCCCAGGGTGGCCTCAGGAGCTAGCAGCCAGGCAGGCTCCATCACCAGCCATAGTTCCTTTCATCAGAACATCACCACACCGGACCTAGAGGAGAAAGCCATAGCCTTGGCAGAAAGAAGACTGCCCCTTTACGAGAGAAGGGCCAGGCTGGTGGCAGCAGAAAAGCAACTGAGGGTGCGGTGCTGAGAGGGTTGTCAATGAATTCTGGCTTCCTAAAGGGATTGTCCGTAGTTATGGCCTCATATGAGAGAGCTCTCAAAATGAGGAAGGTGTGTACGCAACACTAGGGGACACTACCCTGGAAGTTAGTGCGGGTAGTTGCAGGGACAGACTGCTCACACTTGAGGATGAGCTAGCAAAGTCCATATGAAAGCAGCACTGATTGAACTTTTTATACCGACCCCTGAAGAGCATAGGCAGAGGATAAGGACAACACAGAAGGGGCAAGCACAGACATGGGTGAATTTTGTTGACAATTCAAGCATCCAGTGTCTTAAAAACAACAAAGTAGACACATTGAATGGCTTTACAATTTAATTGTCAAGGAGCACCTTTTAACAAACTGTCATTCAGAGAAGATGCAAGTTGCACCAGCAACTGGTGGACTCTAAGCTGTCTAGCCCCTGGGAATAGGGCAAGACAGCTGAGGAGTGGGTTCGTACCAGGGTCCCCAAGAAGTCTCTTGGGGATAACCAGAAGAAAGCAGGTCAGCCAGACCCCCCCCCCCCCCCCCCACGACTCCCCCTCCCCAAGGTGGGGGTAAGGAAAAAAAGAATAGCCCCTAAGTATTCCCACAAATGAGAGGGGTATGCTCAGAGCCAGATCCCATTCCAAGGGGAGAGGGTATCAGGGAAAGAAGTTTGACCCTTCAAATGCTGGGATATGTTTTGACTGTAACCAGCCAAGACACAAGAGGAGTCAGCGTGCACCAAAAAGACACCCACTGTTGATCCTTGCAAGGTTTTGGCTACTGTAGAGATGGGGTTAGAATTTACCCCTAGAGATCCCAAAGGTCATACAGAGGTCATCCTATTGTCCATGGGTGGGAATAACATTGAACCTTTGGCTCACTGGCCTCCTAGCATGCAGAAGTATAGGCAGTGGGCAAAAATCAATGGGGTGGAGGAATACAAGTGCTAGTGTATGGCACAGTGATGGTCAAACAGGTTTCCACAGACCAGATTCTTCCAGAAGAGGTGCACAACATTCTCAAAGCTAACAAGACAAAGTGGATTCAGTGGACCTATGTTAGGCAGGAGGTACTGGTTTAAAGAAGGCAGCTGTACCCCCTGCTATCCGTGTGTGCTACCACAAGATCACAAAAGGCCCTGAGGGAAAGTCAAGGGATTCTAGAGCCTGAAACAATGGATAAGGTCCCTAAAGCCAAGAGGAAGGGCAGGAAAGATAGACGTCAAGCCTTCAAGAGTCTGCATGACCAGAAAGAGACCAACGCTCAGGGGGAAGGCCTGGTGCCTAAAGACCCTGTTCCTGGTGACGTGGCAGAAATTCAAGGAGCAGGGGGTACGTCAGGGGAGGACCCCGGTCACAGACAGAAAACATGTCCTACTTTTTAGGAACTGCAACAGTTAGCTGTGGGACAGAATAACAGGATCATCAGTGATACCCATAAGGTATACTCAAAGGAGGGGTTCCTATACATCAAGCTAAGGGACTCCAATCCAGGAGCATCCAGAAGATTGGAGCAGTACATGGAGTTTCTCCTTAACCTGGCCCATTACATCACCTTACCTGGACACCTGGGGCAAACCAAGACCTGGGACCAGTTGGTCAATCACTTTCACTGCCCATAGAAGGTGATGGATTTGTGTTACTTTTATGTCATCTGCCAGCCCAGTGCCAAAGCATGTGGGGGAGGGGGGGAGC
This sequence comes from Pleurodeles waltl, assembly GCF_031143425.1. Lineage (NCBI taxonomy): Eukaryota > Metazoa > Chordata > Amphibia > Caudata > Salamandridae > Pleurodeles > Pleurodeles waltl. The sequence continues at coordinate 201,758,408 of NC_090442.1, read as the reverse complement.
CAAAGGTTTCCCTGGAACTACTTTCAGAGGCTGTGATCCCCTCTGAGATGGTGGGTGTTGACATTGTTGATATTTAGCCCCCTAACCCCCAAAAGCCTCAGGGAGTAGGTTTAGCCTGAAGCTATTCTCCTTGGGACAACCCCCATTTCTGCAGTAGCTAGGGCCCTTCTTGGAATCTTCACCTAGCTTGGGTTCCCTAAGGGGTTGATCTCAGATGGAGGCACCAATTTCATGTCTGCTTATCTGAAAGCCATAAGGGATGAGTGTGGTGTAAATTTACAGTTCACCCTGAAAGGCATGATCCTGATGTTGCCTGAAAAACTCAGGAGGAGATAAGATGTCCTTCTCCCATGTCCATTATTAGCTTACAGGTTTCTGCAAAAAGAAGTTGGCTTTAGTCCCTCTGAGCTACTCATTAGACAATGGGTTCACTAAGTTTGGTCAGAGAGCATTGGGAGATACCCCTAAAGGTACCCAAGCAGGGCATAGTGGACTATGTGCTTGGCCTTCACTCCAGGATGGTTCAGTACATGACAAACGTTAAGGATTTGGTGAACAAGCCAGGAGCTTGTGAATCTCTGGTATGACCATCAGTCCACAAGGGTGGAATACCAGCTAGGACAGTTGGTGTGGGTCTTGGAGAGACTGTGGCACCCAGAGCACTGCAAGATAAATGGACTGGACTATACCACATCCTAAAAAAGAAGAGGTAGGCCAACTACTTGGTAGGCTTGGGTAGCCCCTGGAACCATCATAGGGTCATTCATGTCAACAGGCTCAAACTACATCAGGAAAGGGCAGACATTGCCATGCTGATGGTGACAAGTGTTGGCCTCTCCCAGACCTCCAATCCTTCAATTCGCAAGAGGTAAAAGAGGAAGGAAACATTCTCTCCTCCACACTGACAGACAGACAGACTGAGCAGCAAAGGGACTGTTGAATCAGTTTGCCAAACTGTTCTCTTTGACCCCAGGTCTGACAACATGATGTGGATACCAGTGACAGCTTTCCTATCAACAGCAAAATATACAAGTTGCCTGACCAGGGCAGGGTCAACGTTAAGACTGAGGTTGCCAAAATGTTGGAGTAGGGATTGATAGAGCCCTCAAGTAGTCCATAGCCCATCCCAGTGGGACTGTGGTCCAAACCCAATCCCATAGAAGGAAAATCCAAGATGAGGTTCTGTGTGGACTACAGGGGCCTCGATACAATCACCAAGACTGACACCTACAGCATACCTAGAGCTGATTAGCTCACAGATAGGTTGGCGGCCACCAAATATCTGTGGACCTTTGACCCGATTTCAGGTTATTAGTAGATAGACCCCAGTCCAGGTGGTAAGGAGAGGTCTGCAATTTCTACACCTAAAGGGCACTTGTGTCTCATGTTTCTTCTTTAATTGTTTTGATGCTGTTTAAATACTTTTAACCTGTTCCTTTGTGTATGCCTGACTGCTTCAGAGTAACAGCTACCCAGAGTTTTACTAAAGGTTTCACAAACGAAACCTACCAGTCCACTCAAAATCGGTGTCAACTTGTTCTTTTACAGAACAACTATTTTATATATAGTCACAAATCAAATAATCTGCATGATTCTATTTCAATGACAGACCAGCATCAAAAAGACAGAAATAAGAGCAATGTGGTCAAGTCTGAACAACAGCCTAATTACCTCCCATTAAGAGTGCACCCCCATTAATAGGGCAAACTCCTACACATTATTCTACTGCCTGAATGACTGTCAGTATATCCTAAAATAAACCCAGGTTAACACAGTTGTTACCTCACAAACCACAAAGCCATTATCATGTGATAGGGGTGACACACTAGAGCACTCCAGTGTGAGGAAGAGTAAAGTTAGGGGAAGTTCACTGTGGTTCCTAGGAAGTTAAAGAAACTAAATCTATTGATGTGCTACCATCATTTGGCACACCGAATTTACTCAAAGGTTATGGATTTTTTGGATTAAATGCATGGGGTGAACTTAATATAGGATTCCCCTTAACAGCTAATCTATAATTAATAACTGAATGAAGCAGAATACTTACTCAAATGTGGTGCTGAGAACACATCTGTATACCCCAGTTAACTGAAACACTTGAAACACAAAGTCACAAAAATCAACAGGCAATGTCAGCTCCTGAGGTTCATGTACAAGCCGCCTCCTGAGATGTCTGTATACAAACATGGACATGATGTGGAACATTTATGAGGGCACTCAGCCACATCTTCACAGGTAGAATGTGAAGAAAATGTTACACCTTATTTGTTCACTTAGAACAGTCTTTATGTGCAAAACATATATAATGCTTTCCAAAAATATTATTTACCAGTAACAGCTTGCAGAATTTTCAGGATTCACATGCTGTGCATTATTCTGCTTTCTAGAGGTTGAGCCCAAAAATTTACCTATTTTCCTCTTTTTCTTTCTTGTGCATCAACCAGAAAGTGAGCAGTGCCATCGCCTTATGACAATCAGCCATAGACGCACATTGTCCCAGAGTAGTTGCACTTTTCAGATTCTTTTTATCCTGTGTGGGTGACTTGTACTCTGCTAAGGCTGATTACGTACTTAATGTGTTTATTATTCACTAGCAATTTTGCTTAAACCTCACTTCTTCAATGAAGAGGTGAGATGGTAGCATGTTTAATCCATGTTCAAGCTGTGATGCTATTGTTACTGAATATGTTTTGTGTTCACATATTATGCAGTGCATAGATCATGCAGTGTTATTACCTTGACTTGGGAGACTGGAATGCAGCGTGTGGTTGCAAACTGGAGTCTCCAACACCTTCTGTCCTACCTGATTAAATTTGTTTTGTTTGAAGAAGGCAGGTAGTTGTATTGATGCAAATGAGTTGCCACTTTTTAAATAAATTGTAGGTTAGTTCTCAAGACAACCCTCTCCTTGACTATCTGTAAAGTTCTTGTACATTGAGTGAATGCAATTACTTCCTCTTCGCAGCTAAGTGTTGGTAATAAGGGATGTTGTCTTCACTGTCAAAATATTAAAATCAGATGCGTCTATGGTCTCAAATGTTTTTTTTTTAGCAGCTGTGTTAGAACCAGGTTAAGGTTCCAAACGGGTAGGAGCACCAACGTCGGAGGTGCAATTCACTTTTCTACTTCTATTAGACCTTTCATCATAGCAGCAGCAAATGGATTCTTTCCTGAAGAACACCTGATGTATGCTTCTGTTGCTTTTAAGTGTACCTTAACAGATGTGTTTTCATCTAATAGATGTGTCAGATACCCAATTATGATAGATTATGTGTTAACTTCTCCAGTCTGCAACTCTGTCATAATTTAGTACATTTGGGTGCATAACGTGCGTGTCATTGGTCTTCAAGCTTCCATCAATACTTACATGCATCCGAGTAGTAGGCGCAGGTTTCCAAATTCTAAGGCCTCAGAAGCTATACTACTAAACTGAATCTGGATGGTTATGGGTGGCTTATCAGCCCCCCTTGTACTGTTAACAGTTTATGACGGACTGGTGTTGTTATAACTGTCTTGTGCCATTTACACTAGATGTGAGAACCACGTTTTTCTGGTCCACTGTGGAACTACTAGGAGCATCCTCATTGCTGTCTTCTTGCCCTTGTTTATTACGAAAGGTATCAATGGGATCACAAGAAAAGGGCAGGCATATTTCCTTGCCCAACCTATCAAAAGGGTGTTTCCCTGGGACAGATATTACACATAGCTATACATGAAGCTATAACATGCTGTGCTTGTATATGTTGCAAGCTTAACTATGTGTGGTGTGCCCCATTCCTGGAATATTTTTTGAACCACTTCCTGCTCTAGCTCCCACTCATGCGAGATGCCTTCGTGCCTGATTAATCTGTGTGATTCTTCATTTTGTAGGGCTGGGAAGTGTGTGTGGTATTCTCTCTAGTGCCCATCTTCATATGTCCTGTGCTAGTAGAACGAGTTACTTACCTTCGGTAACAAATTATCCGGTAGAGACTATCTAGCTGCAGATTCCTTACCGTAGAATTCCCTGGTGTCCGCTTCGAATCTGAAATTTTTCTGTTGAGCAGTACCCTGCACATACCATCGGATGGCGTCGTTGGGATCCGTGTGAGTCGTCTGGCTCCGCGTGGCGTCGTCAGCGTTGTTGGAGCTGTCTGTGACGTCACTGTCTTCCATATAAGCACCACCCTGGCATGCGTATGTCAGTTCTTTTCCAAAACTTTCCACGCCAGAAGTGTAGAGTCATGGTAGAACCAACTAGTATTTAGTTTTACACTTGATTGTTTGAGGAAAAAGACATGCCCTTGAGAAAGGGAAAAATATGAAAACATGATGTATATATCAGCAGAGCGGGGAGGCCTAGGTGGGTGTAAGGAATCTGCAGCTAGACAGAGTCTCTACCAGATAACTAGTTTCAGAAGGTAAGTAACTTGTTCATCTGATAGAGACTTCTTAGCTGCAGATTCCTTACCTTAGAATAGATACCCAAGCTAAAACTCCTGGTGGTGTGCTGTGAGAATATACTTAACACCAGGAAGTCCTGTAGGACCGAGAGGGCAAAATATCCCTCTCTCCTCACATGGCTATCCAGGTAGTAGTGTCTTGCAAACGTGGGCAAGGAAACCCGCATTGCCGCTTGGCAGATACAAAGTACCGGCACGCCTTGAGCCAACGCAGAGGTAGCAGCTTTCCCTCTGGTAGAGTGAGCCCTCAAGCCCTCTGGAGGCTGCTTCTTAGCCAAAGCGTAGCAAATTTTTAACAGAGCACGAACCAGCGTGAAATTGAAAATGTCACTTACCCAGTGTACATCTGTTCGTGGCATCAGTCGCAGTAGATTCGCATGTTCTGCAATAGCTCGCCATCTGGTGTTGGTCCGGAGTGTTACAAGTTGTTTTTCTTCGAAGAAGTCTTTCGAGTCACGGGACCGAGTGACTCCTCCTTTTGTCTCCATTGCGCATGGGCGTCGACTCTATCCTCGATTGTTTTTCCCCGCAGAGGGTGAGGTAGGAGTTGAATTGTAGTAATAGTGCCCATGCAATGGAGTGACTAAGTATGCACCTATTTAAGGTTGAGATGATACATATATAAATAATTGAAGGTAACTTCCAAACTGCTACAGGCTCCCGGGGAGGCGGGTGGGCACATGCGAATCTACTGCGACTGATGCCACGAACAGATGTACACTGGGTAAGTGACATTTTCAGTTCGATGGCATCTGTCGCTGTAGATACGCATGTTCTGCATAGACTAGTAAGCAGTTATTTCCCCAAAAGCGGTGGATCAGCCTGTAGGAGTGGAAGTAGTCTGAAATAATGTCCTTAATACGGCTTGACCTACTGTGGCTTGTTGTGCGGATAACACGTCTACACAGTAGTGCTTGGTGAATGTGTGAGGCGTAGACCATGTGGCTGCCTTACATATTTCTTGCATTGGGATGTTTCCTAGAAAGGCCATGGTAGCACCTTTCTTTCTGGTTGAGTGTGCCCTTGGTGTAATGGGCAGCTGTTGTTTAGCTTTAAGGTAGCAGATTTGGATGCATTTAACTATCCATCTGGCTATACCTTGTTTTGAAATTGGGTTTCCTGCGTGAGGTTTTTGAAATGCAATAAAGAGTTGTTTAGTCTTTCTGATGTTTTTTGTTCTGTCAATGTAATACATTAATGCTCTTTTGACATCTAATGTATGTAGTGCCCTTTCAGCTACGGTATCTGGCTGTGGAAAGAACATGGAAGTTCCACTGTTTGATTTAGATGGAACGGTGAAATAACCTTTGGCAAAAATTTAGGATTGGTTCTTAGGACGACTTTATTTTTGTGTAGTTGTATAAAAGGTTCCTGTATAGTAAACGCCTGAATCTCGCTTACTCTTCTTAGGGAAGTAATGGCGATGAGAAATGCCACCTTCCAGGTTAGGAACTGTATGTCGCAGGAGTGCATGGGTTCAAAAGGTGGACCCATAAGTCTAGTTAGGACAACATTTAGGTTCCATGAAGGAACAGGTGGTGTTCTTGGTGGTATAATTCTCCTAAGGCCCTCCATGAATGCTTTAATGACTGGTATCCTATATAGGGAAGTTGAATAGGTAGTTTGCAGGTATGCAGATATTGCTGCAAGGTGAATCTTAATGGAAGAGAAAGCTAGGTTAGATTTTTGTAAGTGAAGCAAGTAACCCACTACCTGTTCTGGAGTTGTGTGTAATGGTTGTATTTGATTAATATGGCAGTAGCAAACAAACCTCTTCCATTTACTTGCATAGCAGTGCCTGGTGGATGGCCTTCTGGCTTGTTTTATGACTTCCATACATTCTTGGGTAAGTTGTAAGTGCCCGAATTCTAGGATTTCAGGAGCCAGATTGCTAGATTCAGCGATGCTGGATCTGGGTGTCTGATCTTTTGGTTGTGCTGTGTCAACAGATCTGGCCTGTTGGGCAATTTGATGCAGGGTACCACTGATAGGTCTAGCAGCGTTGTGTACCAGGGTTGCCTTGCCCAAGTTGGTGCTATCAATATGAGTTTGAGTTTGCTTTGACTGAGTTTGTTTACCAGGTAAGGAAGGAGAGGGAGAGGAGGAAAAGCGTAAGCAAATATCCCTGACCAGTTCATCCATAGGGCATTGCCTTGGGATTGTTTGTGTGGGTATCTGGATGCGAAGTTTTGGCATCTTGCGTTCTCCCTTGTCGCAAACAAGTCTATCTGAGGTGTTCCCCAGAGTTTGAAATAAGTGTTCAGAATTTGGGGGTGAATTTCCCATTCGTGGACCTGTTGGTGATCTCGAGAGAGATTGTCTGCGAGTTGATTTTGTATCCCTGGTATAAACTGTGCAATTAGGCGAATTTGGTTGTGAATTGCCCAATGCCAAATTTTTTGTGCTAGCAGGCTTAACTGCGTGGAGTGCGTCCCCCCCTGCTTGTTTAGATAATACATTGTTGTCATGTTGTCTGTTTTGACGAGAATGTATTTGTGAACTATTATTGGTTGGAAAGCTTTTAGTGCTTGAAAAACTGCTAGAAGTTCTAGGTGATTGATATGCAGTTTTGTTTGATGTACGTTCCATTGTCCTTGTATGCTGTGTTGATCGAGGTGTGCTCCCCACCCTGTCATGGAAGCATCTGTTGTTATTACGTATTGTGGCACTGGGTCTTGGAAAGGCCGCCCCTTGTTTAAATTTATGTTGTTCCACCACAGAAGCGAGAGGTAAGTTTGGCGGTCTATTAACACCAGATCTAGAAGGTGACCCTGTGCTTGAGACCACTGTGATGCTAGGCATTGTTGTAAGGGCCTCATGTGCAGTCTTGCGTTTGGGACAATGGCTATGCATGATGACATCATGCCTAGGAGTTGTAATACCATCTTTGCTTGTATCTTTTGTGTTGGATACATGCGTTGTATGATGGTGTTGAAATTTTGAATTCTTTGTGGACTTGGAGTGGCTACTCCTTTTGATGTGTCTATTATGGCTCCCAGGTATTGTTGTACCTTGCGTGGCAGAATTTTGGATTTTGTGAAATTGACGGTGAACCCTAGTTTGAAGAGGGTTTGTATGATATGATTTGTGTGATTTGAGCACTCTATTAACGAATGGGCCTTGATTAGCCAGTCGTCTAGATATGGGAACACATGTATCTGCTGCCTTCTTATGTGTGCTGCGACTACCGCTAGACATTTGGTAAAGACTCTTGGTGCGGTTGTTAATCCGAAAGGCAGTACCTTGAATTGGTAATGTATTCCTTTGAATACAAACCTTAGGTATTTCCTGTGCGATGGGTGTATTGGTATATGGAAATAAGCATCCTTGAGGTCTAAAGTCGCCATGTAGTCGTGCAGCTTTAGCAATGGCAATACTTCTTGTAGTATGACCATGTGGAAGTGGTCTGATTTGATGAAAGTGTTCACTACTCTGAGGTCTAGGATTGGTCTCAGTGTTTTGTCCTTCTTTGGTATCAGAAAGTACAGTGAGTAAACTCCTGTGTTTATTTGTGTGTTTGGCACTAATTCGATTGCATTCTTTTGCAATAGTGCCTGCACTTCTATCTCCAGGAGATTGGAATGGTGTGTTGTTAAATTTTGTGCTTTTGGTGGTATGTTTGGAGGGAATTGTAGAAATTCTATGCAATAACCATGTTGGATAATTGCTAGAACCCAAGTGTCTGTAGTGATTTTCTCCCATGCTCTGTAATAATGACCTATTCGTCCCCCCACTGGTGTTGTGTGGAGGGGGTGAGTGACATGTGAGTCACTGTTTAGTAGTAGGGGTTTTGGGGCTTTGGAATCTTCCTCTATTTCTAGGGAATTGCCCTCCTCTATATTGTCCCCGAAAACCTCCTCTATACTGTCCTTGGTAACTGGACGGTGTGGCTTGTGAGGTACTGGCTTGTGTGCTTTGACCCCGAAACCCCCCTCGAAAGGGCGTTTTACGGAATGAGCTGTAATTCCCTCTGCTCTGCGGGGAGTAGAGTGCGCCCATGGCTTTGGCAGTGTCCGTATCTTTTTTGAGTTTCTCAATCGCTGTGTCCACTTCTGGACCGAACAGTTCTTTTTCATTAAAAGGCATATTGAGAACTGCTTGTTGAATCTCTGGTTTAAATCCAGACGTTCGGAGCCATGCATGCCTTCTGATAGTTACAGATGTATTAATTGTCCGTGCAGCTGTATCTGCAGCGTCCATGGAGGAGCGGATCTGGTTGTTGGAGATGGCCTGTCCCTCCTCAACCACTTGTTTTGCCCTATTTTGTAAGTCCTTGGGCAGATGTTCAATGAGATGTTGCATCTCGTCCCAGTGGGCTCTGTCATAGCGCGCAAGTAGTGCCTGGGAGTTCGCGATGCGCCACTGGTTTGCAGCTTGTGCTGCGACACTTTTACCAGCTGCATCAAACTTGCGGCTTTCTTTATCTGGGGGTGGTGCATCTCCAGATGTGTGAGAGTTGGCCCTTTTCCTAGCTGCTCCTACAACGACAGAGTCTGGTGGCAGCTGTGTAGTGATGAAAACCGGGTCCGTAGGAGGCGGCTTATACTTTTTTTCTACCCTTGGTGTGATTGCCCTACTTTTAAACGGCTCCTTAAAGATGTCTTTTGCGTGGCGGAGCATACCAGGGAGCATAGGCAGGCTTTGGTATGAGCTGTGGGTGGAGGAGAGTGTGTTGAATAAGAAATCATCCTCGACCTGTTCTGAGTGGAGGCTTACGTGGTGAAATTGTGCTGCTCTAGCCACCACTTGAGAGTACGCGGTGCTGTCTTCTGGTGGAGATGGCTTCGCAGGGTATGCCTCCGGACTGTTATCTGACACTGGGGCGTCGTATAGGTCCCATGCGTCCTGATCTTGGTCACCCTGGCTCATGGTGGTGTGAGCTGGGGAGTGTGATGGAGTTTGTGAAACGTCAATCACGGGCGGAGGTGAGGGTGGTGGTGTAACTCTTTTCACCACTTTTGGTTGTGGTGTTTGTTCCTTCTGGAACTCCAACCTCCTCTTTCTCCTAATGGGGGGAAGGGTGCTTATTTTTCCTGTCCCCTGCTGAATGAAGATACGCTTTTGCGTATGGTCCACATCAGTTGCTTGTAGCTCTTCCTCAAACCTATGCTTCTGCATTTGGGAGGTTAGCGAGTGCTCTTCTGTATAAGAGCCTGAAGCTGGGTCGCTTGCAGTTTGTTTCGGCATCGAAACTTTGTCTGCGTGTTTTTTCGGCTCCGAGGTGACTTTTTTCCTTTTCGGGGCCGAAACCTCTCGGCGTCGATCTGTTTCTGTGCCGCTGTCTCGGCGTCGAGCCGTGTCCACACCGGCATCACGGTGTCGAGGCTTGTCTCCAGCACTTTCTCGGTCCCGAGAAGGCTGCGTGCCGGTGTCTCGACCGGAGTCGGACGATCTCGGCACTGTTTGGGCCTTTTTCGGTGCCGATGGTCGGTCACCGAATTTATGGGTCGAGCCATGGCCTGGTGGCAGTGGCGTCCCCTGGGCCTTGTAAATGTTTCTCTGTGTGGTTTTCGACGTCTTACTCACGGTTTGTGTATCGTCGAATCCTTCGGAGTCTGAGTCTTGGATCGAGAAGGTACCTTCCTCTTCCTGTTCCTCGAACTCCCGTTGGGCTGCCGGTGCGGACGCCATCTGAAGTCTTCTGGCTCGACGGTCTCGGAGTGTTTTTCGGGACCGGAACGCACGACAGGCCTCGCAGGTGTCTTCGCTGTGCTCAGGTGACAGGCACAGGTTGCAGACCAAGTGTTGGTCTGTGTAGGGGTATTTATTGTGGCATTTGGGGCAGAAACGAAACGGGGTCCGTTCCATCGGCGTTCTTCAGCACGCGGTCGGGCCGACCAGGCCCCGACGGAGGATCGAAAAAACTACCCCGAAGGGCACCGGAGCTCTTCGATCTTCGATGCGGTGTTGAATGTAAGTACGCCGATCCCGAACGCAACAATACCGACGAAAATCTTCAGAAATTAGCTAATTTTCCGTTCCGAAACTCGGAGCGACAGGAACACGTCCGAACCCGATGGCGGAAAAAAAACAATCGAGGATAGAGTCGACGCCCATGCGCAATGGAGACAAAAGGAGGAGTCACTCGGTCCCGTGACTCGAAAGACTTCTTCGAAGAAAAACAACTTGTAACACTCCGGCCCAACACCAGATGGCGAGCTATTGCAGAACATGCGTATCTACAGCGACAGATGCCATCGAACGGATCGTTTCTGGACTGCCCGACCCTTCTTTGCACCAACGTACCCCATAAAGAGTTGGTCGTCCACCCTGAACTCTTTTGTGCAGTCAAGTTACAGCAATAACGCTTTTTTTGGGTCCAGCCGATGGAGATGCTCCTCTTCCTTAGAGGGATGCAGTGGTGCAAAGAAGGTGGGCAGGGTGATATTTTGCCCCAGATGGAAAGGGGTCACCACCTTGGGGAGGAAAGAGGCACGAGTTCTGAGGACTACTTATCAGGATAAATTGTGAGATACGGCGGTTTCGATGATAAAGCCTGTATCTCACTCACTCTCCTGGCAGATGTGATCGCCACTAAGAAGGCTGTTTTGATAGCGAGTAGCCGGAGAGGACAGTTATGTAAAGGCTCAAAAGGAGCACATATTAGAAAAGTGAGTACTAGATTGAGGTCCCACTGGGGCATCACAAAAGGCACAGGTGGAAACATATGTACAAGCCCTTTTAAGAATCTCCGTACAATGGGAGACTTAAAGAAAGATGGTTGATCGGGCAAGCGAAGAAAAGCCGATAAGGCAGCAAGATAGCCCTTAAGAGTCCCTAAGGAGGAACCCAGTTGGGCGAGTGATAGAATGAACAGAAGGATATTAGAAAGAGAAGAAAAAGGATCAATAGACCTCTCTGTACAATATGAAACAAAAAGTTTCCACCAGCAGGCGTAAATCGACTTAGTAGAGGGACGCTTGGCTGCCAGAATGACATTACAGACCTCAGGAGGGAGGTCATAAAACATTAACTGTCGCCGCTCAATCTCCATGCATGAAGCCTCAGAGTTGACCGGTTCGGGTGGAGAACCTTCCCCTGCTGCTATGACAGAAGATCCTCCCAAAGAGGCAACCTGATTGAGGACTAATGCTCATTTTGAGAAGCTCTGGATACCAGACCCTTGGTGCCCAATCCGGAGCCACTAGAATTACTTGGGCCCGGTCGTTCTTGATTTTCTTGAGAACTCTGGGCAGAAGTTGTATGGGCGGAAAGGCGTACTGAAGGCCTGAACTCCACTCGCTAAGAAAAGCATCGCCTAGCGATAGCCCCCTTGGAAACTCCAACACGCAAAACTGCTGACACTGTGCGTTCTCTGCGGAGGCGAACAGATATAACCAAGGCACTCCCCACTGCTGAAAGAGTCCTTGCGCCACCTCCAGATGGAGATACCACTTGTGATCTGCTAGACATCACCAGCTGAGTTTGTCCGCTCTGGCGTTCAGAGAACCTGCCAGGTGTTGAACCACCAGGGTTATGCCCTGCTGTTCCAGCCATGTCCAGAGATGCAGAGCCTCTTGACAAAGAGTCCACAACCCAGCACCGCCCTAGAGTGGTTGCAGTACCACATCGCAGTTGTGTAGTCCGTGAACACCTGCACTACTGTCCCTTTCACAACAGGAAGAAATGCTTTTAATGGTAGTCGGATCGCCTGAAGTTGATATGGAGCCCTGATTCCACCAGAGACCAGCGACCCCTGATCTCCACCTCTCCCAGATGGCTGCCCCATCCCGAAGTGATGCTTCCGTCACTACTGTGAAATCTGGTTGGGGAAGGGAGAGGAGTCTGGCTCTGACCCAATCGCAGTTCACTAACCACCACTGCAGATTCTTTGCAGTTCCCTCCGAGATCTGAACCACGTTAGAAGATTTCCCTGATGCTGTGCCCATTGGAACTTCAGGTCCCACTGCAGAGCCCTCATATGCCATTTGGCATGCTTGGCCAATAGGATGCAGGAAGCCATGAGTCCCAACAGCCTCAGAGTCTGTCTCACCAAAATCCAGGATAGAGGCCGAAACATCGGTATCATAAACTGAATATCCTGGACTCGCTGCTCGGGGGAATAGGTCCAATATTGCTCTGTGTCCAGAACAGCTCCGATGAAAGTGAGCTTCTGAGAGGGAGTCAAGTGTGACTTTAGTACATTTATAGTGAACCCCAGCGAATGCAGGAGGTTCGACGTCGTCTGGAGGTGAGTGACGAGAGCCTGGGGTGTCGAAGCCTTCAACAGCCAATCGTCTAGGTAGGGGAACACTGAAATTCCTAACCTGCGCAGATAAGCTGCCACCACCGCCATCACTTTGGTGAACACCCGAGGGGCACTGGTGAGACCGAAGGGGAGCACGGGAAACTGAAAGTGCTTGTGGCCCACTTTAAATCGCAAGTAACGCCTGTGGGTGGGCAGGATGGGGAAGTGAAAATACGCATCCTGCAAGTCCAACGCTACCATCCAGTCTCCTTGGTCCAGGGAAGACAAGACCTGAGCAAGAGTGAGCATCTTGAATTTCTCCTTCTTGAGGAAGAGACTGACGTCCCTTAAATCCAGGATAGGGTGAAGGCCCTTGTTCTTTTTGGGAATCAGAAAGTAGCGGGAATAACAACCACTGCCTACTTCTGAAATCAGGACCCTTTCTATAGCTCCCTTGGCCACAAGAGCTGTAACTTCCTTGCGGAGCAAACCCAAATGGTCCTCCATCAGCCGTTCTTTTATCGGAGGGATAGAACGAGGGAAAGACTAGAAGAGAAGGGAAGAGTCCTTCCGAATGATCTGCAAGACTCATTTGTCCGTTGTGATGGAATGCCAGTGAGGGAGATGAAATTGAATCCTCCCTCCAACTGGACGGACATGGTCTTGCAGAACCACACTAGGAGGGCTTAGGCGCTGTGGAGGGGGGCTGTGTGGTGGCTGATCTCTGGCCAGACGCTCTGGGTCTGATGGTACCACATCCTCTCCCGGGATGCGGTAAAGCCAGAAGACGGTGGCTAAATTGTGGCTGGCGTGGTACCGCGCCTCTTCCGAAGCCTTGAAAGGGACGGAATACAGTCTGCTGTCGAGCTGGTGCTGAGAGGCCCAAGGATCTGGCCGTAGCTCGAGAATCCTTGAAACTCTCAAGCACGGAGTCTGCCTTCTCACCAAAAAGGCGAGCACCATCAAAGGGCATGTCCATCAAACTCGACTGGACATCCCCTGAAAAGCTAGTAGAACGAAACCAGGCGTGGCGACGTAGGGCCACTGTTGATGCAATCGCTCTACCTAGCGAGTCGGTCGTGTCCAATCCACACCTGATTGTAAACTTGGCTGCATCTCTCTCATCCTTGACAGCCTGGGTGAGAGTGTCCCGTACGCCCTCCGGGACCTGGGGTAGCACCTGTGCCACCATATCTCATAAAGTATGGGAAAAACGACCCAATAGGTAAGAGGTGTTTACTGACCTCAATGCCAGGCTGGAGGAAGAAAACTTCTTCTTTCCAAGTTGGTCCAGCCTCTTGGATGCCCTATCCGGAGGGGCAGAAGGGAAGGCAACACAGGAAGTGGAGGCTTGGACCACCAAGGTCTCCGGGGTTGGGTGTTGGATAAGGAAACTACGGTCATTTGGAGCAGGTCTATGGCAGCGGCAGACTGTCCTATTCACAGGAGCCCCTGTGCTGGGTTTGGACCATGTTCCCAGAAGGAAGTCCGTTAGGGCCTCATTGAAGGGCAACATCAGCTCTGATGTAGTAACCCCCGGTTGAAGCACCTCTGTCAGCAGATTCGTCCTGACTGGCACCGTGGGCAAGTCTAGGTCCAAGACCTCAGCTGCCCTACGCACCACCACAGCATAAAAAGCCCGCTCCTCCGTAGCCACGTTGGGAGGAGAGAGCATGCCAGTATCTGGAGAAGTGTCCAGTCCACTGGCTTCCCCTAGATCCTCATACCAGTCCTGTTCTTGTTCCAATTCACACTCTAAAGGGTCCTCAGACCCCTCCCACTCCTCTCCTGTGCCTGGCTGTTCAAAATAAGGCTCTGGCAATGATCTGGGCCTAATCGGCGCCGTCGAAGTAGGAATCGTCGTCTTACGACGTCGTACTCGGCACCGGAGGAGGTCAACAGTGAGAGACGGGCGCCGGTCTGGATCCGCTATCAGATCCTGGGGTCCCCAACGGCACAGAGGCCGAAGCCGCCGGCGTTGAATCCGATGGGGCCCTTGCTGACCCCCGCGGGGCCTGAAGACCCACCTGAGGGTGCAGTCTGCTCAAAAACAAGCCGCATAGCCTCGTAAAACTCTTATTTGAGCGGGGGTCACTCCTGTCCCCGGAAAAGGGGGAAGGCGCGGAGTCTGCACTGGTGACTGCTCCGCAGAACCACGCTCGGAACGTCGATGTTCCTTAGACACCTCATCAGCCGACGGGCGTGGCAAAGTCGAAGTCTGCTTGGACTTCTTCTTCTTCTTGGGCCTCTTTCCTGAATAATCAGATGACCTTGAATGTGAGGAAGAGGACTTGGAGCTCTGGAAGCGGTGCCGCAACCTCCTCCTACTGCGGGACCGTGACCTCCTCGGAGTCGCTCTGAACGAAGACGGCTGTGGGGCCGTCAGAAGTTTGAGGGATCTATCCCTCAAGGCCTTTGGAGTCATGGCCCGACAGTCGGAACATGATGTCAAATCGAAGCCTTTTTCTAGACACCAGAGACACACTTTATGTGGCTCCGTAACCGACATGGTGTGATGACATGCACCACACAGCCTGAATCCTGTCTTTCTGGAAGACATGTTCAAACAATCAAGCGTAAAACCTTTGATAATCGTCGAAGAAAAAAGGGTATCTCTTTCTGGATCTGCGCTTAAACAGCGTGGATGGAAAAGAACTGACATACGCGTGCGGGGATGGTGCTTATATGGAAGACCACGACGTCACAGACGGCTCCAACGACGCTGACAACGCCATGCTGAGCCGGACGACACACATGGATCTGAACGACGCCACCCGACGGCACGCGCAGGGTACTGCTCAGCAGAAAACTCTTATGGAGAAGACCCAGTTTAAAAGGACAGCTTATATGAGGAACTGGGTGAGGCTAGTGGATTAGATGCCTCACCTGACATTGGCAAGGTTTCCACCCCTATTGTGGTTTGGAGGAGGAAGCCTCTTTATTTACCGTGGTGCGCAGGGCAGCTGAGGTCTTGTACCTGGCAAATGTCTTGACAGATGTGCTTCAACTGGGAGTCATCCCGTCAGAGCCCTTAATCCCATTTAACAAAGCCATTATGGATGTCTTCATTGCAGTTTGCTCCAAGCCCTGCACAGTGGCTCCGGTGAATAGGATAATTGTCAGTCACCATTGCCCTGTTCCTGGGGATCTCAAGTTCCGTAATCAGCACCAAACCTCAGAGAGCTTTGTGTTCCAAGCTTCCTCATTTCACGTTCACCCTGGTGCACTCCCTAGCACTCCACCAGATAGGGAATCCAAGAGGCTGGACACCTTTTGTAAGAAAATGTTCTCTTTCACCAGCCCGGCACTGCAGTTTGCGAACACTGCGTGCATATTGAGATGTTACTCCCATGCCCTATGGGATTTAGTTGCGCAAGTGCTGCCTATGGTCCTGGAGGAGACTTGGGCCATCTTCTCTGAGGCAGCTGCCAGTGGGAGAGATGCAGCTAAATTCTCATTCAGAAGTGAACTGGACACAACCGCCTCACTAGGTAGAGCAATTTCATCGTCCGTGTCCTTGTGACACCACACCTGACTGAACATCTAGCTTTTTTAGGGGATGTCTGGCTTCCTTCATGGACATGACCTTTGATGGCTCTCGCCTATTTGGAGACAAGGCGTATTTAGCGCTGTAGTGCTTTAAGGACAGTAGAGCTACGGCCAGGTCTTTGGGCTTGTTTATGGCCCCTCATCAACCCCACTCTGCCTTCCGCCCCTTTCATGGCTATGGAAGGGGTCACCAGCTGTGCCCATATGCTCCCAGCCACCGTGGGCCAGCAGACTTCCCAACCTTTTTGTGGCTGAGGACGTGGGTCTCACAGACCACGAGGGAAAGGAGGCTAGTGATCAAGTCAGTTCACCACCGCCGGTTGCCAGTGAGAGGCAGGATTATGTCATCACCTCCTCCACTGGAAGGCAGTAACATCAGACCTATGGGTACTATGGACAGTCTGTAGGAAAATACCATCTTGCCTGGCATGTTACCCCCATTTTTCACTTTATATATGTTGTTTTAGTTGTATGTGTCACTGGGACCCTGCCAGCCAGGGCCCCAGTGCTCATAAGTGTGCCTGAATGTGTTACCTGTGTAGTGACTAACTGTCTCACTGAGGCTCTGCTATCCAGAACCTCAGTGGTTATGCTCTCTCATTTCTTTCAAATTGTCACTAACAGGCTAGTGACCAATTTTACCAATTTACATTGGCTACTGGAACACCCTTATAATTCCCTAGTATATGGTACTGAGGTACCCATGGTATTGGGGTTCCAGGAGATCCCTAGGGGCTGCAGCATTTCTTTTGCCACCCATAGGGAGCTCTGACAATTCTTACACAGGCCTGCCACTGCAGCCTGAGTGAAATAACGTCCACGTTATTTCACAGCCATTTTACACTGCACTTAAGTAACTTATAAGTCACCTATATGTCTAACCTTTACCTGGTAAAGGTTAGGTGCAAAGTTACTTAGTGTGAGGGCACCCTGGCACTAGCCAAGGTGCCCCCACATTGTTCAGGGCCAATTCCCCGGACTTTGTGAGTGCGGGGACACCATTACACGCGTGCACTACATATAGGTCACTACCTATATGTAGCTTCACAATGGTAACTCCGAATATGGCCATGTAACATGTCTATGATCATGGAATTGCCCCCTTCATGCCATCCTGGCATAATTGGCACAATCCCATGATCCCAGTGGTCTGTAGCACAGACCCTGTTACTGCCAAACTGCCTTTCCTGGGGTTTCACTGCAGCTGCTGCTGCTGCCAACCCCTCAGACAGGTTTCTTCCCTCCTGGGGTCAAGCCAGGCTTGTCCCAGGATAGCAGAACAAAGGACTTCCTCTGAGAGAGGGTGTTACACCCTCTCCCTTTGGAAAATGGTGTGAAGGCAGGGGAGGAGTAGCCTCCCCCAGGCTCTGGAAATGCTTTCATGGGCACAGATGTGCCCAATTCTGCATAAGCCAGTCTACACCGGTTCAGGGACCCCTTAGCCCTGCTCTGGCGCGAAACTGGACAAAGGAAAGGGGAGTGACCACTCCCCTGACCTGCACCTCCCCTGGGAGGTGTCCAGAGCTCCTCCAGTGTGCTCCAGACCTCTGCCATCTTGGAAACAGAGGTGCTGCTGGCACACTGGACTGCTCTGAGTGGCCAGTGCCACCAGGTGACGTCAGAGACTCCTTCTGATAGGCTCCTTCAGGTGTTGCTAGCCTATCCTCTCTCCTAGGTAGCCAAACCCTCTTTTCTGGCTATTTAGGGTCTCTGTCTCTGGGGAATCTTTAGATAACGAATGCATGAGCTCATCAGAGTTCCTCTGCATCTCTCTCTTCACCTTCTGCCAAGGAATCGACTGCTGACCGCGCTGGAAGCCTGCAAAACTGCAAAAAAGTAGCTAAGACGACTACTGCAACTCTGTAACGCTGATCCTGCCGCCTTCTCGACTGTTTTCCTGGTGGTGCATGCTGTGGGGGTAGTCTGCCTCCTCTCTGCACCAGAAGCTCCGAAGAAATCTCCCGTGGGTCGACGGAATCTTTCCCCTGCAACCGCAGGCACCAAAGAACTGCTTCACCGGTCCCTTGGGTCTCCTCTCAGCACGACGAGCGAGGTCCCTTGAATCCAGCAACTGTGTACAAGTGACTCCCACAGTCCAGTGACTCTTCAGTCCAAGTTTGGTGGAGGTAAGTCCTTGCCTCCCCACGCCAGACTGCATTGCTGGGAACTGCGACTTTTGCAGCTACTCTGGCCTCTGTGCACTTCCGGCGGAAATCCTTTGTGCACAGCCAAGCCTGGGTCCACGAAACTCTAACCTGCATTGCACGACTTTCTAAGTTGGTCTCCGGCGACGTGGGACCCCTTTGTGTAACTCCGGGTGAGCACCGTTTCACGCATCCTAGTAGTGCCTGTTTCTGGCACTTCTCCAGGTGCTACCTGCTGCTGAGAGGGCTCCTTGTCTTGCTCGACGTCCCCTCTGTCTCCTGACGCAATTTGCGACATCCTGGTCCCTCCTGGGCCACTGTAGCATCCAAAAACGCTAACCGCACGATTTGCAGCTAGCAAGGCTTGTTGGCGGTCTTTCGGCGGGAAAACACTTCTGCACGACTCTCCACGTCGTTCCTGCAGAAACCTAAGCTTCTCCTGTCCACTAGAAGCTTCTTTGCACCCACAGCTGGCATTTCTTGGGCATCTGCCCATCTCCGACTTGCTTGTGACTTTTGGACTTGGTCCCCTTGTTCCACAGGTACCCTCGACTGGAAATCCATCGTTGTTGCATTGCTGGTTTGTGTCTTTCCTGCAGAATTCCCCTATCATGACTTCTATGTCCTTTGGGGAACTTTAGTGCACTTTGCACTCACTTTTCAGGGTCTTGGGGTGGGCTATTTTTCTAACCCTCACTATTTTCTAATAGTCCCAGCGACCCTCTACAAGGTCACATAGGTTTGGGGTCCATTCATGGTTCGCATTCCACTTTTGGAGTATATGGTTTGTGTTGCCCCTATCCCTATGTGTCCCCATTGCATCCTATTGTAACTATACATTGTTTGCACTGTTTTCTAAGACTATACTGCATATTTTTGGTATTGTGTACATATATCTTGTGTATATTTGCTATCCTCATACTGAGGGTACACTCTGAGATACTTTGGCATATTGTCATAAAAATAAAGTACCTTTATTTTTAGAATATCTGTGTATTGTGTTTTCTTATGATATTGTGCAAGTGACACTAGTGGTACTGTAGGAGCTTCACTCGTCTCCTAGTTCAGCCTAAGCTGCTCTGCTAAGCTACCATTTTCTATCAGCCTATGCTGCTAGACACCCTATACACTAATAAGGGATACCTGGGCCTGGTGCAAGGTGTAAGTACCCCTTGGTACTCACTACAAGCCAGTCCAGCCTCCTACACAGTCCAAATGTGCTACTCACTCCCCTTGGTGGCTCTCCCTCCATCCATCCCAACCACTTATAATAGGCTGACATAGGACAATCTCTTCTTTCTCTGTCAAGAAGTGCAGGCACTCTTGGCCATAGAGAGGGTGACTGCATCAGAAGTAGTTTGTGGTTGCGTTTCCCGCTACTTTCTGGTGGCGAAGAAGGGAAGAGGACTTCATCCTAGTCTAGATCTGCGCCTTCTCATCCTCTTCTTGAACACTCACCCAGGTTTTGTCTGCACTGGACCCACAGACTGGATGGTAGCATTGGACTTGCAGGACAAATATTTTCACAATCCAGACCCGCCTGTCCACAGACGCTGTCTGTGGTTCACGATGGGATCCCAGGAAGTTTGCTGGGCTCCCCTTCGGCCTTACCATTGCCTTTCAGAAGTTTCACCAAAGTGATGGCAGTGGTCACAGCACGCCTGTGGAGGTGAGGGATTTCAGTCTTCCCCTACCTCAACAACCGACTGTTGAAGGCTGGCTCACCCCAGGTAGCTGTCACCCACTTTCAGACTAGGACGAACCTCTTGCACTCACCTGGGATTCAATATCAAAATGCAAAGTCACACCCAACTCCCTCTCAGACGCTCCCTATCATCAGAATTGTTCTGGACACAGTGCAGTTTCGGGCCTATCCTCCCAAGCTGTGAGTCCAGGATATTCAGGCTATGATACAGATGTTTCATCCTCTTACCTAGATTTCGGTGAGACTGAGTCTGGAGCTGCTGGGCCTCATGGCCTTTTATATCTAGCTGGTAACACAAAAATCCTGCAGTGGTGGCTAATGAACGCAATGAGACCAGTGGCAGAACCCTTTCCCTTCACCAGCCAGAGTTGATTGTACTGACCGATACATCAATTCTGGGCTGAGGCGGTCATCTGGGAAAGGTGAAAATCGGAGGACTCCGGTCTCCGGCGGAGTCCAAGCTTCAAACAAACCTGTTGGAGCTTCGATGATGCACTTAGCATTAAAAGCCTTTCTTCTTGTGATCAAGGGAAGGCTAGAGCAGATGTTCACAGACAACACCACCACCATTTGGTACTGCAAACAACTAGGGCGTGGTGGGGTCGAGGACCGTGTGTGAAGAGGCCCTACACCTCTGGACATGTTTGGAATGTCAGGGGGTTTCCCTTGTGGTTCAACATCTGGCAAGCACTGTACGCCAGAGTGGACAAACTCAGATGAAGATGCCTAGTGGACCACAAATGGCGTCTCCACCCCGAGGTGGTGAAAGATCTCTTTCAGCAGCAGGGGAGTCTGGGTGGAATCTTTTTATCACTGCAGAGAATGTGCAATTTCAGCAGTTCTACGCACTGGGGATACCAAGGCGACTCTCACTCGAAGATGCTGTTCATCTCAAGTGAAGCACCGGCCTCCTGGCTGCTTTACCACAAATACCACTCCTGCCCAGAATTATCAAGATCAGAAATGATCGGGCCCAAGTAATTCTTGTGGCTCTGGATTGGGCACAGAGAATCTGGTATCCCGAGCTGTTTAGCATGACCATGGTCCCTCGGTCAAGCTGTCTCTTCTGGAGGACCTTCTGTCACAGCAAAAGGGCAGGATTCTGCACCCAAACCTGTGTACCCTCCATCTCCATGTGTGAAAACTGAGTGGCGACAGTTGACAGCTTTCGACCTTCCTCCAGAGGTCTGTGAGGTTATTCTGGCAGCAAGGAGTCCCTCCACCATAATGGTATATGCCTGCCATTGGGATAAATTTGTAAAATGTTTCTTTCACAAGTTCTATTGTCTGCTTTGGGCACAGTTAAGGGCTATCTATCTGCCGTCTCTGTGTTTTTGTGGTTGCCAGAGACCAACCTTCACTTTTGAAGTCACCTGTTCTGGCTGGGTTCCTTACAGGCCAACAACATAGGTTCACCTAAGCCTTTCATCATACCTCTGTGGGACCTCAAACTAGTCCTGACCTTTCCAATGTGTGCTGCATTCGAGCCTCTATACATTTGGTCTCTTAGTCTGGTGACCATAAAAAAAGACTTTTGAGTGGCCATAAAATCGGCCAGGAAAGTCAGCAAACTAGAAGAGCTCTCAGTGCACCCCCCTTACACCACCTTTTATCCAGGCAAACTGCTTGATGGACGAGTGCCTCCATTCTGCCAAAGGTTGTCACTCCTTTCCACGTAGGCCAGAATATCACCCTGCCTACCTTCTTTGCGACACCTCATCACTTCAAAAAAGAGGAGAGACTCAACCAACCTAGACTAAAAAGAGCATTGTCGTTCTACCATGACTGCACAAGAGAGTTCCAAGTGGACAATCAACTCACCATTAGTTATGTGGGAGAAAAGAAAAGTAAAAATGTACAGAAAGAACCATTTCACAATGGATTGTCCTGTGCATTAAGGTCTGCTACGCACTAACTCAGAAACAGGTCCCTGAGGGTTTTCGGGCTCACACTACCAGAGCTAATGCTGCGACCACTGCACACAGCATTCGTCACCTGGATATTTGTCAGGCAGCTATGTGGGCATCTCTGCACATGTTCAGAAAACACTACTGTATGAACTGTCAGGTTAGTCATGACGGGCACTCCACCCATTTGGTCCTACAGAACTTCTTCATTTAATCAGATTCACAGACTTACTTCCAGGGAGGTATTGCTTGGGTATCTATTCAAAGGTAAGGAATCTGCAGCTAGAAGTCTCTATCAGATTAAAATGTTACTTACCTTTGGTAATGTCTTATCTGGTAGAGACTATCTAGCTGTAGATTCCTTACCGACCCTCCCTGCTCTACGAACCGGTACAGGTATAAGGACACCCTTTTCAGGGTATTAATGTTTTCCACACTAGTTGCGACTTCTCATCGTAGCTTTACGCTCCTGACATGGAAAGTCCTGAAATGAAGTGACGGCAGCACACCGAAGTGGTGCCTATACAGGTACCGCGTATGTCACTTCCAGCACGCATGCTAATGCGGAGCAGAATGAAACCACATAGAGGTGTGTATGGGTACTGCTTGAAATTCGAAAATCATTCAGATCTTGTCTGTCACCTGGGGATAAGAATCTGTGGCTAGATAGAATCTCAACCAAATAAAGTGTTACCAAAGGTAAGCAACTTCTTCTTCACTGTTGTAAGGCCTATCACGCCCGTAGGATACCATTGGAGTTACCGTATTACATTTAATAAATTATAGTTCCCAAAAGGGAAAAGATACACAATTCATGTTTGGTGTCCTTGAAACTGTAATGAAAAATCATCTTTTATAGTAAAAGTGGATTTTTAATTACAGTTTTGAAAAATGCCACTTTTAGAAAGCTGGCATTCTCCTGTCTTAGCCATTTGATGCCTGCAGACTTTCTCTGGGTCACATGACTGGGAGCAGCTGAAGTTGGACTTTGTGCATTCTGCATTTCTCCTAGACAGTCACACACAATAGAGAGCTTAGTAGTACCTGGATGGGCCATCAGCAGCAGGATAGGAGGAAGGAGCTGGGCACACCCCAATAATACTTGAATAGACTGTGTCCTGCCTTCACACAAAGGGCTGCATTCCCCCTCTAGATAATCTGGAGTCAGGGCCAAGAAGGCAGGACACCTATGCATTTCAAAATGGGAACTTCCTGAAGTTTTTCCTACTTAAAAGGCACAAATGGGTATAAATACTGGACCTCAGACACCAACTATTCAGTACACCTCTGTATCTGTAGATATTCTACCAGGAAGAAGGACAGCTGAAAAGACAGCCACTCTGTTTCTCTAATGGACTGCTTTCCTGCAGTGCTGACCTGCTGGTTGCTGCCCTCTGTCTGGGTGAAAAGGACTGGACCTGCATCTGTTCAACCCAGGACCACCAATATTAACTCCAAGGGCTAGTTGGCTGGCCTCCTAACTTGAGCCTCAGGGACAGAAGGCTCCAACAACCAGGACCCCAACACCTAGGTCCTGCCAAGTGGTGCCACTGCAGTAATTGACCTTTAGAAATGGGCCCACGTTGATTTGGCAGCCTCTGCGAAGCCAGCAGAACCAATACACCTCCTCTGCTGCACGGTGCAACCCCAAAGAGAACCAACAGATCTTCTCTGCCACAAAGACTTGCACCGCATCTCAGTCCACTGCTTCACTGGAATGGCTGCTGAGCAATGCATTGTCAGCACAGGCCCAGAATCCCCATCGCAGCTCTTTGACACCAATGCATCGCCCTGACTGTGCAACACATCCTCAATGTCGGACTTCGCATCTTAAGCCCTCGTTGACAAGATCCTCAAAAACATCTCGGAACCGATGCATGGTCCTGGCTGCATGCTGTATCTTCAGTGTGGTCCACCTGAATTTGTGACTTTGTCCTGGTCTGGTGCAACCAGATGTCGACAGTAGGTACTTTGCGCTTTTTTGCGCTCTTAAAAACTGAATCTCTCTGGTTCTACTGATTGGCCGTTTGTCGTTGTGATCTTATTTTAGGTTGTTTTGGTCTTGTTTTATTTATTAAAAAATACTCTATACTTCTAACCTGGCATGTGATCCTTTTGCAGCGTGTTTTCACTGTGTTACTGTTTGAAGTATGCACAAAAACTTCACACATTGCCTTCAGGTTAAGCCGGACTGCTCTGAACCAAGTTACCAGTGAGTTGAGCACAGGTTCATTTCAGGTTTGCTTGTGCAGGGTTTAAACCTCTCAACCAGTTAGCTAATTTCTTACAACCACATTATACATAGGTATCTTCTGGTCAGGATGCTCTAGAAGAGTAGGAGTCAAGTTCTTCCTGTGTCTAGGTCTTGCCATACATCTTCTGTTCCTTGAGATGTATCTAGGATGGGCATTTCATGCTGCTCCTCCTCAATGTAAAACTGCTCCTGTTTTTCGATTTACAGCCTGTCATTTATAATTTGCAGTGACTGTAGTGAGGCTTGGCTCTGCTCTCCTGTCCTACTCTCATCTGCTATCACAAAGTTCTTGTAATGCTTAAGGAACCTGACAAATTGCTTTTTCTTTTGAATTAGAGATGCCATTTTGGCCTCAAGCTATTGTCATTTTCTCTCACCATCAAGTGTTTGTTTGGCTTTGAGAGACCTTTCTATATGGGGGCTGAGGTGTCCCCCCCCCCCTTTCAATTCCTTTACTCATCTCCGATATCAACCCCTTTTTGAGCTAGCTTGTGATGGCACTTTAGATAAAAACTAAAAGGGGCACTTTCCATCTCTAGAGAAAATGACCACCCTGAATGCATTCTCGGACCCAGTCGGAAGCCCAAATGAAAAACTGTTTTTCAGTGTTTTTCAATGTTTTACAGTTTTCTTTGATGTCCATTGTCTTTTTTGACGGTCTTCTGTCTTTTCTGGTGCTTTCCCTCTTCCTCTGCCCCATTTCTTCAGTTATCTTAGATGATGGAGCAGTGAGCCAAGTCTTGCAAGACCAACGTCAGAATAAAGAATCTGAAGATGGCACCCATGCACTCGGGCATTGTGTGATTACATTGGACATTACAGGGAGATAACACTATCTTCCTACCAAGAAGAACAAAAAAGATGAAAATAGGGATGGAAAGATGACAATATGGATAAAAAAGATGAAAATAGAGATGTTTCTAGACCCAGTTACTAGATAGCAACAGGAGGACCCAGAAAAGATGTGCGCTGCAAAATAGCCTTTAGCTCCGCTACATATTAATATGAAGGCATTTGTAATCAACAGACTACAGAACCGGGATATTTGGAGAACTTAAAAAGGCTCACCAACCGTGCTTTGAATACAGATATACAAATAGTGGGTCATGGAAAAAGGTACTCAGAACAAAAGGATTTTCACAGTTGACCAACTAGCAGTTTTTCTACAAGAAGCCATAGGAATAGATCCCTAAAAGGAGTGAGAATCCCCACAATACCAGTGTAGTATTACATGAAACAAAGATAGGTGAATCTGAAGGCATACCCAAGTGATAACATGTCCATGGCCCCATTACTCTGAAATCACAACTGTGTGATAACAGTGTGGCCCAGGAAACGTTGGCTTGTTTTTCAGAAAAAGGCATTCTCCAATGGTGGGAAAACCATTTCACAGTTGTGTCCACCACTACTACAATGACCATGAACAATGTTGCCTGAGCAGTGACTGGCTAACGCTC
Source organism: Pleurodeles waltl (assembly GCF_031143425.1). Classification (NCBI taxonomy): domain Eukaryota; kingdom Metazoa; phylum Chordata; class Amphibia; order Caudata; family Salamandridae; genus Pleurodeles; species Pleurodeles waltl. Next base: position 201,732,762 of record NC_090442.1, on the reverse strand, counting down.
TATCATTTCAATGAAGCACTGATACATTAGATGATTTTCAGACTGGAATATGTAAACTCCAAATCATAAACACCTGCAGGGAGGACCTGCTGTTGGACAGATTTTTCATATTAAACCTACCCTTTGGCAGTTTGATTTTCAAGAGGCTACGTTTAGCACTGTGCACAAGTATCATGCCATGTTTCCATGTCAGTGAAACTGGATTACTACCCTAGATTTAGCAGACTGTCAGGCACCCTCTTTAAGTTATTACAGATTTGATTAACTTGCCTTAATATGGAGAACACTAGATTAAATAAGGATCGGGGTAGTGAAAATAGAGAACAGTAACTCAGCCAAATGACAAATCTCGTTCACATTCACTGCCCTCCTCCAACACTTCACCATCTCTACCACTGGGGCAATCTGACTGAGAGTGTTAATGTGAGGCAGAGTAGGCACCTGCACAGCCATCTGAAAAACTTCCCACTAAATTCTCGTTGAAAAGACAAGGGTAGGAAGCAGTTAAGGGAGTCTGAAATGGCAATAGTATGGAACAGCTGGAAGAAAACAGTGAATTGAAGTAGGTATAGAGTGAGAGGTACAGCAACCAGGGGGCAGGCTTACAGAGGGGCACATGCGTGGTGCTAGACATTCTTGTACTTATTATCAGTTTGCAGGATGTAATTTCCATTCACACTACCTGTCTGCAGACATTCGTTTAATTTGGCAGTTAAGCATGATACACCTGGGGATCAGATGTGAACAGGATGTTTCACTGTTACTATGGGTCACGGTGGCCACTGAGTCACGGAACGTAAACCATATTAGAGAAGTCCAGTAGGTACATCATTGGATTTTATGGCAAGTATGGAGGCGCTTCCTATGAGCACTCGGCAAACACCAGTGATATAACAAAGAAAATGTAAGAGTGCCCCAAGAACTATTATCGTCAAAGTTTTGCCTCTTTTGCTGCAGCTCTCCACGCATACAGATTGCATTTCACTTCTGTTTTTCTACTTTTCTTGATAGTTTTCTGGTTTTAAGCTTTTGAGTCTTTGACTTTAGGCCTGCCTCCTTCCTATACACCTCAGTGTCTGGGTCTCCATCCTTCAGCCACTGGAATACAGGCAAAATACATCTACTGTCTGTAGAGCATGTAATTCGCCCCCATCTTGTGTCATGCTAAATCAGGGGCATACAAAATGGATTCCACTGATCCCAGTATACAGAATCATACCATAAAATCGGTCTACTATCCAGCAACTACATTCTTACTGACCACACCTACATACAGGTTGTAAGCACAAGGATTTGGATGAACATTAGACTGGAAGTTTACACAAACGGTTCAGTAGCTCACAGTAGCTCACACGGTCTCTCTCAATACAGCGATGGATCTATGCCACTACACTATGATGGCACATTCAGTGCACCTCTCCTTGTCACAGAACAGGTCCTGGATCTCGTCATCTGTGCACATGCTAGATTACTGTGATGCTAGGGCAAACAATAAGTCAGGATACCAGTTTCACATAAAGCCATGCACTCAAGCAAGGCATACACACACTTCCAGTACCACACACATTATATACATACAAACACTATCAAAGACTGATCAGCTAATTGATAGAGTTTTTAAGGCTGCTCTACTAAATAATATATACAGAGGAGGATGTTGGGAAAGAAGCGCATGACTAGACACGTAAGACTTATTTAATTATTTATTTATTAGCTCAAAAGTGTCTACTCTGTCCGTTTGTAATGAGATTAAAATGTGACTCACCTTGTCCTTGCATGGCCGCAGGCAGCTCTGGGATGCACAAACTGCATTCTCATCTTCAGAATCTTCAGCACCAGACCAGTCGTACTTGGATGGTATGTCAAGCACTTTCTTTTCTCGTTTCTTCTCAATTATTTCCTTTGCTAGCTCTGCTTTTGCAGCTGCTGCCTTTTCTTTCTTTCTTTTCTTCTCCTCCTCTTTGGCTAGTTTCTTGGCAAGTTTATTCAGTTCTTTTGCTTTGTCCATGTTAAATTTTAGCTTTTTCCTTTTTGGCTTATCCAGTCTCTTTAGATCCTTAGACTTTTGCTTGCCATCTCCATGAAGAAGCTCAGCCTTTTCCAGCTTCCTCTTACGTTTTTTCTCAGAAGAGTCTTTTGCTTTAATTTTCAACGGTTTCGCTTCTGGACCGTCATCCTTAAAAAAAATAAAAAAAAATGCAAATAAACAAAAATTCAACTATTTTAAGCATGCGCAAAAGGCCCTATTCTCTCTTATTTTTCCCTAACAAACGTTCCTAAAGTTTCTACTTAGTATTTTAAAGATTCACAACTATGAGTACGAAAATCAATAACTATGTCAGATTTTCAAGCAAATGGCTAGTTCTAAACACCTGGAATGCCCCTCCCTAACAATCTGCAGGTACCTGTTAACATCTAGCATTACCTTTCTTTGTTCTCCACATGTACATTTTTTCCATATGCATAAACCTCTTCCCATATACCCTTTAAAAACATGCTGTGTTTGGGAGTTCTGCCCATTTTCTTAAGCATTATTATGCAGTGAAGGTAAGAAGAACAAGTTACTTACCTTCAGTAAGGAAAATGTTACTTACTTACAGTAGGCATCTGTTCGTGGCAAGTAGTGCTGTAGATTCACATGCTGTGCATACTCCTGCCATCTAGTGTTGGGTCTAGATGTGTGCAATTTTTGTTCTTTTTTTTTTAAAAAAGAAGTCTTTCGAGTCACAAGGTAGTGTGACTCCAAAAGCGCATGGTCATTGACTATTACTAGATTGTTTTTCCGCATGGCGGGTGAGGATGGAATGTGAAGGGAAGCAATGTAGAGAGTGATGTCCATGCAAAGAAAGATGAGAGATGCAACGGTCACAATCGTCCAGGGAGGAGGGTGGGCACTACATGCCATGAACAGATGCTTTCTGGGTAAGTAACATTTTCTGTTTGAGGCCAGTGGCTGTAGAAACACATACTGTGCACAGTTCGTAAAGCAGTCAACCCAGAAAGCAGTCGCTAGCCTGTGAAAGTTGCAGTAGATTGAAAAAGTATTTGGAGAACTGCCTGGCCAATTTTAGCTTGTTGGCGAGCTAGGACATCCACACATTATTATTTTTTTTAAAGTATGTGGTGTGGACCAGGTCGCTGTTTTACAGACATCAGCTGTAGGGATGTTCCCCAGGAAGGCCACTGAGGCTAAGTGGAGTGCGCTCTAGGAGGAATGAGCAATGTCCTTTTCGATTTCGCATAGCACGTCTGGATGCATTTACAATTCCATCTTGCTTGATTTGGATAGGGCCTTCCCTTTGTGGGGTTTGGAGAAAGTGACAAAGAGCTGCTGCATCTTTCTAAAGGATTTTGTTCTGTCAATGGAGAGTTCGTTTCACAACTGAGTTAAGTTGAAGAAAAAAAAAAACAGGAAGTTCAATGGATTGTGAGACCACCTTAGAGAGAAATATGGGACTATGTGGAGGGCAACCCTATCCTTGTGTAATTAGAATAAAGGTTCTTCAAAGGATAGTGCCTGAAGCTCCCTGACACGCCTAACTGAAGTGATGGCAACCAGAAATGCTACATTTCAAGAAAGAAACTGAAGGAGACAGCAGTGGAGGGGTTCGAACGGATGGCCCATGAGTCTTGCCAATATAATTTTGAGGTTCCATATTCACGCTGGTAGGACCTGAGGAGGAATGACTCTTTTGAGACCCTCCATTAAAGCTTTAATGACAAAGTCTGAAGAGGGAAATGTGTTGCCTGTTCTGAAGGTAGGCGGCTACGGCAGTGAGGTGTAGTCGTATATATGTGAAAGCTAAACCACAAGTTGTAAGTGAGGTAGGTAGCAGACAATAACTTGCACTTTGATTGCTAAAAGGTCAATGTGTTTTGAATGACAACAGTAGATTAATCTCTTCCACTTCACAGCAAAACAGGCATGAGTCGTAGGCCTGCCTCTTTAATAATGCTCATGCATTCGGATGTAAGATTAATGTACCCAAGTTCTAGAACTTCAGGAGCCAGATCACAAGTCTGAGAGATTTGGGGTCTGAGTGCCTAATTTCTCCATGGTTCTGGCTCTCAAGAAGAACCAGTTAGAGTTTGAGGAGGGTGGTAAACCATGGCTGGCGTGCCCAGGTAAGAACCACAAGGATGAGGCCGAGACATCTGCCGAAGCCTCCGAACCACAAACAGAAGTAGTGGGACAGGAGGAAAAGCGTAGGAATATATCTCTAACCCACTATTTCATAGTGCATTGCCCCAGGACTCTGGGTGTGGGAACCTGGAGGTGAAGCTTGGGCATTTGGCTTTCTCTGTGGTGGTGAAGAAGTTTATCGGTGGGAGCTCCCACCGTTGGAAGTACTGGAGGAGGACTTGCTGGTGGAGTTATAACTCGAGGACTAGTTACCGCTTCCTGCTGAGGTCAACAAAGTCGTTGTCATCTCAGCAGATAGATCTTGCATCAGAGAGCCCACCACCAAATCCCATGGGCTAGGTGAGAGAGCTCTGGAGATCTGGTGGCCCCTCGCCTTTGAAGATAATAAATGGCTGTCATGTTGTCTATCTTGATGAGGACTACTTTGCCAATCAAGTGGGGAAAAATGTTTTAATGCAAGGTATACTGCTATTAGTTCCAAGTACCTGATGTGGAGACCTGGTGCCAGTGTTCTCACTGACCTTAGACAGTCAGATCCTGTAAGTGCACACCCCATCCTGTCAGGGAGGCGTCCATTGTAATAGTACTCTGTGGAAGTAAGCCGAGAAAAGGCTGACGCTGTAACCTTTTGTTGGTGTACCACTACAACAGAGAGAGTCAAGTGCGGCGGCTGATGAACAATAACTGGTCCCAATGACCTTCCGCTTGGCACCACTAGTGCGCTAAGCACTACTACAACAGACGCATGTGTAACCTGGCATGGGGTACCTATGGCAATACAGAAGGCCATCATGCTGAGGAGGTGCATGGCTGTCATTTAATGAATCAATTTTAAATTGGTTCTCAAAGAATATTGTGAAGAACTAGTCTTAAAAATATCTAGCTCAGAGCTCCAAATCCTGTCAGCAGAAGCCGGATAAAAGAACTGAGGTAAATGCCACCTATGGAGCTTGATGGGACACTGAAGGTCTAGAGGCCTTTTCACAGAAGTAGAGTTGCAGTCTACAGAGCAATATTGCTCTGCCCTTCCCTTTCATTCACTTAAAAATAAAATAAAAAGTTGCTTTAAAATGCCACTTGTCTTTCTTTCTGAGACACTTCAGGACTAAGTATTTTCCAACCTTTAAAGTAAGTTAATGGAATTGTCACTATTGTATTTTTAGGCTGTTATAATATGAATTTATTTTCCATGTTAAACCTGGCCCTTCCAAAGCAGTGTGAATGTTACATAGTGCGACTTTGGGAAACATGCGCACGTATCACTGCACATGGGCATGATTATTTTCTTACGATTATTAATGGAGATCACTTGAAGGAGAACATTATTTTTTTATGTTAGAATCCTAATCCAGCTAATTACTTATCTGCTGCCTGAATCCACAATATCAACAACTCTATTTCAGAAAAAATTATGCAGCCATCTTTCTATACTGTGATTCTAGCCTCCAATCTGGAGAGATGAGAATGTAAATGTCCAATACTCATGTTTTTCTATTAGCCATGCCTTTAAGGTTAATATCATTCAGTATTACAGTGATGATTCTTGTGCATGCCACTTGCATCCCACCCAGACTCTTAGCAGGTATGTATTTACTGTTCTATTTAGCATCCTGCCTGCTGTCACTGAACTGTTGCTTTTTGATACAGGGAAGCCCCAGCAGGGAGAAGCCCAGGCTCGTCACCTCTGGGTGGAGTTTCCACTTGGGATCTTGCACAGATAGGTTACTCAAGACACATGCCTTAACATTCACAGCAATGACTAGACAAACTACCACTGGGAATATTCCGGTATAAGTCATTCTAGGACAGTTTACAGGAACCCACTGTGCCCTGTGTGTTAATTAGTGCACAGCAGCCGTGTTGCCCAAAAGAGCCTGTATTACATGGCCCAAGACGGAGGTGAGAAACGCCTTCATGGCTAGACAAATGGCCCTCAACTACAGCACAGTGACTTGCTTTTGTTGCTCTGATGGGAATCAAAGGTTTTGCGCTCCCATCTGCTCCAGATGAGCCCCCCCAACCCACGGAAGAGCACTCCATAACAATGGTGACCTGCAACTGGGAGGGCAGAAAATATGGCACACCCTGAGGTTGCAGAGACACATCTATCTCATCAAGGTCTGCAGAGAGTGAGCAGAACATCTTCATATGAGCGTAAAGGCTCCCCTAATACTGGAATCACTCCCAACAGAGGTCGTATTGGCACTGGGCCTGTGGGGAAAGGCAGTGAACCTTAAAGGGTGGGGAACCTTCAGAACTGCAATCAATATTAGAGTCTGAATCTTCCAGAAAATATCCCTAATGGAAGGACACTCTGAGACAAATTAAAAGCCTGCATGCTATCTCCAGGATAACTCCGATTTAAGGTCAGCCTCTGAGCTGGGATGCAGTGGCCCTTCTCTGATGGTTCACGGAGACGAAAATGAGTTACTTACCTGTAACTGCAGTTCTCCAGTACTGATATCTTTCATAGGTTCACATGCTTGAATCACTGCCTGTCGCCAAAGTTGGAGTCTCACGGTATGATAAAAAAGCAGTATGTATCATTACCAAAGGCCCTAATGGCAATGAATAGTCACTTTAATAGCTTATCTATGTCCTTTTTAAAGGCCAAACTTGAACTATGATCATTCAGGTGATAGCACCCTGTAGAATATTCCCAAGAGAGGCTGCATCCCGCCGATTTTCGTGCACATGTGGGAATAACATCACTTGTGCTATAAGGGAAGCCTATATATCTATATATATCTCAAGTTGAAATACTCCATACATGATGAGATAGTTATGCAGTATACAACAGCATTATATGGATCTATACCTAAATAACGATTAACAACTCTATGAAAAGAGGCTCACCTTATTGGAATAGATGACAACACCACCTGCCCTACAGCTGCATCACTGTGGTGAGCTGATTCCAGGCAGTAGTGCAACATTAATATGTGGGTGCTCTTCCACGCTGTATCATGGCAAATCTTTTCCAATGGGAAGCCGGTAAACACAGCAAACAGAGCAGCCGAAGTGGACACTGCCCTTGCTGAGTGTGCTCTTGCTTGGACTGTAAGTGGTTTGCCCCCCTATGAATGGTAAAACTGGAAAGTAGCAGAAACCTATCATGCAATAGTTGCTTTTGTGACTGAAGTACCTTGTTGTGATTGTCCATATGACTCTAAAAGGTGATCAGGCTTACATATTTGCTTAGTACGATGTAAACAGAATTTAAAAAGACTCTTCAGCTGGTGAAGCTGGATTTGGGAAAAACGTGCAAAGGCTGTTAGGTACATTGATATGAAATTGTGTTGGGGCCTTGGGAATGAACCTTGGATTTGTTCCGAAAAGCACTTGGGGCCAGGTGTATCAAAGGGTTTTTCACATACTATATCTATGGGAAAATGTGCTTGTACATATGGCCCATAATCCTCAGTGAAGGGTACAAAAGGTTCCTGGGTTGTGAACGTTCTGTATTTCATGGACTCTTCTAGCCGAGGTGAGAGCCAATAGTAATGCTACCTCCCATGTCAGGATCTTTCGGTCTGTTTTGTAAATGGGCTCTAATGATGGCTTCATAAACTGGGATTACAGAGAAGGAGATCAGACCGGAGGGAAAGCTCTGAATAATCTCTAAATAAATTGTTTGATTATTCTTGTGGAACAGAGGGAGAGAGAGAGTGTGATGAACCTTTGTATCGTGAGATTGCTGCGAGGTGGACCTTGACAGACGCATGCACTAATCCTGATCTAGCGAGTAATAGGAGATGAGGCAGAATCTCCTGAGGAGATGCTTTCAAGGGATGTAAATTAGATTGTTGACACCAGGAACAGAATCGCTTCCATTTCAATCTGTATGTTTTGTTTGTGGATTCAGCTTTTGCTTTGGATAGGATATCCCTTTAGTCGTGAGGAATGTCTAGGTCTTCGAACTGATTGAATTCAGGAGCCATGCACACAAGTGGAGAGAGGCTGGTTCCGGATGTAAGATCTGGCCCTGGTTCATTGTCAACAGTGTTTGCGTTACTGGGAGGTGAATGGGATTGCATTCCGACAACAGGAGGAGCCCCGTAAACCAGTGTTGCCGGGGCCATCTGGGAGCAATCAGGATGAGGCAACAGTGTTCCCTTCTCACTTTCCTGAGAACCTTCAGTAAGAGAGGGAAGGGGAAAAAGCATATGCACAAATCCCTGACCATCTGATCAAAAGGGCATCCCCCCACAACCCTGGGAGCAGATACCAACTGGCATAGAACTGGAATTTGATGTTCTTGTCTGTCACAAAGAAATTCAATGCTGGTTAGCCCCAACATGAGGATATCTTGTCCAGCTCTTTTTGATCCATTCCCACTTGTGGCAACTGTCTCTTGATCTGCTGAGTGTGTTTCCTAAGGTGTTGCATACTCCGGACACATACTCGGCTCTCAGGAATATTTTGTGATTTATGAGCCAATTCCACATATCCTGAGCCTCCTGGGAGAGCGCTAATGATTGTGTACCCCCTTTGTTTGTTGATGTAATAAATGCTAGTCATACTATCCCTACGAACTGTAGGAAAGTACCCTCTTTTTTGGCATAGTTACCCCCACTTTATGCCTGCTGTCAGTGTGTTTTGACTGTTTTCACTGGGATCCTGCTAACCAGGACCCCAGTGACTGTGCTCTCTCCCTCTAAAATTGGTTGTTCTTGACTTCGTACACCCCACAATTGGCATACTAGTGCACCCATGTAAGTACCTAGTATATGGTGCTTGGGTACCCAGGGCATTCGTACACCAGGGGTCTCCATTGGGTTGCAGCATATACTGTGCCACCCACAGGATCCCATGCAAACTGTGACTGCAGGCCTGCCATTGCAGCCTGTGTGAAATGGTACATGCACCCTTTCACCACCGAACCTGGTCACTGCACTTAGACACTATAAGTCACCCCTCTGGCAGGCCCTTCAGCCCAAGGGCAGGATGCATGTCCCTAAGTGTGAGGGTAACCCTGCATGAGCAGGGTGCCCCTAAAGACCCCAGATCATTTCCTGGACTCTGTAAGTGCAGGGAAGCCATCTTAAGGTATGTAGTGGACACTGGTCAACACGAGTGGTCCAATTACATAATGGCTTGTCAGAACCTAGGAATGTTTGTTATCAAACATGTTGGAACCAACTATACCAATTCCAGTGTTAGTTGCATGATACCATGTACGCTGGGGGTTCCTTAGAGGATCCCCTAGTTCTTCCTGTGCAGCCTTACGGGGTTCTAGCTGCCAGCCCACGCTGCTGCTGACCCCAGACACTGTTCTGCCCTCCTGCTGATGAGCCGTGCTCAGGGTGGAGAGGAAGAACAAAGCATTTCATGTAGGGGAGAGGTGTGACAACCTCCCCTCTGTGTATTAGGTGTCTAAGGGCTGGGGTGGTCTATGAGCACCACCAGCTGCTTTGAATGGCATATTTGGTGCCCTTCTTGCATAATCCTGTTTGCACCAGTTCAGGAACCCCTTGTTCCTGCTCTGGAGCGAAACTGCACAAAGGTCCCCTGTCCATCAACAACCCATGGGTGGTGCCCAGAGCTCCTCCAGGTGGCCACTTGATTCTGCCATCTTGGAAACAAGATGTGCAGAGGCTCCTGGGAGCATCTGGTTGGTAAGGACAGGTAACTGATGTCAGTTACCCCCTCTGATAGGTGGACACCCCAAAGAGTGACCAAGCCACCTGTTAGGGCTATTTAGGGACTCCCTTGCAAGTAGGTCCAGATTTGGCATGCAAGACTCCATCAGGACTCCTCTGCATCAACCTCTTTTGCTTCTGCCCACTGGAACCTCTGCTGGACTTCACAGGAACCAAACAAGCCTACAACTCCTGAGACAGCCTTGTTTGAGACAATGTTTTTCCAGCTCCTTCCAGTAATTGCAACATTTCCACAGCTGTGCATCCTCTGGAGTTGGCAAGACTTCAGCTGCACCAAAGAAGCACGAAGGAATCTCCCTTAGAGTGATTGAGTCACTCCCCTGCATCAACAGGTATCTTAGGCAACAACGCCTGGCTGCTGAGATCTGCTATCCACTGGAACTGCGTGGATACTTCAAAACAGGTGGTGGCTCTCAGTGGTCCTCTATGTCTTCTGTCCAACTTGGTAGATGAAGAGCCCTTGTCTCTCCTTGCAGGACAGGTTCCCTGTGCAGCGCAACCAAGGCTTGTTGATACCTGCTCCGAGGAATCTTCAGGCTCCAAGAAGCCCCGGCCCTCAGAACTTCATCCTTGGACAGTCTCCTCTGCTTCTCCAGAGATGTGGGACTCCTGTCCAGGTGTGCTGAATGAGCCTTTCTGCAAATTACCGTGCCTGCTGCCGCTGGGTTGCCTGTGGGGATTACAACTGCTTCTGCTGGCTCTCTCAACTGTTAAAGGTCAGCTCAGACTCCCCTCCAAGGATCGAGTTCCCTGGACCTTGCTGGTTCCCTTCAGCTCTGCCAATCCTCTCCTGCCAAGATTTGCACCTGCCAAGGCCCGTTGGTGGTCCTCCTGACCACTGGCCTGAGTGCGACCCTGCAACCAGCGTGGGACAGCTTCTGCATGACTTCATGGATTCCTCTGCAGCTCCTGGTCTCCACAGCTGGCCTTTAACTTCAACGTCGACCCGGATCTTCATCCACAGAAGGGTGGGTAGTGGCTCCTGCCCTACCTGGAGACTCCTGCGTGGCCTGGACTGTCCCTTTCTTTTGCAGGTCCTTTTCTTCCAGAATCCACCTTTGGATTCCACTGGACTGGTCCTGCTCTTGCAAAGTTCCTTTTCCAAATCCCCTTGTTAGCCTATGGGAAGACCAGGTAATTACCTCTGCTCCCCTGGTCATTGGGGGATCAACTAGATACTCACCTTCGGGGATCCAAAGTTCTCCACGTTCCCTTCTAACTATTCCACATCCTTGGGTGGGGGACCTCACTTTGCATTCCACTATTTTAGTATATGGTTTGGCCCCCCAATAGGGCACTAGCTATTTTCTGCTATTTCTTGCCAATGCTTGTTGTTTTTCTATGCTAATTCCTAATACTTATTGTGTAGATATAGTGTATACTTACCTCCAGTTGTCCAGTTGGGGGACTGCCTATTAGTAATCTAGTTCAGTGTTACTGTAATAAAGCACCTTTATTTATGGAACACTGTGTGGTTCATTTCATGTGAGGTAACTTACTGTGTGACTGCTATGGTTTTTCAAGTGCTTTACACTCCTCCTAGTTAAGTGTTGGCTGCTCATCACAGCTACCACTAGAGAGCCCTGGCATCGTAGACTTTCTATTACTAACTAATAGGGGTTGCCACACTCCAGGCCAGATTCCTTCAGGTACCCAGTGCACTAACAGTCAAAACCACATCAGAAACCAGCCAAAAAGTGTGGTTGTGAGGGGTCACTATGTCAAGAGAGGCACATTCCTACATGACCCCCTCCCTAACGAAAGAGGGTGAAACTAACCTTTCCCATGAGAGTCTTCATCTTCTACGTGGAAGAACCTGGAAGGGCCATCTGCACTGGCATGGTCAGTCCTAGGTCTGTGTTACACTGTAAAGTCCATTCCCTGTAGGGAGATGGACCACCTTAACAGTTTGGGGGTTTCACCTTTTGTAGGAAAGTTCCCTTGTTGGCATGGTTACCTCCCCCCACACTTTTTGCTAGATATTGATAACAACTTTGATCAATGGGGTGCTGGGATCCGCTAACCAGGCCCCAGCACCAGTGTCGTTTCCCAAAATCTGTATCTTTGTTTACACAACTGGCACACCCCTGGTACCCAGATAAGTCCCTTGCAAAAACCCAAGGAAGGTCCCCAAGAGCTGCAGCATGTATTATGCCACCCTGGGGGACCCCTCACCAAGCACATGCACCCTACGTTTGCAACTTGTGTGTGCTGGTGGGGAGAAAAAGGCAGAGTCGACATGGCAATCCTCTCAGGGTGCCATGCCCACAAACCACTGAATGTTGCATAGGTAAGTCACTCCTCTAGCAGGCCTTCCAGCCCTAAGGCAGGGTGCACTATACCACAGGTGAGAGCATAGCTGCATGAGCAATATGTCCCTACAGTGTCTAAGTCCATTCTTAGACATTGCAAGTGCAATGTAGCCATAATGAGCATATGGTCTGGGAGTCTGTCATAGCGAACTCCACAGCTCCATAATGGCTTCACTGAATACTGGGAAGTTTGATATCAAAAGACTCCGCACAATAAATCCACACTGATGACATAGTTGGATTTATTGAACAATGCACCCAGAGGGCATCTAAGGGATGCCCCCTGAATTTTACCAAACCCTCTAGTGCAGGGCTGACTGGTCTGTGCCAGCCTGCTACTAAGAGACAAGTTTCTGGCCGCATGGGGTGAGAGCCTTTGTGCTCTCTGTGGCCAGAAACAAAGCCTGCACTGGATGGAGGTGCTTCACACTTCCCCCTCTGCAGGAACTGTAACACCTGGCGGCGAGCCTCAAAGGCTCAGGCCTCGAGTTACAGTGCCCCAGGGTACCCCAGCTAGTGGAGTTGGCTGCCCCCCCAGACAAAGCCCCACTTTTGTCAGCAAGTCTGGCAAGAAAATTAGGGAAGGCAGGAAAGGGCGACGACCACCCGAGACAGGACCACCCCTAAGGGGTCCAGAACTGAGGTGACCCCCTCCCTGCAGAATCCTCCATCTAAGTTTGGAGGACAGGGACCAATAGGGTTAGGTTTGTGTCCCCTCCCCAAAGGGAGTGGGCACAGGGAGGGTGTAACCACCCTCAGGGACAGAAGCCATTGGCTACTGCCCTCTGACCCCTGTAATGCCCGTAAATCGTGTACTTAAGGGCTTCCCTGAGCCCAGCTCACCAGATTCCTTGCGACCTGTCAAGAAGAAGAAGGACTGCATAGCTGAAACCCCCAGCAGAAACTAAAGAAGACGACAACTGATTTGGCCTCAGCCCAACCGGCCTGTCTCTTGCTTCGAAGAACCTGCACAAGTACAGCGACGCATCCAGTGGGACCAGCCACCTCTGCCAAGCTCCAGAGGACTGCCCTGCACCCAAAAGGACCAATAACTCCTGTGGACAGCGGCCCTGTCCAAGAAGAAATAACTAAGGCCTCCAACTTCACTCTGAATGTGTGAGTCCTGACTACTCTGCACCCAACGCCCACGGCCCTTGTCTAGGTGACCCAACCAGCCAGAGAGGATCCCCAGGCGATTCTGAGCAAGTGCCCACCATGGTTGACCTCCCCACCCCTCCACAACAACGCCTGCAGAGGGGATCCCGAGGACCCCCCTGACTGCAAAAGCTCCGGATGAAGATAGCCGATGCCTAAAGACACACTGCACCCGCAGCTCCCATGCCTTGGAGAAACCGACCCCCAGTGCAGCAACATTCAGCAGGTCGCCCTCTTCCCTGTCCAGCCTGTGGTTTGCCCGAGACGACCTCCTGGACCTTGCCTGCAGCCTCTGAGTGACCCCTGGGCTCCGCTCATAATCACTGATGACCCCACACCTTGTTTGCACCCTGCACCCAGCCGCCCCAGTGCCGCTGAGGGTGTAGGTTTGGTGCCTACTTGTGCCCCCTCAGTGCTCTTCTGAACCCCCCAGGTCTGCCCTCCAAAGACGCAGGTAATTACTTGCCTGCATATCTGAAACCGAGTGTCCCCAGTCTCCACAGGAGCCCATGTTAATTTTGTCTACACTTTGACCTCTGCACCCAGCTTGCCCCCGTGTTGCTGGTGGTGGGTGTTTGGGATTAACTTGATCCCCAACCAGTGGACTTCCTAATCCCTGGAGACTGGAACTGTAAGTGTTGTAGTTACTTGCAAATCGATCTAACTTTTCTTTCCCCCAGGAGCGGTTTCTGAAAATTGCAGTGTCAACTTTTAAAACAGATTATTGCCAATATTTAAAAAATTGTATAACTTATTGATTTCAAACAAAGTGCTATTGATATATATGTGAAATACAGAACTATTGAAATACTTTCTTGCAACTTGAATCTTGTGGTTCTAAAAATAAATTAAGAAAATATATTTTTGCTATATAAAAACCATTGGCCTGGAGTTGTCATTGAGTGTGTGCTTCTTCTATTGTTTGTGTGTGTACAACAAATGCTTTGCACTACCCTCTGATAAGCCTAACTGCTCGACCACACTACCACAAAAGGGAGCATTAATATTATCTACTTTAGCCTCTGTTAAGCCTCTGGGAAACCCATGGACTCTGCACACTATCTCATTTTGATGTAGTATATGCAGAGCCATCTTCCTACAGTGCATTACAGAAATGTTAAAATAAAAGAAAAACAAATACATTGGCAAATGCATGTAGTGGCAACAAGCAGGAATAACGAACATGCTGGCCGTTTTACAAACGTAACACGTTTTTTTTTTTTTATTTCGACGTGGCTTACCTTGGGTACGTTGACTTTGGAGACATTAACTAATGTTTTACACTTTTTATAATAAATATGGTCCTCCTGGGCTTCAATTTTGACAGCACCATAAGAAAAGATGACAATATATCATAAACGTTTTGTATACAGCATTTGTTGAAATAACTCCATACCTCTGCAACATGTAGGAATCGGTCTTCTGAGGGTGGATGTGTAGCCTGTAAAATGCGCCAGATGTGCTGTGTCTCATCCAGAGACACTTCTAAAAGATCTCCAACCATCATAAGCTCTTCCAATTGAGCTTTGGCTCCAGGAGAAAGCTCCAGAACAGGGGGTTCCAAACTGCGAGGTACCAGTGGGGTCTTTCTTGGCTGTTTCCTGGGGGTTGCTGTAACTTTTGGACATAAGTAGAAAGTTAAAAAAATAAAGGTAAGTTATACTATGGACGAGATATAAAAAAATAAAGCAAACTTTATAAAGACGATATTTAATACAACAAAAATATTATAAAAAAAGAAAATGGTTACTTTTGGTTTACAACAGTTTTTTAGCTTATAGGTTTTGTGATTTTGACATTCTGTGCACAATGCTGCAATCAAATGTGGTCGTCTAATATCTTCTGAATTGGCAAAACAGCAAAGATAGCACTGACCATAAACATGGAAAGAATTACTCACTATGGAGAAATTGGTTCACGTCATCAGGAGGGATTATCTGTCCCAATGCTCCTTGCACCCAGAGGAGACACCAGCAACCACTCGTACCTCAAGGGGGAGGAAAGTAAACCCCCAGGCGCATGAAGCACTGCACTATTCTCTGCAGTCCGGGAGTCTGCTTCATGCCATGAGGAGGGACTACCTGTCCCAGCATTCCTTGCGCCCGGAAGTGCCACCAGCAACCACTCACATCTGAAGGGAGAGGACAGGAAACCCTCAGGCGCATAGTTTGCTGCACCATTCCCTGCAGTGGGCCCGTCCACGCCTTTTCGAGCCAGACCAGGCCCATTCTTGTTCATGTGGAGCCTCACTGATGCCCATTGGATAATTGCACAATGAGTAAGCACAAAGCTGTTGGACTCCCCGACCCTCCAGGTGAGAAGTTTGGCGTTTCAGCCAATTCTGTCTAGGGTAAGTCCTTCATCCTCTCCTATTTGCCCTCACCATTGGGGGCACACTTACTGAGGGAATCATCATTGTGGAGGATGACTTAGCTAAACAGACTACTTACTGGCAGTTGTTTGAACCCTATTCAGTCCGTAACCCCTCCCTCCATTAATGGTACCCCAGCCGTTGCGGCAGACAGTATGAAGAGGGGCCAGGACCCCATGCCTCCCCTAAGCATTGAAGGCATCATTCAGACAAATGTGCTTGTCCAACACAGGGCCGCAAGTTTCCCAGTCGGCTAGGAGCAGTTTCTTATAGAACCAGCTCCCCCAGTCGCCAAGAGGACAAAAAGGATAAGGTGGATTCCAGGCAGAAACTCCCCACCTCCTCTTACTCTCTGGATGCAGTGCCTCCAATCACCCCCTTGGATTGTGAAAGTAGTCTATTTTCGAAAGTCTTTTGGAGCCCACTGTCACTTGCCTGGACCACATTGAGAAAATAGTGGCAGAAAATGGCAAGTATGTCACTTGTTGTCCTTCTCAGCCCACATCTAATGATGGGAGGCCCTATACAATTTTGGGCAGTAACGAATATGCAGTAGATTTAGTCACCATTCGTGGTCCAGGCGCTGAGGAGGGTGGTGTGAATCGCGACCAAATGCTCTGGCACCTTGTTTATCGGGCACTGGATAACGTTTTTCCTAGGGTAGGTCAGCTAATGGTATGCTTTTACAGCCAATCTTGCATAGGCTGACAGGCAATGACCCTATCCCTGCTGTCAGATCACGTTTGAACTCACTCCATCCGGATGCTACTATTAACCTTCCAAAGCCACCCTATATGTGATGGTGTTAGGAAAAGTGCCCCCACCATGGAACAAAGGCTCGGAGACTTATTCTCAACTCAAAAACAAGATCACCCATTGGCTTACATCTCACTCCTTTTTGGCGACATTCGTAGGTGACTGGATCAACATAGTGAGAAGAGTTAATTGGATTGCCAGTAACCAGAAACCTTTTGTCGGAGATTGAGTGATCATCAATTTCAATCAAACTCATGTTGCAGGATGAGTTTTAGCATCCATAAGACCGAATGACTACACCTCAATTGTGGCACTTCCTCTGCGGTTTTTCTACAAACTGGATTTGAGGTTTGAGAAGCGAAGACAGCACTTCTTGCAGCATTATTCAAGGAGACACTTGGTGCATGAGACTGGCTCAGGTTATGGTGTACACCTATAGTGTGGCACCCTATACTGAGCGCAGGCAACCCTTACTGATAGTGTTTGGTGCCTAGATAACCCAAAGCTCTCTAGGGGTAGCTGTGGAGAGCCGCTCGGGCTTAACAGGGAGGAGTCAGTGATGTTCACACAAGAAAGAACCACATCAAGTGTTACAAAAATTAAGTATTCTTTATTATAACACCAGTACTAACCTAACTTTGGTATATCTCCACTTTGAGCTATCTACACACAACAAATATACTCAGTAACAAGAATGAAAAGAACAGAAAAACACGGGATCCTATGGGGGAGGCCAAACCATTTACTAAGAAAGTGGTATAAGAATGGAGATGTCCAACCAAGGTAAGTGTGTTAGGATGTCAGGGGCTGGGGGAGTACGAAAATACCCAAGGTAAGTAGTAGAAATGCCCCAGGCGCTCATGTGCAGAGGTGTTATCTAGCCGGGTGTCCTATAGGCTAAAACAGGACTGTCACTGTTGGAATTTTAGGATTCAGGACCCTTCCCTGAGGAATCCAGTTGGCACA